>NC_082594.1:38236510-38960297 GCF_030936135.1 Gavia stellata
TGGGGGGGGGGGGGGGGGGGTGGTGTGTGTGGAATCTACAGGACATTTACAAAATACACATCCTTTATGGTGATGCTTGTTTCATAAAATGCATTGAAAGATCCCCGCTAAAAAGTCTGTTAGGAAACTATCAAGACAAGATATTTACAGGCTAGAAGAATCTATTTAGAATAAAGAAAGTGCATGAGAAATTTCTCGTGTTGAGAGCGCATGAGAGGAGAGCAGCAGCCTACAATGGAATTCTGTTTCTCAAATCTTCACATGAAGTAATCAAGTTACTGTTTTTTATATAAGACCCTATTTTAATTAAGAAAAGAAGTTTTGTATTAGATAAGGTCAGATCATATTTACACAGAGATAGTAGGTAAGGAGTACTGGGTAAGGAAAGAAGATGTCTATAACCACTTTTTGCATATGAATAAATTAAAATATTGTTCCAGCAGAACCAGATCAAATGCAAACTAAACCAAATGCTCTGCCAAATATACTGCCATATTTTGCACCGCATACCAGTGTCTTCTACCCAAGTACTGCCTAACAGCTGCCTAATTGTAAGTCACTGCTCCATTAACACATAATGTCCTTGTTTGGTTTTTTTTGTTTTAAAAATGAATTGTCCTTGAAATGAATTTTCTTTGAATCAAGCCATTCACTGAGAAACTAAATAAGAGATTTTCTAAAGGATGAAAAGTAGTGCTCATGTATATTTAAATGCTAATAATTTTCATCAACAGTGACTTTGAAGGCTTGCCAAATAAGGTTTGTTAAACATTTCTTTTCTTGAATTTAAATTATTTTTCTCACCTCCCAATGAAAAAAGCTACAATGAAAGCACTGTTGTAATGAAGATTTTATTACATGCAAATATGTTACCTTTAGTCATATAAATGCTTGTAACATTAGATTAGCAATTCATCAAAAGCACTTAGTGCATAAACATGCACTTAAAAAAAGAGGTAAAACCCATGAAAATAGGTTTGTAATAGGTTTATAGTGTTTTATACCTCATGTGCGATATAAAACCCAGCAAATTAATTCTTGCAAAATCCTTGCTGGTATAGGGACAAACATACAAGCTGTTAAAGTGAGTAATTTCAATTAAATAAACAAAATATTTAGATTGAGCAGGGGCACTGTGATGGTCTCCTTTAACTTGCATTTTACGTTCCAAACCTGTTTTTCCATTCCATTGGCATTTATGGTTTAGGACTTATGATACTGAGCAGACTTTTCTTCCTCTCTGGATACATGAAGATATTAAGTTTTTACTTATTCACATTGTAAAAACATTCTCTACTAGAAATCAATAAAGGGATACTCCTGTTGCTTCTAAAACATCAAGGCCTCAAAGGCTTTTCCTACCACAGTGTTGCGAAATGGGAGTGGAGTCTTTTTGTTAGCCTGAATATACTGTCAAATTTTCATCAAACATGAGTTGACTGCAGACTAATATTGCATTTTGGGTAGAAATCAGCTATGAAAAAAAAGGAAACTCTTGTTTGAAAGAAAAAGATAAAGGTGAACTCCAGGAACTACTCCTTCAAGGCACTTCACTGAGGAGAAAGGAAAGCACACAATCTGTTTTGAAGCTTTCAGGAAATAATAAATAGTCTGTATGTAGAAGGTAAGAACCAATCATCTAATAACAACACATGCAACTCTGCCATAAAACAAAAAAAAAAGTTAAAAGAAATTAAAATTAAGGTTTAATTAATATTTACCTAGGTGGTTACTTACAAGTGCTGTAACAAACTCTTCAACAATACCCTTTCACTGTCTGACAAAGCATTTCCTAACTGCAAATACAAGTCAAAGTAACCTTTCTAGCAACAAAAGTTTTTTTTAAAACTATTTATAACATCTACTGGCAGACTGCCTCTTTTCTACAGTCCTACCAGAATAATGATCTGATGTACTGATGATTCTGATGTACTCAGATTAGGGTAGTGATGAGAGGAGAATTCATCCTAAGAAATTCCCATAGAAAGAGATCAAGGGGAAAAAGATGCCACAATTTATAGCTCCAAAAAGAAACAAACTACAAAATAAATGCCATTGTCAGATTATTCCAACCATTAGTATGTTAATGCCCTCTTCAGGTTTTCCATTTTTTGTTTGCCACATATTTGTGGGGTTATCTCAACATCAAAGTCACATTTTAGGAGTTATTCACATCCCACTTCCTTGAGTACATTTAACAGTCTGAACATCTGAAGGTTTCCCCTATCCGTAGTAGGACATTAAAAAAAAAAGTTAAAATAAATTAAATTCATTTTCCCAAATTCAGTCTGCTTTATCTGTGACGGTAATTGGTAAGTGATCTCCTGTCTTTAACTCAATGCACAAACTTTTCTGTTTTATGAGAGAGTGGCTGGGTGGGCATCCAGCTGCCAGCCAACATCAACCCACCACAAGAATATAATCATTCATGGATCCTTACATATCAATCTACATAAGATGCAGATATCTAAATAAGATAAGAGCAGAGATCATTCTATCCGTTAAGAACAGAAACAACTAATAAATTTACCACTGATGCAACAGTAAATATATTGTCTCTTCCCTCGACGGAAAGATGACATGATAAAATTGCAAGACACCATTGACATTTCAGTGCTTTATAATAAAAGTGATTGGTTGCTGTCCATCGTAAATGCCTATAACTTAGTCTTGCATTCTTCAGAAATAAACTTTTTGTCCTTTTTAATTTTATATGCAAAAATCTTTTAGAATATTTTTTGTTTAAAGGGTAGTTAGGGTGATACTGCAAGGCAGCCAAACTTAAACACATGGCAGGTTTTAATTCTACTTGCACACAGTTCGTAATGATAACATTAAAAGGTAACTCAAGTTAGTCAGTGCCGTATTATTAGCAGAAGTTACTAGACTATATTGTTGGCAGTCTTAGAGGTTTGTAATAATAAGATTCTAGAAGCAGCACAGTTTGGAGCAACTTCTGTGTAAATCCTCCTCCAGAGGAGGAAAGTATGAGGACACTGGGCTCCACCTAATTCTTCAGGTGACTGACCACAAGTTCCATTGCTTATGCTGGGTAGTCTGTGGCGTGTCAAATACAGCACTAAACTAATTTATATTGCTGATTTGACCTTCTTGCTAGCATTTACTCTCTTTTCTGGTTTAAAATGTTTGAGATTGGTTGGCACCATAGCAGTTTAGGCCTTAATGCTTTTTCTTACAGAGTATACAGGGGAGAAAAAAGAAAAAGAAAAAGAGAGAACTATATTGACCTTTTCAAGACAAGCACCAACAGAGATAGCACTCCAACAGAAGTGCTTTATTTCTGAATAATCAAGTCTGGCAGGAGCTCTGGTGTGATGGGATCAGACACTGCCTTCTCCAATAAGATTAGGATGAAAATATGTCCCAGTTGTTAAAAAAAAAAAAGAGAGATCATGCAATCTTTCTCTCTCGAGTTTACTAGATCAGTTCCCTTTGATACCAAAAAAGAAAGAAGAGTAAATTTATAATTTTCCATGCCACCTCCCATTAACTGCAGTTATCTGCATATTGTTAAAAATAATGATGAATTTAGGAGTGGTTTCTTGTATGTTTCATCTGCAATGCCTAATACTCATTTGAACTTTAACACTTCAAACATCACAGTCATGTAAAAAAAAACTTTATTGGATCAAGTCAAATCAACTTATTAACAGGATATTTATAAACCCAGCACACTAATTATAAAGCATCTATTTCAGAAAACTGCTACCTTTCTTATATTTTTTGCAAACATGAAACAAATTGTCATTTCGTATTTAAATGCTTCCAAAGATTTCTTTTTGGTTAGAGGTTGCTTTCTTGTACACTCCATACAACCTCCGAAGTCTTGGAATCACCTTTGGCAAACGAGTTCAAAACACCCAAAGGATGACTTTAACTCAAGACAGAACCAGCTACATATTGCTTATCCTGAACACATATCCCACATTAAGCCTAACTACTACAGTCTCTAATTATACTTACTCACAGACTTCCACCAACTTACTGCCATATCTTCTCCACAGCAGTACTCTTCCAAGTATCCCCACAAACTAAGTACATTTCTTACAGGTGTTTCATTGCCTTTCTCCCTTCTGTAAGTGACAATACCAAGCATTTGCATATAAAAACTTACCTTATTTCAGCATTGTAAGTCTTAAACATAGTAGCTTGAAGCTACTCCAAGCCAACAGTCACTCTTATATCCATGATTAAGATCCTAATAAATGCTCCACTGGGTCTCTTCAGTCATCCCTCTAGCCCAGCGCTCTCTCTCCAAGGGCTGCAGTAAGACACGTTACTTAAAAAGACACTACGCCAGCCTTATCACTACTTATAATCCATTCTCCTCACTTCCCAGAAGAGGAAGCTCCTCTTCCTACAAACACTAGACTAGGAATGTTATATCTTTTCCTATTTCTTTTGGACCTATTACCACTGAATTTGTCTAATGTTCTTTGAAACTGATGAACTTTTGAAGTTGTCACCAAATGGTCCCACCGATTCCCTAGCTAACTTCATTTTAAAAAAATTAAACACACTTTTCATTATCAGCTGAAGTATCCTTTGCAGGAAATTCAGAATTCTTAAAGAGTATGTGAAGAATGTCTCGTTTACATTTATCTAGCTACATTTAATGAGTTTTCCTGTTATCTTCATTTGGGCAGGCCTTGCACATTTTTAATGCTACTCTTTTCCCTGTGATACTGTCTTTAACTTTCCTATCAAGTCACACACATTTTTTACTCCATAGCTTTAGTTGGGCTTTTTCTGCATTACAGTACGAAGTTTACTTAAATCTTTAAGACGCATTTTCAGAATAGCCTCTGGGTTGCTAGTAGGCACGGGTATCTTGCTTGCTTGACCATCAGAACAAGAGGAAATGGCCTCAAGGTGCGCCAAGGGAGGTTTAGGCTGGATATTAGGAAAAATTTCTTTACTGAGAGAGTGGTGAAGCACTGGAACAGGCTGCCCAAGGAGGTGGTGGAGTCACCAACACTGGACGTGTTCAAGGAACGTGTGGATGTTGCATTGTGGGACATGGTTTAGTGGGCATGGTGGTGTTGGGTTGATGGTTGGACTTGATGATCTTACAGGTCTTTTCCAACCGTAGTGATTCTGTGATCTGCCTCTTCCATTCAGTTTCCTGTCCTGAAGTTGAATAACTGTATACTAGATGTACTTGGATTGTTCTGTCCTGGTACAATGTTAAGATAGTGATCATTCTCTCCCGCTCTCCTACTCCGACCTCCTAGGTCCTGTGCGTGACTCAAGCCCATTCCCAGAACAGTTCCTTTTCACGGTGGTTACAGGAATATTGGAAACAGTCATTTGTTGCATCCAAAGCTTTTATCTTCTCATAACATCCTGATGTGGAATCGATTCAACCCACATGCGGGTAGTTAAATCTCCCACTTTATTGCCACAAAATTTGCAGCTTCTCTAGTCTCATTTAACATTATCTCATCACAAACATCATCTGATCCAAGAGCTATTAATACAGTGTAATATTATAATATTAGAAGGAATTTCCATTCACAAGGTTTCGCACAGTAGGCTTTTTTTTCCCCCTCACAAGATTTTCATGCTGCTACACTTCATGCTACCTTTTATGCAAACTGCCACTCTCCTGCCGGTATGTCTAATCATTCCAGCAAAGTTGGCAGCATATTAACATCATACACCAGTAATTATTCTCCTTCCATCAGGCTTCCAACACATCTGTTATAAAGGATTGTCATTCAATAATGAGCATTTTTGTTTGTTCATCTTATCTTTTAGGCATAAGATAAATATAAAAGCACATATAAGGTTTACTCCAGCTCTGCTGCTCAGTATTTCACATACCAGTTAACTTTAAGTCATACATTCAGTTTAAAGTTTTCAAAGAATTATAGTAAGAGATTGCTTTGATACCATTGTTGCCAAAAAGGCTTTTCACAGATTTTCTGCATTGATCTGCAACCATGAATATAATCCTGATAAATCTTAAACACTTGATATTTCTTATTATTTCTTTCTCTTTCAAATCTCTAACTACCCTTCATACCAATCCTTCTTTTTGCCTCTAAAAAGAAAAGTTATCAGAAAACCAAAGATCATTCATGTAAATCACTCACATTCATCATCTTTTCAGAACTCCTCAATTACTTTTTTTTTTCTTCCCCGCCCCAGCCAGGGAGAGAGCCATGGAGCATACCTTACTTCCACACTGATGTCATTAAAGCAGTGATTTCACTCCTCACTTTCTTTTAGATGCTGATACCAAGCTAATGATTTGAGTGTTCCAGAATCTTTTGTTTGTTTGTTTCTCAGGGCATCTCACAATAAACTCTCATGTTTTCTTGCAAATATTTAAATGTATGTACACTTTTCAGTCACAATCAAATCTCTTCTCAAGTATTCACATTGAAAATATTCCATCCACACACTGACCTGTATTTCCAAATTCTGAACTCATATTCTCCTCCCACATTCTCTGTGTAACAGTAAATCTATATGGCTTTATGACAAAGGAGTTGGTTTTCTATTACACCCTTGCCTACTTCTTTCACATCAATAATCTTAGATTTCTTTAAGATCACAAATTTATTCTGAGACAAGAATAAATTCTGAGACAATAAATAAATTACACTTTGTCTTCAGTAAGTTGCTACAAGAATGCCATCTGGAATTATTATTAAACAAGCAGCACAGTGAAAACATTTCCTCCACTAAGTTACCAAGACTGTTGTCAACAGGTCAAAGAAGTGATTATTTCCCTCTACTCCCCTTCCCTCTCAGGGACAAGTATCTGGAGTACTTTTTCAGTTTGGGGCTCCCCATTTCAAGAAAAATATAGATATATAGGAACAAGTACAATAGAAAATCATCAAGATGATTAGAGTGCCGAAACGTAAGATGCAGACAGAAAGGCTGAGGGAGCTGTCAGTCTTCAGAAGGATAAATGGCGAGGGTACTCTTACTGCTGTCTCAAACTACCTAACAGAAGGCTACAAATATGAGGGAACCAGATTCTTCTTGGAGGTGCACAATGAGTAAAAGGCAACAGACACAAGCTGCAACAAGAGATATTCCAAGAAGATGTTATGAAAAAAATTCTACCACAATGGTGACAAACACAGGAACAAGTTATCCATTCATACATCTCCATCTTTAGGGACACCTCAAATTCAGCTTCACAAAGCCCCAAGCAACATGAACCAGACAATCTCCTTTTATGAAGGTGATTGGACCAGATGGCATCCAGAGGTCCCTTCCACACTAAATAATTCCATGATTCAAGAACATGTCTCTGACATGTCTCTGGACATCCTCAACAAGAGTGATTCTTTTTCTCCATGTATAGTCTTTGCTCCATGTTACTATTCACTATTTTTCCTACACTCTCAAGCTAGAATCTCTTTTACTTTTTTATTCTTGCAATAATGTTTCTTTCATTCCTCCATAACATCTTCAGTTATTTCAATTGCTTCAATACCCATTCAGAATCAACATCATTTATAACTTCTATACAAACATCTGCTAAAGCTTCAAATCTATTCTGTACTGTTCTGTATTCCTTTTTCTAGTAGAAATTCCTCAATGGATTATTTACATACACATAAGACTTCCTCTTCTGGATCAAAATACTTTTGGCACATCAGCTGGCAAAATGCAGCAACTGAACATTTGAGTACTTCAATCTGATTTTACTTAATCAGAATGAAATTCACTTAAAGCATCATTGAACATTCTGGTCCCTGCTTCCACAACTAGATACCTCTTCTTACACAATTACTTCAATGAAAAGAGTGCATAAGCAGACCCTTCAACAGAGTGGAAACCAGCTCATTCTTTGCATGCCGTCATTTAGCTACAGAATCATTTTCAACTTCTCGTCTTTCTGGTTTTAGAGACAAAGCTTTACAAATAGTCAAGGACTGTTCCCAAATTGAGTCTAGCAAATAGTTTCCTGATTCTACTTTAGAAAGCATGGTGTTCAATCTTTTCAAGACTGAGAAGCGAAGACAACTGGATGTCTCTAATTTCTTTGGCAAGTTTTGTTATAATCAGGAAGTTATGTATAAGCCACAAAGAAGCATCCCCTCTCTCCATGGTCATGAGAAGAAAAGCAGTTACTTTGCTGTCCTTTGTACTTGAATTCATGCTCTTAATAAGAGACACTGAGATGCCTGGTGCTGTCTGCTTATGTGTTTAAGCATTCATGCAAATTTCTGTAAACTACTCGAACAAAGATGAAATTTAGTTCCATGTCACCCTTTAGACACCTACTTGCTGTTCTAAATAAAATCTTTAGTGTCTCCACTTCCTTTTAAAAATTAAGATGATGGCACACTTATATCACCCATGTGAGATGAGAGACATATCAAAACTTAAAAAAAAGATTAAGCAGTAAACTCCACCTGTAAAAAAAAAAAAAATTAAATTTGTCCCTGCAGGTTATAGCCTTTTAAATCACACCTACACACCCACACATTTGGTAAAAGAGTATACTTCACTGATTCTTCAAATGTAGATCCAATAACCCTCTTCTGTTAGGTTTTGTCAAAACAATGTACTCAGTCCATTCAGTTAAACTTTGAAGGGATGTTTATCTTGTTAACTCTAATGTTCTTGCTGTCTGTGGAGATTCACAATCCTCTTCTGAGCCATTAACATGTTTGCCCTGAACATCATCTTGTCTCCCAAATTTTACTGTTTAATTACACATAGGAAACAGTATTTCCTCCAGTGGCTTTTAAACCTTCCAACCTATTAATTCAGGGAACATGCTTGGGAATTCTCCTAACATTATAAAGACACCACAATTATCTTCTAGACTTATTCTAATAGATTGAAGCAAATACGTCTATGCCCTGTGAGCTTTTCTTGCCTTTTTATCTTTGTACAACTTTCTTAATATTAAGTATCAACGGTAATAAACTGTAATACTCAACTCAGTAGAAGTACTGCTAGAGCATAAATAGCCTGCTTTGACAAAAGCAGAATAAAGTTCTTGCTTATGGTAAAAAAAAAAAATTGGACAATACCCACCAAAGCATACAAAAAAAAAAAGGAGAAACTTGAGAATGCCATGCGCTATATAAAATAAAAATATCAAAGTGAAATTTGTAAATCATACTAAAAATATAATAATGCCTTTTAAATTTGAAAATTAATTAATCATTGCACTCCTTTAGCTGCCCCAAAGTATTAAGCTTCTGATACCAATCAGGGCGGGGCAGGAATGTGTCAAGAAATAACAGTGGAAATATAGGCTTTTTATATATGGGGCAGAATAACCTACACTACTAGTGAGACAACTTACTTCCAGAAATGGAGAAAAGGTCTAGCCAGGAAAACTTTCAAATATTTTGCTCTTCCACAAGGCTTTAAGAGCTGAAGAAGCTAAGCAAAATATCAAAGGAGATCAATGTTGCTACAGGTTTATCAGAAAGTAAAAAAAAAAGTCATTAAAAGACTCTCCTCCTTCATGGAACCAAAACACATCAATTATCATATGCATTCTGAGTGTAAACACATCATCTTCTGGACTCTAGAATAGGTCACAGTATTTTATTAAGGTATTCTGACAAAATTTTACAACTATTTTTTCAAACATGACTGAATAAAAGTCTATTATCCGGAAGCATTTCTTGGGGGTTTTTCAGCAAGATTTTCTTTATAGGTCACACAATTTTTGTCACCCTTTAAGTAAAATAGTTCAATACTACTGCTTTAAGCAGTCTGGGATTTTCAAACTTCTTTTCTTCACACATTCCACTTAGAGAACATTAATGTTATATTCTGAATTTTTTCATATAGTATTTAAGCCCCAAGAATTTTCAAGATATCTCTAAAAGCTGAAAATTAAAGCAATCAATTACTTACCCCTTTTTTGACAACAAAACGTAAGTTCCAATTTGCAAAGCATGTCAGCATTCTCGTACTTGTCCTCTTCCGCCTTAACCCAAAAGCAGGATTCTGTCATTTCCTGAGGCCTGATCTACAAGAAAGAGACAAAACAAAATTTTATTAATGAAATTACTTTGATCCTGTGCAAAGACTGTGCTCTATAGAGTCTAAAGCAAATGAAATACTTAAGAGTTCTGTAAAACACATGAACTTTTCATACATAACTCATCTTTAGAATTGTTAATATATTTCTGATTGAAACTAATAATGCTTACAGTAAGTGCTTTTGGTCAAACTGATTCTAACGATACAAAGCAATACAGACAACATAATCTGTTATCCAAGGTCTAAGCATAGCAATTATATTTGTTCTAGATTTAAAACTTGGGTAAACTCTAAATAGTCTCTGAACACAGCTGGTTTACCTAGATATTAAGTACCTTACTTTTTAGATTGTGGCTTTGATTGCTTCATAAAACTCTGAAAATCTTTTTACTGACTTATTTTGCTCTAAATAATCATAGTTTCCACAACTCAGTAGAATGATAGTCCTGATATACTTGATCCTGTCACAATGGAGAAGAAAAATAAGCGGACTCTATATTTTTTCAACCAATAAGTTTATGTAACTACATTTACACTGAGGACAAATGGAGAGACCTGCAATGCTTCTTCCCACACACCAGGTTCAATAGATGCAAGACACTTGTTTGAAAACTATGTAGCTACCAGTACAGTGCAGTGACTGATCCAATGTAAACAGTTTGCTAAAAGACAAGGCACAGTAGGACCCAGGAAGCATGATGGTATCAAGGTTGTATTATTCTAGACCAGAACTGACTTCAACAGACAGTCAACAGATACTTACCCAGACGATTCATGAGTCAATAAAATGCAGCTTTCAGAAAACAATGAAAACTAAAGGCTGAAAGTATTCATATCTTACATAATTTTATCTAATGTATCACGTGCTCTGTATAGTCTTACTCCTGACAATCTATTTATCCTAAGCTCTATGTAAGATTTTATATCAAGTGTCTGCCTTTAATCAGTACTACCTTGGACCAGTTGAGTCTTTTCATGGTAACCTCAGGTCTGAATTCTTTTTTAGGCTTCATTCCAAACGGCAAAGTACATGAAGGTGGAGACCACTGTGGTCCAGGCAGGCCTGGTAGAGGTGGTGGTGGAGGAGCACCACCAAAAGCCAGAGGAATTCCCAAGCCATTAAGAAGTGGAGGAGGAGGAGGGGGAGGTGGTGGTGGTGGAATTGCTCCATTAGAAGGCAGCGGTGGAGGAGGAGGAGGCGGCAGTTGATGTGGTCCTGCAGCTTCCAGTGGAACAACAGATGCATCTCCACATGTTGATGGTAGAAAACCAGGTGGCAAGGAGCCATACTGATAAGGAAAATATTCTTATTCAGTTTCACATTTTTTATCAACAAAATGTCATAGCAATCACAGTTTATAGATTAAATCCAGCAAGCCAACCAAAAGTCAGTGACATATTTCTTGTACGGGACAATCAAATATTAATTATAATGAGGCCTACATGCTTTTGTTTCCATAATTGGAATTCTCAATATTTGAAGTGAACATTCAGACCGGGGGGTGCACACCAAAAATTAAGAACTGAAATGCTATATCCCATTTGTCATATTTCACTGATCACGATCTAAGAAGTGTCTGATAGGTAACTTGATGGAATTTTATCTAGCCTACCACGTTTTAGCTCGAATTGAAAAAATAACATCCTAGTCTCTAGTGTTCTTACTTATCCTACAGATTACAGAGAAATATTCCAAGGACATAACAGCAGAATCTGACGAGACTAGTAAATCTGTTGAAAAATAGATATTTTCCAATATAGGAGCATTCTCATTCTACAGAATTGAAGGCACAAAGTAATGATGAAAAAAAAAAAATCCTTCCAAAAAAATACAGCTGTCTTACAGTGCTTCATTAAATCTGCAGACATATAAAACTAGTGGCCATTCTATTTGATAAACAGGAAACATTACCCTATTATAACTAAGCAGATAGGTAAAGTAGTAAAAACAATATTTTACCATATTTAAGCAATTTTGAAAACTGTATCAACAATTTGTAAGATAACACACCTATTTCTTATTCTATGTATTAAGGACACCTATATTGTATTGAGATGGGCTTACGAGCCCTTCAGTACGTCTAAAAAAATTACATTTGTTTCTAATATTTTAAGAACTTCTATCATAGGCCTTTAAACATTAATAAAATATGTACCTGACAAGAACAATGGAAGAATAAATAAGTAATATTTATCTACTGGTGATACTGATTAATACTGGTGATAGTCTTAATCAACTTTTCAACTGATAACTATGAGCTGAAACAGTCCATTTTATTTTAAAACAATGTACAGGAATACAATAAGAAAAGGATTTTTTTTTTTTAAAGGAAATAGCTGAATATCAACAAGTACAAATAAATAAATGCACAACAGTATTATTGTTTTGAATTTCTGAACATACGCATTGTTCACGCTGACAAGTAGACACTGAACAACTAAGCTCTAATAACAAAAGAAATACATGAACAAATACCAAATACAAAAAAAGAATAAAGGAACAAGACCAGGAGAAAGCTAGTCATAACAGACAGAAGTAGCCATTGTAAGTAGCAACTGATAGAAGCCAAAGCCATATGGAAACCAAAAGATTCCTCTTAAGATGGATTTAAGAGCAAGAGTACTAACTTGCAGTAATCAATTACTTCATATTTATAAAACATTTCAAGTAACATTAACAGTGGGATAATTCAAGGTATGATAATTTGTGAGTATAATATATATGCTATGCTCACGGTCTGCACATTAAAAAAAACTATATTTAATACAGTGAACAAAAGAAAAAGTAAAATATAGGAGAGAAAACCTATTTCACTCACCAAAAATATTTAAGTTTGTTTTCAAGATACAAACATAAAAATACTTTCTTAAAGGATAATATACAGGTCTTACTAAAATTATGTTTTTATACAGCAACAATTCTTGCAATTGCTTCTTTTTAAAGCCTGTTTGACATTAACAGTTAATTCTGACCAGAAACCTGAATTAGAATGACATTTTTAAACAGACCAAAGCAGAGCTGAACTAATTCTCCTCACTAGGAAAAGCTCAAAAGTATAAAAAAAAACCCTCTATGATCAAAACCTATTTTATCACCTTCCTCTACGCATGTCATCCCAGTGCTGTCTTTTTTAGCCATTTTTAGATTGTGCCTCTTATTCCAGGAAATAAGACACAAAAAAAATCACTTGGTCACACAGTCGTCTTATACAGATTTTAGAGCTGAAGCGGTTAGAGGTTAACTCAAGTATTACTCTCAAAAATCTCAACTACGCCTCTCCATCACATTTAAAAATATCTATTTATGCTTGAAAATTGAAAAATTATCAGGAAATGTTCTTATCCAGCCATAGGTTATTTCTTTCACTGCTGGATATCCATGGTAAGGCTTCAGCAAAGCAAACTGCGTAATGAATAATTTCCTGTGGAGGGATAAAGATCACAGTGATGAATGCTAATCTAAAAGCATAAGACTTATTACCCTATGTGGTTAATTACTTCGGAAATATATGACACTGAAAGCAAAACCCAAATGAAATATAAGAAACTAGTTTAATTAACAGAGCTCAGGCACAAAAAGGATCATCTGGGAACTCAAATAGCTAATTAATGTTATACTACAATTCTTTGTATAAAACAGAAATAAAGGAAACTAACAGTCAATAATAATTGATAACAGGATTCTTTGAAAAAACCCTCAACTGTACTTTCAGAAGCTGCAAAAGATGCAAAATGAAGTCCACTTCAAAAACAATACTTCATACATTCATTTAAACTGTCCTATACCTTCAATTTAAAAGCTTGTAATTCTGCTTCAAGTTCATTGATTCTTTCTTCTTTTTTTTGCAGTAGGGCCTGGGTCTCCTGATGAACTACAAAATCTTTTTCAAACTAAAAAGAAAAGAAAAAAAGAAAATTGTTGATACTAGTCATTCTGCATAGTTTCCCTAGATTCCAATTTTTCCTTTTGTGTTTCTTAAAACTCACGTGTTAACAACACTAAGGACATAAACAACGTATCTGCTATTCTAACTTCCATGTGTCCACTGAGGGGAAGTATCATCTCTATTACCACTACAAGTCTTTACTATATGAAATGGCATAAAGTACTAAACATATTTTAAGTTGGAATTAGACTGAGAAGCTTGAAAAATTGATGTACAGTAATACAGAATCTGTAGAGACAAATGAGTCAATTGTTATTCTCTTGCTGTTTATCTTGTTGAAGAAACTGATAGCTGTTCAAATAAAGTATTCAGTTAATTTTTGGGAGATTTATAAATGAAACTTTCAAATAAATAGTTGAAAGACTGTCAATTAAGAGTAACTAGACCACTTTTCTCTGCTTCCCAGTCCATCAGAAACATCCAAATTCCTACTTAAACACAAGAACTAATAGTAATTTCAAGTTAAAAACTATGCCACCTTCAGTTACACTATTCATGAAGCTATTATGTAATGCCCTGTGCCCATCTTATGATCACATAACTTAAAAATTACTTACTTTTCTGGAAAGTTCAGAAGCCCTCTCTTCACATTCTTCTAATCTTGCTTTATCGACACAAATGTCTTGAAAAAATAAACACACACTTGCACTTATACAGGGAACACAAGATTCTTAATAACATGTACAACTTTAACTTGGTTTTTAGAACATGCAAAGAAGTATAATACTGTGACCATTTCCAAGCATAGTACTTACCTATTAAGTGGTTGAAATTGATATCTAATCTTTTACGATATGTGAAATCTGGGTCTGTTCCACTTCGATGTAACACGATCTGGGACACACACTCATCAATTAATTTGAAATACTGTGGACTAAAGACAGAGATGAGTTCTTTTGCAGCCTATTTATTTATTAACATGTACTTAAAATCCTGCCTATGAACACAATAAGGTCAAAAGATTTGGGCTGACTTATTTCCATAAAAGGATTGGTGCAAAGCCCAAAAGTCTCAAAGGACAAATATATCTGGCACAAGAATGGTTTATACAAAGCCTGAAAAAACAGTGGACCTAAAGATAAACCATTCTTACATTATAAACTCTGCATCTCTCCCCCTGTGAAAATACAGGAAGGAAGGACTCCCTCCTTCTTCCTCCCAGTAAAAAAAAAGCTCTTCCTTCTACTTGATCCCTTCTGGTTTTGTGACTTTTGTAACTACAGATGCATTGCAGCCCTGCTTCAGTAAGAGGAATGAAAAGCACCTTGTTCTAAAATGCCAGGGAGTACGACAGCTGGGTCACTTGCCCAGGACATGCAAGCTGTGAATTCAAACCCTTTCAGGTGAAAGAGGTCTAGCACAGGTGTACCCATGTCAGGCAAGCACTCTTAACCTTTAGGTGTATATCTGTGCTAGACCTTGCCTGAAATAAAAGCTTATGCAGAATGCTATGCAGAAAACAGACAGCTTTCCTTCCCTGTTCAGTTCATATCCGGTTTCTCCAGTGTTTCCTCAAAAACAACACAAGCAGATTTTAGAAAGAAAAGTACCTGGCAGCTTCCAACATTTAAGAACTTAATAACTATTTCCCTGTAATTTATCTGACAAATTTTCCAAGAGACACTAAGGTGTTCACACATGACCTATAACGTATATTAAGAATACTCAATTCCCAACCAAAAGTTAGTCTAAATTAAGCACACTTTCAGAATTCTGTATACAGTGCACTTCTATGCATACTTAGTTTTCTCCTTTGACTTAAGTACACCACAAAATTACAATGCTACTACCATGATTTATAACCAATTAAGAGACCTGTCCTGATCACTTATACTTGCAGTCAATAAGGTTCAGATCTCAACAAAAATAGTTTTCTATATTTATATATAAAATTGTAACATAAGCAGAAGAGACAAAAACATATAGATGGCATTGTTATTCAAAGCTGACACTTTTGAACACGAGTTCACAAAGGAATACTCACAAATTGCAATGCGCACAGAAAAAGACTAAAATGTATTTATCATTACATTTATGGAAGAAATATTCTATTAATGACTAAATGACAACAAAATCCATAGTTAACATTTAACATAGCATTAAACATACCGTATAAAATAATCATTTCTTATCAGCAAAAGATGTTGGAGAATAGAAAGAAAATATCCCTCGGCGCTAGTGTCCTTAACTGTATTCCACACCATGTTGTAAACGTCATTTACTTCAGTAAAAGTGTTAAGGAGAGTAATAGCAAGGAAAAAATATTTCAGTCAAATGTTTACTGATAACATTTTTAAAGAGAAATTATGCCAGAAAAAAGTCCATTATACACTTTATTTTGTTCATGTTTCTCTTGCTGATATCAAAAGGATATTCTAGTTCAGATCTAATATCTTCTAAACGATGAGAGAATTCAATCATGTCTTCTTCCTTATGCTCATTGAATACTTTCAGCTGAATATCTAGTGCTTCATTCTTTATACATTTCAATTGCTGCAAAGAAGAAAAAGTAGAAAGGCTTGCAAAATTAGTGTTTCCATATGTAAATAAACCTTATCTTTTTAATAACTTACATAAGTCTACGTTATTTTACAGTGTAAAATTACAAGAACACATGAGTTAAGTTAAATATTCAAAAGGTAAACATGGCTTCAGCCTGGCTTAACAAGTGTCTGCACAACAGTCTGTCACATGTTCTGAATCAAAGTCCTAAAATGCTGAGGAATCAGCATAAAGTTCACAGAGCACATTTCACCTTTTCATTCTTATTTTAAGACTGATTCTTATATCTAACTGCTTATGCCCAGACTTAATAAAATGCCTTTGAGAATAGTTTATTAGAACTTGTTCTCCCATTCCCCCTCTCAAGCTCAAATAGTCCAATAATTTAAATAGTAAGGCAAAGAAAGACTACAAGACACTTACTGGCAATATCTCTTTCAATCCACTGCGCATAAATTCATTTCTGATGTGAAGCCTAAAATCCAAGTCATCAGGAGATGTAACAAGAGCATTGATGAGCTGCATGCAAGCTACCTATAAGAGAAGAAATATAAACTATTTTATTTCTTATATTTCAATATGCATCAGTCAAAAAGACATAACTACTAATTAGACATTACATCATGTTTAATTATCAGTCTACTGTAATCTTATAATTAAGATGCTTAAATTTCTTATCAGCCACATGAGCTATAAATACCAAACACTAGTTCACAAATTTCCATAAAAATGAAATATTTTCTCACTCCATTGAATTTTCTGGTTTTATAAAAATAGCAAGTTCCTTTAGTAAATGAACTTTAGCAGATAGTAAATACCTTGATAAGCATAGTTCTCAACATAAAACTACAATGTAAATATATATTTATCTATACAGATATATAAAAAGTTAATGACATAATAGAAATCGTAGAGGCTAAAGTCTGTCTGAACAGTGGAAAATCACAGAATCACAGAATCAGTACGGTTGGAAAAGACCTGTAAGATCATCGAGTCCAACCTGGGGGAAAAAAAAAAAAAAAAAAAAAAAAAAATGTATTAGAAGACACAAAGCTGATTAAACTAAACTGAGCCTGAATAACAAAATGGGCTTTTTTCCCTTCTTTTTAAAAATATTCCCTCTTTAAACATACTGAGTGTCATGGGAACCAGTACTTCAGCTCAAAAGCAAGCATCAGGTGAACTATGATGTCTGTATCAGTCTGTGGTTAACTAGTGAGTAGTCTCCCTTCCAAAGAATCAAGAGATCCATCTTGTAAACCCATAGCCAGGAGCAGCAGGAATCCACTGTCCAGATTCACAAGCCTTTAGAACAATGGCAACTTATTATTAATCATAAATAAGGATGAGAACAGCCATTATTTCCTATTTTTAGCCTTCATTGTTTGCACATCTCGCTTCAATGCATAGGAAATATGTTATTCATGTATTTCTAGCATTTTAGGGGGGGTTTAAAAGCACAAGTCAATTAGGATATGTCTTCTGGCTTAATATACTATGTAAACAAGTAAAGCAATCTGGTTCAAATACTTTCTCTGTTGTAAAGCCTTTTATAATCTAAAAAATGATGATGTGTTATGTCATGGTCAGGCAAAAGGCGATAGCGGGAACATCCTTTATCAGTCATCTTCAAAGTACGTATAATTACAAGTACTGAATTTACATATGGTCACCAGAAGAACTGGATGGCCAAGCTACTTTGATATAGATTGTAAGAAACAACAGCACTTATTAGATTTCCAAGAGGAACACGCAAAGCTTAAATGATAACACAGACTACAACCATGATCCTACATTTATCCTACTGCAAGGAATATAAGTATGAAATTAGTTTTACATATTATTTTAGCTGAACTGTTATAGGGGTCCATGGCAGTCAGCATAACTTAGGCCTACTTGACAACAATGTTAGCATATGTAGATGAACTTTAGTTAACACTATAGAAGAAGGGAATAGCTTAGTTATAAGAACAGAGATGTAACAAGTGTAAACAACCTATTAATCAATGTGAGAGCTGTGAACCTTTTGAGAAAATCAAGTCAAGCAGACTGAGCTCCAGCAGCTTGTTAGGGACAAAGTGTTAGAATGACCCAATTAAGCATCAGGCATTCTCCACCCAATCCCATAAATGATGGTATTTGGAGTCACTTGGAGGGAGAATCCCAAGGGCCCCACAACTCTGCACCAGCAGTTGGGACCACCTCTCCAACATTCGGAGATGCCTGAGAGGACAGGATGCTCAAAGGAGGATGCTGTGGCACAGAATGGTTGGAAGCACTATACTAATCCATCCAACACCTCTCCTGGAGAAAATCTGCCATGACAGCATCTATTCTTGTATTACTCTGTCATACAACACACCTTGCATCAACAGTAACTTCAAAACAGTAATAGGAGGAGGGAACAAGCTTTGTTCCTTCATCTTACTTGAATGAAGAGCTGAAATTAAGTTCTATTCCCCCAGAACATCTATGAAACTCAGTACATTCAAATACCTAGATTTCCATAACAATAAAAAAGAAAAGTATTGCTTTTATTTTATTGACATCAACAGGACAAAACACACTAAATACAATTATTTAAATCAACGACATTAAAAATGTTAAGATAGACTTCTGTAATTTACTCCAGTCTTAGACGATAATTATTCAAGCTACGACATCTAAACAAAATAAAAAAACACAAGTGAGGGATGGGGAATCAAAACTTCAGCTGATCGAACATGAAGCTGTATTAAAGCAGCCAAAAAAAAAAAAACGGAGGAAAAAAAAAAAGTTTGCGGGACAACTTGCAAAAAGTGTAAGTATCTACAATTAACACATCTTTTTCCTCGAAGATAACAAAAGAAGGAAGATGGCCAGAAAATCTGTAGGATCAGTGAAAGATCACAGTGAAAAGGAGTACCCAAAGAAAACAAAGGCCACAGCAACACTTCATTGAATGTTCTACTGGTGTGCGAAAGGTATTCCCAAAGTAGAACAGAGACACAAACAGGTTCGGTGTCGGCAGAACAAGTTACAAAACAGAGCCAACAATGAGAAGTCACAGAAAAGTTTTGAAGAAAACTGAGGATAAAATAACTTTAGTACTTGCTACTGCATTTAAGCTTTTACTGAAAAGCACGTTGACATCCAAGAAAAGGAAGATGGCAAAAATTATATTGATATTTACGAGGACATTTTCAGGAAGATCTGGACAACTACAAACTGGTAAGCTTGACTTTTTTACAGTGCAAATATATTGAAAGTATAATAGAGAACAAAACTAATGAGTAGCATGAAAAAAATGCAACATGAATAAATGAACAGTATAAATAAATGCAACATGGCTTTATAAAGCAAAATCCTGTTTCACAAACCCATTAAAGTTGTTTGAAAGGCTCAAGGAGCAGGCAAGAATGGTCTAATTGGCCTAAGTCTGGACTTCAAAAAATAAAAAAAAGCTTGTAAAATGTCAAAACCATTTAGAAAAATTTAGAAAACTATGTTAAGTAGCCAAATTCCAAAATACTACAAAATATTATTAAATTTGATGTTTAGAAGCTTCTTTTTTAAAAAAACTTTTAGGGCTGAAAGATTATTTGACTGTATTAAGGTTTGTGGAAGTAATGTTTCCTTGCTACTTTTTTTCTCATTGTAATTCCATCTTTTTATTTTATGCTAGCAAAGTGTGTAACATGTAAAAAAATAATAAGCATGCTAATAAAATAAAAAATAAACCACATATAAGGCTAGAAACTGCAAGGCAATGAAAGCCTGTTCATGTCCTTTCTCCATATTCCTTACAGTGAAATCAATTACACTATCACCTCATGACTGATAATAAAAAAACTACACATATTAAAGAGGACTATACCTATGGTGTGTTTTCTTTCAGAAGGGCACTGGCACTACATTAGTAGCAGTCAATTTTAAAAGAACTCATTTAAATAGGAATATAGGTAACAGGACTACTAGCTTGAACATTCTGTCTTAAAATATGTTTCCTTGACAAAGATCTTTCAGATTTGGGGCTTCTTTAAAGTTATAAATAAGAAACAATCCCCAGTTATTCTTCTCTGAACAACCCACTTGGAAAGTTGCTAAACTGATAACAATTTGGGGCTTTAACTGTCTCGGTAGATTCTTCATCTTGTAGTGCATGTCAGAACTATTCTTATGACACTTCTCCCTGAAATCTGTTATTTCCTTAATTTTATGCAATACAGTTCTGTACATATGTCTACAGTATTTTAGAAACCTAAAGGAAAATATGACTTAGTTAACTTCTCATTTATTTTCTTCAAATAAATCCAAACAAAACCTTTATATTACTCCTAAAGCCTGTTTCTGTGCATATACTGTTTCTAAGAGTTATTGTAATATTTGTTTGTTTGTTACTGCCAAAGCGTCACTCTACATTAGGTAACAAAAACTGGTGCTAACCCCAAAAAAGGAAACTACAAATACCAAAAGATAAAAAAAAATCCTTAGACATCCAAACCACACACAGCAATGAAAAAAAAATTAAATAAAATATAATAAAATAAAAATAAAATAAAAACATTTTAAAACCACCTCAGGTACCCAGTCCACTTTTCAAAAGTGGACTGAATAAAACCTTCCAGTAATTGTCTTAACAGGCCCAGCCAGCACGGGTTCATGAAAGGCAGGTCCTGGTTGACCAACCTGATCTCCTTCTATGACCAGGTGACCCGCCTAGTGGATGAGGGAAAGGCTGTTGATGTTGTCTACCTGGACTTTAGTAAAGCCTTCAACACTGTCTCCCACAGTATTCTCCTGGAGAAGCTGGCGACTCGTGGCTTAGACAGGTGCACTCTTCGCTGGGTAAAAAACTGGCTGCATGGCTGAGCCCAGAGAGTTGCGGTGAATGGGGTGAAATCCAGTTGGTGGCCGGTCACAAGCGGAGTCCCCCAGGGCTCAGTTTTGGGGCCAGTCTTGTTTAATGTCTTCATTGATGATCTGGATGAGGGGATTGAGTGCACCCTCAGCAATTTTGCAGATGACTCCAAGTTGGGAGGGAGTGTTGACCTGCTCGAGGGTAGGAAGGCTCTGCAGAGGGATCTGGACAGGCTGGATCGATGGGCCGAGGCCAATTGGATGAAGTTCAACAAGGCCAAGTGCCGGGTCCTGCACTTGGATCACAACAACCCCATGCAATGCTACAGGCTTGGGGATGAGTGGCTGGAAAGCTCTCCCGCAGAAAAGGACCTGGGGCTGTTGATTGACAGTCAGCTGAAGATGAGCCAGCAGTGTGCCCAGGTGGCCAAGAAGGCCAACAGCATCCTGGCCTGTATCAGAAACAGTGTGGCCAGCAGGACTAGGGAGGTGATCATGCCTCTGTACTCGGCTCTGGTGAGGCCGCACCTCGAATACTGTGTTCAGTTTTGGGCCCCTCACTACAAGAAGGACATTGAGGTGCTGGAGTGTGTCCAGAGAAGGGCGACGAAGCTGGTGAGGGGTCTGGAGCACAAGTCTTATGAGGAGCGTCTGAGGGAACTGGGGTTGTTCAGCCTGGAGAAGAGGAGGCTGAGGGGAGACCTTATCGCTCTCTACAACTACCTGAAAGGAGGTTGCAGAGAGGTGGGTGTTGGTCTCTTCTCCCAAGTGACTAGCGACAGGACAAGAGGAAATGGCCTCAAGTTGCACCAGGGGAGGTTCAGGCTAGATATTAGGAAAAAGTTCTTTACTGAGAGAGTAGTGAAACATTGGAACAGGCTGCCCAGGGAGGTGGTAGTGTCACCCTCTCTGGAGGTATTCAAGGAACGTGTGGATGTGGCATTGTGGGATGTGGCTTGATGGGCATGGTGCTGTGTGGTGTTGGGTGGGTTGGTTTTTGGTGTGTTGTGTGTTTTTTGTGGGGGTTTTTTTGGTGGGTTTTTTTTTTTTTTTTAGGTTGGACTTGATGATCTTACAGGTCTTTTCCAACCTTAGTGATTCTGTGATTCTGTGGTGTGGGTTGTGGTGTGTTTTGTGGTTTGTGGGTGGTTTGTGGTTTTTTGGGTGTTGGGGTTTTTTTGGTTGTTTTTTTTTGTGTGTGTGGGTTGGTTTTTTTGGGTTTTGTTGTTTTTTTTTTTATGGTTGGACTTGATGATCTTACAGGTCTTTTCCAACCTTAGTGATTCTGTGATTCTGTAACAGCACCCAACAGAGAAGAAATTAGGACTCTCCTGTTGAACAACCAAGTATTTTTGGACACTCAAAAAGCTCCTCATATTCAATATTTGTCTGTCATGTCCTTTAAAATCTTGTTCAGAACATGTGGCCTTTTAGCCCAGTTATTTTTGCTAGTAACAGGCTACAGGCTATGTATTAAGCTAGCACTACATGCTTTCAGACTTGCCAGGCTTTATCAAGATTTGGCTTGCCTGCCCGGAGCTCTGTTTTGGCTTATTTAGCTGCAACAGGATTTGTCTAGTAACAGAATAACTGTCACCCCGCTAGTTTTAGATCTTGCTTAGCCTTGTACAAGTTTGTGGCACAAAGTTTACAAAGTTTACCTTTACATACATTTCTACAACTAGCAGACAGCAACATGACCCTAAATAAAATGCAGCATAGAAAAGTAGAGGCATGACATGTGAGCAGAGACATGTGTTAGCACTACCGAAAGCAATTTGATTAGACCATTAAGACTTCATTTAGACTAACAACAAATTCTTGGCTTTGAATATAAGGTGTATTCCTTAGGCCTACAAACTGTACAAGTTGCAGTGTCACAACGTGATGGAGAATCTGATCAGCCTCATCTGTAATTTGGACACAACAAATAGTCAATAATGCAGGCAACCAAACCAGTTAAAATTCAGCTCAACTATACCTTACAGAATATATTCTCTTATTATCTAAGCATGGGCTGTATCCTTATTCTTAAACCTTTCTGTATTTGTTTTGGTAATTATTCCAGCTTTCCTGGAATAATTAAGACAAAGATCTACTGGATTTTGTTAGCAAACTATTTCTATAGCAATACAAAGACAAAGTAATAGTGAAAGCTCCAAACAGAAGTCTACAAAAAGCAGAATGAGAAAAGGTTATGTAAGAGGAAGTAAACACAAGTTTAAGCAAGGCATTGCTTAGACATCTACTTTTCAGTAATTCGCTTCATGAAAACTTAAAAAAAAAATTTAAAAACATTTTAAAAAGACTAATGATAAAGACAACAGCAAGAACCTATTACTAGATCATAACCATTTAAAACATGCTCCAAATGACACTATCATTCAATATCTAGCAGTTAGCATAAAATACTTAAATCACACATGATAGCAATAATTTGAAATTCATTCACTTAGAAGTAGATTGCAGCAAGATAGATCTGTTTAGCGAACCAAAAACCTGTAAGAAAAAAACGTGTTAATTCTGTCAACTAGAGAAACAAGCTGGTGAACATTGTAGTAACACTGCAGTCTGGAAAGTTAGATTTTGGGGGAATATGCCAAAACCAAGAGAAAGAAAAAAATACCCCTCTTAAGCTTAATCAACAGCTCCCAAGTGGCTTATCAAAAGGCAGTTTTAACCAATAATCCAGGGAAGATTGAAGAGCAAAGAAACCTTTTGCTATCCTAAACTTCGCAGTTGAAAAAACAATATATTACTATTACCCTATGTTTGACAGTAAGTCTATTTAAAAAAGTAGCAAGCTTAGTTCAATTAGTGTCTGTGTATAAGGCACAGGAATAAACTCAAACAGCATTCTTGAGAGTTTTCCAAGACAACACAGTTCAAGCTTCAGATACCTGCATTTATAAGCCTATATGTAGACAGGTATCTATATGTAGCTATATGCATAGCTAAATTCCCATTCTTGTTAATAAGTAACCTACTAGATTCTTCTTTAAAGATCTTCAGAAAGATTCTAGATTCTGAAAGATCTTCTTTATGACACACATGGAGTGACCAGGGCATTCTAGGATCCATTGTCTTTACTGACTAGGGACCCAATTCATCAGCTTAAACTGGTAACATATGGAACACGTTTTGAAATAATTTGGTAGTTAGCTGACGCACTTGACAGATACAATGTGAGCAACTGCCGAAATAGCCAAGAACAGTAGGTATTGTACACAGGGAAAGAGGAGCTTAAAGACAAAAACTGGTAAAGAACTGGTTCTCAGGCCAGAGACTGAGCATAATGAGATGAGAAGGAACTGCGCAGCTGCAAGAAGAAAGTTCAACTAGCAGACACTAGAAAACGACCACCAGAGACCCCCGAAGACCCCCTCAAGAATTTAAACCGCATGCGTAAAGACTATGCAAATATGTTAATTAGTTCCCTGGAAATAAGATGAATATGTATAACAACTCTGGGAAAGCAAATGCATATGTATGTAATAGGCCAATATAAGATGCAAACTAACACTGTTTAAGTATGCACGCTAGGAGGAACTATCCCCTGTGCATTCTGCACCGCAATAAAGAATGCCTCCTTTCTATCACAAAAACAAGCTTTAGACAGTTCTTTTACGACTGACTTTTCTGGTAACAAAGCATGAACACACAGTATACAGAGTACCATTACACTTGCTTCAGTGTATCCCATCTGCCAATCCAGAAGAGTGGGAATCTCCTAAAGGGACTGTGTCATATCTATAAAGGCGTCTGAAATGCTATTTGAAGTTCACGCGTGGGCACCTTTGATTTCCATTGGTTACGTGAGGGTTTAGACATCTAGCTCAAATGCATGATGGGTTGGCTTACTTGCAGACTACATCCTATTCACAACGTCCTACATTGCTAAAAAGAAAGATCTGCCATTTACTTAGCTCGTTTGTTCCCAGTCTACAACGTTTTAAATAAGTCTGGTATTCTACCTCCAGCTGTGTCTATTTGTTTAGGAAGAAAGTCTCAACCACAAAAATGCCTCAGAAAAACAAAAAGTAAAGTCTGTCATGATTTTTTTTAAATTACAAAGACAGAGGTACATGACTTTTGTTTAGAAATACCATATTATGACTTTCTCATCTTAAAGTAGTGCTAAATCTGTTTAACAACATGCTTAAAGAATTCTGAACATTCAAAGACAGACCGGTATTTAGAATTATTAAATTATCATTAGTTTTTAATCATTAAATTATTATTAGTCAGCACTACTGACTTCAGATGTAACAATAGTCAAACAATGAGTTTGTTCCCTGCTTCTAGAGTGTCGCTACTAATCAAAGAAATGCGGTAGAAATAACAGATATGGTAATTTCTTCCACAAAAAGAGACTGCCCAGTCTCTAATGCTGCTAATAAAGGGTCAGACCAAAGAGAAAACAGAGTCTAAAGAGTTGAAATAACTTCTTAAGGGAGAAAGAAAGCTGCAGATAAATAATGCTTTTCTTCAAGTGCTTGTCTCTATGTGCGTTCATACTACACACAATTCCAAGGAGTATCCACTCATAATTATTTGTCTTCAATATTCCTAATTAAGCAAAAATTGAAAAAAATTATCCCAAATGTAACACCATTCCTTGACAATTCTCCAAGTACGTAACACTTATGTAAAATGTTTGTGACGCTCCAGTTGACAGCTCTAGAAATGCCAACTCTTGGGACACAGAACAATCAGCGACTGCTTGCACTTCTGCACTTCACTTGAGTGGGCCCTCACTGCATTCTTTTACACTCAGTTACCTTGGCTATGATTCTGTAAACAGACTGACAGCCTTTCGAATTTGCAGCCATGGGCACAAGATGGGAAAGCTGTGTCCATATCAAAAAAGATGTCTCATCTTCAACAAATGAAGAAATACTTCTGCTGAGGTAGTATGAGATTTAGTGAAGATAGGTAAATTAGCTTTCTAGGAAGGCAGAAGTCATTGTGAGCAAAACATTCTGGGCAAATGGCCTATATTGAAACCAATTCATGAAGAGCTGTAGATTCTGTAGGTGGAGGTATTTTGTCAGTCTGCCCTTGAGAAGATGTCTGAAGAAGTGAAATTATTTTGGGCTCTAACAGTGAAAGGCATATGGTAATACACAGCTCTCTGGTGTAGCTTCTAAAATTTTGTTGCAGCGCTGAGGACTGCAATTTCTAAGTACTCTTTCTTCAAGGGCACCTCTAACCAAAACAGTAATTACATCTTGAGAGTATCCTGCTGTTTACACCAGGCATGCAGTGAAGGCATTGTAGAAGCACTTTCCTTTCTTTAGGGAAAAGCCAAGAGCATATCTTTCACTTCACCTCGCAGTCTGGTTAGATGCTCCCTTCCCTTCTTCATCTCTAAAGAACTGCAGCTATGTATAGTCCACCACGTTAGTTTTCAGAGGGCTTTCGGGTCTGCAAGTGTATTCCATGTGGAATGCGTTTAACACCCTGCTGCCACATGGTAGGGAAATCTACAGTACTTGACTTAGCATGTTTATTTAAGAGAGGGGCATATATTGCTGGGATGCACACACATTATTTTTGGTAGGGAAGAACTTGGCAGTTCAACTGAATGTCAAAATTTTGAATGCTTTCCTCCATGAAAAACTAGACCAATGAGATCAAATATATTCTGCTAAGTGAGAAGTTACAGCTTGAAATTCTAATCCTCTGTGATTCTAACCAGTGATGTCTACCAAGTAACAGGATGCATTTTCTGAGGATTCCACAGTGTGTACTTCAAACTTTTGTTTCCCTCATTTCACGACCAGACAGAATATACCTGGTCTAGTGGTCACATTTTCTAGTGGAAAATGTCAGGTACATCTCAGTAGCTCAGAGCAGCTTTTTCCTTGCATAGACAAGACAATCAATATTAACTATGTGGTAAGTATGATCTTATGACATATCTTGCCCATTTGAATAAGAAGAACTATAGTAAGATTTTCTGCTTCACTTTTATCACTCTTACTGAAAGTATGCATACGTAGAAAAATCTGGAAAGATGATGCATATTTAGTTAAATTCTGATTGCCAATATTAAACTGGCCGTAGATTTGGCTTTAGTACAGACACTAAATTGATGTTCATCAATTATTTGCCCTTGCTAAAGACAAAAAATTCTTCGTAAGGCCTTTGAAATGTACCCTCCATATGCATGTACATTTACATGGATCTTAAATAAATATTATCAGTCTCCACATTTAGATAAGGTGAGCTTTGCTCTGATTCATCCTATTACATACACAGGTATGTAAAGGAACTCATTAGCACAGAACAACCAAGGATCACCAAGTGATTCAGCTAGCCAAAATATCACAGACCGTAACATCTCACATTCTCTTATTATTAGATGAAACAGAAAGATGAAATGGTATTCCCTGACAACTAAAAATACTGAGAGGGTAATGCTACTGATGAATAGATAAGACCTTTTACTTTGTCATAAAAACGCTTCTCCTAGGACAGACATGAAGCACCTGCAATTTCCACACAGATGATCAGTGCTCTTTTTTCAGGAACTTAATTGGAAAAGGAAGAATTGCACCTTTGTTTCAATGTTGTACCTCTTTTCAGTTCTAACTGGAAAATTAGAAGGATCTGACATCTGCCACTAGAAATATATGAAAGAAGAACAGCACCTTCCATTAAACCGCCTACTTGAGGAACAGTGATGAAAGACGACGATTAGCAAGTAGAAGGATTTATGTGATTCTACAAGAATGAGAAGAACTGGGCAACACACAATTTTTTGTTGTTGTTGCATCGTTGTCTTAAATACATAAAAATGAGTTCTGTCGGAAGAACTGTATTTCCTGCCTCCGTGAATTGAACAAGCAAGGTATTAGACTTTTTCAGTTATCGTCATAAGTATACAAGGTACCAGATTGCCTTATATGCATTTTCTTGAGCATGGGCTTAAGATGTTAAACTACATTTACTTTTAGCAAAACCAGAAACTCAGTATTACCCCTGCCTGTCAGAGGCCGTCTTGGCTTAGCGACCATGAAATGACAGAATTCTCAGTTCTTGGTGAAGTAAGGAGCGGGGTCAGCAAAACCACTACCATGGACTTCCGGAGGGCAGACTTTGACCTCTTCAGGACACTGGTTGAGAGGGCCCCTTGGGAGATAGTCCTGAAGGGCAAAGGGGCCCAGGAAGGCTGGATATTCTTCAAGAAGGAAATCTTAAGGCGCAGGAGCAGGCAGTCCCCATGTGCCATAAGAAGAGCCGACAGGGAAGACTACTGGCCTGGCTGAACGGGGAGATTTTGCTGGGACTCAGGAAAAAAAAAGGAGAGTTTGGAAGAAGGGGCAGGCAACTGAAGAAGAGTAAAAGGATCTTGTTAGGTCATGCAGAGAGGGAATTAGGAAGACAAAAGCCCAGCTAGAGCTCATTCTGGCCACGGTTGTAAGGGATAACAAAAAATGTTTTTACAAATACATTAACAACAAAAAGAGAGCCAAGGAGAATCTCCATCATCTACTGGATGAGGGAGCTGGCAGAGGAGCTTGCCAAGCCACTCTCCATCATTTATCAACAGTCCTGGTTAACAGGGGAGGTCCCGGACAACTGGAGGCTTGCCAACGTGACGCCCATCTACAAGAAGGGCCGGAAGGAGGATCCTGGAACTACAGGCCTGTCAGCCTCACCTCAGTGCCAGGGAAGATTATGGAGAGGTTCTTCTTGAGGGCACTCACAGGGCACGTGCAGGACAACCAAGGGATCAGGCCCAGCCAGCACGGGTTCATGAAAGGCAGGTCCTGCTTGACCACCCTGATCTCCTTCTACGACCAGGTGACCCGCCTAGTGGGTGAGGGGAAGGCTGTCAATGTTGTCTGCCTGGACTTCAGCAAAGCCTTTGACACTGTCTCCCACAGTATTCTCCTGGAGAAGCTGGCGACTTGTGGCTTAGACAGGTATACTCTTCGCTGGGTAAAAAACTGGCTGCATGGCCGAGCCCAGAGAGTTGCGGTGAATGGGGTGAAATCCAGTTGGTGGCCGGTCACAAGCGGAGTCCCCCAGGGCTCAGTTTTGGGGCCGGTCTTGTTTAATACCTTTATCAATGATCTGGATGAGGGGATTGAGTGCACCCTCAGCAAGTTTGCAGATGACTCCAAGTTGGGAGGGAGTGTTGATCTGCTCGAGGGTAGGAAGGCTCTGCAGAGGGATCTGGACAAGCTGGATCGATGGGCCGAGGCCAATTGTATGAGGTTCAACAAGGCCAAGTGCCGGGTCCTACACTTGGGTCACAACAACCCCATGCAATGCTACAGGTTTGGGGACGAGAGGTTGGAAAGCTCCCTGGTGAAAAAGAACCTGGGGGTGTTCATTGAAAGCCCAGCTGAATATGAGCCAGCAGTGTGCCCAGGTGGCCAAGAAGGCCAACGGCATCCTGGTCTGTATCAGAAATAGTGTGGCCAGCAGGACAAGGGAGGTGATCACAGAATCACAGAATCACTAAGGTTGGAAAAGACCTGTAAGATCATCAAGTCCAACCATTAACAAAAAAAAAAAAACAAAAAAAAAAACCACAACAAACCACACAAACAAAAAAACACACCACACACCACCATGCCCATCAAGCCACGTCCCACAATGCCACATCTACACGTTCCTTGAATACCTCCAGGGAGGGTGACTCCACCACCTCCCTGGGCATTCTATTCCAGTGTGTTACCACTCTCTCAGATCGTGCCCCTGTACTCGGCGCTGGTGAGGCCGCACGTTGAATCCTGTCTGCAGTTTTGGGCCCCTCACTACAAGAAAGACATTGAGGTGCTGGAGCGTGTCCAGAGAAGGGCAGTGAAGTTGGTGAGGGGTCTGGAGCACAAGTCTTATGAGGAGCGGCTGAGGGAACTGGGGTTGTTTAGCCTGGAGAAGAGGAGGCTGAGGGGAGACCTCATCGCTCTCTACAATTACCTGAAAGGGGGTTGCAGAGAGGTGGGTGTTGGTCTCTTCTCCCAAGTGACTAGCAACAGGACAAGAGGAAACGGCCTCAAGTTGCACCAGGGGAGGTTTAGGCTAGATATTAGGAAAAATTTCTTTACTGAGAGAGTGGTGAAACACTGGAACAGGCTGCCCAGGGAGGTGGTTGAGTCACCATCACTGGAGGTATTCAAGGAACGTGTGGACGTGGCATTGCAGGGTATGCTTTAGAGGGCATGGTGGTGCTGGGTTGATGGTTGGACTTGATGATCTTACAGGTCTTTTCCAACCTTAGTGATTCTGTACTTACATTCTCGAAGTATGATCACCAATCTTGTCTTGAACCAAAAACATTTAAGCATGCTTTCCATAATTTTGGATTTTATGAAACATAAAAGGGAGAATATCCTTTGTGTTCAACAAATGCAAGAAGTAGATACATAGAGCTCTTAGTTAAAATACAAAAATAATCATACTGAGGCTTTTTATATATTCAGCCTTCAAGTAACAAAAACGTTAGTCCATTCAAAATTGAAAAGGTCAGTTGTTCGTGTCAAACTGACTGCCACAAAGCAAGCCTACATATATCAAGCAGATAATCAAGGCAAGCATGCCAAGTAACTGACAACTGTAAACTTTTGTCTCATTAAAACACTGTCAAATTAACCACCAGGTCAATGTCATTGTTATAAAAGTTTACAACTGATTCACATGAGGAACCTTGACTTTTCTGGTCTTAAAAGAAATCTAGCAACCATTTGTGGAGTTTCAAAAAGAAAAAAAGCCTTTTAGTGGAAAGAATGTGTTCAAACGGACGTTTATGTAAAAAAAAGAGAAGACAACTTTCATTAAAATTTTACATGTCTACATAAGAAAAAGCAAATGAAATAACAACATGTTTCCTTTTTTCAGGAATTTTAGTTTAACACTCTCAGTAAAGCCAAACTAATACATTTAGCTTAAGTATTGCAATTGTAACATTTAGAGTAAATTCTCAAGTTTTAAAAATTTTCCTATCATCTATATCAGAGGATAACAAAATACCAAATGGAGGTATAGCAGAATCACGATAAGACATAACTAGTAGAAAAGCACTTGTTTAATATCTGAAGAGTAGTCCTAGAAAAATAGAAGTTGTTACTGCACGGTTAACAACTCAGCTGAAGTTTTCTGTATGGATTCAGTTATCTCATCAGTGGTATCTCACTAATGGAGTTGAGCATCACTGTAAACAGCGAGTATGAAAGAGGTCACATTTATAAGAAAAGATCTAACTGGTTAGAAATAATGAGCTATGACCTTTTTAACCTGCATATCAACTGTCTCAACTACCATTAATATTGGTATCTACCTGTTTCTTAAAGGGGCTGCTTACCAACAACTGTTCACAAGGGACTGTAATTTCTTAAGCCTATTCCTGAATGTTGATCTAAACCAGCTACCATCTGTTTACCATCAGTTTAATCTGCAAGGCATATTTATAGATTTAGAGAGGCCCTTATAAATTTATTTAATTTTTAAAAAGGGGGAAATGGGCGAAATGCCCATTTGGGTACCCATCATGGGTAAAGGGAGAAGTACATAGGATTAATTTGACTTACCTGCTGCTTCAAATAAAGAAAGGGGCTGATTTTAAGGCAGTTTTCATGTGCTTTTTGAACTCTATAGAAAAGGGAGTTATAGATAGCTTTTTTGTCCCTCATTAAATCTCCACAAATGCAAATACATGCAACTCCTGAAAATTCAGGATCGCATTTGGAAGCCTAACACTCAAAACAAAACGCTGTTAATTTCAGGACTCTGAATCCCTAAAAGCTAATAAAGAGCAGTCAGACAAGTACTGCTTTTTACACTATTAAAATTTAGGCATCTCATCAGTGCTGTGATGGACCTGGAAGTTCTCAAACCCTTATAAACTCTATAAAGAATACAGGCTCTTAAATTCTCTTAAATTAGATACAATGTTCTGAAACTGGAAAATATAATTTCCATGATCTAAAGCAATTCTCTCTACTGAATGAAAATATTTTTAAAGTTTTTATTTATATCCATATTCATGCCAAAGAAAGAAGAAAGCTGCTGAACCAATATAAAGACACTAAACTCCCATTATTCAACATTAAAACCAATTTCTGCATTTAGACTTTTTAATTCTTTGACTGATTATATTAATGAATAAAATTTTCTTAATACATATTATATATACATTTTTACCTTATGGATTATACTAAAACAATATAAATAAGCATAACAGAAATTCATCAGACTTTTCATATTTTTATTTCTCAGGTTGATCAAATAAGAACAAAATTTTTTACTTATATCATGACCCAATAGCAAAGTAAACAAAGCAAGTAAAACAAGCAAACCAAGAAGGACTGAAAAACACGCAAACCAAAAAAGCCCTAGATGCAGTGTGTGCATGTTATGCCAAATGTTATATTGTCCTGAAAGTCTGACATGCCCAAGCTTGCATGCCTGGCCCAAATTCATACTGCCTACTATCTCAAGGATGCTAAAATATCGAGGGGAAAAAAAAAAAAAAAAAATCATACTGAACAGGAACTTGTTAACTGAATATCATTCATCTTGAAATCTAACTGAAACAGAGACCCCAGAGGAGAAAAGAAATATATGAGATCATATATTTAAATTTAATACTGAAGAACTGCAATGATTCTTGCAAAAATACCTAAGGTAAGGGGATCTGCTACTACAAGAAATTTATGTCCAGTCTGGAAAATGCAGACTCAAAAGCCTTGGAAAGCAGGAAATTTGTTGTCTTACAGTCTATACTTTCCTTCTGCAGTCCCTTTCCAACTGGAGCTCAAAGCTTTTTCTCCCTCTCCTTGCTAATCTTAACTGTAGGCTGAGCCTGACACAAAGCCTCCCAGACACTGCCCAAATAAAAAAATTATTACTCTACAGTTCTCCTTACAGCCCCTTTCCTGCTCCACTCTGGCCTTCTCAATATAAGGTCTCCTTTTTGACCCTTAAAGGAAATTACTATGATTTTCAATACATTAACAAAATACACAAATCTGAAAAAAAAAAAAAAAGGTAAAAAAGACAAATCTTTCCGCACTAAGCCAGAATCAGTATCTTCCATATGAAATCAGTATCAACCTGATACACTTTTAAAAACAAACAACAAATGAAATATAAGAACAAACAAAATATCCTACGTTTCCAGCCAATAAAAATTATTGCGGGGGGGAGAGCCTTCTTGAACCTGAAGTTGACTGTCTGAGGTTCCTAAGCTACTTTGACTATCACCACTGGTAATGGAGTGCCGTATGGATTACAGGCATGTAGAAATCTTCAATGTTGAAGCAAAGGAAGGAACTAGAGAATCCATAAATTCTTTGATTTACTTTTCATTCAAAATTTTTAACTCAGTGTAATAAATCCATGCTGAGATAAACAAACATTTACAAGATTAAAAAAAGAAAAACATATTAAAATTAAAGGATTGTCCTTCCCTCAGTTATCACTTCACCTGGTAAATTACACCATGGCTATGTATTCCTACTGCCAGAAAACTGAGCAGTAATTCAAAGCTGAATTTGTCCTATCATAGTAACCGATTCCCACTATGGCTATAACAGCAAGATTTAAAGAAAGAAAAAAAAATATTGCCATCAGATCTCTTGCTCAGGACAGAGAACACAGGGATAACTATGCACACTACAAAAAACCAAAAGAAACAGAAGGTAACCATTTGTTTGTCAAATCAAAGAAACTGAATTTAACTGACTTTATACCGGATAGTAATTTTCTGTCTCCTTCATCTTTTATATGATATTCCCTTGACCTCAGTTTAGCACTCCTAGAATGTGCATTCCAGAATGCACTTCAGAAAACAAAGTATTTCAGCAATTAATTTCACAAACTGTCTTTCTTTTTTACCCAGTATTATTTACCCAACAAGTTTTACTACAAATTAACATCTAGAGTACTAAAACGGGTTAGAAAGCAACTTATTCAGAGACTACAAATAAAAAAGGTAAATAAGTAATTGTAACTGTAAAAAGCTCTATTCTAGAATGAAGAGGCATGAAATCACATAATAGGAAGCTGAAGATGGGAGCATCAAGGGATGCCATTTAGAGGGACGTTGACAACCTGGAGAAGTGGGCCCATGTGAACCTCATGAAGTTCAACAAGGCCAAGTGCAACGTCAGGGTTGGGTCAGGGCAATCGCCAGTATCAGGGCAGGCTCAGTGATGAATGGATCGAGAGCAGCCCTTCAGAGAAGGACTTGGGGATATCCATAGATGAAAAATTAGATACGAGCCAGCCATGTGTGCTTGTAGCCCAGAGAGTCAGTCGTATCCTGAGAAGCTGTGGATGCCCCACCCAAACCATTCTATGATTATAAGAAAGAGTAAGCAAGGAAGGACAATTTTTCAAAAGAGAATCCTGTTGGTACTGGCATAATTCAACTACAAATGATTCTCCAACTTCAAATATTTCTTTATGGTTAGCTTTTCTGTGAGACAGATGAAACAAACAGCAATCTTTACTGTTAGACATGGACTATTTAATACAAAAGGTGACAGTGGAGTAACACAATCATTTCTTTCAACCCTGAGATTCAACTTTTACTATTTTTGTAATACTCACAAAGAATAACAATTATAAACAGCGTGCAGTTCAACTGAATTACATGAAAATCAATGAGTTAATATTTACACTCTTAGACCAATTATTTAAAATGATCATTCCAATGCACTATAATACTTTGTGTCTTTCTGTGGTAAACTCTATACCCAACTGAAGCAAATTGAAAATAAGGTGAAAGATTTCTTTCCTCAGACTTTCTGGGTGCCATTTTATGAAATCATGAAGTGGGCAGGAGGGACAGATTTCCTGCTGATTTAAACATTAATAATAAAAAGCAGTTGTCTAAAAACTTGCTTTTGTACTATTATTAATCTTTAAGTTTCAGCAAATATTCCCAGAAGTGAGATAATCTTTTTCTATCTGAATATATGACTCATGATCGTTTTTAAAAGGCAGTGTAAGTTTAACTCCCAAAGTCTGTAAGATTTGGGTGAAGAGAAATCAACAAATCAACCTGTAACACCCCTGTGTTTCTCAACAATGAATCTTCCCACAACACATTTTAAAATATATTATAAAGAACTTTCCAAAATTTGACCCTTATTTGAAACAGTATCCCTCCTCCTTTGTATTGTAATGACTTGTTCATCACAGAAAAATAAGTCATTTCATTTTAACTTGTTGCAGAGGTTTGTAAAAAAAATTCGCTTACTTGCAGCTGAACTGAGTTATCCTGAAGACCTTCTACAATAGGAGAGAATCTATCAACGTTCTTTTCCTCTGCTGCTGCTGTTACAGCTTCCAAAATTTTTTCAAGGCTGTAAGAAAAGAAAAGCATTTCACTCAGAAGAGATATTTAACCTTGTTGTTCATTTTTTATCTGAAGAGCCATGTTGCCAAAGTATTCACCTGCCTCAATTTCTTGCGTACAAATTTAGGAAGTTTAAGCATTACTTGTTTCCTTTGGAGACTTTTGTAGCCGAAGAATGACATACTAGATTACAATGCTTAAGATACCTTAAAAGTAATGCTAAAAAATTTTAAGCAAAAGAATGGCTACATAACTACTTCTATGTAACCAGTACATCCACATGTCAAAAAGAAAACTCTTATTGATATGACCATAGTAAAAATCACAGACAAAGGTATTCTGAAAACTGACAGTATAGTACGGATATTACTTTCAAACCTAAGTTTAAAATTTTAGCATTTCGTTCAGGTTTAACTATAATTTTGGATATGGTAAAATTACCTTACTATTTTTGGCTAAATACAGTACTTACATATTTTCCTCTCCAACAATGCACATCGCAGAAAGGAGTTTAACTATATCCGTCATCATGTTAGTTTGCTTGGGATCAATTGCTTTGATCAGCAACAAAAGGCTTCTCTCTTCTCCCAAAATTCTTTCCAATCCATACTAAACAACAGAAAAACAGTTGTAAGGAGAGTTGGAGGGAATCCAAATGACTGTATCAAATATCTAGCAAAAGACAGTGACAGTTTCCTGAAGTAAATATTTCAAATGACTTTTAAGTCCGTCAAATACTTAATCAAAAAAATTAAATGAGAGAAAAGTCCAAACAGGTCACTTACTCTGTAATAAGGGCATACATCAGCATCAAAAGTTTATACTATTCTCTGAGTATATTTCTGCAGACAGGAAGTAGCAGCAGGAAGAACTTCAAACCACAGCTGACCAACTCACTGCTTCTCCAAGATGCACAGGCTTATACCCACTGATCATGTACATTATCTTATTGAACCGTAGTAATTTAGATTTCCAGATTAAATAAAGTCCCATACCTTATTATTCATGAAGGCTCTCAAACACTGTATAACCTTATGTTGACTCCTCTTCACAACTTTGTCCTGGCTGAATTAATAAAAAATTTAGTGTAATTAAATGGTATTTACATATTAAGAAAAGTTGGCAATTTTATGAAATCATCCTTACTTTTTTGTCTCAACCAATCTTTCCAAAACATCCAACAGCAGCCCCAGACCTTCTCGGCCAAAGTTTTCAACCCAGCTAGGGAGAAAGAAATAAAGACATTAAAAAAATTGACATTTCAAAGACTCATTACAGTGAATTAAAATTGTCAGCATACATAAAAGCAGTTGGATCATTTTAAAACCCAAAATCGACTCTTTGCTTAACAGAAGATCAAGAGGCATTCCATTCTTCCATTGATGCAATTAGATAACCTTAAATTAAAAAAGATTTTAAAATAACAGTAGCCATTAAATTTAGTGATTTTAATTTTTAAATTAACAATTATACATTCTTTGGCACAGAACTGTAATCAAAAAACCCTTGCAAAGGAAGGGAAGAAAAACAACAAATTTTTACTACACAGTGTTCTAGGGTCTCCTGAAATGGTCAGAATCTAACTGTAAATGGCAGAGAAGGAAGGAAAAGCCTAAAGGAACTGCAGAAGTGGCTGCCTGAGATATTAATCCATAGGAATATCTCCAAGTGAACACAACAAAAATTTAAAATTTCAGCTATTGCCAAAGCTACGTTTTGGTGAGGTTAAACCTGGGCATGTTGATTCTACATGAGAGAGCTGCTTCACAATGCTGTTTACTATTGCTCAAAACCCCTTGATATCAAATACAAGTAACTGCATGACTGACAGCAGTACTGCAGCCATCCCTTTGATAGTAGTTGTTGGTCTTGCTGAAACTATGATGTTTGATCAATTACCTAACTCTGAAGTTCATGGACAACACTGTCATTCACAGTCATAACAGAAGGAATATTTTGCTCTTTAGACATCATTGTCTATGTAAACTTCCAAATTCTAACAAAATCCCATGGGAGGAAGGAGGATTTGGCTGCAGAGGCAACAAAAATACGTATACAAGCAGAGAAACTGTAGAGACTATTTGCTCAGGAATTTCCTTTTATAAAGAGTGAAATTGTAATATTCAATTATGGAATGAATTCACAATTACTTGAATACTCTTCTCTTTCCATAAGAGGCAGGAATGTTTCCTGACACCATAAGTCAACTTACCATGCTACTGCTGTAAGACAAGACCTTGGATCTCTTATTATTGTCTTTGGCCAACAAGACAGAAAATTATTTCGGAATGGGTACCTCTTCCATACTTTTTCCACTTTTAAATTAGCGTATTACTTTTATCAACTGATTACAAAACCATCTCCATTTAGAACAGATAGAGTTAGCATGATGAAGATGTAATACTTTTCACCATCTTCATCATCAAAACATGGATTCTGTTGTGGGTGTAGTACCAATTGTTTCTGCACATTCTTTCAATTATTACTTAAAAAAAGTAATCTCTTGTTGTGTATTAACAAAATAAAGTGTTTTATGTAAAAAGGAAACATCCATTCTGCAACATCAGAAGTTCAACATCAAGACACTGATCAGAATTAGTAAAAAAATTACAATGTTCACTTTACTTGCATTATAGCCTCTCCATTGTTTTCTCTGTGTTGTCTATTTATATGCCATTCTACACATCGGGTAAAATTTATTTATCACCGCTTTTGATTAGTAACCAGATACTCCTATAATGGTGGGACCTTACTAGTGACAAATAATAAGCTCATCTGTTGGAAATAACACAAGGGAGATGCAATAGCTCTTTTGAAATACATAGTACTTCTAATCCCATCATAGGATAGGATTAAACAGTTCTTCGTATCTGCTAGATACAAAACTGTAATGGACTTAAAATTACAGGAAGAGAGAACCAGATCAGATGCTTTTATGTTTTTCTCCTAAAAGCAAATATATATATGAAAATAGATTTTCTCCTTCCTGGATGGGTATTTCATTGTGAAACAGATTAGGCAAATAACTGTCAATTGGTTTTGGTATAACTGGCCATATCTGACCTAAAGATGATCCTACTAGACATTTCTTAGAACATTTTGTATTAGACAGAATTGTGCGCAGCCACTTTGTCATACATCCAGCAGCTGAGGATGCTGAGAATGATCAAGTGCCTAAAATACTGTTGCATTATTACTGCCCTTTCCTCTGCTTCCACAAAAGAACAAAGATGAATTACACTACCCAGAGCAAACACTCAGCTTTTTGTCTGTCTGACAAAATGCCAAGCTATCAGTGCCCCTATTTTCAATTTATTTAAAATGTCCTCTTAACGAAAAGAGCTAAATCTGTTACAACTTTTATACAAAATGAGAAGAAATAGTTGTAGATAACTAGTTATCTGTAATACTATATACAGCTAGATCACGGAACCACTTTTGATGAATTGTGTTGGCAACTGTGAGGTAAAACCGCACCATTTATTTACCTGAAGAATAGTGACAAGATCAGTGGATACATTTTCCTTTTGCTACTTTCTTTTTATACTGATGGAAAATAAATACTACTTTTTGCAGTAAGCCATAGATTTCAATACATTTTTCTAAGTACCAGGATCAAATTACTCAATATCACTTGATTCAGATTTTCTCTGTGAACTAAAAATACATTTCACAAAAATGACTAATTGAAAACAACGTTGTAGAACCAGTTCTTGCATTAGAAACTGAAATGTCAACAAGATTAAAAAGTTAAGTTGATTAAAGTATAGTAACTAGAAAAACAAAAAAAAAACCCTATATTATTTATTGTCAAAAGGATCACAGCCCACAAATCTGAAGATTGCCAGGCTAGACCCAATCTAAATTTAATTCTCATCCTGTTAAAAAAGCATAAATTTATTCTTGGAGATTATACATGCACAAAATAAAATCCCCAAGTTCCCTCAGTTATTTCTCGTTGTCCGTATCATATGAAGCTGGAGTTAAAAATAATCATGGACTTAGAGCAGGTGGACTGGAGTTCAGTATTTATGTGTCAAAGCAAGTTCTTACTCAAAGATCTGGCTGTTGATATGAAAATCAAGGTCACCAATATCTGCATCCAATGAAAATTGACTATTGTTACTCATGATAAAGAAGGGGACGTGGTTTAAAAATGTTTACTCCCCAAATTTTTAGTACAAAGAACAGTGTGCCACTGTTACATTTTTGCTATTTTTGTATATAAGCCCTACGGAAGAACTTAGTTTTTTACTAAGGCTATTTAAAATGTTCTGTTTAAGCCTATTGAGCTCTATCTTAATAGTCTTTTTCAGCACCACTCAATACATCAGAAGACTGTTTCAGAACCCGTATGTTCTATTGGTTGTGATCCTTCTTTTGATTTGTAGATTAAAATGCATTCACGGACAAGTAGTAGAGATTTTTTTTTTTTTTTAATGAAACTGCTGCCTACTTAAATACCTCTTCTCTGGTGTTTTTGCAAGCCACAGTCACTCTCCTTCCAACTGAAACCTCACAAATTCAGACCTGTTCTTAGGCCATACATCCATTAACTTAATAATAAGTTTCACTCCAATCCAAGCATTATAGTTCTTTTATGTTGTCTCTCACATTCTGCTTAATGTTTCAAATTGAAGTTAAATTTCAATAAATTATGGTCAAGTTAGGCCTTAGATTCAACTGTTAAAATTTCTACCTACCATAGTTTATATTTGACTGAAAAAAGTTAAAGCTAATGTTGCAATCTAGAACTATTTGTACCAGTAAGTTAAAGAAACTAATCTCTCAAAAGTATCAATGCAATAATTTGGTATCAACAATGCATTATACCCTTCTAGCATGCTTTGAAGGATTGACATAAAATACACTAAGCTTAGGAAAATGAAAACATTCAGTTTTCCATTACTCTGTGCACAAAAGCACTTGCTCTTTTCCCTGTACTCATAACATACATCTACAGATTTCTGATCCTTTCCTTACTCAAAGTGAAACATTTGTGGAAAATCTAGTTAGTCCAAAATTCCATAATATTTAGTTGTTATAAAACTTCTAAGTGTCTGTACTTTGTTCTTCCAGAAAATATTGATTACCAGACTTTTGGTATTGATCAGATGCTCTATTAAATACCATAGTCAAATTCAACTTGCATTCTCTATCAAATCTCTCAACTATAGACCAACACGGTTCTTTCACAGCTGACCTCCACCTTCCTTATTCTAATACCATTTCTCCATCTTCCTCACCCCTTCATGTCCTATCACATAGTACTGTGCTGTCAGGCAGAACCAGCACCTCACCAACATCATGGGATTTGGTTTGTTCTGTTTTTTTGGGGGAGGTAGATTAACTTTACTCTTGGCATGTGGGAAAGGGGCAGCAAAGGCGATCACAAACAAAAAGACAAAACTATCCAGTCATATCAAGAACAGAGAGGAGAGATTGCTCTAAAATTAAGTTGTGACACGTTTCATACATTTTGTTTTTCTATTTCCAGACACATATTAACGAGCAAAGTTTTCTTTGTTAAATCAACATAAGGGTAAATAAAAAAAATCTCTGGGGTTGTGCGTTGTTGGTTGGCAGGTTTTTTGTTTGTTTGTTTTTTAAATAAAGAAGGGGAAGCAATACTGTATCAAAAAGTAGCTTCACATTCATGGAGGAAGTATATCTTCTGTAAAACCCTCTGTCAGAAGAACTCAGGTTAATGTAAAGCATGTTTCTTTCCATGTGAATCATTACATATTCTAAGTAAGACAATCCAATTCAACAACAAATTAATAGAAAGAAAAAAGCAAACACCCATACAGAAGACCCACATCAACCACTCTGCCAAACCAGATGCAGAAAGAAAAAAGTTGTTTAATCCTTTTTAATCATGTCCCATCATAAGCATCCCCAACATTTCGTTGCATTTTTTTGAACTAAACCCAAAACAGTTTCTCAAAATCATGTGTTCAACCATTGGCTTAAATAGGAACTCTAAAACAAAAGGTTGTAAATAGAGGAGAACAGAAAAAAAATATAATTTAATAAAATAAAGCCAGCATACACAAATCAAGCTGCATGGATCAAATCAAAATTAAACATAAAGACTCATATCAGTGTTAAAAGTTATGATTACTGAAGAGTTAGACTTTTTTTTTAAAAAAAGCACAGGTAAACTAATGTGCTCTCTTTCTTATAGAGAAACCCCACAGATACAGCAAAAATTACTAGAAGGCAGCAAGGAAGAAAGCCTAAAGCACACTGGACAGAAGGAGGAGCACACAATTAAAAATAGATACGTTTTCTGGCCACCAAACTTACACTAATGTGTCTATCTCCCATTATTGATCACCCTGACAAAGTAAGTTAAGAGAGTATTTCAAAAATAAAAATGAAACAAACTTTTGACTATTCAGCACTAGAAAACAAAGAGAACTGCTCTGCAGTACACTTGTTTTACATTCTCTTAGCATTACCTTGTACAGATCAGTGAAATCTACTGAAAAATAGATCTACAGAAGATATGTAATCAATGAATAAAAAGAAAAAAAGGTACAATCATTCACTAATGCATACACATTCATTAACTGGAAAACCTTGAAACATGCACAACTACAGATCCATTAATTTTAATCCATTAAGAAATAAGAATATGATTAAACTTTGCAATATGTGTTAATTATGTTACCTGACAGGATTACTAGTCAAGGACACACGGAGCGATTCTAAGCAAGTAACTAGTCTTTCATCTGTTGACCCAGATTTTAATTCCTGAATAAACTCTTGGGGTGAAATCTTCCGACTGTTCTTGAGACTTCCCTGAAATACAGAAAATACATTCATTTTTTTATTTGGCACATATAGAACTTGAATAGATTATTAATGGCTAGACTTCATTTCTATTCCTTGAAAAAACAGGGGGGAAAAAAAGATACAATTTAGTCCTAAACCTGTAACTGTTTGTTGTTCATCTACTATATATGCTAAATGCTAAATAAATTTTTGTCAATTTCTGAACAAATTTATAAACTGTAGTCAAAAGCAGCAGGCATCAAATGTAGAAATGTATCATGCACACTCGGTGAAATACAATTTTTGTAATGAATGGATTCTGTTTATGCATTGCAAAAATCTTAATTTTCAATACTCAACCAAAGGAAAAAAACAGTTCTGAGGTGCTCTGAAGAGATCACAGGGCATGTGTCCAGAAGGGTGATTGCAGTCATATGAGAATAGAGAGGGAAGAACCAGTGCACCAGAAGAGTACTCGGGATGTTATCGCAGTAACTTGCGTTCTTGCAGATAATGTTGTAAAACGCTTTTCCCTTAAAGGTCCCTCAGATGAAGAGTATATGAGACTGGGATTCTAAAAACAGACTAGCTTTGACTCTAAGAGCTAAAGCAAAAGAACTTTAAAAATAAAAAAAAAATTAAATAAAGAAAAAAGACTTCTTTAGAACCACTGAAGTTCTAAAGATCAATACCAGCTCCTCATTTGTTGTATTTGCCACCTGTAAGAATGCAGTGCAGCACAAATATGACTATTGATGCAATAACATAAGGACACTTACTCAACCTTTGGTTGGTTTGAATTTTGCCTTGCTTTTTGGGTTTTGCTCTTTTTGGCAGGTGGTGAGGCAAATGGGGACATGCAGGACAGGGAGATAGAAAGGAAAAAGCAACGGCAAGTTAATGCAGCACTGCAAAAGTAGTTTTGTGCAAACAAAATATTTTCTGTTCCAAGCAATATAGGTTGAAAGACACTGACTTTGACTCATCATTGTATCTGTGGTGTCTAATGTTGCTTAAAATAAATTCAAGATATTAATGACTCTTCTGAAGGATATACAGTAGCCATTGTATTAAACAAAGCAACAGTTATACTGAACTAATGAAGCTCTACAATTTGCAATTAAAATGGCAACTCTAAGAGGCATTGACCCTATTCTTAAGGGTATCCTCCTCCCCTTTTTTTTTTTAAGCAGCAGCAAAGGCAAAACTTGTAGACAGTGGAAAATAAGAAGTCTCCTGCACCTACTATCCATTTATGACATGAAGAGGGATAGAGACATTTTTTACAGAACATATCCAAATTCCAAAAAAGAGGCATACAATGGGGTAGACAACCTATATTTGACTTAATCCATTGGAAAGACTCCTTTTTTTGAGAGCAGAAGCACAACTATTCTGTCATGTAACACTAAAGAGACTTACTAAACAATATTTGACTATCTAGTGGCTTGCAGTGCAATAATAACTTGAAATTATCCACTATAAATGGTGAGGCAGTCTCATTATTTTATTATACAGAGCTTCATACAGAAGATGTTTTCTCACTTTGGTAGATCCTCAAGAACTGATGAAAAATATATTTTTCTCCTCCTGAAGTAGAAGGTGATGAAATAGTTTCTAGCAGAGAGGTGAAGTTAAAAACTGGGAAGAGTGGTTGACAGACCAGACTGCTGTGCTGACGTTCAGAGGGACCTCAACAGACAGGAGAAATGGGCAGAGGAATTTCAGGGAGTTCCACAACAGGAAATGCTAAATCCTGAACCTAGGGAGAAATAATCCCATTTACTAACACATGTTGGGGCCAACCAACTGGAAAGTAGGTTTGCAGGAAAAAAATGGGGGTCCTGGTGGATGAGAAGTTGACCACAGGGAAGTGCATCAGCAGCTGGTCAAGGGAGGCGATCCTTCCCCTCAGCTCAGCAGTGGTGAGACACATCTGGGGTACTGTGTCCAGTTCTGGGCTCCCCAGCATGAGAGAGACATGGACATGTTGGAATGAGTCCATAAAGGGCCGTGGACACAATTAAAGGAGCTTCTGTTGTACAAGGAGAGGCTGGTAGAACTGGGATTGTTTAGTCCCAAGAATCACAGAATCACACAGAATCACAGAATCACTAAGGTTGGAAAAGACCTGTAAGATCATCAAGTCCAACCATCAACCCAACACCACTATGCCCACTAAACCATGTCCCACAATGCCTCGTCCACACATTCCTTGAACACCTCCAGGGATGGTAACTCCACCACTTCCCTGGGCAGCTTATTCCAGTGTCTCACAACTCTCTCAGTAAAGAAATTTTTCCTAATATCCAGTCTAAACCTCCCCTGATGCAACTTGAGGCCATTTCCTCTAGTCCTGTCACTAGTCACTTGGGAGAAGAGGCCAACACCCACCTCTCTGCAACCCCCTTTCAGGTAGCTGTAGAGAGCAATAAGGTCTCCCCTCAGCCTCCTCTTCTCCAGGCTAAACAACCCCAGTTCCCTCAGCCGCTCCTCATAAGACTTCTGCTCCAGACCCCTCACCAGCTTCGTCGCCCTTCTCTGGACATGGTCCAACATCTCAATGTCCTTCTTGTAGTGAGGGGCCCAAAAATGAACACAGGATTCGAGGTGCGGCCTCACCAGCGCCGAGTACAGGGGGACAATCACCTCCCTGCTCCTGCTGGCCACACTATTTCTGATACAGACCAGGATGCCGTTGGCCTTCTTGGCCACCTGGGCACACTGCTGGCTCATATTCAGCCGGGCTGTCAATGAACACCCCCAGGTCCTTTTTCACCAGGGAGCTTTCCAGCCACTCATCCCCAAGCCTGTAGCATTGCATAGGGTTGCAATTTATGCTCCTCACCAAGATAGTATAATTGTTTGCATTTCCATAAGGCAAGAAAGCTCAGCTCCCCTACAGCTTTGACACAGCTATATCTAAAGAGGAATGAAAAAACAACTGGAGAGAATCTCAAAGCCAAATGCAGAAGATCCTAAACAAAACAAAAAAGCATTCATAACATTAAGAACTAAATATCAGACTTGATAAAACATGAAAGGTAAAAGCCGCTACACCTGAGTTGCCCGAAACTTTACAAATCCACTGGCTAAGGGGAATTGGTGACAAGGGTTTCTGTCTGGTTATTCAAGGGCTTATAAACTGAGCACATCCATCCTGTTCCAATAAACCCCAAACATTTTAGGACTAGACAATATATACCCCTGAGAAGCAATCAGGGGAATTTGAGTTACAGCTGTGATATAAGGAGGAAATTGTTACAACTGTGGTGTAACAGGGGATCAGGGCTGTGTCCGTTATGCATATGCAGTGTACACAGTTCCCCATGCGATCCTGGATCTTCCCAGCTGGTCTCTGCAGAGATGAGATAATGGACTGACTACAGACATGATGACCAAACTCCTAGCAGCCTTCATGACAAAGTATTTAACTAAATGTTACAGGAGCTCTCCGGTTGGAAATTTCAGAAAGTCCCAGAAATTCTCCCGACAGCTCCTGCTGTGCATAGACTAGTTGATAAGCATTACTTGTATGCGTAAGCATATGGATTAATATCCTGGGTGGAGAATCTGTCACTTCCAGTGACTTCCCACAGCAGTTCCTGCTGTAAAATTGACTAAGCTGGATATAACTAAGATACTTATAAACAGTCAGTAAAATTGCTTTCTTTTGATGCGGAAACAGTCATATGGGACAGTCATATAGACAAGACATATAGTTAAGATGGTTAGAAGATATTTTGAAAGTAATTTAATATAATCAATAGCAATGTGTGCAGTGGAAAGGTCACATGGGACAAGAGCCCAGCCAGACTATAAGAATTCACTAGAATGACATTTCAGAGTCTCATCTGACCCATCTGAAGACAGAGTCACAAGCAATGGAGACTCACATCAACATCCAGACAGTAACCAGCCATCCCATTTCAGATTCAGTTCCCCACCCGAACATTACCCTATGCAAAAGATGCCAATAAACCATGAATGTCTGTACATTATACCCACAGTACCAAGTACCGCTTATTCATAGTTACGCCAAGGTTCTGCAACGTAATAAGAATATGATACATCTGCCAGTGCTTAAATAAAATGAGAGCTGCATTTGGTACCAATTGTGAAACATTATATTAGCTATATTTCTGTACAGGAAAAGCTGCTTAAGTTCAAAATGCTCGAGCTAACTGAGAAACAGGAAATATCTTGAGGCATCAGTGCCTCTAGAAATTTAATTGCTCAACTGAAGAACAACTGGTCTGTGAGCAGATGCAGTATGAAGTCAGCATTAATTAATTCAGTTAAAACATTACAAGGGAGTAAGCTGCACAACAAAAATGAAATCTTGTGAAGAAAACTCACTTTAAAAACCCAGTTTGCGTGTGTGCGTGTGTTCAACATACAGAACAGCAAAACTTATGGTAGAGTAACATTACAGCAATTCTGCTTTTATTTCCACTTGAGTATTAACTCCATAATATGGAAATTAATTTTTAAAACTTTTGTGGGCTGGAATGTCTTTATATGTGTTTACATAGCACTTAAAAAATGTGATGCTGTTTCTAACCTCAAATAATCATAATACATACAAACAGCTAAAAAAACCACAGAAAATACATTGGACATAATTTCTACCAACAAACAGAACCACACTGCTTTTGGTAGATGAGAATTCACACTCACATAATAGCCTTTAAACACAACTGTTGTTCCCTTCTCCAATTGTTTCCTGATAAATAAGATATCACACCACAGCAGACAGAAATTTCATTCAAGACTTCCAAGGCATGATGGTTTAAAAAATATGTGATATACATCTCTAAGATAATGTTTTTAAGGAAAGAAATAAGGCTTCATCTAAACACTATACATTACAAGAAAACAAGAAAGTACTGGCAGAATACTGAAGTACTTGAGCAGAATTATTCCAAGCATACAATTTTTGCTACCATTCAAATTTTCAGTAAGTACTACTAGTATCCCAAACCCCAAGACTGTTTATTCTTAGCAATTCTTCTACAGGGAGCCCCTGAACACATTATAAAGAGTGATGGTAACAGCATACTTAGAGACAAACATATACAGACATATACACAGAAGCACGCTTTCACCCAACTGTTTAAGAAGTCTCTAAGCAAAATGGAGTGAAATGAATCAGTACTGGACTATGCGTGTTAGAACAACTCCGGTGGCTTTTAAGTAGCTTTGAGTCCTGAAGTGATGGATTCAGTCTAAACATCTCATGCATACACAGAGGTAGGTCACAGTAATTCTATACATAAATAAGCACTTAAGCATAGCCCCACCAAACCCAGCGTAATTTCTAGATGCATTGTTAACAGGCATGTGCTTTGTGAATATTGGAAAGGAGTCCCACATGTCTAAGAAACAGAAACCCTGATACTGAGGTCAATAATGAAGCTCTGACTACAATGGAGTCCACTTTGATCACCAGAGGCTGCTTCATTTTCAGTGATTCATTAGAAGCGCAGCCTCGGTTCTTCATTTTAAGAGTTTTTATAATGATAACTGCTTGAAATGAAACCTGCTCAGTACTCTGCATAGCAGTTGGAAATGAAGATATTTGTCCCAACACAATACAGTTTAGTACCTGTCTCCTTGAAGTTTGAGAAGTATGAACTATCAAAAGATGTTACTGCAGCATCACTTGTAGAAAGAGAGACCTGAGATGGGCTTAGTTGTACGTAATGTTCAGGACTTATATGGCATTTCAGCTCTTCTGAAAAAGTATAACACTTACCAAGTCAAGATACACCAAAATTTAGCCAAGTACCCTGGGCGTGCAGTGCACTGTCCCCTCTAGACTGAGAAGGCACTTGGACATTCCAATGCACTTGCATGAAAGAGCATGCCAGGAACAAAGAGTTTGCAAGGGCGAGGGAAGGAGTTTCCCACCCCAGTAGCTCCAGCGCTAAGCTGAATTAATCTACAGCGCTACTGTATCAAACAGCTAAATCGATGCATCACAGAAACAGCTCCTCCCAGTTATACAAGTGAATGCCATTTCCAGTAAAGACACAACAGTAGGAACAGAGTTCAGTAAAGGCAAGAGTTTCCCTGCGTGAATTAGCCTTCAGTGATCTCCCACAGCAGAAAGGGGGATAGGTGGGTTGGCAGCGGAGGGAGGAACAGAAAGGAAAAAACGCTGTTGGGGGCTTTATGAAAACATGCAAGACAACAGCATGTGCGAACAAATCACTACCCTAGTGGAGGAAACAGACTGTCCTCTTCAACAGAGTACCCTTTATGGCTCCTTTGGGCATAGTGCAAGAAGCTCCATTGCCAAAAAAAAAAAGTGTGATGACAACCAAAGACAAAAAAAAATATTTATTGCAAAAGGCACTCAGAAAGAAGGATAGATGAAACCTATTCTGCTATAGGCAGTTCTTTGCAAGTATTAAGTGCCAGGAAGTAAAGAGCTAGCATGAAAACTTTTCTCTTGAGAAAGAGAGTCTTAACATCACCATCATCATGATGATAAGATTCCAGCAATAGATGCGGATGCAGCAACTCTGCATAGCCAGACATGTCCTATTACCACATTACTTTTTCGATCAAACAACTGAGGTCTTAGCAATTTTGACTGATATATTTACATGCATGGAGCAGTGACAGTCAAAGAATCAAATATATGAATTCTAAAACAATCAAAAGGTCTGAGCACAATATAAACACTGCAGCATTTACCACCGGAGTCTCTCCCCACTTTGCAAAGACTAGAACAAATTTTTCTTATGCCAACTTAATCCTTAAACTGCCCAGAACACAACTCCTTGCACTTCTCGAAAACAACCAGTAATTATCACAACAAGTAAAAAACAGACACTCATTGGGTTCATGTGCAACACTTCCATTATCAACTATTACATAGCATCACAACATGAATTCTGTACCGAAGTCAAGTATGAAAAAGGCTAATCAGTTAAGGAATTCTTTTTAAGCAGTGCTAGAAAAGAAAAAAGGTTCATATCAAACTTTTCCAAGAAGTTTTCTGCAGAATCTTTCCATCTCCACTAATAGCCATACCTTTACCAAAAAGAAATGCTGTTCTATATACAGAAGACACACCTCTAGTACAAGTGAGCATCTTTCATTGCAGCTTGTAAAATAATGAGATAGTGCCCCTTAAAAATGTTTGTGTCTATGAGAAACAAAAGTTAGTCAAAAGAATGTAACATGCATGCATCGCTTTTTCTCTCCAATAGGAAATAATGTAAACATTAAGTCATTTTTGGTGTGCTTCAGAGACATTTACTTACAGACTTTGAAGCAGTGCTAATATATTGCATCACCATTTCTTTTTTGGTATTAAAATCCTTTTCTCTCAATGGCATCTTCTTGTCTTCATTTAAATTCATATCTTCCTAGAATGGGAGGAAGAAAAAAAAAAAAAGAAGTTTTAAATGTCATCCAGCAACACAGTTGTTTAACTGTAAGAGGCTGATTTAAAAAAATTAAGACACAAAAATATGAACTTGAGCAACTCAAAGCTGTTATACAAACAACTTCTCGTAAGTTAGATGTTACTCAAAACGATAAAAATGTTTATTTATCTTCCCTAGCAACTCAGACTAAAAAAAACTATCAACTCTGCCAGGATAAACTAGTGCATCACAACCATTACTAGCATAATGTCTTCTTAGAAACGACCTACAGTTTCACACACACACACACACACACTGAACTACAGAGAAGCATTATTTAACACTTCCTAAAATATTTATAAATGTACTCAAACCTGTCTCTTAGAAAGATCCCTTTAATGGTATATCCATTTGCTTTATAATTCTGTTCCTCAGTTCCCAAATACTTAATCCTGGGCAGTGGAATATGCTTTGCTCTTAGAGTTCACAAAATAATATTCACCTTTGCAATAGGTAAGGCCCAAATTCTTGACTATTTGATCATTAAATCAACACCTTCAACTGTTATCAAAACCCCATCTCAATTCATCCTTTCCAACATAAACCCAGAGGTCAAAAAGGGCAGATGCAGAACCACATTCAAAGCCACACAGCTTTTCATTGACATTTCTGACACACGGACTTCTACTTTTCCAGCCTAGAAATGCTCTGATCATTGTATTCAGTCCCACATCTATGAGAAATGACAGTTCCTGTCATGCTGGAGATCAAAAAAAAAGGGTTCAAGAAACAATTTAAGCACACACACACAAACAAACACATACAGCATGACTACGGTCACCCAAGCTTAGCAAGAATTACTGCAGTTTTCTTCAGCTGAGACTCACAAGGTGAATCCCCACCAGCTATGGCAGGAGCAATGCTACAAAATCAGCAGGTAACCATCTTGATATCAAAGCTATTTTCCCCAGTCGGAAATCAAAGATGAACAGCAGGCAAACTCATAACTTTAGAATTTTAAGAAAAAAACTTCGGATTTTTAAGAAAAAAGAGACCAAAATTTTATATCACACTGAAACTTGTTTCCTTGTCTTTCTCTAGTTTTCATATTGAATAGGATAGAATCAAGCACAGTTCCTAGAAATATTTAGAGTTTTGTGTAAATCCAAGCTGTGAAAAGACATCGCAGAAAATGCTTGATCCGTTAAGCTGAACTTAGGGAAATTTTGTATAGATTCTGGATTTTTTCCCCCACAAATGTTACTGTTTCCTTTCCTTAAGGACTAGAAAAAGTTCCTTAGTTCAGTCTAGTATGCATTTAAATTATTCCTGATTATTTATTAAATTATTGTTAAATTAGTATTTTTATGATTTATTTGATACCATATAGTGTACTTATAGTATCAGATTTGTATATTTGATACTATCTATACACTATATTATTATTTGATATTTTGAGTATCAAGTAATTACAGGGTGCATGTTGTAAAAAGTTCTTTCATTCAAGCAATAATAATATAGTCTTTTGCCTCCTTGGCAGCTAGCTTGCATATTGGTGTTACTTTCTACATCTGAAAGTAAATGCAAAACAACTTTGTCTCAACAAGGTGGAAGAAAGGAGGCCACACATCCTTCAATCTTTTCTTATAGTTCTGTTCTTCAAAATACTGCATCCCTTTGATCAAAAAATTCATATAGAAACTATTTGCTTATGCCCAAACCAAAACTCTAGCAGTGCATAAGGACACACATACTCCTAAATATTTTGCAATTATTTGCCTCATACTAAATCAAATGTCGGGGGCATTATCTTGAAAGGGTATGCTGAATTTTCTAGCGTTTCATGGGTGAAAGCAAAACAAAAAACTACTATGATTTACTTAACAATGGGAAACCTGGTGTGATCCAAAAACGCTGCACAGACTCAAATATCCATACTAAAATAAAAAAAACCCACAGGCTTAAATACACACACATTAATAACACTGTTGGGATCATATATTGTATGCAAAAAGATAATTTTCTTCCAAGACACACAAAAAAGTGGAAAAATTTCAGTGTGTGCATACACAATTAGGAAAAAAAGTGAAAGATATTTAAAGTTACCTGTCTCTTATCAAAGCTTACAAAAGTCACTGCAGCTTTTTTAAGATGAGAAAGAACACATGATCAACCACAAAACGTAGTGTCTTTAGTATTGCAAAATCAAAAACCTAGAGTAGTCATCTGCTCGAAGGACGGGTACGTGAAGGCTGTTAAGCATGCTGTTAAACGGTCAGGTGGAAACCTAAAAATTTAAACCAGTTGCGCAACAAATCAATCTAAATACTTTAATTTACTGGTCAAGCATCTAGCAGTTAATTACATAACTACCCAGGACTTTTACATCATCAGTGGATTCTGACATTGACATACAGTTTTGGACATAAAGGTTTGGGGACTGCTAAAAGGCATTTAAAAGAACAACAGATAAGGAAGTTCTTTTCAATTTAGTTCTTTAAACATTTTTTCAATAACAAATTCTTTCAAAGCCAGAAATATACTATAACTTTAAATTCTCAACAACTGCTCAAAAATCTTTATGCCTTACCTACAACATTTCCTTAGCTTAAAAATGGCGAGGGGGAGAAGAGGATGATGGAAATCAAGTCAGATTGCCAAAAATACTACAATGTTAGTATTCCCTCTAGCCTTTCACTTGTTATCTTATTACAGGTATTTCTCATTTTATGTAATATTTTGGTTTAATGAACTTCTATTAAATGCACAACAACGTATTTATGACTATTCTTATTACCAGGCAACACATCTGTTGAGATATGCACATGAAAACCCATCTATAAATTACTAAAATCAAGTCCAGCTTGACATTACCAGATAAAATTGTTTTTTTCTGCAAATTCCAATAAATCTCTTTGGAACACTGTGTCTCAGAATCCCTTTCCACAGAGATACAATTGTATACTGGCTTCAAATGAAAACACACTTTACATGTATATTTAATAAGGGTAGCTGTATTTTATTCAATTTCTTTAATACTTAAATACTGAAACCAAAAGTATTCCATTTTAAGTTTCACAAAAATATACGGCTAGGTCTTTCTCTGTGTTTTCTGAGAGTTATCACATCTTCAGTACCTTGCCTGCAATACGCCACAGCCACAGGCTTTTTTTCATAGCACTGAAATGGCATGTATATCCTACCTAAGGGGGAAGGAAAACAAAACAAAAACCAAAAAACACCAAAGGAAAAAAGCTTTTCACATTAGCCTGTAGCTACTACAAAGTTCATTCCTCTGTTTAAAGCAGTTTTGCACTTCTTTCAGACTTGCTCTTTTCACTTTTCTGAAAAATAACTTCTGAACTTAAATAACAAAGAGAAAACAAAGGGCTTGTTTTTTCTGCAAAAAATATGTAACTTGTAATCACATTAAAAAAAAAAAAAAGAGAGAAGTAAGAAACCTGTCAATACAAACTATATTGCATAATCCTAGATGTAACGGCAGGTTTATTTATGGGAAATATTTTGTCTGTGTGTACAGTAAAAAGTAATTTCTTTGTTGTTGTTTTTAACAAATGAAACATCATTAAAGCAATCGATTTATACAGATTAGAATTATTCAGTGGTACAAGGGGCACGACAGATGTGGCTTTGTTTATAAAATACTTCAACTCCATTCTTTTATTTCTTCTTAAATCATATGAAGTTATTCTACAGGTCAGCAATACCTCTTTGGATAATAAGAGTAAGTCATTTCACAGGGTTATTTTCCTAACAGCACTAACAGAAATGAAAAGAGCTAAATGACAGTCAATTATTAGCTTTAACTGTCTGGTTTTAAGAGCTCTTTCATAATTTTTGCCATCAAAACCACACAGGGTGCCACTACATAAAAGATTAGGAGGAGAAAGCAGTATGCATCCAGGAAAACCCGAAGTATAATGTAATGCGTTCAATGAAACTTCAGAATTTAGAGACTGCTCCCTTCAGTACTAACCAATTGACTATTTTTATTTTGTGAAAAATTAGCTCTAAAAGCCTGGCTGTAACATTCAAATTTTTCAACACCCCACCCCCCAAATCACTTAATTTGATCAGAACAGGAAACTAGAGGCTACAATATATAATTAGCTATGTAATCTACTATGACTAAACTAGCTTTATTCTAGTCCATTCAAGTGTGGATAATCTGAAGAATCCTTTCTGTATTACATGTTATAGCTAAAATAACACTGATAAAGTAGTTTATCAAAGACAGTTTAAGTGCTTTGTTATTCAACGAAACTAGGAAAGCATTCAAATTATCCAGGATGTCATCATTAGTTTAACATGTTTTTGCAAAGTAGTTATAAAATTGGAATTCATTGCTTCAGGATCCATGGATATAAGCATTTCTGTTTACCTGGACATACAATACTAGGTTTCTGAGGTTTTATTGAAAGTTTCCATTTTTTATGGCATAGGATAGTGTGTGATGTTGAGACTATACCAGAATCTTTGTGGGATGGTAGAGAAATACAACCTACACTTATGTAGCAGCGTGTGTGTGCAGGAAGGCATACCTTCAAGTTTTATAAAAAAACCTCTCCCATTTCCTAACATTTGAGCAACAACCATTCACAGTGAAACTTCTTAACAGAAGTAAAATATCTTAGACACCAAAGTATACCAAGAAAAATGGACCATGTGAGAACAAGGACAAATTTGTTGACAAGTTGATAACACAATAAATCAGTCCTCCCCTTCATCAGCTTAACCATGAAAATCCTGAATCCTATCTCTCAGTCGTAGCTCTCAACAGTTCTACAAAAGCATCTTCAAAACTAAGCTAATGTTATTGAGTACTATGAATTACAAATTCCATAAAGGTACTTGTCTCATAGTACATTTCATTTCCTCCACATCCCAGGCCCGGTTAGTCCCTTTGTGTTTCAAGAGTTACTTGTTACTAGCTGTAAGGCAGAGAAAGAAATTAGGCATTGCTCTCCTTGTTAACATCCTCTTGTGTTCTTCAGATTGCAGTCACTCTCTTCCCTCATGGCCATTCCATGTTTAGTTTCCAATTGCCCAAAATGTCATCATCACCATGACAAAAAACCTCAACCTATTGAGGTGGTACCAATGCCACATGATCTTTCCAGCAAGTGACTGTTCTTTTGTAGCACTGTAATGATGACAGCTAAGGAAGGAAGCAAATTTGAGACTGCATGTGCAGACAAGTGTTGCTTTGGAGGCAAGAACCTTAAGTCTTTTTTGCACGAGAGTGACATGGAATACAAGTTCAGAGCAAAAACCTGCTGTGACATTCAAAGGCATAAAATCCCTTTGTAAAAGGTTCAGGTTGTATTGAAAGCAAGCAGGATTCCCCATTTCTTGTTCCTTCTCAAAATCTGTTGTATAATCTCACTTCTAATAATCAGAAACCTTTAGTTTCCATTTTAAATACATCTGGAGCAAAATCTTGTCAAAAAAATTCAAAGACTTCATCCTCTGAGAAACACTCTAAAAAACACATAATTATAACTCACAACAACAACAATATTAATAATTCAGGTAAAGAACAGAACACATGCATAAAAGAAGGCTCCACCTGTCACTTAGCCATGTTGTCATACTTTAAGTAAAAGAAATCAGCGAAAGACTCTTACCATCATTTTTTCAAACAGCGCTATGATTTCTCTTTCCGACAGGGGTTTTGGAGCAAAATCCTCCACATCCATAGGAGTGGATGACCAATCTGCAGAATGTGACTGCTTCATGTGTGGCAGAGCAGGTCTTTCCTTTTTACTTCCTGGAATTCTTATACTGGCAAATCTATCCAACTGAAAACAGAAAAGGTGTAACGTATCACATACTGTTTCCATTCTATGTAAACGTTAATTAAGATGGGTGTTCTTGAAAGCTAAACATCCTTGTTTTTCTGTGGTAATTTGCCTGTTACTTAACTGTCTTATTTTAAAGGGTTTTCCTAAAGACACATACAACAGTCAGTTGCCTTAGCACTTGAGTTAGCAGACCAGAATCCCATTACATTACGGAGAAATCATGAAGAACATGAGAATGTGACGGAAAGTTTGGAGGAAAAGATATCGACGAAACCAATGTATGAAGAGTTCTTCCCAACCATTACACATAGAATATGAAAAAGCAGGCTTATTTACCAAAAGCATAGTTTTAAAATCTTTTTTGTTACTCCAAAACAGCTGTACTCCTGACTTAATAATAGTATATACAGATATGCAAAGAAACTACTTTATATTAAAAGAAAAGTTAGCATAACTAAGACACTGTTCTATTTACTTTTTATTTGGATTATGTTATCCAAAACTTAGTGCCTTTCTGTTCTCCAATTATTTCAAAATTCATTTAGGAGAAACAAAAAAACCATCAGCTCCTTTATTAAAATTAAGTAGGATAAACTCACTGTTTCATGAATAAACCTTAGAACTTATCATAGAATCATAGCATCGTTTAGGTTGGAAAAGACCTGTAAGATCATCAAGTCCAACCATAAACCTAACACTGCTAAGTCCACCACTAAACCATGTCCCTAAATGCCTCATCCATACGTCTTTTAAATACCTCCAGGGATGGTGACTCAACCACCTCCCTGGGCAGCCTGTTCCAGTGTCTGACAACCCTTTCAGTGAAGAAGTGTTTCCTAAACCTCCCCTGGCGCAACTTGAGGCCATTTCTTCTTGTCCTGTCGCTAGTCACTTGGGAGAAGAGACAAACACCCACCTCTCTGCAACCCCCTTTCAGGGAATTGTAGAGAGCGATGAGGTCTCCCCTCAGCCTCCTCTTCTCCAGGCTGAACAACCCCAGCTCCCTCAGCCGCTCCTCACAAGACTTGTGCTCCAGACCCCTCACCAGCTTCATCACCCTTCTCTGAACACACTCCAGCACCTCCATGTCCTTCTTGTAGTGAGGGGCCCAAAACTGAACACAGTATTCGAGGTGCGGCTTCACCAGCGCCGAGTACAGGGGGACAATCACCTCCCTACTCCTGCTGGCCACACTATTTCTGATACAGGCCAGACACAAGACAATTGCTCTAACTTAACCCTTTCAAAAGCCAAAAAAAATTCTCTGGAAAATTGGTTTGGGGTGTGGGTTTTTTTACTGGTTAGATATTTATCAACTTTTCAATAAAGACTTACTACATGAAATTTTAAACATTTTCGTTGTTAGGGCTTGTGTGTTTTAACGTCTATGGGCAAGGACCAACAGAACACAAAGGCAGCTGATGTACTGAATGAGATGACCTAATTCTTAATCATCTTTGTAGCAGCCTTTTGAACAGACATGAACAGCAATATTACACTTGTCAACACAGAAGAAAGTTACGGTAGCATTTGATGCATAAGAGATTTTGGACAAGATTTCAACCACATCAGTAGACTTACATCTTTGAAATGCTATGCAAAAATATTCTGAGGCTTCAATACATCTTGAAGATAAGTATCTTGAGATATCACTTAATAACTACATCAAAGTTACCAAACTAAATGACAAGTAAAGTTATTATAGCGCCTGTGGAATTAAGATCAGAGAGAGCAAAGAAAATTAGCAGCAAAAATTGGGTACAAGTGTTCCACTCTAGTCAGAGCAAGGATTGACTATTAGACATCCATGAAGGGAGGTTTAGAGGAAAAACAAAAAGACTTTAATTGTTCCTGTTCAAAATTGAAAAGGAACAGTTTTTGGAACATAGAAATAGATTGTAAGCCACTCACATACAGATGGTTGCAGGAAAAAGAAAAGCAGAAAATTAATATGGCATAAACATAAAAGAGCTCAGCATGGATGATGGGGCCCTTCAGTGTCACATCAAACCAGTAGGCAATGAGGAAAGCACACTCTACAGGAATAATTACATAGGCAAGACCCAGGAAGAAAGAGAATGCAACAAAAGCAAAAGGGAGGGTAACATCATTGAAAGTGAAGTATAGAGTCATCAGTGGCAAAAACCATCTTGCATCTTGACCAGACAGCAATTTCCCTTCCTGTCTTTAAAATCAGAAGCCTACGGCAAGCATTGGGGGATGAAGCCAGATTGCAAACCGCAATGACTAGACCGGAATCTTGAAAAAATCGTATTATATGAGATTTTTCTCCTCAAAACAATGGCTTTCACACAGCACTGATGAAAGGCAGCATATCTGCTCCAAACAATGAGTTAGCCAGTAGGCTCTCCATGCCCCACTGTTCACTATCAAGTGTGTAACTTAAGAACCAAACCATGATATTTGAAGATTCTTTATATGCAGACTTGAAGCAGGGGTAGAGGGAAGACACTTTGGCTGAAATAACAGATTTCAGCCCATGGTTTGGTCAGAGAATTGACTAAATTAGGTTTAAAGAGAGGTGTACCCTACACCCCTTACCCATGTCTCCTGAAAAAATCTCAGCCCCTTCCTTACAGTCTGTGTTCCCCAAGTGTTCCCTCTTCCTTCCCCTGCTCCACACAGCAGCAGCAATCGCAGTTCTGGCCAGGCAGAACCACCGCAGTCTCTGCCATGAAGTACCCCATGCAGTCCCAGAGCTACTCTTGCTCCACTAGGAACAGGCAACACCAGTTCAGGGATGAGGGCCAGTTCATCCCTGAAAAGGGGTATTTCACTTCCTTTTACCTGTTCGTATTTTTAGTTTATGGTTTGTTTTTAAGCTCCTCTTGAATGTTAGACTGTATCGTAGATGTTTTGCAACTTTACAGATTAGGCCATAACATTCATATTCTCCATATTCACTAAATCCTATACCACTTGTCCTAGAGGAGGGAAACACGCTCTTGGAATACATTTGATCAGGCAGAACATGTACGACAAAGTGAGATACTAGATTAAAAGCACATTTAAACACATGTCAAACAAATTACTTTAAATAATGTAAAACAATGCAGCCTTAAAATAAAGATTTCCATAGATTAAAAAAAAGGACATTCACAACAAGACCTGCACAGCAATACAGCGTGGGTATTCTACATACCCTTCTCTTTTGAATTACACATTGATAGTGCTTAAAAAAAGTTAATACCTCTCAATATTCCATACATGGGAAAAATTTCATGGTCCACAGAAAGCACTACACAGAAAGAACAGAAACTTCATTGCTTTGTTGTAATGAAATCTACCACTGATGCTGCTGGCGATCCAAGTGCACAGAGGAGGAAACAGCAAAAACATAGTTCAGTAGTCTTCCATGTTACATCAAAAACATTTTAAATCAGGCTAACCAATGGGGAATATCTAAAGTTAGCTCTGATAAAAAGCATCACTACAGTTTAAAGCAGGGTTGACATGCTATCTTTTCTAAAGATGTCTGACATTTTTTTGTATTTATTTTACCAATAAATACACACAGACCCATACAGGAACAGTGCTTTAGGACAATAATTTTTTAAAAGGGACAAACTTTTCCCTTAAGGTCTTCGTATGGCTATAATTAAAATTAACCAAAGAATAAACAGTGTTTCACATGGTCTTGATACAAAATATTTCCACAGTAAAGTCTCTTCGAAATTCTCCAAACTAATATCTGCTTTGATGCACTGATGGAACTCAGAGTAGATTATCCGGAGTTAAGAGTTCAAAGGCAGTAAAGAGTGAGAAGAAAATAAGAGTGCAATTAAATACTTCTGGACACTCAAAGGAGAAAGCTAGAATTTTTTTAATAAACTATACAAAAACATAACAGGGAATCTCTAACCAGCTCATTAATTCAAACAACAATGTATTCCTACCATTACAGCACAGTGTTACTGAAGATGAGGAAAACTGTATTTCAGATACATAATCTAAAAAGCAAGAATTGTAAAATAATTAAATACTGAGTACAAAAAGACTGCAGAATATTCATTAAAAACTATTCTCTTTTAATTTCTAAAAAAAATGAACTGTCCGTGTAACCACAATATAGTCTGCATACTGGTCTTAAGTTTAAAAATTATGTGATATTGAAAGGAGAAGTGAAAGTAACTAAAAAGAGAAGTTAACCATGGAAAGGAAAAAATATTGAAGGTAGGCAGAGTTTCCTATCCAAAAGTAAGCGTAATTCTTGAAATAATGCAGATACACCACTATTTTGTTAGCAAAAAACTGAGACAGTCCTAAGTCGTCTTTGGTCAAAAGGTAGGGGTTTTGGTCCGGTTGGTTCGGTTTGGTTTTTTTTAAGGTGGAAGAAAAGAGGAAAAGGAGGGAAAAGATAAACAAGAATTAACTAGGACAGCAGAGAAGCCATTAAAGATACAATTCACACAGTTTCATTCCTAAGACTAGATCCCCCAGCGTGAAAGGCATGAGCAGTCTATTCTCATAAACTTGAATTCAAAGCAGTGAGTTGTTTGCATATATTTTTAGCTTTTACGTCTTTATGCCTCCTACTGCCAGAGACTGGAACATCTATAAAGCCGTGTACTTTATTCTGCCAGTTCACATTTTCCACGAGACCAAAACAGCAAGACAACTGAAACAAAATCTTAATGTCAGAACTGAAACACAGTGGAAAGTAAACCACGGTCAACATGCGATCATGAGTTACCGTGAGACTGCTTTGCAGTAGCATTTTACATTTACCAGCCTGAAGATTCTCAGGGAGCCTTGGTAGAAACTCTATTATTATGGCCCCCTTGCACTGTAGTAGAGTTTAAAAACTGGTTTACAGTAGTGTTTCTTCCACTGCTCTGCTCCATCACAAAGCTGTCCGAAACTACAGCTTCAGAAGTACAGCAACCAAACCCTACTGGCAAGCTCTAGCAGTGTATGAGGTGCAAAGCAAGTTACTGTATGCACACAATAACAGTGCTGACAGCATCTGCACAGGGAAAAGTTGCCTCAACAATCACTTGGCAGACAAGATATGTGACTGAATGATGAAGTTCTCACATGACTCTAAACAAAAAATTGTGCATACAGTGCCAAAAAGCTGCGCTTTTTTATTACTAGTAGTGCAAGAAAACATGATTGCTTATTTCAAAAGTGGTATCGTCAGAGCAATATTCAAATCCCATAGGGATTTAATTTCTAATGAGTATTTTTAAACACAGCCACATTAAAGAAATTACTTGAAAGAAAGCAACTGACACAGGTAGGACATGTCAAAAGGTTTCTTCAATACCCATTATCTGTATGAAGGACAAGAGGAAAGGAGATGCATGCAGTAGGATCAAGACTAAAGGGAAGGACTGTCTCTTAAGGCTATGTGCTAAAAAGCCCATCTACACACAAACAAAAGAGCACAGAAAGACAATGGTGGGTGGTGGAATCCAAATAATACTTCACTTGTCTTTTACCAAACTCATCACAGAAACCATTAGCCCATCAAAGGCTTAAGACCCCTAGCCCAGATGAACACAGAGGCACAACAGCAGGTGGGAGGAACCCACGTTATTGATTCAGAAGAAGGGACATGCTGTCCAGGCTCCTCCCAAGGCTATCCCAGCAGAGCCTCTGCCCCATGGTCCAGGTCTGACACCCACCCCATGAGTCAACATGATCAGCTCTCCAAAGCACCTTTCAGACTGAGGGGCATTACTGCTTAGGGGTATAAGACACATTACGGGATGAAGGGGAAAAACATTTTGGGATTGTGCAAGTCTTATTTTGCATGTTTAAGGGAAGAACCAAAGGCAGGGAAAAGGATGGATCTGAATGATTTGGAGAGGAACAAGCATGGGAAAATGATAAGGGGATAAATAGGGTCAGTTGTGTGTAAACAGTTTGATAGTTGGTACACTTGTCTGGCCGTGCCCTGTACCCAACCGGCACAGTCAGTCCTACCTTATTAAATTCTATCTCTAACTATTTTCCTGGGTGAGACACTCTACTTTGTGTGCAATGTGTATGGAGGCCCATGTGTCAGCAACAGGATCAGACCATGAGTCAGAGGCACCACAGACCAGCAACTGGAGAGACCAGAATGAGTGAATTTAAACACCAGCAACTTGAGTAGGACCTCAGTTGTGTCCATGGTGCCAGCAACTAGAATGAGTGAGGGTAGTGAGTGAATAATCACTAGCAACTATCAAGCTAGATTAGACAGTGAGAAGGTGAAGTGGCCTGAGAGCAGGAGACTGTATATCTGTAAGAGCAAGAAGACAGGAGGAGCTGGCTGGAGGAGAGATAAGGAAGTTCTGGACAGCTGTCAGAGAAGCTATAGGCTCAAGGTGGGGGCAGGTGTGTCAATTGAGAAATGTACCTCTGTGTGTGCATGAGAGTCTATAAGGGGTGGTCACTGGGAGAGTTTACTTCTACAGGGGTGAAGGGAACTCTGGCCAACTGATGGAGATTTTTGTCTGTGTGTGCACATCTGTGTGATAGTTATTTAGGCTGGAAAAGACGCTTAAGACTGAGTCCAAATGGGCTTAAAGCCCACAAACCTGCTATCAAGCATTATACAATGATCTCCTTCACTGTCTGAAACTATTTACAGTATTCTAGATATTCTCAAAATATATACAAAACCACAATACATAGTACTAAGGAAAGAAATAAAATGACAAGTCTAGATGAGCCGCATTCACCCCCCTCAGAGCTGATTTTGGACTGACTGCAAATTTGGTATCAGAATTTGAATCACTGATAGCAAGAATAATAGCTGTAAGAACCAAAATTAAGCAACCATCACAGGACGAATGGCAAAGTTTTATTTGGTACTTATTTCATTGGCTCTCTATTATTCCAGTGAGAGCCTATGAAATAAGAAAGTGATTTTATGCACACACCATGGATCTGAAAATCAAAGTTACAAAGAGATCCACAATACAAACCTTCTGGCTCATCACACTTTCTGATCAGGTCCCTAGAAAGTACATCTATTTGTGCTCTGATTTTGATCTTATTGAAGACTTCTTATACCATTCTCTGTAAGACAACACTGTCTATTGAACTTACACACTTGATAATGCAGGAATCAATGGATTAGTTATTGCTAGATTAAGTGCTGGCTCAACAGCTTATCAAGACATCACCTACTAAAAGAGCTACTATGCATGCAGGAATGAAAGGTATTACTACCCTGCCATCCTACCTCCCTCATCTTCTCCCACCCCCTTAATTAACACATCAGATCACCTATTGCTATATTAAGAATTCCTCAAAAATAAAATCCAACACATGCAGGTGTAACCACATTCATGAATACTGAAAGAATTCCCTAGTTCTGCCAATGCTTCACTCCAGCCTTGATTCAATGCCTTTCTCAGGAACAGAGGACAGCCAGTCAGATGAGAATGGGACATCAATGGAAAAACCTGATGGCATCAGCTACTATTGGGGCAACACGACTTGCTAAGGGAATTCTCATAAGCCTATCTATCTTTGAGGCTGTTAACAACTGGAAGTCATGTTTTACACAAAACTGACATATGCAGGATGCCTTGTCAGTCAATAAATTCAGTATCGTTCTTATAAACACAGATGCTCTATTTAAAAGCAAAGTTTCAATTGCTTACTGTTGAATTTAAACTAAATGTAAGAAACAAATACCACAATAGATTCTCAATCATATTTTACTTCAAGTTATTGTTGTAACTCTCAAAACTGCGGTGCTTACACTGTTTCCAGTTAACTGAACAATTTAGGTTGAAGGTGATTAACCATTTACAGACAATAACTCCTAGAATAACCCAAACAGGAGAAAACAGATATTTTCTGAGGAATGCTACTAACACCTCTGCTTTGTGAATGTTCTGGGAATCAGCAAACGAAGCTGAATTGATTGGCATGGCTGGTCTTATGTACGATCACAGATAGGAAGTGGGTAGGGAATAAGTGAAATGATTTAGCAGCAGAGGTTACCTACATCAAGGACAGAACATTACATCAACTGGGTCTTACCTTTCTTCTCCATATCCACACTGAAGCCCTCAGACCTAAACAATGGAACCATAAGCACAATGCCAGAAGAAGAGAATAAATACTAGGAGGTTTTTGTAGAACAACTTCCAACAGCGTTTAATGAGACTTTTACTGAGATAATTGAGTATGAATGTTGGTATCAATGCAACTTGACTAACAACAGCTGTTTATTGTATACAGATTAAACACGTAAAGTGAGACTAAAAATTTATTTTTGACATTATATACAAAGTGTGTTTCCTATTGCCCGTATTTGAAGCAAAAGCTTGCGTGCAACATCTTGTAGGTCTCCAAAGTTAAATGTTACTATGCACACTGTCAACATATCTAGCCAGGAGAATTTTATCTAAAAAAGGATGCTAACCATACTTAAAGTGGTGGACCTAATGCAGTATCTCATTACTGGCTGAGCAACCTAATTTAACCTTTTGTTAAATAGACAAACACTATGAACGTAAGCTGTATTTCTTTATAAACACTTCTTTAGACTGGATTTACCACAATGATTGGACCCCAGCATTTAGAAAAAATAGCAGCTGTACCAAATTAGCAGGTAGCAGATGGAAGAATTAGTGAGGTTTATGCAGGATATGGAAGTTACGAAAGTGGGCCTGTCATAACCAACAGCAAAAGGAGTTTACAGCTAAAAGATCTGAAGTAATGAAAAAAATTCTTAGAAGAATTCACAAAAAAGCTATCCTTTTTCAAGAAAAGCAGTAGCACAGTACAGTGGCTTTGCCATGGAAGATACACTTCACGATATACTGAAAAAGAAACAACTAAAGTTCCTTCATCCACCACAGCCTTTGATTCCTTGACTTTTCCTTTCTTTTTCATTCTTGGAGACAGAGCTGTGCTGGTTTTGGCTGGGGTACAGTTAATTTTCTTCTTAGTAGCTAGCATGAGGCTATATTTTGGATTCGTGCTGGAAACAGTGTTGATAATACAGAAATGTTTTAGTTATTGCTGAGCAGTGCTGACACAGAGTCAAGGCCTTTTCTGCTTCTCACACCGCCCCACCAGCGAGTAGGCTGGGGGTGCACAAGAAGCTGGGAGGGGACACAGCCGGGACAGCTGATCCCAACTGACCAAAGGGATATCCCATACCATATGATGTCATGCTCAGTATATAAACTAGGGGGAAAGCTGGCTGGGAGACTGCTGCTTGGGGACAGGCTGGGCATCGGTGGCAGGGTGGTGAGCAATTGTTTTCATTTGCGTTGCTTGTCTTTCTTGGCTTTTATTTTTCTTTTTTTTTTTGTTATTTTACTTTTCATTACAATTTATTATCATTATTAATACTTTTATTTTCTTTCATTTATTAAACTGTTCTTACCTTAACCGACGAGCTTTGTCACTTTTGCTTTTCCAATGCTCTCCCCCATCCCACTGGGGCAAGGGGGGAGTGAGCAAGCGGCTGTGTGGTGCTTAGTTGCCAGCTGGGCTGAAACCACAACAGCCCTTTTTGGTGCCCAATACAGGAATCAAAGGGTTTGAGATAATAACAGATTGAACAGAACTTATTAGAAGATACTTATATCTGTTAACAGTTGCGGGTCACAATATCGATTCATCTGTTCTCAACATTAGTTTATTTGATCTTGTGGAATTTGGATAATGAGGTGGGATTCCTGTGCACAAAGAGCTGTTAAGACTGCCCTTGCTATCTCTTGCGCGACCCGGGGGAGTGGAGACTCACATGGCTAACACAGGATGCAGATAAGGAGCGGGTCCTGTGGAGGCAGGACAGCCCTGCTTGTGGTCAGCAAAGACAGTAAGATAACAGGAATGTGAGAGGTCCTTTGTTTCTTTGAAAAGGCTTCGTGTCCGATAACTGACCTTTGCCTCATTACCGGTGAAATGCATATTACAACTCACACCCCTGCATATGCTAATGAAGATTATAGAGGTCATGCTAAACATATATGACTATAGCACTCGTCTCTCCACCCAAATCATGCTACACGTCACATATGGGGGAGGGGAACCTCGTAGTTTTGGGGATAAAAGACAGAGAAAATGATTGTTAAGGTGGGAGAGAAGAACCTCGATACCTGACGGACCAGTCGACGGGCTGTTCTCTTCCTCCACCCCAGGCAGGGACGCCTCTCTGGGTAAGCGCTGCGCCTCTCACCCTCTGGGTGAAAGTTATCCCCGGGTTCTTGTATTACTATCAAGTTTGCTAGCAATATTAACCTTAATTAGTAGCACTATTGTAGTTAGTGCATTTATCAACGGCAATCTCGAATCTGTTTCTGTCGCTTTCAATAAAATAACTAATTTCGATTTTTGTGCATCTGCTCAGTGCAAGTCCTTTTGTTGGGGCTCTGATAAATGGGTCAGTGAAAGTCCTGGGACTCTGACAGACAAATTTCGAAACTGCATTCCTTTTAACACGACAGATCTGCACCATGCTCTTTTTTTTTTTTTTGCTGTACCTGTTAAAGATTGGTGTTGGCTTTTGCAGTTCACTGTGCTCTGTAGTGATTAGGGATACTTTGCCTGGGATATTCGTCATTAAAACACTGACCTTGAGCTTAATCTGGTATTTGGTCTCTGTACTGAAGCCATTACTGTACTTCGGGGTACCATCTCATGGAGACATTTAACAATTATACTTCTTCCTCTGAGAGGTTTTTCATGAAGGAAATACAGAACAGCACCCTTGCTACCTTCTTCTGTGATGTTGTCTCCCTCATTACAATAACTTCTCAGTATCTTGAACATCCTTGGGTAGTTAAAATACTCCTATTGGGATTTGTTAGAAATATTGCTTCAGTTTTGCCTAAGGATAACAAGCAATTTAGGAATACGACCCAGGCTCCGCAAGAGTATGGTCATGAGTGGCACAGCATGTGGGAGAATATGGGCAGGTATCTAGAGAACTTCCCACCTCCAATGATCTGGAACTTCACGCTCCGAACAACTACAGGATCTCGATGAAGTAGTAGAATATTTAAAAAAAAAAAAAAATGCAGTGGCTACTCCAAAGAGGCACAACTTACTGCACTGTGCTGGGCCCTGGCCAGTATCTACCAAACACTGCTCAATATTATGCAGCACCTTCAGGGACAAGAGAGGCAAAACAAACCAACAGACACTGTGACTAAACCAAGCACTGTATCAGTGGCCCCTATAACTAAAAAGAAACAACGGAAGCTGAAGTCAGCTCGTTTAGTAAGGGATGAAGAAGCTTCTCCTAAGAGGGAGCAGGAGAAAGAATCAGAGGAGGCAGCCTGTTCTGCGGCAGAGCAGCCGCAAGAACAGGAAGAGGAAGAGACTGAGATAATCAATGAGACAGAAACCACCCGCTCCCTATCCCTAAGTGAGCTACGAGATATGCAAAAAGATTTTAGTCGTCAACCAGGTGAGCTAATTCTCAGCTGGTTACTTCGATGCTGGAATATTGAGGGCAGTAGTCAGGAATTAGAGGGTAAGGAAGCCAGCAGCTGGGATCCCTTGCTAAGGATAATGCCATTGACAAAGGGACTGGAAAAAAGGCAAGAGTCCTCAGTCTTTGGCGGCGACTCCTGTCAAGTGTGAAAGACAGGTATCCCTTCAAGGAAGAACGTGCAAATTCCCAAAGCAAATGGACCAACATTGAGGGGGGCATCCAGTATCTGAGGGAATTAGCCATGTTGGAGGTGATCTATAATGACCAGGCACCCAAAGACTCGGATGAAATCCAGTGCATGCAGTCCATGTGGCGAAAGTTTGTACGAAATGCAGCGACATCATACACCCACACCCTGGCGATAATGAGCTGGACAGACACTGACGCACCAACTATAGATGAACTGGTCAGACAACTCCGAGAATATGAAGACAATCTTGCTCCCTCCATGTGTGCCTGCGTCTCAGCTGCGAACAGACACAGACTGACAAGAGTGACAGGGGGATCCCAAGAACTGTCTGTGTTGGAGGCTGAAGTAAGCCTATCTGGGAATGAGTGGCAAAAGCACCCTATTGTGACTGGTCCAGAGGCTCCATGCATCCTTGGCACAGACTATCTCAGGAGAAGGTACTTCAAAGACCAAAAAGGGTACTGGTGGGCTTTCGGTATAGCTGCTTTGAGTACAGAGGAAATAAAACAGCTGTCTAGCTTGCCTGGTCTCTCAGAGGATCTGTCTGTGGTGGGGTTACTGCAGGTTAAAGAACAGCAGGTGCCAATTGCTACCACGACAGTGCACCGGCGACAATATCGCACCAGTTGAGACTCCCTGGTTCCCATCCATAAGTTGATCCATCAACTGGAAAGTAAAGGAGTGATCAGTAAGACTCATTCACCCTTTAATAGTCCCATATGGCCCGTGCAAAAATCTAACGGAGAGTGGCGGTTAACAGTGGACTATCGAGGCCTGAACGAAGTCACACCGCCGCTGAGCGCTGCCGTACCAGACATGCTAGAACTTCAGTATGAACTGGAGCAAAGGCTGCCAAATGGTATGCAACAATAGATATCGCCAACGCGTTTTTCTCAATCCCTCTGGCAGCAGAGTGCAGGCCACAGTTTGCTTTCACATGGAGGGGTATCCAGTACACCTGGAATCAACTGCCCCAGGGGTGGAAACATAGTTCTACCATTTGTCATGGGCTGATACAGAGTGCACTGGAACAGGGCAAAGCTCCCGAACACCTGCAGTATATTGATGACATCATTATGTGGGGCAACACAGCGGAGGAAGTGTTTGAGAAGGGGAGAAGAATAATCCAGATTCTCCTGAAAGCTGGTTTTGCTATAAAACAAAGTAAGGTCAAAGGGCCTGCACTTGAAATTCAGTTTTTAGGAATAAAATGGCAAGATGGGTGTCGTCATATCCCAATGGATGTGATCAATAAAGTAACAGCCATGTCTCCACCAACTAACAAAAAGGAAACACAAGCTTTCTTAGGTGTTGTGGGTTTCTGGAGAATGCATATTCCAGATTACAGTCTGATCGTAAGCCCTCTCTCTATCGAGTGACCCAGAAGAAGAACGACTTTGAATGGGGCCCTGAACAGCAGCAAGCCTTTGAACAAATTAAACGGGAGATAGTTCGTGCAGTAGCGCTTGGGCCGGTCCGGACAGGACAAGATGTGAAAAACGTGCTTTACACCTCAGCCAGGGACAACAGCCCCACCGGGAGCCTCTGGCAGAAAGCACCTGGGGAGACTCGAGATCAGCCTCGAGGGTTTTGGAGACGGGGATATAGGGGACCTGAAGCCCGTTACACTCCAACTGAAAAAGAAATACTAGCAGCATATGAAGGAATTCGAGCTGCTTCGGAAGTAGTTGGTACTGAAGCACAGCTCCTTTTGGCACCTCGATTGCCTGTGCTGAGCTGGATGTTCAAAGGGAGGGTCCCCTTTACACATCATGCAACTGATGCTACATGGAGTAAGTGGGTCGCGCTGATAACGCAACGGGCTCGCATGGGAAACCCCGACCGCCTGGGAATCCTGGAAGTGATCATGGACTGGCCAGAGGGCTGAAACTTCAGAGTGTCGCCAGAGGAGGTGACTCGTGCTGAAGAGGGCCGTCTGTATAATTTATTATCAGAGACTGAGAACTAATATGCCCTGTTTACAGATGGATCCTGTCGTATTGTGGGCAAACATCGAAGGTGGAAAGCTGCTGTGTGGAGTCCTACGCGACAAGTTGCAGAAACTGCTGAAGGACAAGGTGAATCAAGTCAGTTTGCACAGGTGAAAGCCATTCAGCTGGCTTTAGATATTGCTGAATGAGAAAAATGGCCAGTACTCTATACTGACTCATGGCTGGTGGCAAATGCTCTGTGGGGTGGCTACAGCAATGGAAGCAGACCAACTGGCAGCGCAGAGGTAAGCCCATCTGGGCTGCTGAATTATGGCAAGATATTGCTAGTCGGGTAGAGAACCTGGTTGTAAAAGTACGTCACATAGATGCTCACATACCCAAGAGTCGTGCCACTGAAGAACTTCGAAACAATGAGCAGGTGCACCAGACTGCTACAATTGAAGTGGCTCAGGTGGATCTGGACTGGGAACATAAGGGTGAGCTATTTACAGCTCGATGGGCCCATGACACATCAGGACATTTAGGAAAGGATGCAACATACAAATGGGCTCATGATCAAGGGGTGGACTTGACTGATAATCCCTATATTATCAACACTGTTTCCAGCACAAATCCAAAACAAAGCCCCATACTAGCTACTATGAAGAAAATTAACTTTATCCCAGCCAAAACCAGCACAAGGCTTAGCAGATTAGAAGTGACATGCATCGGTCTAGACCCAAACTAACATATTGACTTAACAGCTGCACCATACCATGTGGATTTGAGGTTTCTGGCACTAGCTCTGCGATCCCTGCACTTTGGTTTAACACAAAGAATAGTGATGCCTGGAACATGTAAAGCATATAAATCACATCACGCAAAATCTCTCACTTCAAGGTTGAAGCCAACAGATTTGATGCCCTTGAAACAAGAATAAGAACCACTACTGTATCTCTTCATACTCTGTTTTTCCAGCTGTTCAAAGCACATCAAATCTACACTGATTTCATAGGACAGAAATGGTAAATCATTATCCTCTGTTACCATCCCAAATGCCCGTGCAAAACTCTGGGATACTCGTAGAGAAGAAAATGAACCTAAAGGCTCCAGATCAAAATCCTACAATGTGACGATCAGTTTGGATCTTTGTTTTCTTCACCACATGAGCAGGCAAACCTTCTATCCAAGACAAGTTTATGGAGTATATATTACTAGAGGATGTCACTGCACTACAGGAAAATCTTTATCCTAAGCAAGTAGTCAACCCAGTATTGGAGAAAAGTCCTGACTACTTGAAATGTGTTGTTTGCCACAAATCACAGAATCACTAAGGTTGGAAAAGACCTGTAAGATCATCAAGTCCAACCATCAACTAACACCACCATGCCCACTAAACCATGTCCCACAATGCCACGTCCACACGTTCCTTGAACACCTCCAGGGAGGGTGACTCCACCACCTCCCTGGGCAGCCTGTTCCAATGCTTCACCACTCTCTCAGTGAAGAAATTTTTCCTAATATCCAGCCTGAAGCTCCCCTGGCGCAACTTAAGGCCATTTCCTCTTGTCCTATTACTCGTCACTTGGGAGAAGAGGCCAACACCCAACTCTCTGCAACCCCCTTTCAGGTAGTTGTAGAGAGCGATAAGGTCTCCCCTCAGCCTCCTCTTCTCCAGGCTAAACAACCCCAGCTCCCTCAGCCGCTCCTCATAAGACTTGTGCTCCAGACCCCTCACCAGCTTCATCACCCTTCTCTGGATGCGCTCCAGCACCTCAATGTCCTTCTTGTAGTGAGGGGCCCAAAACTGAACACAGGATTCGAGGTGCGGCCTCACCAGTGCTGAGTACAGGGGCATGATCACTTCCCTGCTCCTGCTGGCCACACTATTTCTGATACAGGCCAGGATGCCATTGGCCTTCTTGGCCACCTGGGCACACTGCTGACTCATATTCAGCTGGGCTTTCAATGAACACCCCCAGGTTCTTTTTCACCAGGGAGCTTTCCAGCCTCTCGTCCCCAAACCTGTAGCGTTGCCTGGGGTTGTTGTGACCCAAGTGCAGGACCCGACACTTGGCCTTGTTGAACCTCATACAATTGGCCTCGGCCCATCAGTCCAGCCTGTCCAGATCCCTCTGCAGAGCCTTCCTACCCTCGAGCAAATCAACACTCCCACCCAACTTGGTGTCATCTGCAAACTTGCTGAGGGAGCACTCAATCCCCTCATCCAGATCATCGATCAATATATTAAACAAGACCGGTCCCAAAACTGAGCCATGGGGGGACTCCGCTTGTGACCGGCCGCCAACTGGATTTCACCCCATTCACCACAACTCTCTGGGCTCGGCCATCCAGCCAGTTTTGAACCCAGCGAAGAGTATACCTGTCTAAGCCACAAGTCGCCAGCTTCTCCAGGAGAATATTGTGGGAGACAGTGTCGAAGGCTTTACTAAAGTCCAGGTAGACAATGTCAACAGCCTTTCCCTCACCCACTAGGTGGGTCACCTGGTCATAGAAGGAGATCAGGTTGGTCAAACAGGACCTGCCTTTCATGAACCCGTGCTGGCTGGGCCTGATCCCTTGGTTGTCCTGCACGTGCCCTGTGAGCGCCCTCAAGATGAACCTCTCCATAATCTTCCCCGGCACCGAGGTCAGGCTGACAGGCCTGTAGTTCCCCGGATCCTCCTTCCGGCCCTTCTTGTAGATGGTCATCATGTTGGCAAGCCTCCAGTCGTCCGGGACCTCCCCTGTTAACCAGGACTGTTGATAAATGAGGTATCACTACTTCTGATATGTCATTATGATGAGACAGGATTACAGAATTGTTCTGTTTTAGCCTAAACTGCGTTACTATAAGTACTGAACAGTCTTCTTTCTTCCCCTCCCCACTCCCATTCTCACGAAGAAACACACACACATACATATGGACCTCCAAGACAGCAATGACAATCACTAGGCACGATTTATTAGGATAGTCCTGATACAAAGTATACAGGTATGCAATCTTCATTTCCTGTCTGAAGGCATAAAGACAAGAGTATTGCTTAGAGCTTTGCTCCTTCTCTAGGTGTCTTTCTCACTCCGCCTTACAGATCTGTAGGACAAAAAATACTGCCACCCTCAGTTTTCAAGTTCACATGTTTTTGACTGCCTGCTATTTATATACTCGGTAAACACAATTTCACATCTGGAAAATCTGCTCAAGTGCTACAGCATAGCTCAATATTCCAGACATTTTGCCAGTCATTTTAGTCACAGAAGCCACTAGCTCAGTCATGAAACTCTGCTGTAACACTGTGATGTAGACACATGACAAAGAATTAGTGGAACGTTAACAACATAGGAAGGAAGGAGAATACAAAGTTGAACAAATCCCATATCTTCATTTCAAGTAATTGTTATTCTTAGTGGATGGGGAACACACAGGAGAATATGTGTTGCACCAATACATTTCAGTATTTTGGGAAGTAAAAGCAAATCACTATCACTATTCTCCCCTACTTCACATAAGATCAAAGAAGTTATTTCCAATGATGCTGAGTCAAAGACCTCTTAACATCTTTTTCCTCCTCGAAGCTCCAGAAGATGAAAAAAAAAAAAATTCTTTCTTTGACAGTCAATTTGCTCTACAAGATTAACTTCTTTCTATATGAGAAATTCCATGGGTAGCAGTACAGCTTTTAGTACAAGAAAGACTTGCATAAACCAAAGATACACAGAAGAATCCCTTTCATTAGATGACTTCTTATTCCTAATACACACAGTCTCCCAGAGATGATTTTACCTTTCGAGAGCAAATCATTTAACTAATGGTAGAAAATTAAAAGTTACAGAGTTTAGGCCTGTGCACAGTCACATCTTGAATGCGTATAACCTAGTTCACTCTGAATAATGTTTCTCTATCTACTGGAAATTATACTGCCTTTCTTATCTTCACAGCAGTTGCTATGAAATCAGTCAACAAATTTATGTTATAAGGAATTTTAGCATACATTTCACTTTTGTCTGCATAAGATACCTTTTTTAATAGAATTTTGTTAATATGCAGTGGTTTTAATCTTTATGAGCCTTACAAACCATTTGTTGGAATGTGGAGCACTTGAGACAGAAAACAGGCTTATTTCTACAGTGATCTTGCAGGTAGATAATTTCTTAGATACCTACTTGACACTCTTCTGTGGAATAAGAATAAAATTCCTGTCTTCACAGTTTGCAAACAAACAAGCTAGAATAAGGATGTGTTGATTGTGTGTAAAACCAAGGTGTTCTTGAGCTTAACGGGGATTTGTCACTACAAGCAAACAATTCATCAGCATATCAGGAATAATCCAATCCAGTTCAAATATAGAAAAGCAGACTGCACTTTGGAAACTCAAAATGTTGCTAACTTATCTAAATGTAAAAGAGTATGCTCTGAGAAATTTAAGGAGTCGGTCAGGGAGAAGATTGCTTACTACAGAGCTATCAGGCTCGTTGTCCTTATTCCAACAAGCACAATAAACCTTCTGACTTATGGTGGCTACCATTACAAGTTAGACAGGTCCAATAGGCTAAAGAAAGGACAAGTGCCATAAGGCAACAAACTAGCCTCTTCAACAAAAAACAAAACACAAAAAAAACTCCAAACCACAAAAACAAAGAAACATCAAGATCTTGTGCATCCAGACTACAACCCTTACATGACACTACCAAAAATAAGTTCCGGTTACCAAAAAAGCTTTTGCTTTGAAAGAACTGTGAACATTTCATGAAGTCTCCAAGATAAAGCACAAGTTTATAGAATCAAGGTTGGATTATCAACACATCAGACTCAAATTTCTTAATAAACATTTCCAGCCTATGAAACTCTGCTAAAGAAATAGCAACAGGTGATTTAAGTCAGTGTAGGAATGACAGGTGGAGACAATATGCTCAACACTACTAACTTTGCAAACCTAATCAACAATAACCAGACCATTTGTTCCTATGCTACGAAACAGCAGTGTTTCTCAGCACAAGTGTCTTGCACATTGTCCAGCATAAAACCCTCCACACTTAAGTTCTCAGTCATGCACAGAAGTACTTCAGCAAGAACTCTGTCTAACACTGAAGTCGTGACAGCTGATCTTCAGATGCCTACAGAACACTACTTCCTAGGTAAATTCAAAGACTTCGTAGAATGATCCACTTTAAGAAAAACTAGTCTTACCTACAAAAGAATAGTACAGACAGTGAAAGAGGTAACTTCAATAGCAAGGAAGAAAACCTGCTTTGTGATACAGAACCTCCTCTGCTATTCAAGAGACAGATGAAGTTTGAGAAACACAGACTTAGCATGACACTGAATATACCTAATATTGTTTGAAGAAAGCATTAATGAGTTTTACAAGCAACTGTTAGTTTGTTAAATATGGTATTTTCAGCTAGCCACGCAGCCTAAGTAACTTTAATATTAAACATGCAATCACAGATATCTTAACTATACCCCATGGAAAGTGGCACAATTACCTGTGTCAAGCTCATTTAGCGGCGATTAGAGCGTACTTCAAAGCCATCCACAGATTTTTGCTACTTGCACTGAGTATGTTAGAGATAATTAGCAGTTTAGTGAGAGTTTGCCAATTAACTACGCTAACTTCACAACTAAGACAGGTTCTTGTATCAATAACGTTATTTCTATTGCATTAGCAATAAGGTTATTAGCTTAGCAAAACCAAAGCAAAACTTAAGTTGTCTTACCACGTCATCTGTCAGTGTCTTGATATTTAAGTGCTGTAAATCAAACAGGAAACCAGTTGTGTTACAATTGTGCAGTAAAAAACAACAAAAAAAAAACCAAACAAAAGAGCAAGTATCAGTTATAGTTACTGTTATTCAAAATAAGATACAAGTTAAACAGTATTGAAACATGGCACTTGAAGTAATAATTTCTTGGCAAATTGTACTTTGTTGGCTTACAGTGCACAGCAAGTTATACAGGGAATACAGTGTAAATTAAAAAAAAATCTGTAATCTGATCCTTAGACAGAATAATACCAGAATATAAACCCAGTGCAGCTTGAAACAAGTTGTGTTTTATTATATTTTATAGCTAAATATACTAGAACAGAAGACATGCTCATAATTCAGCTACTAGAATTGTGTCTTCTCAAAATGGCTGTGGAGACATCACCAAGGAACCGGTCCAGAGTTTTTAGACTCAACAGAACATGGAGTTCTTCAACAGTTCAAAACTATCTGCCAAGCTGCAACACTCAAACAACTAAGACTGTTGACTACTCTCAAGCAATGCCTGTGGCAAGCAGAGCATGAAGTTATGAGTGGAAACTGACATAAACATTTATTAGTAGTAATATCCAAAAATCTATAGATCACTCACTGCTGTGGGAAACAACAGTTCCTGAACCAACTCTTTTGCTCTCCACTGCACATTGACAAACACAGCAAGTGCTAGGACACACAGCTCTTGCACAAAACTGAAGAGCAGTACTGAAGAATTTTGGAGACTGATGAGTCAGTATTGCAGGGATCCCATTTATAGTTTTTATGAAGTGGCTGAGAACAGACTTGGCAGGGAAATGGAAAGTATGTGAAGTCGCATACTTAGCGAGATAGACTCTTAGCCTATTCTTAGACTCCCCTCACTGCCTAATATATAAAGCTCAGCAGCAGCTACAGCAATTGTAAATGGCTATATTCAAATTAATCAGATTTGGAAACTTGCTTTGTCTTCACCAAGTTAACAATACTTAGGCATCATTACTTATGACATCTTCTCTGGCTCTTCCCTCAGAACTGAAGAACAATTTGTGTTAAGTCAAATATTATCCCATGATAGCTCTGAGCACTGTCAAGAAACTCAGGAAGAAGCATCTGATGAACGACTATGAAGTTAAAAACAAAAAGCAATGCAGAGATACCATTGTGAAGCTCCTCCAACATGGTAGGAGACTGAGCAATCTGCTTAGAATGAAAATCTTCTGCATTATATGCTTTGAGATGGAAGTTCAAGATTCATGTCAAAATCATGCACGTTCCACTAAACAGACCCAGGAAACACAACATCAGGTTCACTTCCACTTAGGAACAGATGTTGGATGTTCTGCAACTGCTCTGTACAAGAATCAAGGCAATATTTTTCAGATTCAGGCTTTGCTCTTTGAAAAAGGCAAAAGTTAATGGGATAGTTGAAGCCAGTGCCATACCTTTCAATTAAGCTGTGAAACTGAGCAATGGAATTTACTGTGGTAAGGGGTGAAAAGTTCCCCATTTTGTACATCAGAACACCTCACTGACCCAGGTCATCTGACTAATTAATGAAAAAAAGACTACCATGCAACCAATTAAGGACACCATAATAGTATAAGAAACTCAATATACAGATATGAGTCTCCTAAGTTTTCAGCTTACCGGCTACCTACAGTACAGAGTCTAAAAATAGCAGCATAAGAGCTCTTTCAGACAATGTTGTGGAGTCTGGTTCAAAAGTAACTGCTACAAGGAAGTGAACCTACTTAACCAGCACTCATCTATCAACACTGGTGACATTGTTATTTGGAGATTTCTTTATAAAGTAGGAGGAAACCCATATGAACTACAACCTAATGTTCAGATCTTTTAGCACTCTAATATTAAAGGCTGAATGACTTGCAGTAAGAAATCTCAAAAGACTTATTCTGTGAATTTTATGTTATAATACTTCTCAGTCAGAGAAGCTGGTTAAAACATGAGAAATCAGGCGATCTTTTTCCCCTCTCCCTCACCATGTCCTTGTCTTCTGACAAGGCTGTACAAAGTAAAACCAGTCGCCAACCTTCCTGGTCTTCTGTAACATTCAAGGATACAGAGATGTGGAACATTACATGTGGTCTTAATAAAAATACCTTGCCACACAGGATCTTTTAATGGCATTGAGTTTATAGGAGTACTGTGACTCAAGAACAGGAGTATATTTTTATTCTTGCCAGGCCAAACAAACAAAACAAACACATGTTAATAAGGGAAAAAGTAACTAGACCACAGTTAGGTGGAGGCTGGAGTACTTTACTACCACAGGAACATGTTTTTATTTTCAGGCCTGGATATGTCAGTTCACAGAAGTAAGACATATTCTGCTCAAGTGAACAGGTTGCCTTAAACATAGACGTGCAAGTAAATACCTCTGGCTTAAGTAATGTTCCTGTAATATTCGGTTACGTGATATAATCTTACAGAATACTGCTTTGCAATGGATGAAAAAACTAATGTGATATTCTGTGCCTTCCATGAACTACTCCAGAATAATAAAATTAGTGCTTTTGAGAACATAGGAGAGATGTACAAGTATTCCTCTAGTCTGTTTATCATGTAGAAAATAGATATGCAAAACTGAAAAACAAATTAATGATATTTTAAATACATTGACATCCTGTTTTCTAGTCAAAGAGATACAAAACCATGAAGAGGTTAAGGAGTTAATTAGGATACTTTAGAAGTCCAGATTTATTGGTAGCACTTACAGTTGGAAAAGCGTAAGTATCACCATTGCTTAATCTTCAGCTATACAAACACATTTATAAACAACTAACATTTTGAAATTATGTTTGCCAGGGTAACTTACTTTTTAGTCTGGGACATGGAGGAAGAGGTCACTTTGGTTTGCAATTAAGCAGAAGTAGTTCAGTTAAAGCGAAGTCACAATTAAAAAGAAGTGTACAGATGTATCATTTTTGAAGAAAACAAGCAATCTGACATGGAATTACCCCTTATTGAAGATTATGTCCCTCAGGCATACTGGTAAATAACTGATTTCATTGGACAGAGGGTATACACATACATTCAGTGTATGTTACAGTGTTCTCAACAAGCTGTGAAAAGGCCCAATGTCAAAAACATCAAAAGACAGTGAGAACATTAAACAGAAACCGAAAAGTACAATAGAACACAACAGCTGAGGTTCAGGACACATGCACGGCAACAAGAAGATTACTCACAGGACAGAAAGAGCACTGTGTCCCTTGAAAAGGTCATACATGATGAAGCCATTTGTAATGCAACTTCTGCACCACCCAGCTACGGAAAGTACAGTAAAGAATCTTATTGTCATATAGATGAGGATGATCTTATGTTGCATATCCAAACAGTAGCACATACCGAAAGTTAATTTGCAAGACAGAGTTTAAAAAGTAGAGTTATTGTCTATATAATTACCCCAGTCAACTCTGGGTAGGGACAGTGAAGCAAAGCAAACAAATACAAAATGCCACTTAATTGGATCAACAGTACTAGTCTGATCTTTTGTGTCATTACATTTATTTCTGTATGTTTGCATATGCATATTTATAAACAAAATTCTATCTAAATGCAGTACAAGCAGTCCAGGCAAACAGTCCAGAATTCAGGAGAATGCCATCTTCTCACATGGGACTCCAGTCTCACGTCTTTAACGTTTTTTCCACCAGCACTACAGCTCAGTGTGGCCTGGAATTGATGAAGAATACCCTAGTACAATATAGGGTATAGACTGTATCATCTTAAAGTTTTGGCACTCTAACAAAAGAGGCAGCATCTTCATTTTCCCCAAGTGATCTTTTCACCATCACATAAGCACAGAGTGACATTGCTCATCTGACTTTCTGAAAGAAAACAGCATGTTTAAGAACAGCATGTTTGGTATTTGAACTCAGAGCATGCTGGCAGGGATAGACATGGTTAGTATGCCACCAGAGATGCAAAGTCCAATTTGTTGATCATAAATGGAATTAGAAGACAGACAAGCACCCAGCCATACACCCCTGCCATTATGAGAGGAGTTTTAGGCATGCAAAGTAACAGAATCTCAGGCAGCTAAACAAGAATTTCAACATGCATGCCTTCCACCACACTGAAGTACTTCAATTTACAAAAAAATAAAAAATCCCACAGCCTGGTATCGAAATCCTTTCTGGATTTTAATTTTTGCCTTCCTTGCAGAAGAAAGCAAACAAACAAAACCACATATAACCCCACCCACCCAAACCATGGCACATGCGTATAGCTTTTTTGATACATTAAGAAGAGCCTAGAGCCTACGCATAGCTATAAGGGGGGGAAAAAAAAAAGAAAAAAATAAAAAAGGAGCATTTAAGCAAGATGCAATGAGTTTTAGACGAACTGGCCAACTTAAGCCTCAATACTGAAACTAGATAAACAAAGACTAAGGACGTACATCTATATAATCACGCAATCCCCTCTGTACCATTTTAAATTAGAAAGCGAGAAAGAAGCCATCACACACTGTCATTAATTCTATCACCAAAAAGATTCAAAACTAGCTGGTTTTTCCCCAAAGGCTATTCTCTAGCAGAAACATAACCTGAAGACTGAAGCAGGAATGGCAAGGAAACATGTAGACTCAGTTAGAGAGATGCAAATTGGATGATTACAGTGGATGCTATTACTTTAGGATCTCCTTTGTCACAATATTCCCTCAGTAATTTTGCTACCTCAGTCTGTAAGTGCAATTTAGAAACTGCTGTATAACCCCACAGCATTTCCTACCTCTAATTTCCAATACACTACTTCAGCATTTGTTTAATGGCTTTATCACACACTCTCTCCCTGTTGCTTGGAAAGCAGTATGAAAAGCAATCAGGGACAAAATTATCTTAACATGACAGTTTCTACACAACGATATTCTTTAGACATAGATGTGTTAAACTCAAAATTGGTGCTTCCAGGTAAGATTATATAACAAAGTGCTAGAACAGAGCACTAAAATTTTATATCATAACCCACAGTGTTAATGCATGCCAACAAAAATAACAGCATGAGGAATTTACAATTTCACAAAGCTGCAATAAAGTGTTTTAGGTAACATCTGTTCAGCAATCTTTTTTTTTTAAAAAGACTAATTTAGATTCAAGGTCTTACACTGCAGCGTAACTGCAGCAATAATTCAGTCACTTCGTAATTAAAGATATTGACACAGATCCGTCTTACCTTTCTTCTCTATGCCAGAGAAATGGAAGTGCTTTTGCTCTTAACTACATCTTTCTTTGATTTACAGAAACTGTTAAATGCAAGTGTTAATTTGTCTATTTTTAACAGATTGGTGCAAACAAGAAAGCCTTCTTGACTTTCATAAATTTCATGAAGAACTGAATCAAAAACATAACCTGAAAGTCACTGAATACAGGTCAGTGGTATACTGAAATTAATAGAAACATCTCCAACTTGAGCTAGAAATTGAAGCTGATCTTTTGAGGACTAGTGTCTACAAGATGTCATCCCAGTAAAGTGCAATTGGAAGTCATGTAATCTAGCACTCAGTTTTATGATTGCCAAACATTTCTAAGGGGGGGGGGGGGAGAAAAGAAAATCAAGGTGAGGAAGTGGCAAGCAAATGCTTTTTACCCCATCCCCCCCAACAGATTTCAAAAGTTTCCTGCTCAGTCAACGTATACACAGAAAACAGGTATAATCCCTGCCATCCTCCAATGCATTTCCTCTTTTTATCAAGCCCTAACCCTCAAGGGTGCATGTAAGAGCTTTCAATAAGCTTAATATCTTTTACCGTTTTAAGAGTTCCAGTCTTCCAAAATCTTGGACCTGCTGAACAAAGCCAAGCTGGTATGTGCTTCAAAATTAACCATCACTCTTTAATTTATTTTTTTTAATGATTCTGTGAAGAAAAGAGAAAACTGAGGACTTACAATACATTCACTTCTTCCGAGAAACTACTTTTTTCAGAAAGGCAGTATTTCAAGACGACATTTGATTGGAATCAACTACTATAACTGTTTAGCCCAAAGAGTCTTCCCCCCCACCCTCCCAATGAAGTGGTTTTTAAAGAGAGATTTTCCTCCTGCTAAACAAGAACTTTCTTTGGAGGGGGAGAAAGGAGGTACATGTTAACGATGTCAGCTTTGTCAACCAGCAATCCAATTTCACCTCAAGGTTTGTCAGGGAATCAAATTCTTTTTCAGATTAGCATATCTGGTGTGACAGATCAATATGTGGCATTGATTGGAAGGGTCCAACCTGGAACTTATTTTCAAGCCTTTCACGCTGAGGAAAATTAGACTAATACAGTCTGGATGACTTGAGTTCACTGAATTTAACAGCCAATTTCATCCACATTTGACAAACATACAAGAGATCAGAAACATAATTCAGGTGACATGAAGAAGTATGGCACTGTAAGTATCCCAAACACAGAAAAGGCTACAGCCTACATCTAAGACTGGATTACAGAGAATTCAAAGGGGTGAGAGAAGTTTTATGTATTCTGACACAAAACTAATTTAACTAATAAAAGTGTATTGAAGATATATGACGGGAAGAGTTAGACGTGAACACAGATAGACCATCTCCCCTGCAGAAAAACAAGCCAGTCTTTAAGACAACAGGAGGTAGACAGGAAGGAGAGTTGACCAATTTTAGATTTAATAGCTGAGTGATAAATATTCTGTATTGCAATATCTTAGGGCAGAAATTTATGAAACAATAGAAAGAAAAGGGTATCTCATAGTACCCTTCAAGTGAACTACCCGAATCAAAGAAGCTGGTTTATGTCTACAACTATTACAGTAATTCTAAGTCTACCACTGTGTATGTTTCTTCACCAGAAATTATTAGCCAGGACAAACCAGGGATTAGAGACTATAGTTCAAAGGTTATAGTAGCTACCACAGCTCCTTAGGTTTTGAGGCATGGAGCAGCCTGCTGTTCTTTAGTAACCGTTAAATTCCACGGATCACATTTGTAAACTATACCCCGCACCAACAGTTTACACGAAGACAGAGACACTAAACTCTATTCAAGAAATATTCACCTCTGACTCTTCTTAAGGTCACCCAGTGAGCTAATGGCATACCTAGAAGACAATCCAGGTTCAGAGAACTATCATTCTTCAGTCCTATCAACACCCCAGCGCAGAATAGAATAGAATAAAATGGAACAGACTATTTTCAGTTGGAAGGGACCTACAATGATCATCTAGTCCAACTGCCTGACCAATTCAGGGCTGACCAAAAGTCAAAGCATGTTACTAAGGGCATTGTCCAAATGCCTGTTAAACACTGACAGGCTTGGGACATCGACCACCTCTCCAGGAAGCCTGTTCCAGTGTTTGACCACCCTCTCAGTAAAGAAATGTTTCCTAATGTCCAGACTGAACTTCTCCTGGTGCATCTTTGAACCATTCCCATGCATCCTGTCTCTGGAACTCAAGGAGAAAAGATCAGCGCCTCCCTCTCTACAGCTTCCTGAGGAGGGGAAGTGGAGAGCAATGAGATCGCCCCTTAGCCTCCTTTTCTCCAAACTAGACAAGCCCAAAGTCCTTAGCTGCTTCCTAAAGGACATTTCTTCTAGCCCTTTCACCACCTTTGTTGCCCTCCTCTGGATGCATTCAAGGACCTTCACATCCTTCTTAAATTGTGGGGCCCAGAACTGCACACAGTACTCAAGGTGAGGCTGCACCAACTCTAAATATGGCAGGATAATCACCTCTTCAACAATTTTTCAAATGCTTTTGAAAGTTGCAGTTTGACAAGGCATTCTCATAAATTAAGGATATTCTCAGTCACACCTGCTTAAAGAGTTTCAGAAACTGGGTGGAGGGAACAGGGACAGGACAAAATAAATTAAAAAAAAAAACAACATCCACATGATGATCATACACCCTACAAAGCTAAGTCAGATTATCAAATTCAACTCCCTTTATTTTCTGTAGCTGGGTCAAAAATCAACGCTGTGACCTCAGAAAGCCAGTCAGCTGATGCCCATATCTGCACATGCTCAAAACCACCCTTGCCTAGCCTGGGATGTCTCGACATAGATCAAACAAGCTCATCTGCACCAAAGAGAAGGCCTTCTTTCACTAAAAAGCCAGACTTCATTTAAGAAAAAAAAAAAAAAATCTCAATGGCTTGTATCACATATTGGTAGGGTTATACTCCCTATAAATTATTGTATTTCTATTTTAACATATGGTTAGAGAAAAAAGTGAACATGATGGTAACATCCTATTTCTGTTTTAACACGTGGTTAGGGAAGAAAGTGGAAAATTATTGCAGTATCTTATCTGCATAAGAACTTACCAGTTAAAGTATCAGTAAGAAGTAAAACCTCTTGTGCTCTTGTCAGTCTCAAACACACACAAATCCATGTCGCCTACTCACCACAGGAATAAACCAGCCATCAAGTCATATACCAGTAACCCTATCCAACCTTTTAGGCTGAGCAGACCGTATAGGTTTTTACTCAGGGATCCTACGCTAAAGCATATCCAGCCATGTCACCTCCATGACTAAAATGCATGCACCTCCAGTAGATACATAGCCAATGACGAAGACAAGCAGGCACCTCTTGGTCACACTGTTTCATACATACCCATTCTAACATGCAAAAACAGGCACTAGGACTTGGTTCAAACAGCAATCTGCACAGCCATGATCTGCAAAGGATTCCAGGAAACAGGAATGCCAGGAGCAAGTTGTGACCTTCCAAAACAGGTTTGGCCAGCCTACAGTTTGGTCTTGATAATTGGCTGACTTCAGCTAGCTGCATATGAAGTATGGTACACCTTTTTGAACATGTGCTCAAGTGCCAGACACTCAACTAATGAATATAGTACTAAAGAAGCCTTACAATCAAGAAACTACTCTATGTTATTTATTATAGTATCTATTCTGGAAGCCTATAATACAGCTCAGAGCAGGTGGGGTCAGAGCCAGCTAAGCAAAGACTAACATATACATCACCTAAATATGAGCATGGTGTGCATCTGCTCTGCATGTGGTGGATACAAGACCTGTAGAATGTGTTTGTCACAGCTTTAATACTTGCAAATTTCATAACATGCAAACAAAAACTGGCTCTTCCTGGATGCTTTTTAGTTAGAGCACATCCTACAGACACATTACCTTGTGGACAATTATTAGCCACTACAAGTTTCCCAATTTTTTGGTGTGCTAGCCAAAATTTTGTAAAAGCAGGGATAGGGAGGAGAACTTTACTATGTCCCTTAAATTCAAAGACTCAGATTTTCAGTATACAGTTTACATCACTAAAATAAACAAATTTTAAAAATCGAGTTCTAATAAAAGTAACATCATTTAAGAGCTGAAGGCCTGTTCTGTTCCCCTTACTCCTATAGCTGTCAAACAGCAAGTAAGAAAGTACAGCTTTATGATGAAGAGGAGAAACCTGACAACGTGCTGCAAAATAGCCAGGTCCTTTCAAGGCAAGCAAGGAAGAGGCGAGCTGGAGCGGGCGGGCTCACACTTCGACGCCCAGCTGAAGTCGACGGCGCAGTTTCATAGCCCGCCGATTCCTACCAGTGTCCCCCGGTCTCTCGGGGGGGTCCAGGCCAGTGACCGCACGGCCGGGCCCCCTCGGCACAGGCCCGGCAAAGAGGCGCCCCGCTGGGCCGGTCAGGGCCGCCGACAGACCCACACCTCAGGCAGCCCCGCCGCGGCCGGCCCCAGCGGGGGTGGGGGGAGGCTTGGGATCGACTCATACTTACGAATTTGGGCTTCCTGCCGTCCGTCACCTCCTCGGGGCCGCCGGCGCTGCCGGCCCCCGGCGGGCCCTTCCGACGGAGCCCCTTGTTCTCTCGCCCGCCGCGACCCGGCGGCGAGGACGGAGCGCAGTAACGCGGCCGCCGCGGCTCCATGGCCGCGCCTGGGAGAGGAGAGGAGGGGAGGGGAGATGAGGGGAGACCGCTGGCCGCGATCAGGCCCAGGCCCGGCGGCCCTGGCCGAACTGGGCGCCAGCGATTAGCGCGGCTTAGCTGGGCTCGGCCGGGCAGGGAGGGCGCCGCGGGGGGAGGAGGGGGGCTCAGGAATAAAGCCGCCGCCGCCTCAACGCGGCAAAGGATTTAGCGAAGAGCGTCTAATCCCGACGGCGGCCACCGGTCGCGCCCCGCGGCTGCCCCCGGCCGCGGCACCGCCACGCGGGAGCACGGGGAGAGAAAGAGGGGCAGAGGCGCGCGCGCTCCAAACGGCCGCTCCCCGGCGCCTGTCAGAGCCCAGGAATGTCCCGCCGTCCGAATCCTCCCGCCACTGCCGGTCCCGCCCCCGGCCTCCCCGAGCTAGCCAATCCAGGCCGTCAGGTTGGAAATGTCGTTTCCCGGTTGGCTGGCCTTCTGCCAATCTCCGGTGAATCAGCTGTTCCCAGCCAAGCGCCGGCGAGGCGCCCCCGTGACCGCACCTGTTTGCTCGCGCGCCCGCCCATCGCTCCGGACTACATGTCCCAGAGAGCAGCACGGCGCGCGCCCGCGGAGGACGACGGGGCTCTGCGGCACCGGGCGCGGCCGTAGTCGCAGTCCTGAGCGGCCTGGGCGGGGTGCGGGGCAAGTGAGGGGGTGGGCGGCGGGGACCCCGGGGTCAGTCTGGGTGCGGGCTTTGTGGGCGCACATGGGCTTTCTTCAGGGTTTTGGGGCGTCTTGGATTGGTTTGGCCCCCGGGAAGTTTTATGCTTCCACGTAAGCGCGGCGGTCCGCTCTGACAGGGCGGTTCCCCTGTCAGGGAACAGCGGGTGTGCACCCAAATTAACGTCCCTTAGGGAGGGGGGTGTCGGTCTTATCTAGCGAGAGAGTGAGGTGTGCCCCCCCCCCGCCCCCAACCAGCTTTGCTGGGGTAGAAAGGCTCTGTGGAAATACCGGCAGTAGATGGGGTAAACCTCCGTGTTTTGAGGTACAATCGCCTCCGTCTAAAGGGTTAAGATACACCTTCACCCCCTCAGGAAGGTTTTATCTTGTTGCCTCCCAGGTCCTGCCTTTTCTTCTAAAGGATCTCATCACCTGGAATGGGCCCTTCACCGGTTTGGCCTAGGACGACGATTGCCAAAACCTGGTTTTCCTAAAAATTTCAATTTTGTGCATAGAGCCAGTGTTTGACAGCTGAAAACTGCTTCATCTATGTCTATATAACTTTTTAATATATGTAGAGCCCTGATTTTTTATATGTAAATACACATTTTTATATAATTTTATGTATTTAATATTTTTATAATACATATTTTATACCAGTTTGCTGGTACTGGGTTAAGAAAGCAGAATAATACAGGAGAGACAGAGGCCCTATTCAAAACAGTGGCAGTATTTCCACCCACCTCTTCAAGCCAGGATTCTGTTTTGTGACTGACACAGTCTTTGTGGAGGAGCACAAGCAAGGCCAAAAGAAAAGGTGTACCTAGGTCCTGTATTTGTTTAATGCAATCGGTTGCTTTCTGTCACAGAAAGACCTCCAAGACTCGGTGGTTTATGGGGGAATACACAAGTAAATAGAGATTTCATTACGCTATAGACTAGCAAATTGTGTATGCTTGAGAAAGTAATTGAATTCTCATTACTACAATCAATACCTTGTATTTATCTTTATCTTAAATAAACAGTAGTTAGAATAATGATGCAAACTGGAGACATATAAAGGAAAATCTCTTTCCATATCCCAGTGTTAGCTATCATTAAGAAAAAGAAGGGTAACACTCATATCTCTTCAGTATTTTCTAAAACAACAAGTTTCCTTCTTCTGTCATTCGGTAAGAAAGATGCTCAGGTTCATATTGTTTATATCATTTTGTGTTGTCTTGAATGCAGTGAAAATGAAATGCTCCCTCCAACAATTGCATTTACTTTTTCCACATAATTTGAGGGGCTTTCATTCCAATGCAATGGCATCAGAAGAATAAAGATCTCAGTCCTTCGGCATGACTTACACAGTCAGTGACCTACAAAATGACTGCTGCTACATGGCACTCTGGTGTAATGCAGCAGAATTCAGCCCCAAACTGGACCTTTGCGGGACTGGGGCATAATGCTAGGGAGCTGTGGGGCTACATAGAGTAGATGCTAGAATTATTTGTATACATTAAACTGTTTGTCCTTTGGCATATTTCTGTAGAAGTTTTGTAAATTTATATTGGAATACTTTGTGAAGAGTATAATTAGCACAACACTGTTTAATGTCACGGTTCATGATTTCCTGGAACATTTGATTAGAAATTAATCAGCCTATGCGTGCGTATGATAAAGCTGTTTAAATGGACCTCCTAATTGCACTGTGGTAGAACACAATGGCTTGTGCCAATATATCACTTTCAAGGTACTGTATTGCAATAATAGAGAAACACTAAGGGGAATAATTTATCAGACAGTTATACTAAGCCAAAAGTAAATGTTAGTACTTTTGATCAATTATTATTATTGTATACTGCCCCTCTTGTGCTTGTTAGGTGCTTCACAGAACAAATACACTCTTCCAACAGCTTAGTTGGCCAAGATTAATCATGACTGAGGAAAAAACTGAGAAAGAAATCAGTAATACTATAATTGTGCAGAGATTAAAGTTAGCATGCATATTGTCTGGGGCATGCACATAGCTTGGGAATTTTGCATTGTTTTTGTTCTGCAATGAGAATTTTTCAGTTATAAAAGTGTGAGACAAAGCAAGTGCGTAAAGTTAAACATAGGGGCATTTGCAAAACTGTTCCTTCGGATTGATGGATTTAATTAGACTCTTCCTATTCTCTTCCATCTCTTTTTTTTAAGAAAGACTTTGAAAGACTCAGGTCCTTTAAAAAAAAATTAATACCCTCCTAATATTCATTGTTCCAGGAGGCAGTTTTTCAAATAAATCCCTGTGCACAGTGTTTGCAGGCTGGCTTTTGTCTGAGTTTAGGCAGTTCTCCATATTTCATTTGGAGATGCCTAGTTCTTGCCTATAAGAAGAAGATAAAACAGTTAATTAACTGTTCTTTAATTAGGTTGATCCTCTTAAACTGTCACATAAAAGTTATGAAGGACTTTGTGAGCAATGTTGTTGTTTTTATACAGCAAGAATACAAGTTTAACTGTCTTTATTACTAACACTATTTAAGTATTCTAACAAGCAAAACCTCGCGCAACAGTTCCCATGGCTTGGCAGAAGCAAGGCAAATGACAGATAGACATGTCTTTTCAGGAAAATGGTTTCTTCTTTCTCTCATGAAAAGCACCAAACAGGCCATTCTATCCCAAATCCCTCAAACTTGCATAGCCATTTGTAAGTCATACCAATTGAATGTGCATCTTACACCTTTCCTGATGTCATATTCAAACAGTTAATAAGGTAGTTACAACAAGTTACAGGATTGTCAAAGTCATAATGCCAATAAAAATTAAGTTGGAAAACCGCAGACAATTGATGCTGTTTATTGTCTAAGGAACTCTTTTAACAGTTGCATTTTCATATCGCAACAGCAGTCATTAATAATCTGGATGTAGTACAATATAATATCCTTCAATGTAACCTATGGATAAGATGTTACTTAATTTTCACAGCATGGGCATTTCACGAAGCCTATTATTCCATTATTAAGATAATGTACCCATTAAAAGCAAATTCTTCATCTATTCTATTAAATTTACTGAGGAACTTGGCTGTTAACAAGTTGATCATACTAATAAATGAACAAATTTATGTTACAGTTATGAGAAAATTCATGCTCTGTTCAAATAATAAATTTTTATTGCAGAAAATTTACTGTGTTTTTTTCCTGTAAAACAAACGGCTAGAATTCTTGTGGCTTTTTGGACATCATTTGATTGTCATTTAGTCAGTGTCACTGCCACTATTCTAGTTTATGTCATCTCTGCTATGTGTTTGGAGCATAGACTAGGAAAAATGAAAATCCATGGTTAGAACTCGATGCTGGAAGATCATGGTTATCAATCAGAAAAAGGAAGCAACTAGAAATTTGCAGCCTAATAAGACACTAGCCTGAAGTTCTTACAAGGGAGAAAGCTATTAGAGATTTTCTGATGTACAGTTACAGTTATGAACTCAGTTATGAACAGTTACACAGTTACGAAGTTAGTTATGAACAGTTACACAGTTATGAGTCTACTAAAAGATGACAAAAAGGAATTTTGGGTTTAATAGTCTTTTCATAAAGGATTGAATTTTTCCTTTGCTTAAGCTTGTCATTGAGAAAAGTTCTGTTATGAATCTGCTTAAAGGAAATCTGAGAACTGAATTTAGGCTAAACCCTAAAAAAATAGTCATGTTCTTTGAGATTCCTTGGGTTCTTTTTTAGTAACAACGTCATTTTACTCATGCAATGCTTTAAGAATATATGATGTTACTTGTCTTATGATGCTTCTTTTTTAAAATCCTGCTCTTACTCTTACCTATCTGATTGCCCAGTGTGCTACGTATAGTTGGAAGTACTCAAAACATTTCTTCACCATCATTCGCTGGTACCCTGGCAGACAAGTATGTGTGTACTAGTTATTGTTTGATACTTTTGACTATTTTAGGTGGAAGTAGGGCCTTATGACAGGACAGATAATTAAAGAAAATGCTGTCTTACCTGGTGTGTTGAATTGTCTGTAGAGACAAGCAGCTTTGAGCCGTTTAGATCACAGACTTGGTAAAGTTGAACTAGTCAGACCTCTTGGCACATATACTTCTTGTCTCTTTAAAATCTCTGAACTAGTATTTTCTGAAAACAGTTGTTTTCTTCCCTTTCTCATAAAAAAAAAGAATATTATGGCTGTATTTCTTGCAATTCATTTCTGCTACCAATAGAAATGTTTTTGGAAACCAGAAACTTGTCGACTTTGATCCCAATTCTTTATTGCTAGGCATCTTGGTCAGTCCCACCTGCACAATGGTAAGTATCAGTGTTAAGGATCAATGCAACATGGATCTTGCACAAGCTGTAAGAAATATTCAGGCTTTAGAGAAACACAAAGGACATCAGGGCTCTTTTTCAGTTATGCATGACAGTAAATTCCAGGCACTTAAAAAAGATGTAATTGAAAGACTCAAGCTGAAATGAAGCTTTCACTGAGATTTGTCTTTAAACTACTTTTATACTTTTTTAATTATTGTATGGGAGTTGTTACTGAAGAAAATGACAAAGCAAATGGTTTTAGCAGATTCTGAAGGTATAGCTGTCTTTACTCAAGAATGTACAGGTGAGAAAGACATCCCTGAAGACAGCATATGTCACAATCCTGTTATCGATTTTATATCAGTCATAGCTTTCTGAAATGTCAAACAAAATTTTACATGCAATGGGTTTATTCTCTCTCTTTTCTAGCTAGAATTTAAATTAAGGACTTTCAGGAGTTGTAGTCTGAATAGCACCATTCTCTTCTTTGATGCTTTCAAAGTCACCCTGTTAAAGATGAGGATAGAAGAAGTAGGAAAGTAGTTTGCTTCATCAATTTATTGTGGATTACATGTTGCTAATAATTTCTCACAAAATATCTCAGGCTAGCCTCTCATTCAAGTGAGGAAATTTAATATCCCTCCTTTAAGATACTGCCTAGATGGGAAAAAAATCAGTAAAGTCCATTATACAGTTCATCAAATGGATCTTTATGAGGATATTGGAGATGTGATTTGTGGCACTATTTAGGATACATTGCATACTACATTATTATAAAGTTCAGGTTTGTAATTTAATTATGGGCCAAATTATCTTCAGTTCTAACTCTAGTCAGAGTGACTAGGCCAAGCCTGACAGCTGATATAAATTATAAATTTTAAGTTGTCTGAGTGTCATGTGCAGCAATAAAGGCTGTGTTACGTAATCTTATACTTCGGGGGGGATTTTTCAGAGCCACCTAAAGAATTAAATAAGCTACTCAAAGCATGTCTATGCTACCATTATGCTGTTAAATGTTCCCAGTAAAATTATTGCAAATAGTTAATTTTTCCCAAAAGAAAATAAATATGTCTCCAGAGGAGAATACTCTGATGAAGATTTTTGCGAATATAAGGGTCAGTAGTAGTATGATTAGGCATAGAGATTTTTCAGGGTATTTACTAGAAAGTTTTTAAAGCTTATGTCAGAATGCTGGGATGTAATTATCTTCCATTACTTCTTGATAACCATCTGAATTCCTCATAGCTTTCCTTTTTTAATATACTTCTATCTTTTTTTATGATTCACTTTCCAAATTTCCTTCTAAGATTCGGTTTTTCATTTTTACTTGTGATCATTTATATTACTTTCTACTAGGACATGATGCTGTCTGCTTTCAAAAATCCCTTATTTTCTTTTGACAGATGTATCATTTTGAGGGAGAGATATATATATAAACACATATATGTATGTGCATATATAATGCTTTTTATGAGTTGTGTATTGAGTATGTGTATTGAGGAAGTCTCAAAATTTACTATAATTAGTTCATATAGCTTTTATTTCTCTCTGACTGATTTTCTTATTCTAATCCATCTTTAAGTTTCTCATTCTAGTTTTTCCTCTCACAGGAATAATGGATATAATCATATCATGGTTACTGCAACCTAATATTCAGCTACAGTAAGTACTGTACATGTACATTAAGAAAAATGCTTCCTCTCATTTTAAAAAAATACATCCTTTTGGGAAATTGCTGGAATATATTCTATATGAAATGTAATCAGCAATTTTGTGGATAACAGAAGTCACACTGTTGCTATCCGATCTGTGTATTACTTTTTGATCCTCTGTTCCTTGGCATGTTTCAGTGAACAAACTGATTTTTAATGGCTCTTTAGCATATGTAGTTGTACGCTTCTACAAATGGAGTGAGATGTGCTGCCTTTCTTATGTTATATGGAAGCTTCATCTCTTCTCATAGGAAGGTGACGAACATACTTGGAGGCTGTACTTTGTATCGCAAGTACTCCTCCAGTGCAGCATAGCTACTAAGCTAAGTTTCTTCTAAGAAGTTTCTTAAGAAGTGGCAGTTTTATGGCAGGTGTGAATCAGAATAAACTTCACAAGTTTACATTTTCCTTCACCTATGTTATAATAAATGAAAGCTGTTGGTTGAGAAAAATGAATGCTTTCACTCATTTTTACAAAATATTTTTGCAGAAATGAGGGAAATGGTTATGTTGAATTGTGATATAGAGGCTACCCTGTAGGACCTAGAGATGTAACTAACTCTCAGGTATTTGGGGGGGAAGGCAGATGTGAGAAACTGTATTGTAATCACTACAAGAGTGCCTCTCAGCTGGCCGTAGTTAACAGTAGTCTCTCAGGATATTTTCGGTTCATTGTACCACGATCTGACAGGATGAAGACTTCTGAAACCAAAATGTATTTGCCAGGAAAAACACAGACCAGTTGACATGGTTTCTGTTACTCTATAAGTGGAAAATTTAGAGAAAGCAAAATCTCATCCCCTGTGTAAGTCAGGGCATGTGAGAGACAGCTCTCCCTAAGGGATGGGGAGCTGAGGGAGCTCCTTCTCTCTAAACTGGAGAGATAAGGATTTAATGGATGGACTGTTCAGTGGATGAGGAATTGGTTGGATGGTCTCATCTGGAGGGTAGTGGTCAACAGCCTAATGTCCGAATGGAAAATAGTGACGAGTGGTGTCCCTCAGCGGTCAGTATCAGGACCAGTACTGTTCAATATCTTCATCAGTGACATAGACAGTGGGATTGAGTGTACCCTCGGCAAGTCTGCAGATGACACCAAGCTGAGTGGTGTGGGACAGGATGCCATCCAGAGGGACCTGGACAAACTCAAGAAGTGGACCATGTGAACTTCATGAGGTTCAACAAGGCCAGGTGCAAGGTCCTGCACCTGGGTCGGGGCAACCCTCAGGCTGGGGGATGAAGGGGTTGAGAGCAGCCCTGCCAAGAACAACTTGGGGGTACTGGTGGATGAAAAGCTGGACATGAGCCAGCAACGTGTACTCACAGCCCAGAAAGCCAACCGCATCCTGGGCTGCGTCAAAAGAAGTGTGGCCAGCAGGTCGAGGGAGGCGATTCTGCCCCTCTACTCTGCTCTGGTGAGACCCCACCTGGAGTACTGCATCCAGCTCTGGGGTCCTCAGCACAAGACAGACATGGACCTGTTGGAGTGGGTCCAGAGGAGGGCCACAGAAGTGATCAGAGCGATGGAGCACCTCCCCTATGAGGAAAGGCTGAGAGAGTTGGGGTTGTTCAGCCTGGAGACGAGAAGGCTCCACAGAGACCTTATTGTGGCCTTTCAACACTTAAAGGGGGCTTATAAGAAAGATGGAGAGAGCCTTTTTTAGCAGGGCCTGTTGCAACAGGACAAGGGGTAATGGTTTTAAACTAAGAGAGGGGAGATTCAGACTAGATATAAGGAAGACATTTTTTACAATGAGGGTGGTGAAACACTGGCACAGATTGCCCAGAGAGGTGGTAGATGCCCCATCCCTGGAGACATTCACGGTCAGGTTGGATGGGGCTCTGAGCAACCTGATCTAGTTGAAGATGTCCTCCTCATGGCAGGGGGGGTTGGACTAGATGGCCTTTAAAGGACCCTTCCAACCCAAACTGTTCTATGATTCTATGAGATACCATGGCCAGCAGGGCAAGGGGCCTCGCTAGCCAGGGCCCATCCTACCACTCCCGAGTGAGGCAAGCAAGACCAGCCCAGGGATGGTTGCCGGGTTCAACCAATAGTCCAGACCATCAGGCAACTATGTGATGATGAGGCAGGTCTGAGGTCAAGCCAGGAAGTCAGGCCAACGGTCAGGGTCAGGATCAGGTCAAGTGAAGGTAAATAGAGTCAGGCACAGTCTAGTGATGAGTGGGCATGTTCACAGTGACAGGACAGATGAATCTTGGAAGGCACACTGCAGATCAGGATCAACATGGTTCATATCTGACAGAGTGAAGGTCTGTCCTCTCTCCTGTGATGTGGTATGTTACATGCTAGAATCCATCCTGTTTGTGTATCCCATGAGGCTCAAGATCTTTCTTTGTTACTTCTACAACCACCATTACTCTGAAAGAAAAAAGTCTATGATTATGTGTCCATCAGTGTCTGAAAAATAATGTAATTTCTTATCCCCATTTTTATACAGAATTGCATTCTTTTTCATTCATGAGTTCCTTCGCCCTTTTTTTGAACAACCAGGCTGATACTAATGAAGATGAAATCTCCTCAAAGAAGTTAGGATAACCTTTGACGATATTAAAAGTCAAGTAGGGAGTCATCAGTGAATCACTCACTATACCCTACTAAGTGCTCATAAAGTTGTTATTTACGTTGTGTGAGTTTCAAATCTGGACATCAGATAGATGCATGTTTTCCAGCTAGAAAAGCATCAACAAAGACCTCTTTTAGTCCCATTAAAAGAGAGGGAATTTAAAGACCTGCACAGGCGTACAGAATGGTGACTGTACTGGGGGATTAATAAAGGCAGCCAAGCTGCGATAGTCCAGATACATGATTTGGATGGATGATACTTACTTCCAAAACAGCTTTCTTTATGTGAACTACAACATGGAAAAAGGAAGAATGTTGTCCCAAAAGTGGTTCAAAGCATACACGATTAAGTACACTGATCAACTCTTTTGCATTTTTCAAGAGAAAAGAGCACCAAGATACATACATAATTCTCTGAAGAAGAACAGCATGCCCAGAAGCAAGAGCAGTGTGCAGGGCAAAGAGCTCAGCAGCAAGAGCAGCAGGCAGGCTTATGTATGGAGTGGTGCTGAGAACTGAGCGTTCAAAGGTACTCATCCCAAATAAAACTGCATTGCTTATGCATATCGTGAGCTTGAGTCACCTACCCTCTGCCCCCCGACAGCAGTGTCATTCACTGTAAGACTGTTGGTCCCTGTAATGATTACTTCTGGTTGTACTTAGGTGATGTGACTTTCCTGTGGCCCTGCATGTCACAAGTCAGTAATGATATTGGGGACAAGTGTCAGTATATCCTGTGTATTCCTGTATTCCTGTAAGAGAAAGTATTTCCAAGTACTTTGGTTCCATAAAACATATAAAATATCTGGGGCTTCTGTAGCATTTCTACATCGGGGAGATTCATATTCTCCAGCGTAGGGCAATCTGAAAGGTAAAGAACTAAGCTAAGCTCTTTCTATCATTAATGAAGTAAGACTTAACTGAAGCTCTCACTTTATTTAGTGAAGAGAAACTAGCACCTACGAAAGGCAGTTCATCCACTCAATATATAAATCTAAAACAAATGGAAAGAAGAACCTCTGGAGATCCTTCTCTGTCTTGACTGACTACAGAAAATGCTTCAATACCTGGCTTAGACTAGATGAGTACCTTTTATATGCTGAAGCTAAGTGAGGTAAATCTCATTTTATCACACTGTTCTGGGGACTTCAGCAATTTGCAGTCAATAAATTCACTCCCTTTCACTAGATTTTATTAGACATATTCATATTAATTCAGAAAACGTAGAAATATTTAAATAGCAGTATTAATAACTTCTTGGAATTAACAAGAAAATTCTCTTGTGATCCTCAGAGAGTAAAACCTTGACTAATCGTACTTCCAAGATAATCTGCACATCTCTGACAATAGTTTTTGATAGTCTGAAAATTGAAGACAGACTTTTTTCCCCAAAAGGATTAATGACTACTTCCCTTACTGCTTCTGCTGCAGTCTGTTATCATTATGGATATTAAACTACTTCAAAAACTGTGGGAGGTATTAAGTGGCAAATATACTCTCCTTTTGTATGGACTTACTTGGACGGTGATTAGAAGGATTGATGCTGCTGCCAACCTAAATGTTCTAGTCTGTTTTCTTGACAAAATCTATTCCATCTTTCTGTTTCATCTTTTCTCCCCCCCAACCCACACCTTTTCTGTTACAATATATTGGTTTTTCTCACTTTCAAAACTTTCTCTTCAACCTTGGGACCTTTTTGAAAATGAAGAAATTAACTCTTTTCTCTAATCAGTGCATGACATCAGTCCCATCACAAATTTGTTATATTTCTGAACAGGTACCTTTGTGCATTCTCCCCACATGGCATTCACTCTATGAAGTCATCTGTAAGCATGCACAAGCAACTTAATTATTCCTTTTTGAATCTTGCTTTAAAATTCTCCTTTGTCAGTATGCCTACAGAAAGGTAGATTTTAATTACAGCCTCTCTCACTGTTAGGTGTTGCTTTTGATTTGGTGTTTAGCTCCTGTCTCTCCTCTACAAAGAGACAGCAAGCGTTTGGGGCATTGCCTTGTTTTCGTTCAAAACACTTACAGGTCTAGGACCCTGGCATTTTACATTAATGAACATTTTGATTAATACACAGAGCTTGATATTTGTGTTACATGCAAAAACTAGAACATCTAAACTAGTTGATTTCTAGACTTTCTCTCTGACTTTCTGCCTGCATTTGCATGGAAAAATCACCAGAACAGATACATCAGAATAAAAAATACTTGCTTTCCAAACGTAATGTTCCAGTCTTCAAATAGGACAAAATATCACAAAGTACCTGTTGTAATTTGTCAATGTTCACCATATTTACTAAATAATCCATATTTTATAGTTGATATTGTGCAATAAAGCTTTCAGATTTGTGGTGGTTTATAGCTCTGAACTATACATGTGCACAATCACAGAAATGACTGTTTGATCCCCATGCCTATTAGTATGGCTTGTGAGAGGAGTTGGGGATAGATATTATTATCCATTTATGTTTTAGGTGGAAACAGAGGTAAACTTGGTCTGTGTATCTAAAACTGAAGCCTGTCATTGTACAACCATTTCTTTTAAATTGGGAGATTATACAAGCGATATTCATTCAGATTCAGTCGTATGTAAATCATGGCTTTGCAATCACTTAGAAGTTGTATCACATTAATCTACAGTGACAGTGTTCAACAGAGTCTAGAAAGTTGTTTGATTTTACACTTTGTAAATGACAGTTCTTGATTTCCTGCAATATTTTGGATTGCAGACAAAACCTTGTTTCAGTAACTACATATTAGCTGGACAGTTACAGATGAAATGCAGAATTGTTGTGGTTGGGTGATATGATCAACATTCATCACAAGCTAATAACGATGACTTTGAACATCTTAACTGGAGATCACACAACTCTGTGTAGTGTGAAATAAGATGTCTGGATGATTGCAAAGATTTTGACTGGTCCTTGTGCTGATAGCCTGCAGGAGATTCTAATATTCTGAAGTCACAGCAGATGGGCAATCTGCTGCAGTATACACCTTGGCTCAGTTTTAAGCTGCAAGGGTTTGGTATCTGATGTCATCTCAAGGGAAAAATAATAAACAGCTGCACTAATGACATTTTTTAATCTCTCTACTCTTGATTTACCTAGGCTTTGACTGATGCAATAGTCAGCTTAGGCTAACTGGAGAAAGGCACAGACCTTCTACAATACCAAGGTATAAAAATGCACAAGGGGATCAGAAATGGAACTGGAAAAAAATTAGTAACTATTATTTGTCTGCTCTATGCACGCCTTCTAATCCTATGTGCAAAATTTAACTTGTTGCAAAATAGGTTTGGAAAAACATACAGATACAAGAAAAAATGGCAGAGAAATCACAATTTTAAAATGAGTATTGTAAAGGTGTACAGATAAGATTTTAATTAATTTTATAGCTGCAAGAAATGTAGTCAGTTTTCTGGATCAATGGAGATATTTATTCTGGGAGTGAGTAGATAGCAGTACCTGCACTCTCCTACTCCAGGGTTTTGCTGGATAAATTTTTTTGTAGAATATTCCATGGAAACAACCTGAATCAATGTCACTTCTGTAGCCTTTGATTGCAGTCCCCAGAATTGGTCTTTCATCCATTTTGATATTGGACAACTCATAGTTTTAAGTGTTTCATGGTGTTGTGTGTCTCCTTCACTGTGCACCTTTTAGCACAAAAAAGACTCGTAATTTACAGTTCATCAGTTGGGTGAGTCTGACCAGTAGGTTATGAAATTAATACGAAATAGAGGATATATGCAACTTTTTGAACTGACCTGTAAAATCAGGTTGGGGGGTTTTGTTGTTGTTTGTTGTTTTTTTAATCAATTGCTTTACACTATAGCAAATATGTCATATTAAAAGAGAGAGAAAAACGTGAAGAATTCGAAGCTGTCATTATAAATGGCTGGTTTTGAATTAGGGAGCCAAAGAAAGAACTACAATAACTTGTATTCTATTGTGCAGAAGTATTTAGAACCGGTCACTGAGTAAACAAGATCTCATCTAAGTGCTTTGCCCTACTGTGGCTGCTGAACACAAGCACAATGAGTAAATGGTAGAGGAAATAGTCTGAGTTGAAAAATAGGACATATAAAAGATCACTAGAACTTTCACCTGGATTGTGAAAGGAAAACAAAAGATTTAAGAAACACTTACATTTGCCATCTAAGCACTGAATGAGGAGGAAGACAATCAGAAGGTCCCTTATTTCTGACTATATCTGGTTCTGTGTCACTTGTTACGCTTCGTAGTTTTCAATTAACTCAAGTTAATTGTTAAATAACTTCATCATGATAATACACTATGAAGCCTGACTGAGAATGGGGCCTTCCCAGAAGCGTGAAATGCATGAAGGATGCATTTAAAAAAAATCTGAAAATATATGAGAGTCTGTGAGTGATGCAGGAGCCAAATGTATAATGCCAGGAAAGAAAGGACATGTGATAAGAGTCCGGATTGAAATCAGAAACTGGAATACACAACTGAAGATACATAATTAACACATAAAAGCATGACGTATCTAGCATTTGCCTGGGAACTGAGTTTAGGAGGGCCAAAATAGGCTTAAGGAGGGTCAACAGTGCTCTGACACTGCAGACTTGAAGGACAAAAAAGATGATAGGCATATGATAGAGAGACACTTGAGTTTAGATTTGGATACAGATCTGTGCGTGGTCTGGTAACCAGGACAATTACCAGCATGTTAAGTAAAAAACAAAATTGACCCCACTATTCTGCAGAAGTTACAAGTGATGACAGTGGGCATACATCACAGGAAAAGATTGTGCCAGTCCCATCACTGATCTTGGTTAGTCCCTTGGTACAGCAATATATAAAATTCTCTAGACTAATGGGACATTCAGGTTGGCCTTTTCGCTTTTTCAGAGAATCGCACTATATCAAAACCTGACACTGGGACAGGCTGGGAATTGCTGGAGAGCCACTGTGTGGTTTCAGGCTATTTAATGTATGCCAGGTTAGGACACTAAATTCCCAACATTTTCCAAAGTCAGGACAAGAAGCTGACAGAGCTTGATACCATTTGCAATTTTCAGAAAAAGTTCTTCCACTTTCTGTCTTTGTCATTAAAAACCTTGTTCGTTTGACTTTTCTTCTTTGAGAATCCTAGAAAACGAGGTAGAAATAAGAAGGAAAATTACACGGGACTCTACTCCAAGCACATTATGGGATAACTTACATTTGACTTGCCATGAACAGGCTGAAAAACCAGACAGGTGGAGTGATTTGTTTTTAAAGTGTTTTTTACTGAAATATGCTTCTACTGTTTGAAAGGCCACAGATAAACCAATTACACTAATTCCGAAGAAGACGACTTCATACTGTTTAACTCAAAGACAACATACCCAAAGTGAATTATGATAGACAAGGCTGCTTTATACCTGAGGTCTGGCCAAGAACCAATGATGCCATGTGCTACACACCTCTGAAGTACTGAATAATGAACAAAACCCTTCCTAGAAGAAAGGGTTTAAATGTCTCCTTTTCTAAGTGAGGATGTATTTTTTCATTGAGATGCACAGTACAGTACAGTGAATTAAAGGCATTTTGGAGTTTTGTAGCTGAATGTCATTCCCTTTAAATGAGATGCTAGCAGTTAGATGGCTTTGATTGCTGCCAGCTGTCAATACCCCTGAGGAAGGCAGAGATACTTCTATGATGGAAGATGAACAAGAAGCCTGCTGATCAAATGCATCACAAGTTGTGTCAGAGGATTACTGAATTAAATAAAATAGATGCGTGTTTACACTCTTCCAGTCATAAACAAGCTGTCTGTGAGTTTTCTTTTTTTTTTTTTTCCCTACAGAGGACATTTCATACTCCAGTGTGTTAACTGGTTTTTGCAGCCTCTCTTCTTGAATTTATGGAATACATGTCTGTAGATGGAGAGGAAGGGAGCTGAAACAGCCATTTAAAAATGTCTGTCCATTTTCCTTGGGTAAATACCCTTTAAACAGACAAAAGTAAAAATGGTTTAGTTGTTACTGTTACTTTTTGTAGTAAATGGATATATGGGGTAGAATAGCAAAACTAGATACTCGCAACTTGAAATATGCAGTTAATTGATGGATCCACTACCTGCTGTGCAGTACAAGTCAGGTATTGGTGTTGCACGTGGTCAGTTACCTACTATTAGTTTCTATATGTGTAATTTAGAAATACACACTAAATTATGCCTGATTTTGAAAAATGTAGTCCATATGTTTTATGAGTCCTCTTCTGTTTCTTCTCATTACACATGCTTGCTCTCAGTGTTCAGCAGAAAATTAGCTGAAAGCAATAAAAGAGGAAGTGAAGACTAGCAATGCAGTTTGAAAAGTCTAAAAAAAGTCTTAAAAAGTTTAAATCTGTCTTTACACCTATGCATTACGAAGTGGTTGAGAATATAAAGTGTTTCTGAGAGTGTTGGTATGTTGTCCTTTAAAGCCTTCAATGTTAGCCAAGTGACACATTTTAAAAGTCTGTGGAGCGGATAGGTGTTGGGCATAGGTAAGTAATCTTAATAGAGATACCTACTGGGACGACGTGTCCAACCTTAACAATCTTAATAAGGAAACGGATGTCTAATTATCTTACATGGTAAAGGAATGGGAAGTTTCTGTATATTTTATTCCTCAAATAAAAAAAATTTTTTTTAATTGATAAAGGGCTAGATTTAATGAAAATTAGTCTAAATAAATATGAGAATATATCTGAGTGTTGTATGAACACCAAGGTGTCCAAAGTCTGCAAAAATTCGTTATAAAACTGATTGTGCCTTCTGGAGCACCAACTACTGCAAACAATTTTCTCTGAGTTTATTAAAAGCTTCTGAGAAGCTTTTAATGACAGGTAGTCATTATGTAGCAGCCACCATAGGAAGTCCTGTAGTATTATACAGCTTATTTGTCAATTGTCTTTCTACTTGGAGATTCATACTACCTAAGTTAGGAGGCTAATCAGCAAGGCCCCCTGTGCTCTCATGAGGCAGTGCATAAATCTCTTTCAAGAGGTAGAGAAATCCTAGACAACTCACAAACTGAAAAACAGAGACCAGACTGAACAGTCAGCCAAGAGCAATCATTATGGGAAGGGAACTGGAGAAAGGTTAAGAGCCAGGGGTGATAGCGTGAGTATCTCATATTCTTCAGAGGCAGGTAGTCTGCATCCTTTTCTCAGTGATCCTAACTTAGGCTTAGCTATGTGCACAGACCAAGGTAACCTAGACTAAGAACAGAAGTTCTTAGAAGTTTTTGGTTTTCTTCGTTTTTAATGGTGTGAAGGATACGAATACATTAATGGAATGGGATTGAGGACCCAAGTTCAGTTTTTGCTCAGATACAGATCCATGTTGACTATGAAAAACCAAGTGGAGGCTGTAAAAACCACTCATGAAGGCTGCATTTACACTTCTCTGGTGTGGTTCATTGTAATATAATTCCCAGCCTTCTAGATAAGGGAACAACTGAAATGTGCTGTGGCTGTCCTCCCCAGATGTGCATTCCTTTTCTGTGAGTGTCCAGTGGTAGATGAGAGGTTGATATGTGCGTTAAGGCTAGCCCTGATAGAGAGTTAGCGTATGCCTGGACCAGGGAAGGCTTCTTACTGTAGATGTGGCCGAAGAAGTGCCTCTAACAAGTAATGACACGTAACATAAATTGCTTTCTGAACATTATGTAGGTTGATTCTCTTTTACCTCTGTGACAGTCTGCTAATGTGGGTACCTGACTGAGGCTGGCTAAAAGGAATTCCCTCCTTCTCTTTTGTGCTTTGAACCTCTTAGGCAAGGTGCCTTTTTTAATCTTCTCTATTCCTTCCTTTTGCTTTGAAGGGAGCTTTTATTCAGTATCTTCATCACGGTATTCTCTTTCTTTTTTTTTAGGCCTTACAACTCGAATGTCTGACCACCTCCAAACTTGAGTACGCTGATCTTTAGAACAGCACTGCGAAGTGGGCAGGTTCACTCCCGTCTCAGAGAAGAAGGAACTGAGGACTAAAGTAGTTCAAATGACTTCTCAGCAGCCACACACTGAATCTTGTGGCTGAGCAAGAACTCCAGTCCTGAATGCTGTACCTTTCCCAAACCAGGTGTGCGCGGTGCGTGTGTGGATTTGCCAGCAAACTCCAAGCTGGATCAGCCAGTGAGCAGGAGGCCCTGGGTCTGGGCAGGGGTATCAGGCGGGCGGAGGGTCTGTGCTGGTATTCGGGGAGACCCATGAGCGTGGGGTGCCTGTGGGATGAGTGTGTGAGTGCTGCGTGTGTGCAGGGAACACCCAGCTGGACCAGCTGATGAGTTGGGGACCCATGGGGTGGGTAAGGGGGGGCCAGGATCCAGCCAGGGGTGCCAGGTGGGCAGAGGGGTCATGACAGTGCTCAGGGAATCCGCAAACGTGCATTTGCTTGTGAATGTGGAGAGTGCGGTGTGTGCGCTGCACCAGTGATCTTCTGCCTCTGCCATCCCAAGGGGAGGAAGGGACGTGGCTGTCTGTGCCTGTGTCTGCTCTAAGTCCCGAATGTGGGTGCTGCTGGAGGCAGTGCTTGGTGGCTGTTTGTGTGACTGGCCATGTCCGTGTCCTCTGTGTGTGTGTGTGTCCAAGTGTGTGTCTATGTGTACGCGTCTGTATGTCTCTGGGATATGTGCTGAGCTTTACTGGTGGTCGAACCTGCAAAGGGGACAGCAGCAGCCATGTCCCTCAGCCTGGGCAGAGATCCCAGGTCCCCGGGCATGAGGCAGGGCTCCAGTGGCCGGGCAGGAAGAATCACAGAATCAGAATCACAGAATCACAGAATCACTAAGGTTGGAAAAGACCTGTAAGATCATCAAGTCCAACCATTACAAAAAAAAACCCCAACCAAAACAACAAAAAAAACCCACAAAAAACACCACACAGCACCATGCCCATCAAGCCACGTCCCACAATGCCACGTCCACACGCTCCTTGAATACCTCCAGGGAGGGTGACTCCACCACCTCCCTGGGCAGTCTATTCCATTGTGTTACCACTCTCTCAGTGAAGAAATTTTTCCTAATATCCAGTCTGAATCTCCCCTGGCGCAACTTGAGGCCATTTCCTCTTGTCCTTTGCCCAGGCCTGGAGCTGCTGGAGGTGGCAGCTGCTTGCAACAGCTCTTAACATTATGCTTTTGTGGCACCGTGCTATCTGGGTACTTCCTAAAACTAACAATTTTTTTTTCTCATGCTGTCCTTTAAAGTTATAAAGGTATTATGCTTATGGAGACATGGACCACAGTGATTAAGAGCAATATTTTCAGTGACTAGTCCTTTTAGGTTCCTCCATTTAAAAAAAAAAAAAATAATGTCCAGCTTAAATCACTTTCAGCGGGTTTGAATCTTGTCATAACATTGTAGATAATAAAGCTAGAGCCCCTCTAGGACAGATGAGGCCCTTAGTGCCCTGTAAATAAGGAATTCAAAAAAATGAGGGATGAAAAATTGTTTGACATTTTTGAAAATTTGGCTTGTGACATGGTTAATATCACACAGCAGATGTAACATGCCACAGAGGCCACAGCTCACCAGCTGAGGTGAGTTAACTGAGCAGAAACCACAAGGAGAGATTATACCCACAGAAACAGTTTATTACAAGAGAGCTGAAGGGCATTGGCTGTGAATAAGCTAGAGAAATTTATGCCATAGTTTAACCATCACTTTAAACTCCTGAAGCTGCCAAAAAGGCATTTCAGCCTTCCCCAGATTACTTTTCCTGCTGCTGTGCTCACACAAACAGTTGTGCTGGACAAAGGGAGGTGATGGCAGAGGCGCAGGCAAAATAAATACTCCATTTTTAACTTGAACCGGTTTCTCTGCCTAGTTTACCACCTGGAAGCCCAAGCTTTTTTGTTGGCACAAGTGAGGAGTTAATATAAGGATGGGAATGAATGGCTGAGCAAGGGAATAGGAATGGAATAAGTAGGAAAATGGATTTCCTCATAGTTCATAGCATAATTCAGGTTGGAAAAGACCTCTGAAGGTTACCTAATCCCAAGTCCTGATCAGAGCAGAGCTTGCTTCAGCGGTAGCTGAAGTTGCTCAGGGCCTTCCTCAGTTGGGTTTTGAATGTTTCCATGGTGGAGATGACACAATCCGTTTGGGCAGCCTGTTCCAATTCTTAACCCCTCTTTGGAAATAATTTTTTCCTTATGTCCAATTGGAGTTTACTTTGACAACACTTTTCCCCTTGGGGAGCCCTGACCTGATCACTGTATTTCAAATGCAGCCTCCGTAGTGCTGAATAAAGGGAAATAATCGACTTTCTTCACCTGCTGGCTAAGCTTTTGCTAATGTAGCCTGGTATGTGGTTAACCTTTGTCACAACAGGGTACATTGCTGACTCGTGTTGAACTTATGGGGCATCAGGATAGCTTCCTCACTGGTCCTTTTCAGCAAAGCTGTTTTCTAGCCCTGCCTGTACTGTTGCATGGAGTTTTTCCTCTTACCTTGCAGATCACTAGCATGTGATTGTGTGAGATGAAATAGCAAAGTGATTCAGAAAACTTTGAAACAAGGCCACGTTGAAACTATATACTAGAGTGGTGTCTTAGCCTTTCTGGGTCCTCAGAAATCTGCAGTTTGTTGTCTTTCCATACCTCCCTCTCAGTCTACTAAGGTTCACCTTCCCACTCTTGCTTTCTACCCAACCATGATCCTTCTCTTGGGAAGTTAAGAGTAAACATAGTAACAGAAAAACATTTAAAAATTGAGAATATAGATGAGAAAGGAAAAGGATAAGAATGCAGAAACATGGGATACTTAGTTTTGTAATTATTAGGACTGTGGCACAGATAGTAGATTGTATAAACAATTAAAACAGAGACTATGAAACTAGCATATGTTACTAACATTAGAATAGTGTTATCATGTCAGATAAAGCTCTTGTAAAAGTATATTTTGTTCCCTTTGTAATGATTTTCCTTTTGAAATTACTCTGCATGAAACTGTGTTTAATCGTTGCAAGTGTGACTATCCCTATACTGTTCAAATGCCTTCTCCTACTTCACTTTATTTCTTATCGGGAACAGCACTCCAAACAGTTGTCTCAGTATTATTATCAAAGCACACAGAATTCAGACCTCTAAAGGACTGAATTGCCTTATGCATTTTTGTTCATCACAGAGAACAAAAACCATACTTTCAAGTGCAATGGGTGTATTTGTAGTGCCTTGCCCATTGCAAGGAAATTTTTCTACTCTAACATTCTGCTTTGCTCATTCCTTCCTCCATTGTTATAATTGAATTCATAAAACAGTTCTTTATTTTTTTGTCTCATAAATGGAATGTTCTTCAGGAACAGAGCAAGAATATGTGCACAGAAATCACTGAAGAGTCACCTCTATTGGAAAAAAACCTCTTACTTTCAATAGTGAAATAAGTAGATTTAATAAATGATGACATTATATGAAAAAGATAAATTTATTGTTTGCTCACCTTAAAAACACCAAGTTTCGCAAAGCAAAGTGATTTGGGAATAATTTATTTCATACTCTTTTTCTTCTATAATAATTTAAAGATAGAGACACACCCAATTAAGGTATCATTTTAAGGGGGAAGAAAGTGTCATGATAAGACTCAGTGTGAAGGTTAGATTCAGTAGGTGCTCTATATTCTACAATACAGTAGCTCTGAGAAAAAGATGTGTTGTATCCCTTTTTTCAAGTTCTTGCAGCATGCTAAGAGTTTCTTTTGCTATTATATCCATCTCAAACATGCTAAGAGACTACTTTGTCATTATATCCATCCCAAAAACCAGCAGATTATTAGACCTGAATTTGACAGGGCCACGGCAATTTGAGAAATGGTGACAGTTAGAAAAGTTCGTGTGGTTTGGGTTATTTGTCTGTGAAGATCTCCCACCCATTTTGTTCCCAGTTTTTCTTTCCAGTTATGTAGAATAATATGCGAAAAATAATACATGCAAATTTTTTCAGAGTAAGTATGACCAGTTTCATGAATAATTCATTTCTGTCTTGTATGACTTCATTATGTCATGTATAACTAGCACTTTGTACTGTCAGACTGAAAAGCTACAAAAAATATTTAACCTTGCAGTATAAATTCGTAACTTGTAATTTGAAGAGATACATGATATTGCACAAGTCCTAGCATTCTCAAATGTACTTTCCCAGATGCCTTATTTAAGACAAAAAAAAATACAAGACTTAGAGCTATTTCTTCCGCTCATAGAGGTCTCCTTTTTATAGGAACAAATCTTATATTTAATAATCTTCACTGGCCTAACAGCTCTCATAAAGGGATTACTTTCAGCTATTGGTCTTAATTGTGCAGGGTAGCTAAAGCCATAGCTAAATATTTCATCGGTTATGTCAGATAAGAGACCATAATAGTACACCCATCTTCTAAGTGAGAAATCTCTGGCACTGCTCAGAAACTAATGAGTATTGTTCCCTAACTGCCTAAAGCTGTGAGTTTACTGTGGTTTGAAGCCCAGAGAGTGACATGGCTCATGTGGTACCTGTGCAATTGCTTAGTTGGTTGTTCCAGTGGGAAGAAGATAAAGGTTTCATTCAGAAGTGCAGCTACAACTATTTGGTTGTGTTTGTATTAATATTCTTTCATACAGTTTCATAGGTGCCAACCAGGGAATGAGTTTCTGGAGAAAATGTTCCTAGAAGGGTGGTAAGTTGCATATGTGTCAGTTTGCCTTGGGATGTCCTCCTGCAGAAAAAGGAATGAAAGAAAGCCAGCCTTCCTCTTCTTGCATCTCTCAAACTATGCACAATGAGTTACAAGGTCCTACCTTCAATAATAATGTAATCCACACACAGTGAGGAAATACTCCTAAGCACTTAGTTTTAGACACCAAAATTAGGTGCCTGAAATTTTCCTTTAAAGGTGTTTTGAAGCCCTCACATCTCTCCATTGAATACAGAAGGAACCTGAACGCTTACTTTACTATTGCTTCCTTCTAACTTTAAGGTTGTGACAAGTGCAAAGTAAATCTCATACTTGGGGTTTTTTTTCACAGTGTGAAATATGGTTTTCTAAAATTACTATTCATGGTTTCTAACAGTTGCTCCTCAGCGGTTTTTAGAAGAAGCTGCATTCAGGGTCAACAATTTTGTTACCTCGTCATAAATTCAGTTAAGAGCTCTGTGTACAGATCCTCACTGACTTGCCAGTGTGTCCAGTAAGGAACACAATCAGGATTAATTGGTAAGTCTTACCACTCTAGTGCCCTTCGGTCTCAGTGCTCCAAGCAGGCTTAAAAAAACTTCCTGTTTTTGTTTTAATTGCTTCATTTTTCCATCACAATCTGGAGGCGAGGAGAATCACAGGGATTGATACGGATTTCTTTTTTGGGTAAATAAGATATGTTTTGCATTTTAAACTGTTGAACAGGTTTTTTTTTTTCTTTCAAATACATATTTTTCCCTTTAAGCATACCATTATGTATATATCTCATGTATGCAGAGAAAAGATCACTACACAGAAGTGGAACATGAATGACATTTTGCTATCGTGTATCATCATGGTTTTAAAAATAATATGTTTATTCAGATTTCTCTCTTCACAAACTGTGATTCAAGAGCAAGGCAACCTCATGACAACTAACAATTGCAGGCAAAACATCTCAGAAATAGTCTTTAAAGGATGAAGCCTCAGGCAAGTTTTGTTTCCTGTAATGTCGGAAGAAAAGTTAATACAAAATGAGTCTTCAAATGAACAGAAACTAATTTGATACTTGGCAGTAGCTAAGGAAAAACTTCTTTCTTCTGTAACTTTTTATTTTGTTTTGCTTTTCCTCTTCATGCAGAGAGATTTTGTAGTTTTCAATACTTCTTCATCAAACCTTTAAAGCAGAGGAGTCTAGATAAGACAAGTGATTCATTGGACCAGACTTCTTGGGTGAAAAGTGTATGTTAAAATTACATATGAAGAATGCAGATAGGAATTTTATATTCACCTGTTCCCCACAACAGCCTGGCATGTGAGATTATGTGGGGATGCAAATTTGTTCAGTAAATTCCATTTTCACAGTCTTTGAACCAACAGTAATACTGGGAATGCAACTACTGCTCTTCTCCATTCAGTATGCAGGTCACTGTAAAATTGCTGGTTCAGAAGCTCCTCCTCTGGCCTGCCATCACCTTTTCATGTCAAAAAAAGTTGCTAAAGACATCAGTTCTAAACCTAAAGAGGACAAACAGATGACTTTGCCGTCATCCCTTTGTGGAGGGGCTAGCACAACACTTCCTTAGAACACCTGACCTTGCAATGTCATTGCAGCAAATTAATTCTGGCCTATAGGTAACTTATTTGTGTAGAAGTTGGCAGAAATTGGATGATTTATCAATCTCGTCCTTCATTTGCAATTGTAAATAGAGTATTGAGTAGGCAAGTTCTATTTTCATCATACAAATTGACTGTCTGGTACAGAATTATTCAAATACTAATCCTAATTTGCACCCGGTGCAATACTATTGAAGTCAAAGAATAAAGCAGTTTTTTTGACCTCACACAGCAATTGGCCCATTTATTTTCCATTGTGTTCTGTTTGGTGCTTTATGTATTAGAGACTAAGGAATGTTCATAGTCTGCAATTGTATTCCCATAGATGAAGAAGAAAATTTGAAGCCCTTTCCGGAGGCAGTGTGCTGCAATTGAGTACTGTGATCTTCATTGCTGAGGTGTGGTTGTCACCAATTCACTAATTTTCCTCCTAGCCCAAGTTTTAAAGCAGTGGTAACTTCACATGCTCAATACAGATCTTAGAGCCTCCTTCCCCTTACTGTGTTGCTGGAAGGATTTCTGGCGTTAGGGATGTAGCTGCATAAAAGAGAAGGATTTTGGAACTGGACTACTCATTGTTTTTCAGAAAATTTATTTAACTTGTTTTTTATATATATATATATACGTCTTCTTTTCCATCACCTTGGTTATCCTCCCTCAGAGTTTACTTCTGTTCTTCATTGATACCTGTATTCATTATTTACTTTAAAAGTTTTCAAACAAGCACCTTTGTGTTTTCTCTTATGCTCTCATCTCATCTGGGAATATCTTCTGAGTAACACTTGCAAATTCAGCTCATTATCATTCTTTAATTCCTCCAAAGACTTATTTCTTTTACCGTGAGGTCTACATGTTTTTGAAAATTATTGGACAGCTTGTATTTTAGAACCCCACTGGTTTGGTTGACAAACATTGCTTCATTAGTGACAAAGTTTTAATGCAACAAACTGCCCATACCCACCCATGTCTCTTTTTTTAAAGCTTTTGATGACATTTTCTTCAGGATTTTTTTTTTGTTTAATATTTTTCTGTAGTGCCTTTCCCAGTATGATGCCATGATAATCTGTGACTCTGTGTAATAATAACGAATTAGAAAAACACAATGCCAGGTGGCTGTTTTTTATAATGTAAGCAACATGATTGACTAATCCTGCTCTGTATATCTGCCTTTTGCATGCAAGAATAGGTAATAAAAATAATTGGTGGATTTATGTATCATTCAAAATAAAACCTTATCCCAACAGCTAAATACAAGTCAATAGGATGAGGGGAGACACGGAAGCGAAATGACCAAGGTGAACCCTGACACAATAATTCCGTTTTTTTCTTTTTCCTCACTTTATCTGGTCCCTTTTACAGCCTGTCCTCTAAAGCAGTGTCCTGCTCCCCCACCTTCTTTGTCTCTGTCTCCATTATGGATTTTGATTTGAACTATAATATACAGGGACTCACTCTCATGAAGCAAATAAATGGAATCCTATAGAGCACTTGTCTACACACTTTACAACTTCTCTTGTTCATGAATTTGTATCGTAAATTTATTGTTTTAATATCTCAAAGTCCAACAGCTTATTAACTGCTCAGACACTCAGAATATACTTTTTCTGATCATGTGCCACTCATTCTAATGGCTTTGTTTTTTGAAGGACCACTAAATCTTACAAGCAGAGTTTTAATTTCCTCCTTTGAAAGAAAAAGGAAAAAATGATGAAAGTACTTGATGTTGGCTGTATAGCAATGAGGCATTCATCTCTATTTCTGTCTATTGAGATGCTTTTCAGGCTAATAATTGGGAACTGATCGTTGTAAAAAGCTATATTACAGCAACAAAAAATTATATATGCATTACACTGATAGGATTTTAATATTTAAATCATTTTTTCATAATATTATATGTGGAAGCATGAACTTTTCACTCTTAAAATATATTTTGAGAGTTTCAAGAATGCTTAATATCTGTAATTATTTCACATAAATTTCAATTCCCCCACTTGCATTGTTTAGTTAATAAGTACTGGAATTTTAAATTCATATTCTGTCACATTTTTTCATTAGTATGATGAGCATTTTATCTTCTTTGGGCATTTATATTTCCATAGGTAATAAGCATAGACAGTTGTTGCAAATCTCCTAATTCTGAATTGTTTTCTGCAGTTTTTCTCTCTGTAAAATTAACTACAGCAGTTCACTAATAGAATAGTTGGTGAGCGTCGGGTGTGGGGCAGAACGGAGATGGGGACATTCTAGATGTGGAGAATTAATGGAAGGAGGAGGAACCTGAAAAAGGACCTGAGCCACACAGATTGAAAAACTATTTCTTGTAGTCCCAGGTAGAAAAGTGTTTCTGATTCAGTAGAACATGACAAGGTGGACTTTTTGGTAAGGTTTTTTCTATCAGAGGGAGCTCTTACCTTTGGGGTACTAGGGTCCATCTCCACCAGAACTTTATAACAACTAGGAAAAACTTCCTAAGTCTTAATTTTGTCCTGCAGTAAGCATGGTAGCAGACAGGCTGGCGCCAGCCCTGGCAAAGCATCACACTAGAAGAGGGTATACACATGGGGAGAAATGTAGTTCTACACCATAGCTTTCAGTGGAGGCAGGGGTGTCCTCACCAGCAAAAAAGCATTAGAGGTGGCACTGCTGTCCACAGGGTAGAACCAGTCTGGTCCGTACATGGTTCCAAATTGACTCTTGCCACATGTGGACCTCTGGGATCAGCACAGAGCAGCTGCTGCTCTTCTATTTGTGTGAACCAAAACTGTGTTTCTGTCACAGTTTAGCTAGAAGTTTTGAAATGAGAAAGTAAATTCATTCCTCCCTAAGGTTGTGGTGCTCAGGAAAAAGAGGATGACCCTCTGAGAAGGGTATTTTGAGGAGCAGGTTCTGAATCTAGCTGAGACAGGCTTTGCATTTTCAATCTCTCTTCTGTTCTTCTCATACCATGGATCACAGCAGGGAATGGGAGTCAGGAGACTGATTCTCTCCCTTTCCACGGACCCACCTCAGGCCATGGCACCTCTGGGAAAACGTATTTTAAAAAGGGCAAAACACTGCACAGACAGTGAGGAGTAATGGAAAAATGTGAGAGAAACAGCCCTGAGACACCAAGGTCAGAGAAGAAGGAGGGGAAGAGGTGCTCCAAGCACCAGAGCAAAGATTCCCCTGCAGCCCCTGGAGGAGACCACGATGGAGCAGGGGAAAGTTGTGAGGACGAAGGAGTGGCAGAGAGGAGCTGTTATAGACTGACCCCAACCCCTGTTCCCCATCCCCTTGCACCACTGATGAGCTTCCAGGTAGAAGAGTTTGGAATGAAGGAGTGATGTGGAATCTGGGAAAAAGGCAGAGTTAGGTGAGGGGCAGGTGTTTTTAGTTTTTGTCTTTATTTCTCCCCATCCTACTCTATTTTAACTGTCAATAAATTAAATTATTTTTCCCCAAATCGAGTCTGTTTTGCCCGTGACAGTAATTGGTGAGCAATCTCCCTGTCCTTATCTCAACCCATGAGCTTTTTCATCCTATTTTCTCCCCCATTCCACTGAGGATGGAGGTGAGTGTGCAGCTGGGTGGGATTTTGGCTGTTAGCCACAGCTAACCCACCATACTTACAGCACAGAGTTATACATGGTCTCTAGTTCTGTCACTGACTAACTATCCATAATGTTTTCCTCTGAGTGAAAAGGGTGCAATGATACTTCTCTTGCAGTAGTACCACAGGTGTTAAGTAGGTATTGTCTATAAAGTGATGCCTCCTTGTTACTCTCCATAATTATGCAGTGAGTAAATAGTATATAGTGAGTGTAATAGTGAGTTTAATGTGTTTTGTTAAACAACCGGCAATATCACAAATACAGACTTCAGGAAGAAAATATTTCAAATAAAAATGTGCTGGGATGTGCCCCTTGGTAAATGTCTTTTATTTGAATATTGACAAAATTATTAATCACTTAAAAGCAGTATGATTATTTTACTAGTAAGAATTAATAACAGATATTGATACTAATTAATGATGCCATTACAGTTCTAATCATTCCACTTCCTTTTAATGATTAACTTTTAGCCATTATTTCCAAGGCGTTTTAAGAGACAAGATTAATTGTATTGGGGTACAATTGCTGTTTGTTCTGGGTAGTAATGGCCTATTGACTTTTTGAGATAATGATATGAGATCAATGGGGATTTGGAGAAGATGAGCAAAGTAAGTCCACAAACACCGATGTCTTGAGGGACATAAATATCTTCTCCTTTGCTGCTTTGCTTTATGCAGTCAAAATCAGACACAAGCAGTTACCGGTCAATGTTCTCTTATTAGCATCTGTGAAAGAAAAGGGGAAAGCTCAGTCTACATTGAACACGCTCCTAACCCACTACTTGATTAGTATCAGGTTAACCTTTTTTATTGACACTTTCCGAAAAAAGAGCAGGGATGATAGGTTAATAATGGTGGCAGCAGCCGCTCTAGTCCTTGTTATTTATGCGCTTGGAAAAGGCATAGGCAGATGAGGGCTGCTGTGCCACGGCAACATATTTCCTCTTCCAGTATGTATTTCTGGTCTTAGTGTATATGGTGTGTCCTGTTCTGATGTGGGTCTTGGTCCTGGCATATGTGCTATCTGCACTTAGTGCAGCAAGGAAATAACCCTCAAAGATTTTATGGAAGGTTTTAATGTTCTAGTGGACATGGATCCTTCTCCCCAAGGTAAAAGCCAGTCTTGCGTAGAGGTGATTTCTTCTGTAGTCACTAATACGTATGATGTACTACATGGACCCAATGCGTCTGCACAGTTGATAGATCTCTTTTTTCTTTCTTTCTTTTTTATTCTGAGGCTTGCTCAACTGTAAAATTCGTCCAAGTTAGACTTCTTCTGAAAAAAAAGTAGATTAAAAATTTTAAAAATGTCAATGGTATATTTTCAAATTTACTTAATTTTTAATATATTTTTCTGAAATCGTCTATCTCAAAATATCTCGGTACAAAAAACCAATCTGGAATATTTTCTCAGGTACAATGAGTTCTGCCTTTCTTTCTTATTTAAGTAACAAGTACTTGATCTTTTCATTTACTGAGTTTGGAATTTAAGTGGTTTGTAAGTTTGCTTTATGGTAGGATATTACATGTAGCTTTATGGTTCTGCAAGCAGTGCTGTGGTTTCTGTGTCTCCTGTAAACTCTTGTTCATAGAACCATTGAATCATAGAATGGTTGGGGTTGGAAGGGACCTTAAAGATCATGTAGTTCCAACCCCCCGGCCATGGGCAGGGACATCTTCCACTAGACCAGGTTGCTTAAAGTCCCATCCAACTTGGCCTTGAACACTTGCAGGGTTGGGGCATCCACAACTTCCCTGGGCAACCTGTTCCAGTGCCTCACCACTCCCATGGTGAAGAATTTCTTCCTAATATCTAATCCAAATCTGCCCTCTTTCAGCTTAAAGCCATTACCCCTTGTCCTCTCACTACATGCCTTTGTGAAAAGTCCCTCTCCAGCTTTCTTGTAGGCCCCCTTCAGCTACTGGAAGGCTGTTCAACAACTGCAAATCTTTTTTCTATCAGATACATAGAAAAGCTTCTGGTTTTAAGTGACAGCAAGTTATTCAGCAGCTCTGCTTACGTTTTGAAATTTGCTAACTGCATAGACCCAAACAGATCTGCAAAAGAGAGCTGAGAAGCAAGTCAACCAGAAATCTTGGTAGCTTTTGTAAGTTCTGTCAGCTAGTTAGCCAAGGTCTAATGAGTATGGCAATCTAGGTAGGTGGTTATGCCTGAAAGTATGGTTTTCAATATTTTACTGGAATTTGCTGAGTAGAGTGATTTACTTTAAGTAAATAACTCCTCTCTTCTCCAGAAAACCTGTGGAAAAAAGGGAAAGCTGAGCTTTCAGATGTGTTTCTCAAATGCTTCTCATCATTTGATATATGTACATAGTCACATTATTTGTAGATCAAGTATTTCTTTACTTATAAAAGTAAGGTTTTTTTGCACATTAAAAATGCCCATATCTTTCAGCAGTCCTATTCACATCATTACAGTTATTTATGTGAACTTTTTATAGAACTGGGGCCTTGTGATCTCATCTATATCCATGTGCAGAACAGTCACAAGTTCCACCCTGAAGAGCTTTCAGGTGAATGAGTACGTGACAAAGGAAAATGTATCCCTTTAATACAATTGTATGTATTTTCTGTAACATGCTGCATTAACTGTTTCACTAAGCAGCAGCTGCCCTTGCCATCTGATGAACTATACAGCTTTAGGGTGCTCTATGTAAAAGTACACACCTTGATGACCTACTGAGTTTGCTAATCTATCCTGAAACCTGGGACACTGGCACTAATACTAGCAGCATTAACAAAAGTATCATTAAGAGTGCCTTCGTTTCAAACCTGCCTTCATTTTTCTATACAAATACCTGAAAATCCCTTCATTTACTATCTGAGATTTAAACCAAAGGGCAATAAGTGATTAAGAGCAAGTTGTTTCTTGTGTGAGACCTTTTTTGCCAATATCTGTCTTTAGTTTCTCTAAAATTCTGTGACAAAGAATAGAAAATATTCCTTTACTTGGGATATTTTCTGTCCTTCCACCATCTCTTGCACCCTATACCTTAACAAGCAGAACTGTGTACTCCTTCAGTGTGAAGAAATGTTGCCTGTTAGCCATGACTGTAATGAAGGTTTCTGACTCTGAGTACAGGAAAGTGATATAGCTGACAGAATGCAGTCTACAAATTTGAGCATCCTCCCAGGATCAAGCTTTCCAATGTTTCTGTCTTTACACAAGATCAGTTATGTTTGAAGAACTGTCATGTTTCCCTTTAACAGTGCAAATTCGTCAGCTGCTCCGGTACATAGGTGTGGGTTTGGGTATGTAAAATGGAGAGTTATTAAAGCCAAAGAAATTTTGGACATCAAATATGGAAAAGGATGTGAGCTTATTGACTTAGGGGTTTTGGTAAGTATTGAAAATGCCAGCATAGGAAATGTGCTCCCTTTTTTTTGGAAATATAGAGTATATCTGAGGAGGACATGTTATTGGGGAGCCTGTAAAAGCAGCACAGTGAAGGCACCCAAAAGACAAACAACAAGGATGGGGAATAGTGTGGTGCTGAGAAGACCATGGTTGAAGGTGGGGAGATAGCGTGAAAAGAAAATGCAGAAGCCCATGCTTCACCACTGTGACAGTTTAATATCTCAGGGTTTTCCAGAAAGGCTAAAAGGATTCCTAGAACCCATGCATTTCTTCTGTATCATCTGCTTGCACAACTTAGCCCTCCCCACTGCTGCTCCATTCCCCTGGCCACAGCCCTACAGAAATCCTTCCTCTGCCACCTGCAAAGCTCCTCTTCCCCATCTCTTAACCTGTGAAGCATTTTTCAGGATGTGCTTCTCAGCGCGAGAACCATCAGGCAAGTGGTATGAGAGGTGCTGGAACATACTCTGAGCGGAAAAACAGGGAAACAGGGAGCATGTAGAGCTCCCCTGTCTACTATAAAGGAGCTGCTTATTTAAAGCAGTGCAGCTGTATTAACATGTTACTTGCCCTTGTCTTGTTTTGAGCAACCTCAGGAATCTCCCTGTGCCCTGTATTATCTAGGCATGGTCTGTCTAATCCCTCAACTGAGCATAGGGAGAGTCTCAGTGTGCTATAAACACACTATGCAATAGTGATGATTAGCCCAATCCTGGTATTATCAAGTGGTTCTTCCTTGCTATGTTAGCTGAGTGAAAAGAAAGAGAGGCACAATAAAGTGTTTGAATTTGTATAGCTTCCTAGGCATAAAATGTATTTGACAAGTCTGTTAACAACAGGATTCAAACCTATTTGATATTTGGCTAGTCCAGTATTTAGCATGTGTACAAAAAAAAGCAAAGGCAAAAAGGAAACATGAAATTTTGTCTGAAGCAAAGTTATCCCCTTAATCACCTGTAATTATGTACCTAGCAAATAATTCAAACAATAATAGGCTAAGATTGGAGAGCTGTGTAAAGGTTATTTGTAAAGAAAAATATTTGTAAACATTGTGGGTTTAAAAGTGTGAATGTATTTAAAGAAAAGATATGCACTTACAGTCTCAATGCTATTAAAGCTTGTCATGTAAGAATAAATATCGAGTTGCAATGTGTCAAGCACATAAATAAGAAAGATTGTCATGCATGTGAAAAAACTCCATTGTTCTGCTGGTTCTGAAGTAAATGACAAGAATCACAGAGTAATTTGCATAATGTGGAGATTAGAAATGTATCCCTTTATCCTTATTAATATATTTGCCCTTCTTAATTATAAAGATTTGAATCTTATTTTAAAATAATTTCCTACAAAATATTCTTGGGGATAGAAGCTGCATGTTAATTCTGAATGGATTATTTGCCTAACCTTACAAAAGAGATAAATTGCTTCTATTTGATAATAGCCAATTTTAAAAAAAGGATTTAGGATATCTGGCAGAAGATTGACACCTACATAGGAAAAGGGTTCTCACCGTAAGTTTAGTTGTTTTTATCTGTCATAGACCTTTACCCACAAAAGTTACATTTCTGTTTATGTCAGTTACAATTTCGTGTATGTAAAAAAAAATACACAAGGTAGAATTTCAGATAAACTTTTGCCTATGTTTGTAAAACTTCTAATTTAACTCAATGTTAGTTCTCCTGTATGTCAGTCTGTAACACAAGGATCATTACTGATTCACAGCCTCACACAACTGGTTGGGTAGGAAGGAACCTCTGGAGATCATCTAGTCCAACCCCCAGCTCAGGGCAGGGGCAGCTACAGCAGGTTGCCCACATCCATGTCCACTCACAGTGTAAATATCTCCATAGTTGGAGACCTCACAACCTCTCTGGGTCACCTGTGCCAGTGTTTGATCACCCTCACAGTAAAAAAAGTGCTGGCTTGTGTTCAGATGGAATTTCACATGTTTCAACTTGTGCCCATTGTCTCTTGTGCTGGTCACTACTGAGAAGAATCTGCCTCTTTCTTCCTCATTCCCTCCCATCAAGTATTTATACACATTGATAAGACCCCTCTAATCCTTCTCTTCTCTGGGCTGAACAGTCCCAACTCTCCCAGCACCTCCTCATATGAAAGATGTTCCAGTCCCTTAATCATATTTGTGGTCCTTCGCTGGACTCGCTCTGGCAAATCCATGTCTTGCAGTGGGAATCCCAGAACAGGACTCAATACTCCAGATGTGGCCTCACCACTGTTGAGTAGCAGGTACAGGAGATTCATCATCAGATTCACCTGATGAATTCAAAGAGGTTGCAGATAACTGGGGACAGCATCCTTGATTTGAGAGGAAATCTGAATACTGAAAGCAAAAGGATAATGCATTTCTTCAAAATATGTATTCTGTAACTGTCTGTAAAGGAGGGAAGTGGATAATCACTTTCATTCATGCCTTCCAACCTATCTAGCTCTCACTTTTGTTCATTCTCCCCAAAGTGTTTAATATCTTGATGCCTTCAGATACTTGTTTCCAAGATGATATAAATATGAATAATGAGGGAGCATGGAGTTGCTAAAGAGTTTGGGCATAAGACTGTCAGAGGTATTGTGCAATGGAAAAATAGACACTGATGCTGACAGGAGGCAGGAAAGAACAAAGGGGCAACACACAAACTCAGTGGTGGACGTAAGGGGCAGAATGGAAACAAACAAACTCCTAGCAGGCATAGGAGAGGAAGAGGAGGAATCGGAACAATGGAAGTATACGTACTATAAAAGCTCTTGCTTTGAGAGAAGAAAGTTCCTGCTTTGAAGGGGTGGAAGCAGGACACATCGAAAAACTGATGGAACAGCATAGGCTGAACATGACCACACAAGTGAGGGACATGAGTGGCAAACAAAGCTTCTGTGGAGGGCTCCCTGCTTCCATGCCCTGGCTTCCACACAAAGAAAGAAATTTTATCAGTCTAGATGATCAATAAAGACAGGTCGTGTGGTGCATCACAGCATGTATCAACCGGTAAGCGTTGACACAGTGTAGAAGAAGAGAGTCTCTTCTTTCTGTAGCACTGTTTCTGCTCCATTCCCCACACAGAGCTCTGTGAATGATGCACTCTAAGTTATTTTTTCTATGTGCCTTGATAACATTAAAAAACCCCACAGATGTTCTTTATAATTTTAAGACCCTGACCGTTGGCCTGACTTCCTGGCTTGACCTCAGACCTGCCTCATCATCACATAGTTGCCTGATGGTCTGGACTATTGGTTGAACCCGGCAACCATCCCTGGGCTGGTCTTGCTTGCCTCACTCGGGAGTGGTAGGATGGGCCCTGGCTAGCGAGGCCCCTTGCCCTGCTGGCCATGGTATCTCATAGAATCATAGAACAGTTTGGGTTGGAAGGGTCCTTTAAAGGCCATCTAGTCCAACCTCCCCTGCCATGAGGAGGACATCTTCAACTAGATCAGGTTGCTCAGAGCCCCATCCAACCTGACCGTGAATGTCTCCAGGGATGGGGCATCTACCACCTCTCTGGGCAACCTGTGCCAGTGTTTCACCACCCTCATTGTAAAAAATGTCTTCCTTATACCTAGTCTGAATCTCCCCTCTCTTAGTTTAAAACCATTACCCCTTGTCCTATTGCAACAGGCCCTGCTAAAAAGGCTCTCTCCATCTTTCTTATAAGCCCCCTTTAAGTGTTGAAAGGCCGCAATAAGGTCTCCCCAGAGTCTTCTCTTCTCCAGGCTGAACAACCCCAACTCTCTCAGCCTTTCCTCATAGGAGAGGTGCTCCATCGCTCTGATCACTTCTGTGGCCCTCCTCTGGACCCACTCCAACAGGTCCATGTCTGTCTTGTGCTGAGGACCCCAGAGCTGGGTGCAGTACTCCAGGTGGGGTCTCACCAGAGCAGAGTAGAGGGGCAGAATCGCCTCCCTCGACCTGCTGGCCACGCTTCTTTTGACACAGCCCAGGATGCGGTTGGCTTTCTGGGCTGTGAGCACACGTTGCTGGCTCATGTCCAGCTTTTCATCCACCAGTACCCCCAAGTTGTTCTTGGCAGGGCTGCTCTCAACCCCTTCATCCCCCAGCCTGAGGGTTGCCCCGACCCAGGTGCAGGACCTTGCACCTGGCCTTGTTGAACCTCATGAAGTTCACATGGTCCACTTCTCGAGCTTGAGTCATGATGGTGTCTATGAATTCCGGTGTCTCCTACTAGGATAGGAGATGCTTCATTTGCCTTCTGGTCAGGGAGAGCTCATAGCACATGTAAAGTGCTGTAGTAGATGGAAGGCAGTTACAAGAAATCTAACCAAACATGAAATCCAGGCTAGAAATAAAAATTAGTAACTACTAAATTTGTCATTCTTAGGAAAAAAACCCCAAATACACAACATTTGCAAGCAGCAATTTTATTCAGAGTCCTCAAGGTACAGTAGTACTATTGAAAGCGTCTCACTTAGGCAAGCTTCACTGCTTTGAACAGGCAGAAAAAGTCAGTGAACATCTGGTTGAGATCTACTATCAACATAATCCTAACACTGCTTTTGTCCCCTCATTCAGTTTTCTGGAGCCTCCATCTTCTTAGCAGCATGTCTTTATCTTTGGTCTCCACAGACTTTTCCATCTTCAGGACACAAAAAAGACCTGGCTTCAAATGCCGCCATTCAACGATAAGAACTAAGTGTGGGTGCTGTCTGTATATCTTCTGAATTTCAGTGTGGCTGACAGTTAAAATTGGAATATCAGAAATAACTATGGGAATTGGGAGATTAGTAGTAATATAATTTGGTTGATTTTATGATCTTAATTTACCCAGGATTTACAAAAGCTGCTATATGCCAATGGTTAAATGGATCTCTTTGCTCTTTTGTAAAAATATTTACTTTGTATCTACAGATAGCATTTACTTAGTATGGACATTGGGGTTTTGTATCTGGTAAGTCTTCATATTTTTCTTTAAAATAATCCTTCCTTTGCAAAACAATGTCCTTATGATCTAGTGGTGTCTGCATGATCAAATTTTAATCTACTTAGTTTTGTTTATTCAGCTATTATAGCATATCAAAATGAGATCATGAATAGAGCAATTATGAAGGAAGGGGGTGTAGCTTTTAGAAACTGATATTGCATCTATTCTACTTGTTATTCAGACTTTTTACTAGCTTTGGCATCTGCCTGGACTTGGCAAGCACAAACATGAATCAAATGACATAAGAAATAATATTCCTGTTTGAGGGAAACAAGAAAACCAGCGTAGCTGTAATTAATGCATAAAGAACAACAATAACAATTTGTAGTCTTTTTCCCTGGGGGCGGGAGGGGGTTAAATGCTCCCCCTCCTGCAACTATTTGCATTCACAGTTTGAAATTATTAGGGATTACCGGGTAACACTGATTCAGAATGAGCCAACGTGGTGGCACATGTTGTTTGTGTTAGCTAACCTCCTCTCTGCTAGCTGTGCCATGTGCTGCCAGGCGCTTGCTAGCTGTGCTTGCCTGGTGCTGCCAAGGCTAGCTGCTGGCACCCTGTACTTGCCACTTTTTCCTCGCCAGCTGCTCTCAGCCAACCTTACCTTGCTCTGCAAGCTGTTCCCTCTGCCTGTTCTCTCCATCCCTCCTCAGCCCTTCGGCTACGTCCTTCAGCTGTGCTCAGCACCACTGCCCAGTCCTGCCTTTCCCACAGCCATGCCCTGAGCTGCTCCTCTCCCCACAAGCCCCAAAAGCCCCTTTATCTCCCTAAGAAATTATTTCTTTCCTTGGAACAGTGCTTTCCATGGCAATTTGTGTCCACTGCAACGAGACTTGAACATACATGAGGAAACAAAACACACACGTGATCATCAATGGGATTCATGCCTAGGCTGAGACTAAACAAGTCCAAGACTAACCAAAAAAAAAAAGTCCTTTATGTAATTTTTCTGTTATAATCTTTCGTACATGTAGGTGCATAAAACAGTCAAGCTATTTCTACAAGCTGGGAAATAAAAAAAAAAGATTTTAAGTGTTTAGGAGGTTGTTGGATACACTGATGGCGGAAGCCACATAATTATACAGACGCATAAGGCGAAATGAAGTGAATGTAAAAAATGGGCAATGGACAACAGTATGAATTTTGGGTCTTTTACTTACAGGCTTTGACTTTCACATTTTTTCTTCAGTAAGGTCATTGGATAAATATACCCTGTATTTGCATTCCTAATGATTATGAGGTTTTTTGTTCACTGCTCCTGCTTTGCTGAGGAAAGAAAATTTCTTTCTAGAGTTTTAGGAAAGCAAATCCTGGTTAATGGTATCTGCCAGGTCTTAAAGTTTTTACATTATTGGCAAAATGCTGTATGGCGTAAGATATGAAACACTTTTCCTCTGCTGGATTCTGTCACTCATCACTCCTCACTGCATCACTGTTTTGAGTGATATATAACAGCATTGCTTTCCCTGACAAAGCAAAAGAAATGGAAAACTGAGAAAAAACAGCAAATATGTCACATCCTTGAGACAGAGATGAAGGAAACCTTTCAGAAACAAGTTGGTCGCATTTAATTATTCTAGGTCCTTCAAGATAAAATCCATCATATTGTTATATTCTGAGGTTAACAATGTCTATTTGTTGAGTGTACATGAAAAGGGAACTTTTGGATTTAGCATCAAAGGATAGAGGTTTAAGAACGTCCTGATCGATGCGCTGAGGTTGTTTGATGCAAGTCCAGAAAAAAACATCAGCTATACAATTGATGGAGCCCATACAGTGACTGGTGAGACAAATTGTTCTGCTGGCAAAAGAGAAGTTTGGGTCAGAAAGGTCTACCCCAGACATTTTTTCTTATGATATTTCATTTTCAGCTTTACCAGCCACTTGACAAGTTAAATTCCCTTTGTGCTGTTATAAAATAGTGAGTTAAAAATGAAAATCTGGAATCACAGGTAAATCTGGGCAATTATGTAAAGTATTAAAAACTTGCAGTTTCATAGCCTGTTGTAACATATTGAGGTCAAATTGTTTTCATGAAGATAAATGGTCATCCCCGTAACACATGCTAGAGAGAGCCTTGCATACTGGCCATGGGTGGGTGCCACAATTTCCAGTTCTAGATGACATCTATAAAATACTTTGTACTGTAATGTATTGTTTGGGTGAATTCCAGTTGGAAAAGACTGAAGTCAGCTGAAAGCAGTTACAATATAATTGCAAATAGAATTTGTACTTTGTGGTAAATATTTTTTGTGTGCTCTCTGGCTGCCATCTCTCCTGTCTCTGTTTATCAGATACAAATTATGGGACCACAGACACCTTTTCTCCCACATCACAGAATGACGACATGGGTCTTCCTGTCTCCCTGTATCTGTGGGTGAAAATTATTTTACTTTCTGAGCTGTGTTTTGTCACCTTTCCTTTGCCACATGGGAAACGGGGAGAAAATGGAGAAGCAATTGCAGCTGATTGGTCCTCCTCCAAACGGGATCGTCTATGCTGTTAGTATTTAAGCAAGGTAAATTGGTTCCTGCTGATCTCCAGTCTCTTAGGGTTTGCTTAATTACCATGCTGTCTGACACTTGACTGCACTAAACTTTGGTATCAAGTTTAGATTTCCTTTCTACACATTTGGGGACCTTCATATCTTTCTATGCATGTATTTGTTGTCTCTTATGTTACTTTTTCCCCTCTGGCTTTGGTATTTGCAGTATCCATTTTCCTATTTCCCTCTCAGCCTAACTTCACGCCAAATCCCATGTCGTTCACATTATACAGAATAACCCTTTTTTGAAATGGGTCAGAAGGCTATGATGACCTTCTCTTCCTCCTGCTCAGTTCTCTCATGGGTCATACCAAAAATTAACAGATCTGTAATGCCTAGACACAACAGCAGTTAGAGAAATATCTTAGTCATTAATTTAAGCTAAGAAAAGTGACAGGAAATAGTTTTTTCCACTGCTCACTTTTGTCTGTTAATTTTTGGTTCTTCATCTTTGCTACAGAGATATGTCCTGGCCTCTGTTTGGTGCCTGCTGCACGTTGAGGTCTCTTGTGACCATCCAAATGGCAGAGCTGCCCAGAGCTCTTCCCTGTGTGCCTACCGCCACACTGACACAGCAGGGAGAGATGTGGCAGCTCAGGTCTTGGGGAGAGTGTCCCTGGCTCTTAGTACCTTGCAATTTAAAACCATTTTAAAATTAGCTTGTACTGAACAGTGGAGCATCCTCCGTTCCCTTCTACGTCCCATTGTGGAAATTGCCTCGTCAGGCAGTACTCCTATTGAACTTGGCTGCTTCCTGCTTGTTATGCTGTGCATGGTCCAACAAGGTCCAACAATCAAGAACTGTGGATGGATGAGCCATTTCTTTTTGTGTTTACGCTATTTCTGCAGTAGAGTTTAGGTAATAGGTTGTACAGTTACAAGGTTTATGAGCAGCAGGGAAACGTGACATTACTATGGACCTGTTACCAGAATTAATTTCATTTTAAGCTGAGGAGGCTTTAAACAATGTTCATTGGCTGGAAGTCAGAGAGTGGAAGAGGGAGTAATAGTCCCATGTTAGGAGACCATAAGACAGCATCAAAAACAGATTCTAATTATTTTGCAGTAGGGGCAGGTAGAAGGGAAGTTGTCAAGCTTAGGTGCCTGCCACAGCGTGAATTAAATAGATGAGCCATCACTGACTGGATTGATTGATTCATTTGCTTACACACAGGCATACGGTGTCATTTGACACTGTAGGGTACTACTCCAATACCAATTGCTATTCCTAATACCAGTTGCAACTGAGGGTCTCCTGTAAGTTCTGTATTACATCCGCTAACCTTTGGCTGATGTCTTCGAAACCTTAGGGCATCCATCCAAAATGAAATTAAGCAGCTAGCTATGTGTGGCACTGAATTAACCTTTGTTGACTGAAGTGAGACCTTGTGTATCTAATGCATAGGTAGTTACCTGTATTTAGGTATCTATGGTCTGGACCTGAATCCTGCCCCATATGTCTCGTAGCTAACATACATGTCAATTGAGTGAGTACCTTGAAAAATTATACTGTCTAAATCTGTATTGCACATCCAGAAGGCTCAATATAAGAGAGTGAAGCCAAAGGAGAGAAGGCAGCAGCAAGAACAGTCATGAGCTCTTACCGTGGACTTGCCCTGTCCAGCTGGCTTGTCTCCATGCTGCTGTGCGAAAGCTGATTCCAGGGGCAGAGCAATGCTGGTCTAGATAGAGGCAGGCAGTGGTGTAAACAAGTGACAGTTCATGTGTCCTGGAGCTACAAAAACCCTAAACACTTTGGAAAGTATGGGGATGGTTGTGCCTTCCTCCAATAAAACTATTTTTGCCTTTTGATAAGACTTCAACGGGATATTTGGCTAATTCTTCCCACTCTTCACTGGGGCAAGCAAATGTGCTGTTGCATCTACTTAAATAAACACACTTTCAGTAAGACAACCAAATAATTAGAAATAGAGGGGTTATTTGGGTTGTTGGGGGTTTTTTTCTTGTTTAACAGTGTATAATGGAAATGCAAGCACAGATAGTATCTTTAATTGCCAATTTGAACTGTACAACATAGTGTCTGCTAGTCCTACCATGAGTTTCTTCAGGCTGCCATTTCTAGGTGATTGTCTACTACCCGCCCTGCTGGCACCAGACCACTAGCTGTATTTCAATATTTAGTGCTTTTCTTATATATAACACTGAGATTTAATGAATACAACACCACATTTGTTTCCATGGTGCTTATAGGCTGCTGAAATCACAGATTATTCTTCTGCATGAACTCTGATGATTCTTCTAGACAGTACGTTTTCAGATGCCATCTTTAATTTGTGATATTAATACCGAACTTGATCACCGTTCAGTGGTTTTACTGAAGTATTTACATATAGATTAGTGAAGTAATTTTTTCTAGAGTATTGAAAGCTCTCCAGGCCTAATTGGAATCATAAACTTAACCACAGTATCTGTATGACAAGAATATGACTTTTGCTTATGAAATGGCCTTGGAGGTTTACTTTCAAAACAAATTTAGTGTATTTCCTCTGCCTCATACATTTAGCTCTGACTACTTGGGGAATGATTTGGCAAGTGAGTGTTTTGAATGAGCAGCGGTGAGCGTATTCTGAGAATTGTTTTTTTCCACATCAGCACCCTTTTAAGGAAGATGAACAATCTCAGTGAGTTTTACCAAAAATTACATTTTAAAATAATGAACTAATTAGTTAAGACACATATTACTTTATTATGTAAAAAGAAACCTTTCCCAGAGTGATAGCTTAGTTACTTAAAGTGCCCTTTCATTTTATATTAAAATGGAAAGATGGATCTGTTATAGAACACTTGGACCACTACTATTAATTATCCGATTTGAAGATCACCTCTGGCTGTTAAAAAGATTTATATTAATCTGTACTTGATAGATTCAGAAGGATTAAAGGAGTGAAGGAGAGTGAATAAAAAGAGAACATCTTCCTGGCTTCATTGTTAGATGACCTTGTGCCATGGTACGTTTAAATTGCTTACTTCCTATAACTCTATAAAGTTCTGTGTTTTCATTTTCTGGATTAGATTGAAGTGTCAACTGGTTTTGATGAATTACACTAGTAATATATGTTCATGTTCTTCTTTGCTCTTTTCTTTTTTATTTATATATGTCCAGTATAATTTAGTTCACCTAAAAAAGCTTTCAGGAAAAAGATTTTTTTTTTTTTTAATTACAGTTTTTGCAAAGTTGTTTTTTTTTTTCAAATGCCTTTAACTTTCTTCTGAAGAAATAAAATATATGTTCACCTGTTTAAAAAAAAATCAAATTAAAAGTTTATGCGAAATGTCCTGGTTTTCCATGTCCTGAAATTCAGCATACTTTGTAGAAAAAGATAGAGTTATGCAAATAAAATGGACAAGTTATTGCAATTAGTGATTTAACCCCTTACCCTTTAACTATGTGAAACACTACTGAAATCAGAAGGTCTCCTTGCAAGAGCAAGGGTTTAACCTTACCTTCAGGATTGGGGTCTTATTTATTTATTGCTGAAAGGTGCAGAGGGGAGCAGAAGGCTTTAAGTGCTTTACTTCTGTTATTGAAGGTTCTCACTGATGCAGAACTTGAAAGAACAGCAAATAAAATCAGGACACATTTATATACAGTATATGTGCTACTGACAGGAATTATAAAGGACTGTACATACATACATTGGTTTATAGCCTCACATCAGAAGGGACAGAGGTATCTTTAGACAAATTTTGTGCTGATTAACTGAGATCAATAGATTAAAGTTATACTATTAAATCTATATTTTTTCAGGTTAAAGTAGTATAAAGGGCAACAGCTTCTCTGTACATTAGATAGCCCTGATGTGTTTAACTGCAGTGAACAAGCTTTATATGTAAGCAAATGAACAAAGTCATTTAGTATAACCGTCAATAAAGTACAAGTTTGGATTTCTTCTTAACATTGCAATTTAAAAGAGATTTGGGTTGTTTTCAGGTTTTGTTTTGTCTTAAAGAAAACTCCAATCTGAGACAAACGCTTATTTCTCTGAAAGAACAGGGTGAGCTTGGAGATGTCTTGAGTACAGGAATTCTGTTGTTGTAACTTTGACCAGTGTGGCAAATACTAAACAAAGCTAATAAAATACATCTAAATATTTTATACATATTTTACATATTTCCTCATTTCAGAAGCTGTCATGAGGGAATTAATTGCACTATACTGTACAGAGGAAGTGGTACATTATAATATCTGCTGTATATGGGTCTCATCTTTTTTCCCAGTGGATGTTTCCACCAGCTCTGTTCCACACAGGAGTGTGTGCATATACTACAGCAAGAATAAAACCCACCGTAAGTTATAAAGGCTTAAGCATCAGAAGAAGTTTTTTATCAGTGCTTACTGAATCTCATGAATATCAAGGCCTTTTTGTGTCTTTGTTTGTTAAACCAATCCATGATTTCTCTTGTGGCTTTAAGCGGTATCTCTGACTATTATTATTTTTCTGTATCCCACTGTGTGCTGCACCATCTCAAACAGAACTGGAGCTGCAGTTGTACTTCCATTGCGAATGGTGATAAGCAAGTACCTGCCCTCCTATCTGTTGTTTCCAAATGCAACATTTGATTGAGTGGAACAGTTTCTCAAATTATACAACCTTGCTCCTATTGCCACCTGTCATTTAACACTGTTGTTGCTATCGCTTTGGCTATGTTGTATTTTGCTTTCCAAAACAGTACAGAATCTTGAATGAAAAAACTCTGAGAAACTCTGCTCAACAAAACGAGACATCTAAGCAGAAGTCATTAAAGTAACAGCACTGTCCTCCGCAGTTTATTACTGTGGTTCAAATATAGGAGTAAATTAGGAGATGTAGCCTTCTGCTCTTAGCCAATGATCTTCTATTGTTGACTTCACTGATTAATAGAGGGGTGGTGTGATTTTGTGGGCTATTTGTCTATTGTTTTGATGCTTCTTCCAATTGTTTTTAAATTACAACTGTAGTTTTGGGGCAGAAATATGTTGCCACGGAGAAAACATATTTACATAGGAAGTGTTGGCTCTAGGAACATAGCTTTGGGCAGCTCAAAAGCCAATTGCTCTGTTCGTAGGAAGTGAGTTAATAAAGTCCTATAAAGCTCTACCAAGTAGACACGAAAGACTGTAGATCCTAATGCTGTAAGCTATAATACTTCCAAGAAATTAAAAGTCCTCTGACCTGAACCATCCTGCCTTGCTTTATTTTGGTAGTATGAGCTTAGATTGTTAGCTGGGGGGTGGAGAAGGGAAGAAGCCAAAGACTGACTTCGGGACGAAGGTCTCCATAGATTTCCTCAGTTGTTAGTGGAAAGACAGAAAGAGAAGAGCCTTTAGAAGGAAGTTCTTCACAAGGGCCCATATCAACAGTCTCAAGTAATATTGAGGAGCACTCCCTGGCATGACAGCTTAACTGTAGTTATTTATCATTTTTCAGGATGTTTCTTGGAATGTTTTTGGCCCAGGCAAACTAACTGTCTCTCCAAAAATTCCCAGGCGTGGATCAGAAGCTATGGGACCATTTTCAATAGAGAGTTTGCATGCTGTCCTGGTTTTGAGGATCAAAGAGTTTAATAGCATGGAGGTGGGCCCTTCTGCACTAGGTCTCAGTGTCAAAAAATATTCCCAGGGTAAATTCTATATGCACATAGATGTAGCCTAAGTTGCCTCCTGGACAAGATAAAAGGCATCTGAAAGCTGAAGTATTAAATCACTTAATCACTGCTTACCTATGGTGAAGACAGCACAGGGCAAGAACAAGCCTCTAGAGTCATCTTCATCACAGGATTTCTGTCAAGTTGTTTGCGAGCTCATGAGTAGAAGCTAACAATGTGAATTTTAGGAGTGATGAAGGCTGTAAGTTGATAGGACAGATCCACCAATGGAAGTAAGGCAGTAAAATGTCAGCCATAGTAAAGAAACAAACCCAGTGGAAATACAATTTCAATGGCACCAATGCCATGACTTGAGATCCACAACAAACCAAGCATAATTACACCCAAAGAACGTTTCCCTTCTTACTGATGATTGTAATGTCTGAAATGGCCTGAAAGTGCAAATGTATCCTGTCTAGAACTGTAAGCACCTCTTCAAACCCACTGCTCCCTACTTTTTCCAATTTCCAGCTTGTGCAAAATAGAGGTGGAATGGCAGTGGGAGAGGCAACTGCCTGAGCATCTTGCAGTGTCTGCTAAGGATGATATGTAGTTACTTCTAAGTATGATATGTAATTACTTTTCACTCACCTGGGTCACTCTGGGAAAGGTGGAAGGTTGTGGGAAAACTGTGAACTTATCTATCTTGATGCCAGCTGGGCTGTGAGATGGGGAAAGCAGGATTGTCTTTTTCCCGGTATGTTGTAAATGGAGAAAACTTTGTCTAAAGACAAGTGTTGTCAATTGCTTTATTGATTTAAACCTTTCAGTAATAGTAAAATCAGCCATGAGGAATGGGGCTTGAACCAACTCATAGTATCATGCTGCCTTGGTTTCACCCTGAAAACCTGCTGCTTTCTTTGCAGAGTTTTTCTTACATATGCTAAGGATATACTCTGATATTAGTCTATTTCTATCTGCTTGCACTTTTTGTATCTTTGCTTTCTTTTAAATTAATTCTATACATTTTCTGTTCTCACTCTGCACCTGAAATTTTACACTACTTATGTATCTTTTCCAATTCTGTGTTTATTTGCCATGGTCTTTTTCTCCTCCTAGTGTACATACTGTGGATAACACACATCACCCTTGGATATGCAGGAACTGCTTTCTGAACAGTTTCCATTTCCTCTGTGTTCTTCCCTCCTCCCAGTCCTCCCATTAGACGCTTAACTTGCTGGATCCTCTCCAGCACTTCCCCATTCTTCTATGTTCAAAGTCCTTGGGGGTTTTTTATTCCTGTTGCAGGTTCAGTCTGCAGTAATGAATCCAACTGGATTATGGTCATTAGTGAGTCCTCCACCTCTATCTCCTAACACCTGCACTGTTGAAAGTGAGAACTTTCGTCTTTCTTGCCACCTTTTAATACATTGAGGATATAGTACATGACTGTTGCTTGATTTATTGCTCTCATTGTGTCCCTGTTCCTGTGTGTCTGGGTAGCTGAAATCTCCTCTTATTAGTTTTGACATTTTGCTATATCTCATAATCATCTTGTTCATTCTGATCCTATTTTTTCTGGTTTATATCCAGTCTGTACTACCACCTCGCTCCCCCTGTTGTCTCAAATTTTGAGCCATGATGATCCTTTCAAATAACTGCAAAAACTTTTGGCTTCTTCATAGTTTGGCCTGTTGGAAAGAGAGAGTTTTGAACTAAGCCATTACGACCTGCATGGTGTCTGGCTTAACAGAGTGCATTCCGCCACCCACCGCTCCCTCCCGCAGCGTTCTCAGCGCTCTGGCCCCAAATCAAGCAATTAAGTACATGCTTAAGTTCAATCATGTGAGGAGCACCGTTAACTCAACAGGACTACTTACATGGTTAAAGTTGGCACAGGATTAAACGCTTTGCTAAATCAAAGTATTGGAGCTGTGATTTTAATGCAGCTTGGTTAATGAAGACTATACATCCCTGTGATATGAAAGGTGCACAGTAACTCATTCTGGTAGACATTCGAGTGTGAAGGCAGAGAATTCAATCCCACATCTAGGTCTTAATAGCGTGTGTGTCTGTGTGCATTTGCATACACACACACAATTGTAGCGAGGACAGCACCATATTTGAGAATATCAAGCAGATTGTAAAAGCGAATGTAAAGAATCTAGGAGTTATTCATTGCCTGTAGCTGCAGTAAGAAATTCCCATTGACTTTAATAGGCACAGTTTGGGGACTGTCTAAGACAAATACTGCAACAGCATTTATCAAACAGCTCCATACCATGGACACATCTCTCACTGCAGTTTCACTTTACCATGTCTTATACTTTATATACAAACTTTACTGAGAGCAGTAGGTTGAGTTATCGTCCTTCTTCTGGATTGTGTTAATGCCTGAAAAATATTTAATGAAGCATGTATAAATCATCTAATTTTCCTACCCTTTATCCTATCTCCTGCTCAGAGTCTTTAAACATTAGAGTGATAATCCTACTGAGCATTTAAATAGTTATGTATCAACCCCTTCCATCATAGATGACTTAGCATACAGTGGATTTGGCTATTGTATTTCAGTTGTAGGTGAACATTGTCAAAATTAATATCCATATGAGACAAGGATATTTATTCTAATCTGTGTCGTGTAGTTTTCAATAATGTTTTAAGGAAAATTAAATCACCTCTGAAAACTGAATTCTCAGGATGAAATTACATATCGTCATAGCCATGATGTGTCACATTCATTTTGTTACAAATGAATATATCAGCTTAGATTTATTTTAGCATGGCTTATGCTTTCCAAATTCAGGTTTTAATGGTTCACTCTGAATAGCATTTCAGCAAAATGCATCTGGAGAGACAGTTGGATCTCATTTATAAACATCTCTCACTTTCTGCCTTATGCCATAATAAATGTTCTTGACTGCAAGATTTTAGATGAGATCAATTGTATTTCCTGCTTATCCCGTTCTCTACTGGCAAGTCTGAAAAAAGACAATTTCTTTTTCACAGCCTTTAAAAAGGGAGGACTCACTTGACTCATTTTTTAAAGTAGATAATTTAATATTTTTGGAATTACTGCTTGAATTCCATCTGTAGGATGGCATTGATTATAACATGCAAAATAAAAGAACCGCTCACATCACAGCTTCTTTCTTTCACTGCCAAGGACTATTTGCCATATCAAAGAAATTTGTCTCCGAAGTTTTCTTTTTTAATATATTATAGTTTTTAGTGGTTCTGTTTGACAGCTGATTGTAAAAACTGAATTCCTAAAATGCACAAAGAACTCAAGATCCAAAGTATCCTTTTATGATCTTTGCAAACAATCCTGGCTTGGGGAAAAATTTTAAATCATCTTTGTCTTTAGATGAAATTGCTTAAATTATATGCCAGTCTTTTTAAAGTGAAGTAATTTACACCTCATGGCATACTAAGAAAATCCAGATGCAGACATTTAATGTTTGCCAGCTTTAGTAAACTTGTAACAGAGGGAAGGAAGCATCAGATCTTTCGGGAAGCACTGAAAGAGATTTCCTGTCCACAGAGGTCAGGAAGAAGCTCACTGTAGTGGGTCTGGCTGGGATGGAGTTAACTTTCTTCATAGCAGCCTGTATGGCACTGTGCTTTGCATCTGTGGCTAAACCAGTGTTGCTAACACACCAGTGTGTTAGCTATTGCTGAGCACTGCTCCCACAGCATCAAGGCTGTCTCTTGTCTCTCACCTCCTCCCCATTCCCCCAAAGGCCAGCAGGCTGAGGGTGGGCAAGAGGTTGGGAGGGGACACAGCTGGGACAGCTGACCCCCACTGACCAAGCTGAGCAAACCAAAATGGAAAATAATGAAAGACCACGTTTTTCTGCCATACTCGTGTAATCCCATGGAAACTTGTGGAATTGTAACAAATTAAAGTAATCTTTGAACGAAGGTGGAATAAAAGGCTGACAGAGATTCACAATGTTTGCTTTGTTATTCAAATACCAATACACTGTATATGTTCCTCAACTTCCAATATTGCCACTATATGTCGACTTATCAATAAAGTGTGAAATGCTAATAAAGTGATAAAAGTGAGAGATTTTATAAATGAGATACAAAAATATGTCCCCCAATGACAGAAAAGAGTCTGTGCTTAGCATGTGATGCCATCATTGACAGATTATCCATTTTTAATTATAAGTCATATACCAAGAGAGATATAAATTAATCAACACATTTAAAAAAAAAAATGGAGGGGGAAAAAACCCAATTATATGACCACACAGTTCATTTTCACAGGTCATCAGCAGAGTTTGCTTTCTCTTCAGCCCTCCTAGCGAATATCCAAATTCCTGTTTGCCGCGTTCATTCCAGGAGGACTCTGCCTCAGCAGGTGAAGCTCCAGTTTGCCATAAAGGGAAGGGGATTTTGTCCAGCTCTGCCAAAATGTTAGCTAAGAGTTAGTGCCACTTTATGATGAATTGGGGAGTGGTAGTTGCCAGCTTTCTAAGGAAAATTCTGAGGTCTTGCTGCACAATAAGCTTCCCAAGATACACAGACATATAACATCATAGCAATGTCAAGAGGGGACAATCAAGTTTCTTCATTCCTAGGTCAAAGCGATTTCACTCTGCTCATATATAAATAAGGAAGCTCTCTCTTGCAGATGAGCACCATTATGGAAAAATGTTTCACAGTATTTTGCCCTAATCAGATAAATCAGTATAACAGACATCTCTCTTGGCTGAAACATCAACTTTCTGCAAAATCAAATCTATTCCGTATTTCTGATCATAATACAAAATTAATTGAATTTCATGTCAGTGAGACTGCAAATATGGAATGACTCCCATCTAATAGAACCGTAGTCACAGTTTTTAAGGAAGATTCATCAGAAATAAATGTCATAAAGGTAATGGTGGAGTTGTAATAACCTCCAGCAGGTGGTCTAGAGAAGGAACGGCAAGGCATGGAGGAAGCTACTAAATTCTCATCCTCTTAAATAATAAAAAACAGAAAGAAAATGGGGAAGAGGTATCTTGCAGGCAAGTATCTTTCTGTGGAAAAACTGCTGCCTGCATTTCTATTAAACTTGCTACCAACAGTTGCAGTAAATGCAAGTGCTAGAGAGACCATGAGGAATGGGGAAAAAGCTGTCTGTTAAAGAAATACCTTACATTTAAGTGGAATTATCTGATGTTAAATAGAATTTAATGTAAGAAGGTGTAGAAGCAATTTCTGCTTAAATTAAAAATTACTAAGCAGATCATGAAAATACCCCTTGATAAGATCTTAAAACACATTTCCCTAATTTCCCTTCATGCAAAGATATATGACCTGGCATCTGCTGGTAAAAAGATGAATGAGTGTGAGTGTAGGGTGTTCACAAGGTCATTAGTCATTTTTAAAGAATGATTCAAATATGGCTTATTTGTTAAGAGAAGGTGGAAAGCCTTACGCCACCTCTTCTGCCTGGGGTTTGCATGCAGCCGATGTATTTAACCCTTGATTATTACGGCTGAGTATCCAGCTGGTGGGTTACCCTGACAGGGAGAGAGGGGCACAGTAGCTGATTCTGTGCAGGTCTCGGTCAGATCTGCAGAGCCCATTGGGTCAGGCATAGTGCTGCATTATCACAAGTGCACTGCTTCCAGGGTCAGCACTAGTAAGTCAGAAGCAGTTTTAGCTACTTCTCCATGGCTGATTGATCAATTAATGACTCTACAAGCTTGAGCCTGCTCCTTACAGTGAACTGTGAGTCCTGGGGTGCACGTTTCAGAGGCAATTAACTGTCCCTCAGCAGAAACAGCTGGGCTCATTTTCTCCGGCTCGGTCCCAGCACCCCGCTGAGCACCGCAGAGCAGTCCTCACGGCTTCGCATTATTCCTCCCAGGGTGGTGAATTCTGGGATGTTTATTAACTTCCTCAGCAGGACTTCGGGAGCAGACAGAGCCAGCTCGGATCTGGGGCTGCATGCCAGAAACAGTTGATCAGAGGGTGCTGGAGAGTACAGCGAGGACACTGAATCTGTACTGTTCTCTGCTCTATCTCATGCCGAATGCTGGCTGACTCCTGGGGTGCTTCTTCAGTATCTCCGCACTGTATTCCCTACCAGTCATGTTTTGGGGGATTGACATTAGTTTGGCTTGCTATACCCCAGATAATGGGAAATTTATCCGTAACATTTTTGGAGCTTACCTCATTGGCAGATGAAAGAGTGAATTTTTCCAAGGGTCGTTCCTGTATGGCCTAGTGACCCCACAGTGATCTCAGCCCTAAAGCCTATCAACTGGGAAATGACTGGATTATGTTAACTGTATGTAGGGCATATAACCCAGTATTAAGGTTGAGATATTTAATCCGATAAATTTAAGAAGCCCAGCACTTCTATCAAAGACTGCATACGAGAGAATCACTTCCAGAGGTGATCAAAGGCACATACGAGATGGATATGTAACCTGTTAACTAAAACTGATAAAAGAAGTGCCCCTCCCTCCTCTTGGATACTGCACCTTCTACAAGAGGAGGTGAGAACTAGCTGACCTGGCTATGCCAGCTAGAGAAACCTGCTGCTTTCCATTAGATGCATGCACATGTCAAAAAATTTAAGCAAGCTACTGTACCAGCTATTCTATGCAGCACCTGCATAAATCAAAGATCTCAAGACCAAGAAGTGAAAGCGTATCCTTCTATTTCTATTTTTCCTGCTTTGTGTCAAGGAATACTGCTTTCTTGTTCTGCCAGTGCATGAAAGCGCAAAGAATGAATTTAAGTGCTTGTGAAAAAACAGTTCTGATACTACTTCCTGAAACCTTAAAATGAGTTCCCAAATTGGTCTTTTATGTAAGTGTTGCCAAAGTTACAGAACTGGTTTTTGGAGGAACTATTGTGTGTAGAACCTGTGGCAGTAAACACTCTTCTGTTTTATTTCTGTTGCTTAGTTTGTATGTTGTTTTCTACAATAGGGCAGGTAATAAGAATAGCATAAGGATAGCTACTAGAACAATTACGACATTTAAGGAAAAGGGAAAACAGCAGTGAAACTGTAGCTAAGGAAGCCCATTTGGTCTCTGTACTTTCTTGACAATATCCAACCTATGCATAACTCTGTGAAAGCAGTCACGACAGTTGAATCACAGTCAGAATAAAATCCCTATTACTATGGGAAAAATGGAAATGAAAGAGTTGTAATAGACTGAGATACAACAATTTATTTCACAATGCAGGACTAGAAAAAAGCAGTTTTTTCTTGTGTCAGTCTCACAACTGGGTTTGATTCCTAGTTGGATTAATTTGATAATCTAAATCAAACCACCATCAACTTGCAGATTTTATTCACAACAGTATTTTGTATTATTGTATTATCTCAGTTTTAGTTTAATAAGTAATGGTCTTTCAGTCTTAATGTGTTTGTTAAATCTTTATATTTGCTGTCTAAATTTCTTTTAATATGCAATAAGGAAAACTGTACAGCTAATTTGTTCTTTCAAACTGTATCTGTTTCAGCATGTCAGGAGTGAAAGTAATATTGGCTATAGTGTTTGTGTACCAGTTATTTCTCATCCTTCTAATGAAAATATTCAAAAAGAAAGGAACTGAGAGGAAGGAAACCTCCATCTGTCAAGAAGAGAAAACGTTTCCAGTGAAAAGGAAGAGATCAGCAGACAGAAATAGTTAATACAGATGGCTTTGGGAGTAATTCCCTCTCATGGAAAATAGACAATAGATAGGGGGCTGGTGGGATGACACTACTTGATTTGCCACGGTGCAGAATGACGACTGAATTCACCCCACAACTCTCATGTCTTAGTTTTGAAAAGTTACTGCTCTGGTGGCTTCATTCTTTATTTCTGTGGACCCTGAAATATTGCTGTGAACAGAATTAGCCCCTGATCGCTCACAGCCCTCAATGTGACTGCTCCAGTAGTCAAGACTATTAATGCCTTTTCCTCCCCTCTTCCTCCTCCCCATGATTCAGGAAGCAACATATACTGAATGTTTTATTTTCCTGAACAGCTAGTTTCCACTTCAGTGTGTTTTTATACAAAGGAAGATTCTGATTAACCAGGTCTCAGAAAGTGCACCAGAATCTGACCAGGTTTCAGTGCTGTGTGGAGTTCGGATATTTAAGTTGAGGTGCACTGAAAACCCAGAAGTGGAAATGGACTTTTCCTAAATAGTCAGCATGAGTTTGTCATCATTAACTTAGGCAGTAAGTATTAATGACAGTTATTGTTGGTGGATATCTCTGAGGAATGTGCCTTTATTTATTGTTTGCAAGGGGTTGTCCATGCGCGATTCCTTGCGGTTAGCACCAGTTGATTGCCGGCTTTGTGCATGCTGCTGCTGTCAGGAATTACATCTCACATTTTGGATTATAAACCGGGTTTTAGAGAATTGCCCCCAGGCTTTTCAGTGACTCTCCTTATTACTAAGACAAGTGGATCAGCTGTTAGCAGAGCTTTGCTAATTTGGACCAATAATTGGTACAACAGTGCTGTTCAGTACTTACTGGCACCTCCCGCAGTTCTGCCTTCAGTCATTTAGCAACCCATGCATAAGTCATGGAAATGGTAGAAACCTATTACTGAGCATAGCTGCCATCAGTTCTCATGATGAAGCATTCCCTCCAAAAGTAACTTCCGTTTCCTTCAGCAATGGCACTTTCCTTTTTTTTTTTTTTTTTGTACTTTAGGCACTGCTGGTGCTAAAAGAAATAAAATCCACAGCTGTCCGGTATTAGAGAGCATCAGACTTATTTCAAAATTGGAGATTTGAGTAGGTTGAATAAGGGTTTGAAAAGCCAAGGAGAATAACTGAATGAAGGGAAAGTCAGGAGAGGGTCATTCAAGAAATGACCAGAAGGAAACCTCTTACCTTTTCTGAAGATGTATTTTAAAAACCCGTTTCTCTGTACAACTGAGGTTTTTTGTTTGTTTTCTCTCACCTAGGCTAAAGGTCGATCATTTAATGATCTCTGCAGAAGCTTTATCTGTCTTCACCTTCCTCTAAATCCAGATTATTAAAATTATGTATTTGATAGTAGTTTCTTTGTATATAGAAGTGGTTAGGTCAGTTGCTATTATATACCAAAGAATTGTAATTAAAGTCAAGTTTAAACAAAGGAAAAGCAGAAGGTTGAAAGTGCTACATTAACCTGCCTTGCTAGCTCAGATCCAGAATGCAGTCTTAAAAAAAAAGCAGCATTTGTCTGGCTGTAATTATATATGACTAATAGCAGAAATTTATTCTAGGTCTCATTCATTTTGGATTATCCCTATTTGTAAGATGAGCAATTGAAAGAACCTTTATCAAGGAGTATATTTAAATTGTTTGCTGTTTAATGGGAGAGAACAGAGATCAAATGATAAGCTAGTTGTACCCAAGAAAAATGAATCAGTTAAGAGAGTGCAATGATTAGTGAGATTTTTATCTGTGGAGAGGCGAGAAATCTAAACATGTTCATTCAGATTCCAGTCTACTTTACATGTGCCACTTAGTGAGACAAAAGCTTAATTTTAAAAATGTATACAGGAGAAAATCTGCATTAATGTAGCATAGGCCATACTTCCAAATGCAAAACCATGTCCCTCTGTTGGGCAGCAGGTTCACAGCAATCTTTAGCTGGAGACTTGGGAATGGCAGGGCTGATATGTTCACAGAACTAATAACTCCCTTGTGAGTGACAACAGGAAAAACCCTAAATGCATACTAAGGCATTGCTGCCTGTCCTGTCCTTAAGACTTGTTCAATATTTTTCTGAACAAACCCAGCTTGAAGGCAAAGTTAGTGAAAGTTTTTCCATACATATGGATATATAAAGGTATAAGATTATACACACACATTTTGTATTTACTTTTAAACACTTCTATGATTACAAGAATAAATATGTCACATTCCTGCATTCTCCTGTTGCACCTGATGACATTTCAACACAATTGGCTTTGTAGATACCCTTTGTCACTTGCTAGAATTCACTCTGATAACCGTAGTTGATTTTTTCCGATAAATACACTGTAGCAATTTAGAAGGTAGTAGTAGAAGCTACAGCTGTATAGTGACTGTTGCAAAATGGGCCCCATTAGGAGTTCTACATTTAGTACTCCAAAAACTTGATTTGAAATGAAGGTTTTATCAAAACAAACAAAAACCAAACAAACAAAATCCCAAAGCCCTCAAACAGGCTGTCAGACTGGTGGCAAGTTTGTTGTTAAATTTGAAGAAAATTAATCAAGTCAATGTGGCATTTTGAGGCAATGCATGTGCACCAAACAGTCTTATTTATTTGGATATCTATAGCTCAAATCTAAGTAAAAATTTGGGTTTCTAAGTCTCTGTTAATTGAGCTAAGTGAGAACCAGTAGCTAATGAGCAGCTGGAACAGTGAAATGGGAGAAAAGATAGTGTTTACTCTACTTAGAAGCTGTAGTTTACTGACTTAGCTTCCCAGAGTGATGTACAGGCTTTGGTCATTAGATCCAAATGTGGTGGGTGAGAGGATGTGACATATTCAGTATGCCTTATATCCAAATGCTGTTGCCAAATCCTCTCTTCTCCAAACCCACCTCTTCTCCGGGCCATGTGGAGAAAGTTGAGCTTAGGCAGTTATGGTGACTCTACTCCACCTCAAAACCCCCTTGCATTGAGTTAGGTCACTGCACTATTTCAGCATCTGGAGAGCAGCCCAGGATTGGGGTGAATATTTTTCCTATGCCATGGAAACAAATGGAAAGGAGAGTCTTGAAATACCACCACTAGTTTATAGCCTGGATCTGAGTTAGGATCTGTGTCAAGAAGCATCTCACCCAAAGCTGTTCATTTAACTCATCAGATATCCATCCCACTCTATGATTTTTAAATTAATTATCTCACCTTTTCTTTGTGTGATAGAACACCCAAATTACTGATTGGTTAGTCAAGTTTCTTGTTTTCATTGATTGTCTGAAAAAATGTTAATCTTCTGCCACCTCCCACCCCAAATCAATGATTTTTTTGAAGGGTCAGAAATATTATCTGATCTTCAATTAATAACTACAGAATGCATTGTATTTTCCTTCCTTTGCATGCATGCAATGGAAAAAGTCTGTAAAAATACACCTTTAGGAGACATAGGCAAGAAAATATCCTTAGAAGATCATGTTTCTAGCAACGGATTTGGCTAAGCTAACTAAAAGTCCACAGTGGGGGAATTTTCTGTTTTCTTTATTGTTTATTACAAATTGCTGATGGGGTTAGATCTACTCAATTACGTCTAGGCAAATGATTGATAAATATGTTCAGATAAAAAGAACAGAATATTCTCAGTCTTTTGCCTACACATGCAGCTAGGTGGCCCATTAGTACTTTTGTCATGTGGGTGGTTGCCTCACAGGAGCTAAATGGATTAACCCAACTCACTTAATCAAAGTATATGAACAGTCATCAAACGGTGAAATTTGTATTTTGACCTAACATGGCTTTGAGCCACTCACCTAGAGATAGAGCTCTGTATTCCCCTGAACCACTCTTGCATATATCTTTAATATCATTGCTCTCTATAATGCACTTCTACTGTATGTTATGTTTTATGAGTAAATCTTTCAGCCATGGGAATTTACAATTAAAATAACCTTCATGTTGAGGACATTTCTCATATTAGCTCTGTCCCTTATTATCCTACTTCTGTTTAAGTCTCTTAGATGTGAAATTGAAATGGTTAGTTGTACATGGTAAAACAAGGAAAATCTATTTCCATTTCCAAAAGATGAAACTTTCTGGTGCATTGGCTGGGACTAAACTCGAGGGCGGTAAATTTTCAGTGTGGTATGTAGGGAGTTAGCTACACGACTCATTAACATTAATTCCCGTCTGTAAATAATTTTGAAATACTTTAACTGGCAGGGGAGCTATTTCATCTTTTATACTTAGCTGATTGTAAAAATGTATGCTGAAACCATCTGGCCTTAGTGTTTTGTTGGACTTCAGACTTTTAATAGCCAGTCTGATTTCCTTCACTGAATTGGGGTTTTCTAATCCCTGGCTCAATTCTCGTTGCAAACTAGGTAATATTGTGTTGCTATTTGCTTGTCAATCAATCTTTACCTCACCAATTGAGATGAATAACAGAGTTGCTATAAAAACTTAGGAAGGCTTTGGGCCTAATTCTCATTCATGCTATAGTTACTTTACACTAGTCTGGTTGCTCATTTACTGGGTGTAAATGCAATTTACTATCTGAGCAATATAAAGCGACTGTAACATAAATGAGAATCAGATCTCCTATGTTCAGAGCAGCTAACAACTTCAGATTGCTGAGCACTATTTTCCCACAGGAGCTAGCAGACTAGGATTTCAATGCATATAAAGAATGCAACAAGCCAATTAAAAATGAAGATATTAACAAGAAATAGAATGGTTATTTCTAAGGTCTGTTTAGAGCCGATTTTTCCAAACAATGGGAGTGATTAAGCTTGGCTGTTACAAACATGCCGACTTCATCTAAAGTTCAACCCTGCACGAAGCTTGGATATTTGCCACAGTACATGCAATGAACTTTCCATATTGCTTGGAGAACAAGGACTATAATTCAGACGTGCACGCAGGACTCCCTGACTCACCTGATGGCGCTTCCCTCCCAGAAACTATCACTGAGATTCAATTCAACAATTGTTAAATTGTGATGCACAACAGCATGTTTTGATAATGGGTGAGTGGGGGGATAGTGGCAAAAGTAACCTGAAACGTAGTTACCACAAATGCCAAAGCAGATGCTGCTACCTCACATATTTTCCTGTTTCTGAAGTCATGTTTTTTACTGCCTAAAGACTTAAAAAACAGTTTTCATTATAATGCCCTGTAATGACCCTGAAGATCTAACTGATGCTGGTCTATACTAAGGAAGACATTTGACGGCAAGTAGACTGTGGAGTGGGCTATTCCAGTTTAGACAGAGGTCAGCCATCCCCATGTTCTTCTTACATCTCTGTTATATCAGCATGAATACCCACTTTGATGTGAAGTCCGCATTCCTGCCCTCCTCCTCCTCCTTTTCTTTTGGTCTGCTGAAGACACTTCAACAACCCACATGCTAATAAAGAGCTGTTCTATCATGGAAACCACAGACACAAGAAGACTTACTTGCTAATACATGAATCCTTACATGTCATAAGTAAATCGTCCTCTGTGCTCTGTTCACTACTTCAGACCTATAAATCTCGTGCTTAGGCTTCTCTCACCAGCTGCTACTCAGCTGATTTCAATCCTACCTTCACCTTGCTGAAGAACACAGTGAATGTAGTGTATATATCATCTTACGCAAAGATTAATAGCTATCTGTGGTTGCTAAATAACAGCCTGGATGTCTAACCTAGGACAGTGTTAAGGTGTGCATGTCATAGTCCAGATCCCTCATCTGCTGTAGCAACATTTTTAGACAGTGCGGTGTTTTTGCAGTACTCCTCAGGCTAACTAGCTCTTGCAACTGGATTCCGTAAAGGAAAACCCATGCAGTTCCTCTCCTGAAGGAGCAGGCATGGTCCCGATGCACAAAAAAAATCAGCAAGCTTTGTGTCCATCCAAAAGTGACTTTTGCATTGTTCTAAGGGAGACCTATGGCTAAAATTTGCTAATTTTTAAATTAAAAATAATCCTACTGCTTCTATGTAAGTACACAACAGGCTTTATGGGTGCTAATAAACAGAATCCCCTTCTTACTCTTTGGCATTGAACATTGTGATTTACACCAATGTAATTGAGTGGAATATTTTCCTACTTCCCAGTTCAGATAAATCATTGTAAGTAGTAAAATATTTTTGAAATGTTGCTCCTGCTATCATATACTGTCTGTTTTGCTATGAGAAAAAAATCTATATAAATGTTTCAGAGCAGAGCAGAGTTGATCACCATATATTACTTACATGGTTATGATTAGTTTTGTGTACGTTAAAACACTGTAACATTATTTAATGCTGTGGTGAATTCAGGAATTACTAGTGCCATCTATTGTTGGAAAATGTAGACTTGTAAAAGTTAATTTTCATATTCTATGGTATAGTAGCGTTAAAAATTTAATATTTTATTGATTTATATTGAAAAATGAAGAAGTTTATGTAACTGCATATTTGGAATGTTTGTACTTTGCATTCTTTGAAATTTGTCTATCTTCAGAAAGAATATCCCTGGGTTTTATTTTCATTACAATCTTGCATTTGAAATCAAACTCTATTTTAGTTTTGGACCCTGAAATAAAGCTTGTAGTGTTTTACTGTACAATAGGAGAGAAAACAAATTTTTGCTTGCTGGACATCATAGTTAATTTTGAGTTGTGCACAGCGATTTGAGCCTGAGTGTCATATTCCAAAGCAGTGCTGTGATGCAGAAGTCTCCGTTTCACTGACCGAGAAGCTTAGGGCCAGATTTAGACTGTTTCTTTTACATCTTCGTGGTGTTTGAAAAGTAGAGGTCCAGCTTTTACTTACAGCAGAGCGATGCGAGGCATGTGGAGATGTCTGTGCTGCCAATACATGGAGGAGGTGGGTGGCTCCAAATAGACCTCAGAAGACCTAAATGTGGTTCCTATCTTTCACCACTGATGCAAAAGCAAACCTCTGATGGGCAAAGCTGATAAAGCAGAAGTAAAGAGACATGGATTTTCTCAGTCTCAGCATGCTTGCGAGCTGTTGCCTTGGGAGTCACCGTGGTAAATTTTTTCCTGAGGGAAAGGTGAGAGCTGTTCTCCTTCTGCCAGGGGAAGCACAGAAATATCGCTACAGCATATTCAGAGTTCTGTGGTCTCCGGATGCCAAACCAGGTGACATTTGTCTTGGTGACATTTGAACGATGATGTCTCTATTGCAACTGTTCGCTGTGGCTGCGGCATCTCCGCACTCCATAGGAAAAATCTTTGTCGAAAGATAGGTCAGTTGTACTCCAGGAGTGTTATTCTGTCTCAGCAACACCTCTAAGCCACACAGCTCATCACCTGGCTTTTTGGGGGCACTCTTGCTTTTTGGATGCTGTTATTGTACAACAAATCATAAAAAGATTGTAACTATGGGAAGGGGGCAGTGGCTGCCTACATCAACAGGTACATTTGAAGGACGATGACATGATCAGAAGGAATCCAGTCTAGCTAAATCCTTTTAAAATCAGGCTAAAACTCAGCTATGTCCCCTACAGCAATCCACTCCACCTTGGTCTAATCCTTTAGGCACTTAAATTTATTGGTGGTGGATTCCTGTCACTTCATGCTCCATTGCAATCCCCACATAGGCAGGCATTTCTTTGACTCAACCCAAATCCCCTAAATACACCCTGATTTTCAGACATGGTCAAGTCATGACTAATGCATTATTGTGTAGCTAGGCATACAAGGATCATGTGAAAAAACAGACAAGCAAAGCCTAAATAAAGGTTTGTGGTTAAGGCAATCACCCAAGAGGGAAGAGGTGTCTTATTTCCAGACCAGGCTTCTCAAACACGTGCACTTTACATTAGACCATCTTTGATTAAAAATACCAGCAACCTTGAAAGCAAGGACCAAGGCTTCCCCCCCATATTCCAGCAGAGTGCCCTGCACATTTCTTACTTTATCATTAGGAGCCTGGGTGGTTTGTGTTTTTATTTTTTAATATGTTCACTTGATAAGAAGGCAAATGTAAACTTTGAAAAGTTAATTCTATTCCTTTACCTCTGACAGGACTAATTTTAACAATTAAAAATTAATCATGTAAGAAGGAATAGCTATATCATAGAATGATCAAGATAATACTAAATGAAAAATATTCCATTTCTGCATGGCAAAATGGCTTCCTTGTGACAAATCAGCATTGCTGTTTTGCTTGGGGTAAACCACTCCATAAGAAAAATAAAACATTTAAGTATAGAATGATTTAATTCTAAGTTACAAACTGTATGTTTTGGTTTTAAGTGAATGTGAAATAATCTCTCACTGCCTCACAAATATATGTATTTTTTCCTTCAGTTTGTGACATACAAACTGTAACGTTTTGGAAATTACACTCATTTTTTTCTTATGGGTCTATAATAGGAATAGCAAGACACAATTGCGTATAGGTATAGCTTGAGAAGTTATGCAGTTTGAGACTTTTCAGATTGTTTTATTTTCCCCTGAAATTGATTTTGCAATCAGGTATGTCTTTGCTGTAATCGTGTTTTAGAAAAATGTACGTGAAATCCTCTTTTCCTGAATATGGTGAAAATAAGAAACAGGAGACATATCTTTCACCTGATAACATTTTGCGCTGGTTTGGATTGCTGTCTGACTTATACAACAATTAATTCTCTTGCTGTTTCCTGTGTTTTCCTTCTGGTGTATACACATGCATACATAGTAATTTAACTCAGATCATATATTACCACTTAATATAAACTTTGAACACAAGTCCTATGAGGAGTGGGTAAGGACTTTGGGCTTGTCTAGTTTGGAGAAAAGGAGGCTGAAGGGTGACCTCATTGCTCTCTACAGCTTCCCGAGGAGGGCAAATGGAGAGGGAGGTGCTGATCTCTTCTCCCTGGTATCCAGTGACAGGACGCATGGGAATGGTTCAAAGCTGCTCCAGGGGAGGTTTAGACTGGACATTAGGAAACGTTTCTTTACCGAGAGGGTGGTCAAACACTGGAACAGGCTTCCTAGAGAGGTGGTCGATGCCCCAAGCCTGTCAGTGATTAAGAGGCATTTGAACAATGCCCTTAATAACATGCTTTGACTTGGTCAGCCCTGAATTGGTCAGGCAGTTGGACTAGATGACCATTGTAGGTGTCTTCCAACTGAAATAGTCTATTCTGAGTTTCCGTTGCTGTCTGCCGTTAGCAAAACAATCAGAAATTTAACTGTTTCCTTGTTTGGCTTGAATGAAATAGCTGGCCCTGCTAACCACATTAGCTTTTAAAAATCTGTGATCATATATCAGTTAAAGACCAAACAGTTATAAGCCATTCAGCTTCCTGCATAATAGCTGAATTGTGAACAAAACATTTAATTTAAGCTTTTCAGTTGAGATATTTACCTCCCCTATGTTTTTATGGTACTTGGGGCAATGGAAAAGATAGAGACTTGAGTGTGTACGATGCAGATTAATAATAACATCATAGTTATGTCATGCCAAGTTTCAGAAAGAAAAGACTCTCACAAGAATTCTTAAACCTGAAATATAAAGACATGGGGAGTGCTCTAATCCAAAAATCAGAACCTTTTCGAAGAAGCTCAGCTACAAACTGTAACTTCATTTTTAGCATCGTGTGGAACTTTTTGGCTTTGGTTGATATCAATAGATGAGCCACTATCATAAATACAGAAGAACTGTTTTTCAAAAAAATCTTATGAACAGCCACAGGCAGTTTCAAAAGTATAAACCCCAACTGTTTTAATAAAAATGTCTTGGCAGATTTTCAGTTCCCAGATTTGTTTAATGCTATTCTGAAATTGGATAAAAGTTTGATGGAGCTGATTCTTCACTCAAGATAAAAATCTATTAAGCTGCTTTATAGCTCTGATAGCTGAAATAATTAGGTGTCACTAGGCAAAACACAGGTCACATATAAGTTCAGTTAGGAATATGAGCTTTATGGATCAGATGTGTTCATAACCACTGCGTGGACAATCCACTTGACGGAACACTGCATGTGCCTCAGATCCATTAGAATCAATTCCAGATACTGTAAATATTTTTGGAAGTTTTAAAGATACTTAAGCTAGATGTTGTTGAAATGTCTAATACCGCTTGCCGTATTCCTTGTGTTATCTTGTAGTGATACAGTTTACATTAGCTCCAAAGTTCAACCATATTACCTTTTACATATTGATTCCTGAATTTAAGAGCACTGTTTAAATTTATCACTATCTATCTGATGTGTGGAATTGTCAGAATGCCAGCTGAAGCTGTGTGTGTAATCATGCTCGATTACAGGAGATAATGGCAGAAAGCCTGAGCTGCAGAAAGCTACAGGAAGCTACTGCCTTAGCTCTACTTGGCAAGTGTGATACTCCAGCAATGTTTCAGGGACTCGTGGACAAGATAGTAATGTTGTTGTGGTTATGCATTCACATCCTGATAAATGCTGCCTTATGCATATGTCTTACAGATTGAACATTTACGAAGAACAAGAATTATTTTTCAAAAGTTATTCAGGGTAATGGGATTCATTTCCACTCCAGCCCTGTAATGAAATATGAGGAAAACTACTGAGGATAACCTTTGAGAAATTAGAAAATTATAAGGCTTATAGATGTGTCCTTTGCTGAAGTGTCCAGTTTTACCCACAAAATGGCAAGTGAAACCTTTCATGGGCTTAACTAGAGAATACAAAGTTGCATGCACGTATTTTTTTATAATTGTGACTTTTTGAATGGACTTATTGGTAGAGATCAAATTAGAGATGATACAGAGATGATACACTGGTGTGGTGGGTTAGCCATGGCTAACATTCAAACTCCCACCTAGCTGCTCTCTCACTGCCCCTCCTCAGTGGGACAAAAGGAAAAAATAAGATGAGAGTCAAGATGAGGACAAGGAGATTGCTCACCAATGACTGTTATGGACAAAACAGACTTGACTTGGGGAAAATTAATTAATATTGACAATTAAAATAGAGTAGGATAATAAGAAAAAAGATAAAAACTAAAACACCTTCCCCCCACTCCCCTTTTTCCCAGGGTCTGCATCATTTCTTTGTTCCCAACTCCTCTACCTCCTGCCCCCACCCCTGAGTGGTGCAGGAAGAATGGGGGTTGTGGTCAGTCCATAACAGGTCCTCCCTCTCACTCCTTCCTCCTCACACTTTCACCCTGCTCCAGCATGGGTCCTTCCATGGGCCGTAGTCCTTCAGGGTAAACCTGCTTCTGCATGGGCTCTCCAGGGGCTGCAGGGGAATCTCTGCTCTGGTGCCTGGAGCACCTCCTCTCACTCCTTCTTCTCTCACCTTGGTGCCTGCAGGGCTGTTTCTTCCTTTTGTACCCTCCTCCTCTGCCTGTCTGGCATTTTCTGGCTTTTCTTAAATATGTTTTCATGGAGGTGAGGCCACCCCTGCATCTCCTGGCTACTGAAACCTTGACACCTGCATCCAATACCATCTGGTTCATGTGGGTCACCATTCTACCCACATGGGACAGAGAAGATAAAGCATAATGCTGTGTAAGCCCGGTAATTAAAAGCCTGGACTTTACAGGGAATAGAATCTTTGGTTAATACTTCTGCAAGAGTTTGAAGATGGAAACTCTCATATATCTTTTTATGCGAGTGAAGCTACAAATGATGGTACTGTTTTGTGGCCATCTGTGTGGTTCTAGTTGTCAAAAAGGTTATAAACCGCTGAGGGTGGGGTGATTTGAACACATTGCCTGGTAGTTGGCACTTCTTACACTATGGTACTATGGTTTTATTCACACACATGAGGTTTGTTTGTTTCGTTTTTTAATTAAATGAAGGTGGAATTTATAGGCAACGAACAAGTGTCTACCTCTAGTCTTGGGTGGACTTGGAACAAGGATGGGTACTATGGAGACCCAAGAGGAAAGACACTTCAGCCTATAAGAAAAAAAAAGATGATGTTGGAAATTGGAGAAGGAGATGATTACCAGCTGAAGGACTTGCATAAATGCCCAATTATTCACGGCCTTTGAAGATGGCCAAAGTCAGAGGTCTGGAAGCGTATGTTGTTCATTGGAAGAGGATGTTTCTGCTAGATCAGCAATGGCCATTTGTTCAATGTGGGATGGTTGTGATTACACTGTTATTTTGTCTATTGACTTAAAACAAAATCAGTTTGGAAAATTATTTTAACCAGAAATGTGGTAGTGTATAAGTGCCTAAGAGTCAGAATCAGACTGAGGTTTCTTTACCAGCCAAGAGAGATTGTCTTTGCTGCTTGACCATTCATTTATTTTCATAAGTGATAGTGCCTCATGAAATCCATGCAATGGTCCTTGCAGAATTATCAGTATTATCCTCCCTTTCCTGTGTTTCAGAGTATGCAGCAGTAACGTTGCCCTCACTGAGCATGTGGAATGGATATCTGCTATACTTATATTCTACAGAACAGAAGAGAAGATGATTTTAAATTTGTAAGCTATCTGCCAGGTTGTAGAATTTAATTTGCAAGACCAAACTTCCGCAATATTGTGTTTATGTTGCAGTGTCATTTACTGTTTAATAGAAACATTCACAATGCCCTAGTTCCATCTGTTACAAATAGTGAAAGCTGATAAACACTATGCAAACACAAGATGCAACTTTCTGGCAAATTATGTTTAGTACAGCCCCCAAACATAAAGCAAGATTTATAACATTTGCATATCTTTTTTTTTTCTGTTACTTTACAGTAATTACTCTAGTAGAGCTATATAACGTTCAAAGTTTTACACTAAATTATTGTTTGAGAAGACGGGGACAAGTATACACGTGCATACACACGTTTCACACCTTCAGTTGGACTGCAGTTACAGATCTTGAAATGGCTGCAGAATTTTTGATATAACTACTTGCTAATATATTTTTTACCAGACAAATATGGTTGAAAGGCAAGCCCACACGCTGTTACGCATTGTATGAACAAAACTCTCAGTTTTCGATTAAGAAAATGGAGATGAACCCGACGAGTAGCAACAGACTTGCAAAGGGCTCTCTGATGAATAACCAATGATGAAACTACTGCTGTTCCCTGCTCTCAGGAGAAAGGGAGAAATTGTGTAGCGATATGGCGAGTGAGTCACTGAACAAGGCTGTTAGTCAGAAGGTGCGGGTGAGGTGTGGTAGCAAAAGAAGGTTCCTGGTAATGCTGTTTGGGCGTGATCACTTTATCATCTGCCAAGACTGAAAAACAAATTATTCTACACAGTTAAAGAAAGACAAACTTGCAATCTGAAATGCCTGAGACAGTCTACAGAAACACTTGAAAAGACAGAGTTTAAGAAGGTTTATGTCTTCTTTTGCTCATGCTGGATCTGTCAGGTGAATCACTCATCCACTCAAAAAGTGGAAGAAATATTTTTTTGTTTGTTTTATTTTTGAAGCAGATATATTTCAAAGGAATTAACTTGACAAGCCTCACCATAGTCACTGCTGAAAATCTTTAAGGTTAGTGGATATTTATTCCTCTGCAGAAAATGTTTGTTTGTTTATTTTTCCAGTCAAGTTGCCTGACTTTGACTTAACCATACCCTTTCCAGGACGTAGCCACACTATTTAAATCTTCCGAGTTGTGTGAGCAGATCATGTTATAGCCTGGACTTTTGGAAAGCTAAGCTAAAACACTTGCTTTTGGAAAGAGAGGGTGTAAAAAGCTCTGATGAGTTCTGCACATCCATCTCCTCAATTATATTTGATCTTGAAGTAATTAGCAGAAGGAGATGTACTCTTTAAGGAAAAAGTGTATTACAGAAAACAACTGCTTCCCAGGCTGTCCCCCCAGTGCAAGACACTTTTTCCGTGTCCACAGCCTTAGCTAAGTAACCCACAGTGCTCATACATTCATGGTTTCATCTTCTGTTTTCCCCAATGCTTTAAGCATCCACTTCTGAAGTCTTTTTCTCCTGCCAATACAGGGAAGTGACTTTGATGTGAGCCTCAAACTGGAACGGAAAATGGGGAAGAAGATGTGTATATTTACAACACACTGGCCAACGTAGCTGTAGTTTAATCATGTTTATTTCTGACTTTTTGCTGCAATACAGTATGTTTTGTTTCTGCAATAAAAGGGCAGCATTTTAGGTATATCAAGTGAAAATACATAACCAGAAAGTGACCTTAATCTGGAACACAGTAAAGTGTCAAGCAAAAAGATTTCTCAGAACAACAGAAATTTACAGAAAATGCAGGTCCCTTATCCCTCCAGCTGTTATTTCTTTATATTCTGGAATTTTTAAAAGTGCACTCTTCCCATTCTTTGTTTGTGACCTTTCTTGTAAGGACAGGCATTTTCTTATCTTTTTCTTCCTGGAGTCAAGTTAATTTAATTTACTGATCATATCAAAGGCCGAATTCTTATGTACGTGTATTTCACTGGATTAGTTTAACTAGGTGTAAAAGAATGTTATGTAAAGATAATACAATGATTCATTTGAACACAACAGGTACAAATTAAGTTGTTAACTGTATTATATACATTGCATTGCTTATCATGTCTGATAAGCAAGCTCAATAACATTTAGCTTTGGCACATCTTGTAGTTGCGTCAAGTACATAACTTTTTGTACCAATTTTTAGTGGCAGTGAAAGCAAAAAAGAAGGTTCTCGATTCAGAAATTGGGTTCTCCCGTGCTTCCTTTCCTCTCAACCATCTGCCCTCCACCTGCTGTAGGGAGAAGTCAGCATTTTATGCAGCAGCTACTACTTACTACACTGCTGGAAATTAAAGCATGGTCTAGTATGAGGAACTAAAACTGGTCTATTGTGAAGAACTGAAATTGATGCTAGTTTACCGTACCAGGTTGTGCAGTGAAGTGAAGTAGTTCAGTTCATACAGGAGAGACAGTGAGGGCCAAGAGAAGTACTATGGATGGATGAGATGGACATTCAGCTCTTGTCCCCAGAAGAGCCTTTTGTTTGTATGAATCAGCACCTTAATAAGAATCGCTGTTGCTGTCAGGTATCATGTAAGGTCTATGGAGAAAGGTCTGCATTTCAAGCCTAAATTACGGCATCACTTCAATTCCACCACTGAATAAGACCAGCAGAGCTAATTAATCAGACATAGAGTCAGAGTCATTTAGACTGGAAGGAACCTCTCTCTGGAAGGAACCTGGTCCAATCCACCGTTCAGAGTAGGGCTGGCAGGTTGCTCAGGTCATCCGGTCAAGTTTTGAGTATTTCTAAGGGTGGAGATTCCTCAGCCTTCCTGGGCAACCTGTGGCTGCCTACCCTCAATAGGAGTAATTTTTTTCTCTTAATATTTTATCAGAGTTTCCTTTGTAGCAGTTTGTCCTCACTGCAGCTCACACTTGTACTGTGCACCCTCAAGGAGAGTCCAGCTTCATCTTCCCTACACCCCCCCACAGGCATTTGTAAACAACAATGCCCCCCAGCCTGCTCAAGGCTAAACAAACTCAGTTCTTTTAAGCTTCTCCTCGTAAGTCATGTACTTCAGGTCCTAATCACCCAGAGTAGATAAACAGTTTATCTAAACTTGTACATTAAACACTGTACAGTGTTCAGCTTTTGGAATTCAAGTCCTAGACATACAGCAAACTTATCTTTGTGTTCAGGAGACAGAGGAGCCAAAACAACCTACAAGATTTATCCTAGATGCATGTAAATTGGCAGGATAACCTGATATCTAAAGTGTCTGAATTAATTGCTGTGATACTTAGATAAAATACTAAGAAAACTGAAAGGCGCATTTGTATGCTTATATATGACATTAGTGCAGAGATGAGTAAGAAATAACATTATCTTCTTCTGTCTAGTCTTTAAAAAAATACAGCAAATACTTGTAGCTTTCTTCTGAATCGTTTTCAATTTGGTCACGTTTGGAAATCATACCTTAAAGCCAGAAGATAAGTTAATGAGTTTCATTTAATAAGTTTAGCCGACAGGAAAGGCAGTGGTTATTTGATCATAGCCTACCAGTATGTACACTGGGATGAGACTTAGATGAGAGAACTGTGGAATCAGTAAGAAAACATATGAAAGTTCTGTAGCTGGAAGACAAACATATCAATTCAAGCTAAAATAATGTACATCATTTTAGTATGATGGCAATTTACAGTCAAAACAACTTTCCATGGGAACTAATGACTTTATTGCTATATGAAACCTTTAAATTACGATTGTGTGTCTTTCTAAGAGATGTCCTCCAGCGCAGTCAGAAATTATAGGTCAGGAACTACTGGGTGAGGTATCGTGACCTCTATTATGCAAAAGCTCAGAGTAAATTGTCAGTATAGATATTTTAGTTTTTAAGTCTGTGTTTCTACAAAGTAGAACCAGAGTGATATGCTACATGGTTAATCCCCAGTGGCTGTCTGGACTGGAAGAAATACCTTACTTCTGTGTCAGATACTACCATGCTCTCCATTTTCCAAATTTCTAATCACCTGTGTTTATTTTTGCGACATTTATGCCAAAAGATAGCAGGAGGAAAATATGTTCTTTTTTTTGGACATAAGTTAGGGTGTCTTCTGTTGATATTTAAAGGAACTCGGGTTGTATCTCCTATTCCAAATAACTAGATTTTTTAGGGGAATTTCTGACCACTAAGCATAATGAAAATTAAACCCATTAAAATTCCTAATAACATTTCACTTTCAGATCCTTTGATCTTACATTTTATTTCTCAAATCTACTGCATATGAAATTCTATAACACAAACAAAAACCAAACAAACCCGATGCATATAACTTCAGGTGAGAACAGAAAAGAGAGCTTGAAAGCTAGGAAATAATTTTTCTCTCTCCTTTTGGCTACATGTGGAAGCAGAGAAACATTTAAATCATCCAAGGAAAGCTATTAAGATAATTATGAGCTAAAATCTCTGCACTTCATCTTTCTGCGATGTTCCTAGTCAGAAAAGCACTAGGCTTCAATTTTCTGTGATTTCCTCTAGAAAGCCCTCTCTTCTTCACTGGGACTCCTCCTGCTTTGCAGGACTGGGCTTTTTGTCCCTGGAGCTATTCCATCACTTCTGTAGCAGCATATCATGTGCATCCCTCAGCCTCCTTACACAACAGATTGCAGTAAATCTTCAATTTAATATCCTAAACCCTTTTATTATGAGGCATAGAAATAAGCTTTCCTTCAGTAAGTGTACTTCCTCAGCTTTCCAAAAGACAACCTAACTTGAGAAACCTAAAATAAATTGTATACATGTGCTATAGAAATCCTCTAAACAAATAAAACTGAGAGACATTTTATAGCAGTAATAATTTCTTACTTGCAAGTGTTTCAAAAGACTCCCACAGCAGCAGGTGTTAAGGAAGTATCCATCTGTTCTTGTTTCTCTGCACAGAAGTATATTGAATAGATAGAGTTTCTAAATGTTCAGGGTTGTCATTAAAATGGGTTAGCTGTGATCGTCACTTAAGGCATTCCTGATACTGAAATTAAAATGAAGACTATCTCTGGTTCTGTTGCAGTTTGAGAATGCGATCAATGGTTCCCTGAAGAAACATCCTGTCAACTGAGTACTTTTTAAATTATCTTCGGAAAACCACTTCAGTATTCCTGTGACTAAACTGGAAATGCTGCATCAGCAGCACTACTGTTCTCTGAAAATATGGATCAAAACCCAGCTGTTGCAGATATGTTAATTGATGAATAAGGTTAAGAGATCTGAAGCCTTCATTCTACACTTGAAACTTAGGTTTCTATTTAAATATTGAAAGCTTTTCAGCTTCCTCCTCCACTGCGAAAAGTTATTTGAGTCACTACTACGCAAGGCTTCAGAGTCTCTAAGCTTGAGTTTGAGTATAAGGACCAGAGGACTGGAGCTTCATCAATGCAGCAGTGGAATCAGCATGAGAAAGGAGGGATGCACACAAGCTGAAAGACACAGCGCATCTGTTTTCGGAGGTGAAACAGAAAATGTGTGGGGCAATCGTATGAATGAATCTACGAAACATCTGTGAAACTTCTACACACTCCAGGGTGTTTCTATACCTTAAGTATTTATATTTAACCTACTACATTCGTCGTATATTCACATCAGAAAATGCACCTTGGCAAGCAGTGTGAAAGTGTTAAGAATGAAAATTCTGTCTTCGCTCTTTAGCATTGTACCCCACTAAACAGGAGGGAACAAAAAAAGGTTTTTGCATGTAGCACATATAACAATTGTAATATCTTTAGGATTAAAGCTAAAATAATACCAACTGAGGTATTAAGGCTTTGTATTAGTTTGTGATTTGCAATGGCTGGTAGCTGCCATCCAAAAAACTGCTAGCAGTACCTTGCTCAAATGCGAAAGTTTGATCTGTCCGTTATGTCTTCACTTTTATTTCTATATTCCTCCGATTCTTGGTCCTCTCATGACAGCACGTTGCTGTAAGTCCTATGGAACATTTTGCTATTTGTATGTGAATGACTTGGTCTGGATACCTGGTAGCCAAATATTCTCATTCCATGATAGAGTAATTCTGGCATTGTCAACCACAACTGTTTACAGCTGAATCTATCTGCAAGGCTTCAGGAACTTAGCTTTGAAACCATCAGCTAAAAAATAATAATACAGAGCTTTGCATCTTCCAAACAATCCTCTCAAACAAGTAAATGCTGGCTAGCCTCCAGCTGGTATGGGATCTTTCAGATTTAAAGTCCAGCCTTAAATGCAGTTATAAATATAAACCTTACATTGGCTTTTTGTGGTTTATGGAAAGCTTTTTTTTTTCCTTGGTTGTTGACTTTACTGAGATTTTTAGATCTACAAAACTGTGAGTAAAGGAAACTGGGTTTTTTAGAATATAGTTTGTTAGCAATTTTGCAATTGATAAGTGGCAAAATTATGAGAATAGCATTTTTACCCAGGAAAAACCCCAACAAATAAAAAAACCACCCTACCACAATCTGGACAACAGAGCGTGCGATATACTATTTTGTTTGATGGAAAAGTATAGATTGTGTGCTAGGATTGTTTTGGCACTAGGCATTTTGCTAAGCCACCTGCCAGGTTAAGCCACTCTAATAATGTAACCATGGTAATACTGCTGGCGTCAGCGTGGAAGACTGATTTGTGCAGCCAGTAAGGATTGGGCACCTTAATGCATTATCTGGAGCTGTTAGGAAATGTTTGGAAATAAATATGTAAAATAGGTATAAAAGGTTCTTTTAGATTGTTTAGTGCTTTGCTTCGGGCAATATTTGTTAACAGCAGGCCAGCCTGTTTATAGGGCTAAGCGAACGTGGTTGTGAGCACTGAAATAGATAACAAACTGCTGGTAGATTCTGCTCTGCAGCTTTGCTTTTTGTGCTTTGATGGGAAACAACTGTTTCATTTTTAGCAGTAGAAGTGTGTTAGCCCATGCCTGTGTATCTGCTGATGTAAATCTGAGACTTACAGCAGTAATTGCAGAAAATCTGAAAATAGACAAACACAACAAAACTTGAAAGTTTTAATTAGGCTCTATAAAAATGGTCAGCGAGTTGGTCAAGGTGTTGCTACAACATTTTATCCCCCTTCTCCCCATGCCTCTGTTGTTTTCCATATGCTTTTCCCACACACACACTTTCTGTCCCTTTCACATTTACCTTTCATATGCCCCTCAGTTACGTGTTTTCCTCACACCTCTAATTTGCAGCTACACTGCTCCACAAATAATGGTTTTAGTTTTTTCCAGAGAGTCAATGATCCGATGAAATACTGTCTCCAGCATCAATGCTAACTTAATTAATTTCTACCCCTATGCCACCACAAGTGGTGCAGTACTGTAATGTGAATCAGATCACCAAAGAGATCCACCTAAAGTAAAAACCTCAGCACCTCTTCTCTCCAACTTCCCTTTTTTCAGCCAGGAACCTGGTTCACACGATAGCCCCACAAGCATAAGTATATGTAAACATAATTAAAGGAATGCCTCAGTGAATTTTATAGAGAGTGGAACAGAGTACTGATTATTTCTGATTTTGTGGCCAGAAAAAATGGAAAAATATAAACTTACAAAATCTGTATTCAGCCTCCGTGCCAAAAGGCAATTTCTATGAGAAGAAAAAAGGGAGTCCTTAATGACCTCTCTGTATATTTATATGTTGTGTTTACTTTGGTTTGCTTACTAGCAACATTACTTGATGTTTTATTGTTTCATGACAAGAAATGATTTTAATACATTGCACCTTATTTTACTGGTCTGAATTCCAGCTGACACAGGTAGCCCAGATTGTTGCTTTAGGCTGTGGCTCCGTTGTTGACAACTTTTCTTTATTCTCAAATTTTTTGTTGTCTTCCTCTAGAACTTTTTCTTCTGATCTCTCATTTCTCTTTTTTCCCCTTTTGCTCATTTTTCATGGTGAGTGCCAGTTCTCAATGGTTCACTAATTTGCCAGACAGCACTGTGCTTTCTGGAGCATATTTGTGTCCCCCAGGCTGTCAACTGTTGGATTCTGCATATAGTTGCTGAATTAGCATGTGTATTTGCTTCTGAACTGAATCAGGATTTTTTTGTAGGCTGTGGAAAAAGTGACCTGATGCTTTTCTACTGAATTAAGGGAGTTACAGCTTTTAAAACAATTGTGGCAATGGGACCCCACTTGTGGATTTGGGGCTATGCAGCTTTTCCAGTCTCTGAAGCTCTTCCCTTCGCTCTTACACCCCGTTGTTGTACGGACTCCATTTGAAATATCTTAGGCACTGAGGATAAATATCTAAGCCAGGGAAGTTCAAAGTGTACACTTGCAAATAATGAGAAGCTGCTCAGGGCTCTAGCCTTTCTGTTTCTTTTCATCTTCATCTTTGAGACCAGCAGAATTTAACCTAAAAGCTAGCTGAAACACATAGCTGGAAAAAGAATATTTCGCTTTTAATAGCTTAAAATATGTAAGGCTGCTGTAAGGATGATTCTATAATTCTATAATTCCCTTCATAATTCTGAACTTACTCAGAATATAGGGCCCAATTCTCTATTGAAAGAAGATTAAAAACCTACTATGAAGATCTGCCTATTCTTTCACATTCTTTTGGTTTCTTGTGTTTTGCTAGCAGGCAGGAAACAAGGAGCACTGAGGACAGAATAATAACTAAAATCAACAGAGCCAGAAAAGATACATAAATAAAGGCAGAATCAGAAGAGAAAAGGAACATTCATAAGTGAAGGTCAGCAAATAGCATGCTCAGTTATTGCATTCGATTGTTAGAAGTGTTTATTTTTCTGCTTCTTGAAAGTTCTTAAGAAATGTAGTTATTTTTCCAAACTGCACTCGTTTGGGCCTGCAGACTACAGGGGAAAAGCAGTGGCAGGCAAAAGCTTCCACATCTGAATAGGAAAGATGCATGACACAGTATATTTTCGCTGCCAGGAAATAACACAGAAAGATTCTTGTCATTTTAGAATATATTCAGTCATGGATAGAAAGTCAACTGCTTAACTGGAGCCTGGCATAGATTTCCAATAACTTGCTCTTCCTCAAGCACAAACATACAACAGCACTTGAGGAAAACCACAGAGTGAATCTTTTATGATCCAAAACATAATCTTTTTAGATTTCCATGAGAAAAGTGCCTTTATTTATTTGGTCTTTTTCTCCCACCTTGCAATTAAGTGCTGACACAGATTGCTGGATCCTTTATGCCCCAAACTTCTCATATAGAGATGATGTCTTCTGGTATTGTGGATATGCAAAATTAAAACTTTATGGTTTTAATAGTAATAATAGCAAAACCAATATAAAGAGTTACTACACAGCCATGTATATTGCTGCATAATAGGTAGTCACTGTTTTGTTGTGCAGCTGTGCTCTCAAATCTAATCTATTTTTATAGTTAAGGTCATATTCTGTTTGTGTACTGTGCAGGATGATGGTGTCTATGACTGCGTTGCTCTGATGGGTTGATCTATGGGCTTCTATCACCTGCAGCATCTTGGGTGTTGCTGCCCTACTCTAGAGGAATGGGCTTAGCTTTAACAGCAATATCAGCGGGGCTGGACAGGCAACTCTCAGGTGTTGCATCCATGCCGACACTGCAGGTATTTTATGTCACCCTGAAAGCTACCTGTCACTGTGTGAGGTGCCCTCTTGCATGACACTTATCCCACAAGGCCTTTAGCACATCTGGGAAAACCCTCCAAGTGCTTTCCCTAACTTATGTAGTCCATATATATGCCACGATTTCACCATGCAGCCCATCATGAGCAGTTCTGCCCAGAAGTGTCCATTAGTATCGACCTTAATTTCACTGGGACAAACTACGACAAATTCAACTTGAAAGGCAGGAGAAGCGTGAGGGAAGCAGAAGTCTGCAGAGAGCACCGGGCATTCCCTACCTGCTCTCCTTCTATGTGAGGGCACTGGTGCTGTCTTGTACGTTGACTGACTGTATGGATAGTAGTTGGCCTTCAGCAGTGTCTCCACTGTTACCGAGTTTTGTTCAGTTACATCATGTGCATCGATTTCGGACATGAACTGACTGCCAGCGAGACACTAATTTCTCGATGTAACAGACCACGTTCATAGCTCTGGGGTAGGAGTTCTCAGGAAGCAGCAAGCACCGGCTGGCCCACAAGGGAAGGAAGCCAGGAGCCGAGGGCGACAGCAAGGCAGGTAGAGCAATGATCCCACCTAGGCAGGCACAATCCCACAGTACCTAAGCAGGTACCATGCTGGTGAGCAGTATCAGCCAATATTCAAGATTACTAGACATATCTGCAGTGATGAAGCAGGTGCAAGGTCAAGCCAGCAAGTCAAATCAGGATCAGCAAGGCACATGGCCAGGCACAGGCATACCTCAGGCAAGTCTCAAGGATGGAGGCCTGAGCTTCAACACAGTTCCCAAGCAAAGGGCAGGAGGCCCCCATGAGGCTTTCCATAGCTCCTTCTCAGACAGCTATTTCCCTAGCAGCTTGATCCAAGGCTACAGCTGCACTAAATCAGAGCTGGACTGGAGCACAGGCAGCCAAACCCCAAGGAGTGGGGAAGAGGCTGCAGAGCCTCTTGGTGCACTCAGAGCCCTGACAGCAGCATGCTTATTTCCAGATTTCCATCCAGTCCAGAAGGTATCAGTCTCTTAAAAGTAATCTTGTTAGAGACAAGGCACAGCTGTTCAGGGCTGGGATGTTTACTGCAGGCCAGTGAAAGTCTGCAAAGCCATATGCCGTTTGATCCTCTGCTCCCTGGCTATTTACCAATTCAGTGTCCAGAGGACCAGTAGGTTGAGCTGTGCCAGAATCACTGACAAACACAAGCCCTTCTGCTGGCCCTCAGGGGGTCCCGCCAGCATCATAATTATACGAGATTACATTCTGCTGTAGTTTGTGATCCGTCGTACCCTAGTGATCATTGCAGTGGTTCATCCGCGCTAACTTTAAGATCTGAACTGTCCACCTTTTGACAAGCAGCCGTGCATACCTGACAATAGCATCACCATGCCATATGTAAACACCCCTATCCTGACAACCACAATGCCTCAGTAATTGTCTTTTGACAGCACTGATACTGTCTTTGAGACTGACATGCCAGTGTGAACTATACCTCCAAGATCACCATGGCCTGCCATGCTTTTTGTGATTTGCAGGAGAAAGTGGGGAGTGTGGTCAAACTGAAGGGTTCCAGAAGTGGGCGGTCAGATGACAAAATCAATCAGAGCAGCCTAAGAAAAATGTTAGCCTTGGCCTTAGTGGAAGTTATCTCTCCTTGCAACATCATGTTAACTACACAGTCTGTGGCTACAGGTGGTAGTATTATGTCCAAGATTTCATAATTCTTAACAATTTCCAGGCCTCCTGTTTGTCTCTTTCCTTCATCCTGCTCCTTTCCAAGCTTCTCTCCTTCTTCCCTCCCCATTAAAAACTAATTACTTCTGTAATTTTCCCTTCTTCTCTTTACTCTGTGAAAAGTCAATTCCTTCTCCAGATGCCGTAACAGATGACAGCTGCTTGACTGCCTTGAGACACAACAGGTCAGGCTTGGTCCCTCACCCCCAGCAAACACCTCCCCAGTGTGCAACACTTGTAGTAACCAGCTCTCCTTGCTCTTTGTCTACAGTTTAGGGAAGTTCATGATAGAAGAAGGATAAGGAGAAAGACTGAGTGATGACTACTGTCTCCCACTTCAGATAAAACAAAGAAAACATTCAGAAGCAGCCCTGTGCATTTTGGTTGAAGTTCAGCAACAATACATGCAGTAAAGCTGATCCTTCTAACTGCAGCCAAATCAGTCAAGATCTGGCCCATCACAGGACACTGAGAGATAGCCACTTCTGTAAAAACCCCAGCACACTCCTAGAAATACAGTGACTGGAAGGGAAGGCCCTTTACCTTTAGTGCCTGATTACTTTGGGCTACAAATCCAGGGTAGGAATCATCGGCTCTTGCATTCAGTGAGAGGACCTGTTATCTTCAGGTAATGTAATGAAGAAAGCGTATTCTATAAAAGATGACATAAAAACTGAGACCAAAACAGTATTCTTGTCCTTGTGGGGGCCTCCCATTGAACCTGGTGTTCAGGGCCTCCATCCTGCTGTTCTTGGCTTCAGCACACCAGTTTGGGGTGCATGATGCCATAACTCACAACGAGTGTTATGGGTTTCTGCTCTTGCCCATTTCAGGCAGATGCAGTCAACAGTTTCAGCTCCCCAGTTCTGTGACCCCGCTGCTGAACCAAGGTGATTGGGGCTGGAGTTGGCAGGAGATCAAGGCAACCAGGATGAATCAAGGCATGGGTGGGAACTTGTAGGGCTGCTGCAAAAAACTGGCTGTCCTGCTTTTGCTGTCTTGCCCTGCGGACTAGTTCTGTCTGTACTCTGCCTCACCAGTGCCCTAATGGAGGTGTTCAAATAGACCAAACATTTTAGGTACTTACAATAACAGAGCATTGTGGAAATAACCTCTTTGTCATAGATTAAGTTGTCCCAAGTCACATGGGCAGCAGTCAAGAAGAACTGCATTTCAGGCACATCTTTATGTGGCTATCATTACCTGGTACTCCAGAGGAGGGGCTGCCTCCCTCAGTCACTGGACGACATGGTGTACACATTGTGGATTTTGTGAAGGAATCACAGGATCTAGTTATTCTTTGCTAAAATAAACAACATGAGCTAGTTGCTACCTATATACAATTTCTGCTCTTAGCCTCTTACATTTCTAATAAATAAGGCAGATAGGATATCCAAGCAAAGTGATAGTCATACAGAATTAAATAGTAATACTTTAAAATTTCTTGGTTAATAATCTGAATGCAATAGAAAACCAAGTTGTCCTGCATAATTAAATATGGCTTAGAAGCAGAGCACAGAACAGATGAGGGGTCCTTACTACTCACTTTGGTCTTACATTATATTTTTGGACAGTGTTGCATACTTGCAGTTAGTGTGCCCAAAATGAAATATTAAGCAATCTTTCCCCATTTATCCCCTCTACCTTTTTAAATAGCCATGTCATACTTTGAACATATGTAGTATCTAAAAGGTAAATTTAACAGATCTAAAACTTCATGAAACAATTGCATTCAGTTAAGATCTTACTAAAACTTAAATAGCTTCATGTATAGCACTTTGAAGACATAAAGTACTAGATATATTTTTTTTCTTTGAAGGAGAAGATCAATACAGATAATTCTGCAGTTTTCCTTGAAAGCTGAAATCCTTTGTAAAAGATGTACCAGAGCAAGCTGTTCAGTCTCATGCCCTGTTTTTAGGTGATTCAGAATGTTACTATTAAGCCTGTTTCTGCTTAAAACAGTGAGGAAACCGATCTTCAGAGACAAATCATGGATAAATGAGTATGTTGCTCATCAAACCTGTTCACACCTTAATACAGCAGCAGAACTGTCCTGTTCTCAGGGCCTGGGGCACATCCCCTTGCAGGAGATTAGATGGCTGAGTAAAGGAGTTTAGCTGGCCAAGTCCAAGGTCATATTCATTGCCAGTAAGAACTGTTGTGAAGGAGGTAAAAGCCCTGACTCTCCTTTCCCATGGGTGTTACTTTTAAGCAGCGGCTGTACCACCAGTCCCCACCTGGGGTACATCACGGCCGTGTCACAGCTATTTCTGTGCTCAGGCTTCTACCTCCTCCATCCTAACCTTGACTCAGACCTGGCTTCCTGGCTGAGCTCGGATCTGTCTCATCCCAGTGGCTGTGCTGGGTGATCACCGGGCTGTGTCTGACCCTGGCCACTGTCTCTGGCTCTGATCCTGACCAGGACTTGCCTCCCCACCTCCTAGCTTCTTATGGTGAGGTTACTGTTCCTGCCTGCCATGTTATCACGCTCCACTCCTGGCTTGCCTTATGACGAGAAGTAGCTGGCCCTCACTGCTCCATGACACTTCTCTGTTTCATTTGGAGAATAACTGGTTGAGGTATTTCTTAAAATTTAACATAGCTGATTTACACATGGAGCATTTTTAAATAGGACTGTCAACCAGTCACACATGGGGGTGTATTTGTGCAAACCAACACAATGACTAAAAATTACTCTTTTTTTTTTGGCCAGTATTGACATCTTTCAAAGGTATTACAAAAAGTGATTTTGTATCAGAAATTATCCTGAAGGTACATATGAAACTTACCAGTGTTAGTTGTTCCTCACAGATCTCATTTTTAACCTCACACTTTTCCATGGCTAACATTTTGAAGCAGATGCTTGGGAAGAGAAATTGGAACAAGCCTTTCAACTTCAATGAAGTATATCAAACTAGATTATGGTTTGGACAGAAGGAGACCGTGTGAAATTTGTGAACAGTGATGCACCAATTCATCTTGAGTAACATGCATTTTTCAGAGAAAGCTATGGAGGCACAGAGCCCCTTACAGGTGTGCTGGAGTCTAGGCTCAGTCCCTGTACAGCCCCAGGTACTCTGACGCTCCTTAGCTTCAGCAATGTCATTTATTCTAAAGGTGATGGATATGGAGAACTGCTCTACGAATGTTTTATCATGAACAGGTGGTACAGAGGGTCTTATCCCTCCAATTTGCGTTTTTCTGACTGCCTGGCAGGCATTGTATCACCTTCTGTTTTACAGTGGAGCTAATTATTTACCTTACTGCAGCACAGCTAACAGCAGCTAGAAACAGCAAAGATCGGGCAGTGCCCTCCGTGAGCAGAGAAACATGTATTAATGGGGACTTCTCAGGTACAAAAGGATGTGTGTGTCTATATATATATATATATATCAGCTTGCATATAACGAATTTGGTAGAACAGATGCCTGCAGACCTTTAAGAACAGCGCTGGGTACTACATTTTTTTTATAGATGGTGTTTTGTGCCGTGAGGTGCAACAGCTAGCCATATGCTGGCGTAAATTGCTGGTATAATTGCCTGGTGATTTCAATGAAGATTTAAGTAAGCAAAAGCTTCCATGTCTTAAACTAACATGAGATAATGCATAAAGCCTGTAATTCTCATTATCTTCTCCTAGGTCATACTCCACCCCTTACTAATTGGCTCTGTGGGCACCCCTTTTTGAGTTACAATAATGTTTACAATGTTTTCTTGATAAATCTAATGCGCAGCCAGGTCAGACTCCAAATGCAAGGTGCTTTTATTCCCACTTCTTTTGCATAATAAGTGTCTGAACTAGCATTATACTTCCACCTATCTGCTGGTGCTTTTCCATGTCGGCAGCTGCTCTAGTTGTTAGAAAGTGTGCAACAAGGGTGTGACTCGGCCACTAACATTTCAGCTTGGCTCTTCTGTGTAACTTTAGGGTACTCCTCAGCACTAATTTAAGAGCTTCTTTGGTACAGACATACAGTAGGTGTATTTCAGGGCTCTTATGTTAGTTCTCCTTGACATTGGTGACATCTCCTTGACATTATTCCTTCGGAAACTCTTATTCACCCGCAGTCTTGTCATGATATGGGACTGCACAACCTTTGAAAATCCAAACAAGTGATATGGTTATTCATTCCAGGAACTATACGGCTGGCTGGGTTGGCGCAGTTTACTGAACTCTGTGTAGATGGCTCTGGTGATAGCTCCCTATGAGCTTGCATCAAAAATGCGTTGTTCCACTTTCCCAGTTAATAACGCTCCTCCTGCTATTTTTTTTTTATTAATGACCAGCACAAGGATTAAAACTTCTCTGAGTGCAATACTCATTGTTTTGACATTTTGCTGGCAGAAACGCATACGTCAGTCTTCTATTTTAGGTGGAAATTTATTATTTTAAGGCTAGAGTATGTTCTTTCTGTTAAGACTCCAGATCAGAAAAGCTTCAAGGGTTATTATATGTGTAGTGTAAGAGATCGCTGAGACTAATCTGAACAATCTAGGTTTTGTTTCCTTCTTCTGTGTCAGGCTTTTTATAATTATTAATTCAAAAAAAGACGTGTAACTTCTTGAAAAACAGCAGCCACGCAGGACACCATATGCACTGGTGACAAAACCTTTGTCCTAGAGTATATAATCCATATGATATGAAAAAGAATACAATGAATGAACAGACTGAACAGACTATTGTTAAAAAAAAAAGGGGTGTACAGTGCTAACCAGCGCAGCAGAAATCACAGCTTGTCATGTGTAAAACTTTGGAGTGATTTCCACTCAGTATAGCAAAGACAGGTTTTCAGGCAGATAAAAAAAAAAAAAAAGAAAAACAAGAAGATGTTTTGAAGATGCTGCATGAAAATTCTAAGATCCCAAGGATAAGAATGACACACAAAGAAAAGTGCATCTTTAACAGATAAACAGACCGAGTAGCTAGGTTTTAAGACCTTAGTGCAGTAAAAAGGAATTAACGTTTGGCACCCATCGGTTACAAAAGTAGCTGGACATGACTAATGTGACTAATCAGTGTCTTCTGGAAGGTAGCTGCCCTCACTTGCAGGCAGAAACCCTGAGCGCCAAGACTTGGGCAGGCATTTGCTTAACTCCTGATCTGCTCACGTTCACCTTCTGGCAGTTTCTCTGAACGCTGCAGCACAGACAGAGGAGACGGAGACGGGAGGACAGCACTCCCGCCCCGTCCGCTACTGGCGCCCGAGGTAACTGGGCACTTACAACAGCAAAAATGAAACAGTGACATTCTTTTAAAGTCTAGTTCCCATTACAACGGCAGATCACAAAACTTAATGTTCATGTCAGTGCTCAGCATTTTAGGGCAAAGCCCTAACACAGGAACAGCCTTTTACATCTTGTCACTCCAACTGCTAAACCCCCCCAACACAGCTTTGAGGGCATCGAGGAGACTCTTTTCCTACACAAGGTTATTAGCAATAACATTATTTCTAGATGAAGTGTGTTTAAAATAAAACTCTTCCCGGTACTACAAGGAGGCAGGCCGCAGACCACCGTCAACGCTCCCCGGCGGCAGAGGCCCATCAGAGGGCTGTGTGAGGCCCTCCGCAGCGAGGCCCGGGGCGGGCCCGGCCTGAGGGAGCCCGGGGGCCGGGGGCAGGGCCCGCATTCCACCGCCTCCCAGCGCCGTGGCGGCGGCGGCGGCGCCTCCTCCTCTGCCCTCACTCCTTCCCTTCTCCGCCATGGCGGCAGCAGCTTCCAGGCAGGCAGCGGGACGCCCTGCCCCGCCGCCTTCCTCATCCCCGTAACAGCCGGTCGCGGGCTTTGTTCGTCTCTGCCTGCGCCGCCTCCGCCCCTTCCTTCCTTCCTTCCCTCGGCTCCGCTCCCCTCCCTCCCTCCCTCCCCAGCCGGAGGTCTGGCTGGGCCGAGCGCCCAGAGAGGGCCGAGGGGCGGGGGAACGAGCGGGGCCCGCGTCCCTCCTCTGAGCTCCGGTGTTCCCCGCAGCGCCCGGCGGCCCCGCGCCGGCCCAGCCCCGCCGCCCAGTCCCGGCGGCCCCGAGTTCTGTGGGTGAGCGGCGGCAGGAGGCGCCATGGCCGACAGGACGAGGGCGGCGCTCTCCGAGTCGGGCTGGTAAGTGGGGGCGTCCTCGGCTGCACCGCGGCCTGCCCTGCCGCCGGGGCCTGCCCTGCCGCCGGGGCCTGCCCTGCCGCCGGGGCCGGGCCGCCAGCCCCTGGGGAGCGGGCCACCGGCCACGGCCGGGGGCAAGTACATTTTTGTGGGCAACTCCGAGCAGCGGTGTGGGGCTTGGGGGGGTTCCCCTGTTTTTGAAGCGTGCAGCGGTGGGGGGACATCCGTGCCCGATCTCCGGCCTGGAGCCAGTGGCGGTGTCTACGGGAAGGGGGTGCAGCCCCCCCGGTGCGCATATGGGGCCTGTCGCTGGAGCGGTTTGTGGTCGTCGCGGGGAGCAGCCTTCGGCCCCCCTTGGTGGTCGTGCGGAGGGAGGCGCGCCCCCTGACCCCCCACCCCGGGGCAAGCCGCCCGCCCGCGGGGCCGTGAGCCTCCCTGGGGGCCTGCGGGGGCCGGTGGAGGCTGCGCTGTGGCCTGCCTCCCCCTCTCCTGGCTGCCTTTGCCGGAGGCCTGCCTCGGCTGGGTGTCGGCAATAGCAAGTGCCAGGAGGCCTGGATAGTTTCATTAGTTTTAATGACACTGTATTCCCTTTCAGCAAGGAAGATAGGATGGAAAAAGTGGAGTTAAAGTAGGGTAAATACACACGTGAGGCTTGAACCCAGGTATTCGTGTTTTCTAGTCAGTCTGAATCACTGGTCACACCATACCTGTTTTGGAACAATGTGTTTCAAAGAGTTGTGCTATTGAAATACCTAGTGCGAACTCTCATTTGCTAGCCTGGAGGTGTTTTGGCACTTGGAAGTTGATTTTTTTTTATTTTCTGGGGTTTTTTAATTGATCAAAGTTATTCGCTCATTAGTCAACACTTTGTCTTTTTTCCTTAACTATTTATAAGTCTTTCACCAGAACAAAAGCTCAGTGCTAACTACCAAAACACAAAGCGACTTACTTTGGCTGTAACTGAGAAAAACTGCACAAATTACGAGAAGCATTGTTATTTCCAATGGCGTTTTGGGGATATTTCTATTCTGTTTAACTTAGTGGTTCTTCTGTATTGTGATTTCATGTATGGCTAAGTTGTAAAAGATTAAAACAGACGTCATATGGTTTAGAATGAAATAGAATAGTTCGGTTGGAAGGGACCTACAACGATCATCTAGTCCAACTGCCTGACCAATTCAGGGCTGACCAAAAGTCAAAGCATGTTATTAAGGGCATTGTTCAAATGCCTCTTAATCACTGACAGGCTTGGGGCATTGACCATCTCTCTAGGAAGCCTGTTCCAGTGTTTGACCACCTCTCAGTAAAGAAATGCTTCCTAAAGTCTGGTCTAAACCTCCCCTGGAGCAGCTTTGAACCATTCCCATGCATCCTGTCACTGGATCCCAGGCAGAAGAGATCAGCACCTCCCTCTCCACTTCCCCTCCTCAGGAATGAGGCCGCCCCTCAGCCTCCTTTTCTCCAAACTAGACAAGCCCAAAGTCCTTAGCTGCTCCCTGTAGGACAGTCCTTGCAGCCCTTTCACTACCTTTGTAGCCCTCCTCTGGATCCATTCAAGGACCTTCACATCCTTCTTAAATTGTGGCGCCCAGAACTGCACACAGTACTCAAGGTGAGGCTGCACCAACGCTGAGTACAGTGGGATAATCACCTCTTTTCACCAGCTGGTTGTGCTGTGTTTGTTTACCTAGCTTTTGCAGCATTACTTTGTGATAATAACCAAATTGAGAAAAGTCTGCTTCTTGAATAAGTATATCACGTTTCAAAAATACTGTTCCAAGCAGTTCTACAGTGCACAATCCTGTGATTCCTGGCTATCTGTGAATTAAAAGAATCATAACTATTTATGCTAATTTTCAGAACATTAGCTTATTTAAAGGGAATTTTTGACTGTAACTTGAAACGGACCCCTCTCCTCTTCCATACGTATTCCTTTCTGAAAAGGAGAAAGCTTTCCATAAAAGTGATTTTTATTTTCATAGCTTTCTTTTCTTTCTTTCTGTTGCATATTCAAAATTTTATCACACAGTTTTCAATTCTTAGCTCTTTTACTACTTTGTCAGTTGAATGAGTGCCATTGGTAAATGGCTTTCGGGTTTTGGCAGTGCAAATGTGAGGCGCCTCTGAAACAATGCGTTGTTCTGCAGTGTTTGCCTCTCTCCTTGGGGGCACATACTCTTGAATGGCTATAAACACTTGTTATTTTTGCAATACCGCAGGGTGTGAGCCGAAGACAGAGACTGAAAGATGATAGGGCAAGTAATGGGCTGATTATCAGGTTCACCGGAATTGTGCCTTGACCTAGTTGCATTGGGAAGGCTAGTATGAAAGAGGGGGAAATGAACGCATATACTTTTGAGGAATGTGAGGTGGAGTGGAAAAAGAAATAATGCTTTAGAAATCTTGTTTAGCTAGGTGTTCATGCACTTTTAAAAAAACAGTAACCTAGACATCCATGCTTTTAACTGTTTTGCTGTTGGTCTTATGACTTTTCTCATATTATTATTAGATCTTAAAGTTATTTAACATATGTATGAGTAAGCCTTTAGTGGTATTTAATGTATATTTCTGACTATGCTTGACTACACTAGTGGTTAAATAATGTTCTGTACTAAATTGGTTGCCACTGTTGTCACCTCATGTTAAAATGGTATGTTTTCTAGTACAAAAATGAAGCTGAGTTTATGTGTTAAAATCTGTCCCCACTTAAACTGCAGAAGTACTGCTTGGCGTTTCAAACCAAGTAAGAAACTGTTGGTCTTCCATTGTTGCATATCTGCTAGCTTGTAAGATGCTGTCTGTACTGATTGGATTTTACCATAACTTTCTTAAATCTGTAAAGGTAAGAAGAGTTAATACAGACACTTGTTTATGTGAATTTCTCCAATTAGTTTTTATTTTTTATGATTCTGAATACAAAGTAAAGTTATTTTTCAAGTAAAGCAGTAGCACAGTGTAGTTAATATAGTATAGTAGTAATAAATATGTTTTTTTCCAACTAGGTATTGTAAGAGAGTCATCCATTGTAAAATTGCCTGGAAATTTGTAATGTTTGCCTTCTAAGCTTGTTTGAGTATATCAATTACGTTTTTATCAGCTTTTGAAAGATGAAGTAGCCCTACCTAGTAAATGTAACAGTGGTAGCTAAAGCTGAGAATTTTTTTTTTTTTTGGTGGAGGTGTTTCATGAAAATGGGTGAAAGACCCCTGTAGTTTGTGTGCAGAATTGTGTTTTTTTCTGAAGAGATGTCCTTGCAGCTGTCTTTAAAAGTATGCATTTTTTGAGGCTAGTTCTTTTCATTATGCACTACACTGTACCTTGGAATGAGATATTGGCTCCAACATTAGAGATTAGATAAGGTGTGTTTGTATTACGTTGCAGCAAAAAAGATATTCTGTCTTGGAACAGAAGTTCTGTGTTAACTTTTTATTTAATTACCAGACACATATGAGGAGGAAGGCTAAGGGGCAGAAGGAATTACCTTTCTGTATTGTTATACTTACATTCATGAGTTTTGGAACCAATTTTCCAGTGTTCCCATTAAAATATAGACCTTAGTGGAACCTGAGTTACTGAATGAAGTTTTCTTACTAGAAGTGAAGTCCAGAAGGACTGCAGAATACATCCTCCTTATGTAAAGAATGAATCACAGAATGCTTCTCACTGGCTTGCAGCAGGATTTTTTGTATGTTTTTTTGGAAGTTTCCCCGGTGGCATTTCACAAGAGAATAGGACAAGCCAGGACTTCTTCAGTGTCCTCGATCTTTGCAGAACTTGGGAATTTATTACATGGAAGTGCCTGTACGTTTTCAAAAATGAACAATATGCCATGCCCTACAGCAGGTTTAGCATGTGGTCCCATAGATCTTGGGTCTGGTGACTGAATGTGGTGAAGCAAGACATGCAAACTGGATAACTAAAGAATTTTTTAGTACAACTAAATGTACATGTGAGTTCCTTGTCAAGTAGTACAGATTTTTTTAATTGCAGTGTGTGATGCTGTAAAAACTAGTAAGTCTGTGGCAAAAATATATAGTCTTGTAAAACTTCATCTATTTGGAAGATTATGTAAAAAGTGTTCCAGCTATGAAAGGTTATTCGCAGAGATGAAGAGGAATTGGAATTGTACTGGTTGTTTGGAAACAAAAGAGTAGTGCTTAGTAATCCATGAGAAAACCCTTATATCAATGTAATTTTGGTTTTACATACTTTGTAAGTGAAAAGTGTATAGCTGTTGTATACCAAACTATTTTAAACTGAATTTTAGGTATTTCAGCAAATAATGTGCTGCATACTGCATAACTTTAGATGCAAGATTGGTCTGCTCAAACTCATTCTTTGTAGGACTGATCATGTGACGTGATGTAAACTCTAAAGCAAAAGCAGCTGCATGCCTGGAAACACACGAAGTGCTTACAGGGGTGAATCTAACACCTCTTTCTAAGAGTGCAGCAGGAATTTGGCAAAGTAGTCAGTTCCAGGATCCTGCAAGATGATCTGCTTTTCCTGCATGTTCTTTTGCTGCTCCACTGAAACGTCTTTGGAAAGCTCAGCTGAAATTGGTCACTGCATACAGAGCAAGCCTAGGCTGGATACAAGATATTCCTTAGACACAGGGATAATGCAGGGATTCACAGGAGAGATGCATCTCTTTTGAGGTTCTTGACACTCCTTTTGTGATGTACACATGCATTTTGTGAAGTTTGGTTGGTACCGTGAAATCTCAGAGTGCCACTACAAAACAAAACGCTGCATCATTGCATTTTTTGTTTGTTCAGGTGCATCCCTTACTGGCTGGTCTGATCGGTTTGCATTCTTGCTGGATCATGAATAATGGGTAGTTAGAACCTGAGTTCTTCATGTCATTTTCACTCTGGAGGGGTAGAAAAGGTCCAGTGTTTTACCTTCTGTTATGGGAAACAAGCCCAAGAAACTAATACAGATACTATTTTTTTATTTTTTATTTTTAAAAGAAGATGCTAGGTGGTAAAGAATGGCTGGTATCAGATGGAGTTATCCCAGCTTTTAGAAGAAACAGATTTAGGGCTATAATTAATAGTTAAAAAGGTGCAAAGAAGGAGAGCTCAAATAAGAAGATGGAAGGAGGTAGGGGACTAACATGTTTGAAACCCCTCAAGTTGCAGAAGAGAAAACTGAAGGGGCAGAGCTTAGTGAGGTTTGTGTAATCTGCAGGCAGTACATAAGATGAAAGGAGAACTCTTACTCACCAAATCCTGCAAGATTATTGCTCACTTAATGCTGCAATGCTAGAATTAGTGAGCACTTACCAAAGCTAGTAGCAGACCATTTTGAAAACGGGTAAAATATTTGACTAAGGACCTCAATCAAAGCTTATTTGCCAAGGATAAAAGGTTATCCTGTGGATTAGTACAGCTGGATAAAAGATGAGAAACTAGATAAACTAATTAGTGCTTCATGGTGGAAAAATGTTACCAGTAGATTTCTGCTGGGATCTAGGGGTTCATTATGTTAAAAATTAGTCTTAAGGAATGATAGTGTTGTGGCACCATAGCAGTTTGTTGATATATGGGGATTGGTAAAATCTAAACTGATTGGGTAGTTGCAGCAAAATCTTTTGATCCCATTGCGCAGTGCTTTCACATACAAATGTAGTTCAGTTTTGGTGAATGCCAAATGATGCTCATGCAGGGGAAAATAATGCAAACCTATCTACACAACAATGAGCTCTAAATTTGCTAATGTTACTTACTCAGAAGGGCAGTGGTCAGAAAGCTGTTGGGAATTGTTCACAAATAAGAAAATAATTGTTGCGTCATTATGTATATCAATGGTGTGTCCAAATCATTGACAGTGTGCATTAATGTAATCACCCCAGTGCAGCAAAGGTTTCATACACAGTGAAAAAGTGGATGAGAGGTGTGGAAGATCCTCTGTGCTGGGAAGATGAAGATCTCTAGTCTGGAAAACAGAACAGTAAGAGGAGAGGTGATAGAGGTCTATAAAATCCATAGATCATACAGAAATGATGAATAGAAAGCAAGAATAGCTATTTTTCTTAAGACAAGAATTAGGCCACCCAGTGAATTAAACCTGCTACTTGATGAAAATGAATGTAGCTTTTCAAGCAATGTGTAATTTAATTGTTGAACTTAATTGCCACATGGTATTGTGGAGGAGAAAAATGTAAGTGGGTTAAAATTGTAATTAGGCAAAGTCAGGTTGGGATAGATGCAGTGAATACTGAACTTAACAGTGGAGTTGGACTACCAGCTCTGAAATGGCTGAAAGCTAGGAATTATTCCAGACACTTCTACATATTTGCTGTTTTTTCATTCTTTACCTGAATCATCTGTTTCTGGCCACCCTTGAAAAAAACCAACTGTGTTAGATAGACCTAGACTGCATAAGTAAAAGCACCATTTATGTTCTTATTTTTATGACGTTAGGTAAGTGTCTTCACACTGTAGTTCTGCTAAAGGAAGGATTTTCTCCTCTTGATTGGAGGTGGAGGAAGACAGAGTGGGAATTTGGAGAGAAATGAACAGGACTGTTGGAAACAGGACAGAGAGACAAGACAAAGCAAGCCTGACAGTCCCCTATACACTCAGTTTCAGCTGTGATTTCCACTGCCTTACTGCAACTCAGCCTCCAGGTTTTCATAAGTTGCTGGGAGAGACTCTCATTCTCTCATCTTGTTATGCCAGATCTCAAATTCATCTATGCATCATCTTTGGGGACACAGACTTCCCCTGCTGGTTTCTCTGAATAATCTGCTAGGAAGCTGAAGCTCTGGTGTAAGATGTCCTTGATTTATAGAATTGTTGCAACTTAGGGTGAAGATGTTGCTACTGTGAACCCTTTACTCAACAAAAGAAAAAAGGGAAAAAAAAAAAAAGGAAAGAAAAAAAGTTTAGTCTACTTCCAACACATCTGAAGCTGAAAGTCCTTTAAATTGTTACAGACCTTTTTTTAACACCCTCCTCTTCAGTGGCCTTACTTTTCTTGATACAGTGTGTCTGAGGTTGATTCTCTCCACTCAGTGCGTTCTTTAGGAGTGTGTAGGCTTTCCATAGCTAGTCTCCTTTTTGGAGTCCTTGGAGATTTTGACGGTATTGAGTCTTGTTTCAGAAGTTATTAACTTAGCCTTATAATTCATAGGCTTTGCTGTTTTTTTGAGATGCAAATACTTTATTAGGACAAGTGTCACTTAATGGGTTTGACTCAATGATGTAGTAGTTTCCTTCTTTCTGTCTGTTTTTGTCCCCATGCTCTTTAACCTCATCTTGAACAGTGCACATTATCTCCAGGATGGAGATGTCTGCTGAGTTTCATAATATTTTCTATCAATTTGTCTATTGGTAAAGTAATTGATATCATCACCTAAACAAGGTGATAGGGTGGAGCTTATTACACAATTGTGATTGACTCTTTTAGGCTGATTTACCTCTTCCCTCCCACAAATTTTGCTTCTAAGTATACTGTAAGTGGAGCATGTAAAAGGTGATTTTGGTAGGGATTTGAGAGAAGGACTTGGGCAGGATGGAATGGCAGCAGCTTGATTATTATTTTCCTTTTCCAACAAATCCAAATGAACTTCCCAGTGGAAGAGTGAGTTAGTAAAAGCAGTAGTGTGTTTAGGAGGTCTACATTTTCCTGATGGTCAGTAGCTCTTACAATTTGAGCAAAAGTGTTCCTGAAGATTTAAATTATTAGTCAGAAGGTCTGTACTTTCTAGAAGATGGAAACTTGAGGCATTTGGAGGAGGTGTTGGATATCAATGAACCAGGTCTCAGGAGAAAGCCCTTTGCAAAGATTTTGCATTCTGAAATCATGTTTTGAGGCTCTTGAGACAGATTTTTTTTTTTTTTTTTTTTTTTTTTTGTCTCTTCAGTCTCTGCCTGCTCACACTCCCCAGACCTGGAATCCCTGAGCAACAAGCTGGTGGGAGGGTAGTTGGCGATTTGTCAGTGAGTTGCTGTTGTCATTCATACTGATATTCAGTAGATTTTTTTGTATGTGCATATTTTACATAAGTGTTACTACTGGATAAAATACAGCTTAGTGTAAATAGTACATGTAAAAATATGTAGAAGTATGAAGCTGTCCTGAAGCTCAACTTAGATAGAATTATGCTTAGAGCCGTTGGATTTTAAATATCCTATACCTTGGTTATTTTTTTTATAGATTGCTTAATCTGTGATAATTGTAACTATATAATTAAAATAAATTTAAGACTGATTCTCCAAGCTGTGTGTATTGTTCATATTTTCAGGAGTGGTACATTTTCTACTTTAGTGTGAAAGGAGGATATTTAATTCTAATAACAATAATTTTAATACAGCTGACAGAAAGAAGAAAAGGCTCTCTGGGGGATGAATCGTATATGAATGTTTGTCATCACATTTTACCTACTTTATGTAATGCATAGTTGTGAGGTGTCAGAATTTAGGAAGACTGGACAGCTTTAGGACTGATGTACAGCCTTTGAGCTGCTCTGCATATTTAAGGAAAGAGAAAGTTACTGGTTTAAATAATCTTTGTAACACTGGTAAGTAAGTGAAGCATGCTGGGCATTCTTGCGTTAGCATCATTTTGAGCCCCTCGCTTTGAGAAATGTAGCATAGGTACTAGAAACGGGAGTGATGGCATTAACTGACAGCAAGCGAAGACTTACTCTAAGTTAGACATCAGACTGCTGAAATATGTTCTTTGTCAGAGAGTGCTCTCTGGGGACCATGGTCAAAACTGGCTTTTTCTTTCCTGTTGTTTGTCTCGTAGCGCTCCAGGAATGGCTAGGAGCTTCTTGTGCTGTGTCATCTCTGAAAAAGAACTGTTGAGGAAAGCCAGAGGAGAAAAAGCCATGTGTGTTCAGACAGCTTCAGAATAATCTCAGTGGCATGGCAGCTGTGTCTCTGGCTCGGCCCCAGCCTTAGAGTATTTGTGTTAGGTTTAATGCTTTAGGGTGGCTGCCAACGTTTTCCTGGGGAAATGTGGGGGAGAAACAGTATTCACAGCTTGTATCTGAGCAGCAAAAAAAAAAAAAAGAATTTCATCAGATGAAGAAAGAAAACGCTCCTCGTTGTGATTTTTGTATGTCAAATTGCTGTGGCCTGTTATGAATCACAGAGTAGCAAATCTTCTCAAGGAGCAAAAGCACGCAAGAGCTCTTGTCCAGTGCTTTCTGACTGCAGGGGATGTTTGTAGCATCTGCTGTATTACAGTAGCGCTGCTTGCTGAAAGCTTATCTTACCAAAGTTTAGAGTTAGTGAGGTTATCTTGGGCACATCTCTGTGTGTTACCTGGGAAAGTTTGACATTTTTGCATCACAGCTATTACTGCCGGGTAACAGTGTGTGCACTTAACACTAGATCTCTTCTATTAAGTAGTTGTAGAGACTTATGTTAACTTTTTTTTGTCATCTGCTGAAGTTTCACTCTGTTATATTCTTCTACTGTTGCAAAATATAGTATGTTGTTATCTCAATATTTAAATACTTACATAGATGTAAATCAGGATATACCATTAAAACACAGGCTAAAATTGTATGCTATCCAGGACCCTTACCAAGTGCATTAATAACATTATTTTCCCATTTTGTGAAGATATGAAATCACTTATTCAGCTCTGACATTGATGGCAGTATACTGAATGGGGAAAATACAACTTTTAACAGCTAGATCATCTTGTTATGTAGTATTGCTTGACAGAACAATAGAAATAGGAATTACCATTTATTATGGAAGCACATTTACACTTCTTTCTTTTGGTTGATTATACCATAATTACTGTTAGGGTCATTGTACAGTGGGAGTGAGGGAGACTTTAAAAGGCATCAGGGCAGTGAAGTTTACCTGAAGGTTCCAAGTACATTTTTTTTTTTTAACTTGTTTAACTGTGATCCTGTATCCAAGACAGTTTTAAATACAAAGCAGAGATGTTGAATTCTAAATTACTTTTTAGAATGACAACACTAATGAAGCATTACTTTTTTCAACTTCCTAGAACACTTTCTGTTTTACAGTTGAAAGTACTTGCAAGTGCTAAGGTTTCCATTTCACTGTTAGTTGGAGGAGAGTGCGAAGGGAAACAAGTCCGTGAAGGAGCTGAAGAGAAGGTGGGTGATCTTCAGGGGTCTGGTTCTCACTGTGCAGAGTAGTGATTTCTCAGTGAGGCATATTTGGTGTTGAAGTGATGAGCTGCTAAGGAATGCTGAGAGGCTCCTTATGTAAAAAATATGATCCATCAAGCTGCTTTTTGTTGAAAACAGAATGTATAATGAGCAGTTATGATTTTTTTGTTTTAAGAACTTATTCGGAGTAGTGTTTTTAAATTCAGATGTAACGTATAATACACAGATATATGTCTGTGTACTACACATGTAATTATTGATGGACTTGAGAGTTGCATTTCAGCTAGTCTAAGAAACAGCTCGGAGTCCTGCCTTGCGGTAAGTACTTGCCAAATACCTCTGCAACTTTTCACTTCAGTGCTAGCTGCAATTTTTGATACAAAATAATATCAGATTTGTTTGTTTGTAACTATGAAAATGAGAGTAAGTGAAGGAAGCCACCGAGGCGAAGGGCTCTGCAGCGGAGGATCGCGACAGGGGACCCTTCGCAGGGCGGCAAACGGCGAAGGCGAAAGCACAGGGACAGAGAGGGTGCCCCAGCCCGCCCCCCCCCAGCCGGTAGCGCGAGCTCCTGACGAGCGGCAGCTCTGACTCAGCGTGGGCGGGGACTAGAGCGGGGGCGGCCTGAGCCCCTCGCGTACAAGAGCAGCCCCCAGGGGGCGCGAGCGACCCGCAGCGCGGCGGCCAGGGCGGGCAAACAGGGCGTGGCGCGGCGTGTGAGTTTGTGCGGCTGTTCGCGCAGGCAGGGTGTGCGGGCGGGGCGCAGTCCTCCCCGCCTGGCTCTAGAGGCTCTCTCGACGGGTGGTCATCGCCCTCCCAGAAGAGGCCCAGCTATGGTCTCCACTCGGCCGAAAGCCATCGCCAGAAGGAATGTGGAGACCCAGACGGAGCTCCCGCCCAGGCATGTGGCTGTCCAGGGCTCCGGCTGCCAGGAGTGCCTGAGTTTCTCGCTGGCGCCAGAGGACCAGAGAGACAACACCTGTGTGTGGTGAGACCAGGTGAATGATCTGCTCAGCCTGGTGGCAGAGCTGAAGGAGGAGGTGGAGAGGCTGAGGAGTATCAGGGAGTGTGAGAGGGAGATAGACTGGTGGAGCCATGCCCTACCGTCCCTGAGGGAAAGGCAGCTGATGGAGGCTCCACGAGAAACAGAGGATCCCTTACCTTCTTGCAGCTGGGCAGAAGGAGGGGACCTAAGAGGCGAAGGGGAATGGAAACAGGTCCCTGCTCGGGGCAGCAGGCAAATCCCCTCCCGGCCTCCCTCACCTTCCCAGCTGCCCCTGCACAACAGAGATGGGGCTCTGGAACTTGAGGGCCAGGCTAATGAGGATATGGATGAAAGTCCATCTGCGGGGTTGCCTAGGGTGAGACAGTCTGCCCCAGGCATCAGAACCACCTCTACTGAGACAAAAAGGAGGGTAATTGTCATAGGCGATTCCCTTCTGAGGGGAACAGAGGGCCCAATATGCCGACCAGACCCAACCCACAGGGAAGTCTGCTGCCTCCCTGGGGCCTGGGTGAGAGAGGTCACTAGGAAACTCCCTGGTCTGGTACGGCCCACTGATTGCTACCCACTGTTGGTTTTGCAGATCGGCAGTGATGAGATTAAGCGAAGAAGCCTAAAAGGGATCAAGAAGGACTTCAAAGCACTGGGGAGACTCGTTGAGGGATCGGGAGCACAGGTGGTGTTTTCCGCAATCCCTTCAGTGGCGGGGAGGAACACTGATAGCAACAGGGAAGCGAACCTGGTCAACGTGTGGCTCAGAGACTGGTGCCATTGGAGGAATTTTGGGTTTTTTTGACCATGGGGCGGTCTACACGGCACCGGGCCTGCTGGCTGCAGACGGTGTTCAACTATCCTCAAGGGGGAAAAGGATCCTTGCTTATGAGCTGGCAAGCCTCATTGATAGGACTTTAAACTAGATTCAAAGGGGGAAGGGGATGAAGCCAGGCTGCCTAGAGATGAGCCTAGGGGTGGCATGCCAATGTTGGGGGCAAGATCAATAGCCCAGCTCAAGTGCATCTATTCCAATGCACGCACCATGGGCAGCAAACAGGAGGAGCTGGAAGCCGTTGTGCAGCGGAACAGCTATGACGTAGTCGCCATCATAGAAACATGGTGGGATGACTCGCATGACTGGAGTGCTGCAATGGAGGGCTATAAGCTCTTCAGGAGGGATAGGCAAGGAAGGAGAGGCGGTGGGGTTGCTCTGTACGTCAAGGAGTGTTTTGATTGTATAGAGCTCGATGATTGTGATGACAGGGTTGAATGCTTATGGGTAAGGATGAGGGGGAAGGCTAACAAGGCGGATATCCTGCTGGGGGTCTGTTATAGACCACCCAACCAGGGCGAAGAAGCCAATGAAGCATTCTACAAACGACTGGCAGAAGTCTCACAGACGCAAGCCCTTGTTCTTGTTGGGGACTTCAACTTACCGGACGTCTGCTGGAAATATAACACAGCAGAGAGGAAACAGTCCCGGAGGTTCCTGGAGTGTGTGGAAGGTAACTTCCTGACACAGCTGGTAAGGGAGCCTACCAGGGGAGGTGCCCTGCTTGACCTGCTGTTTACAAATAGAGAGCGTCTGCTGGGAGAAGTGAAGGTCGGAGGCCATCTAGGGCTTAGCGACCATGAAATGATAGAATGCTCAATTCTTGGTGAAGTAAGGAGGGGGGTCAGCAATACCACTACGATGGACTTCTGGAGGGCAGACTTTGACCTCTTCAGGACACTGGTTGAGAGGGTCCCTTGGGAGATGGTCCTGAAGGGCAAAGGGGCCCAGGAAGGCTGGACATTCTTCAAGAAGGAAGTCTTGAAGGCGCAGGAGCAGGCAGTCCCCATGTACTGTAAGAAGAGCCGTCGGGGAAGATGACCGGCCTGGCTGAACAAGGAGCTTTTGCTGAGACTCAGGGGAAAAAAAGAGAATTTACCACCTCTGGAAGAAGGGGCAGGCAAGTGAAGAAGAGTACAAGGACCTCGTTAGGTCATGCAGAGAGGGAATTAGGAAGGTGAAAGCCCAGCTAGAGCTCAACCTGGCCATGGTTGTAAGGGATAACAAAAAATGTTTTCTCAAATACATTAACAACAAAAAGAGAGCCAAGAAGAATCTCCATCCTTTATTGGATGCGGGGGGGGGGGGGGGACGACACATCATCACGAAGGATGAGGAAAAGGCTGAGATACTTAATGCCTTCTTTGCCTCAGTCTTTAATAGCCATACCAGGTATCCTCAGGTTGTCCAGCTCCCTGAGCTGGAAGACAGGGATGGAGAGCAAAATAAACTCCCCATGATCCAGGAGGAAGCAGTTAATGACCTGCTATGCCACCTGGACACTCACAAGTCTATGGGGCCTGATGGAATCCACCCAAGGGTGCTGAGGGAGCTGGTGGAGGAGCTTGCCAAGCCACTGTCCATCATTTATCAACAGTCCTGGTTAACAGGGGAGGTCCTGGACAACTGGAAGCTTGCCAACGTGACACCCATCTACAAGAAGGGCCACAAGGAGGATCTGGGGAAGTACATGCTTGTCAGCCTGACCTCGGTACTGGGGAAGATTATGGAGAGGTTCACCTTGAGGGTGCTCATAGGGCACGTGCAGGACAACCAAGGATCAGGCTGAGCCAGCACAGCTTCATGAAAGGCAGGTCCTGCTTGACCAACCTGATCTCCTTCTATGACCAGGTGACCCACCTAGTGGATGAGGGGAAGGCTGTGGATGTTGTCTACCTGGACTTTAGTAAAGGCTTTGACGCTGTCCCCCACAATATTCTCCTGAAGAAGCTGGCGACTCGTGGCTTAGACAGGTGCACTCTTTGCTGGGTTAAAAACTGGCTGGATGGCCGAGCCCAGAGAGTTGTGGTGAATGGGGTGAAATCCAGTTGTCGGCCGGTCACAAGCAGAGTCCCCCAGGGTTCAGTTTTGGGGCCGGTCTTGTTTAATATATTTGTTGATGATCTGGATGAGGGGATTGAGTGTACCCTCAGCAAGTTTGCAGATGACACCAAGTTGGGTGGGAGTGTTGATCTGTTGGAAGGTAGGAAGGCTCTGCAGAGGGATCTGGACAGGCTGGATCGATGGGCCCAGGCCAATTGGATGAAGTTCAACAAGGCCAAGTGCTGGGTCCTGCACTTGGGTCACAACAACCCCATACAACGCTACAGGCTTGGGGATGAGTGGCTGGAAAGCAGCCTGGAAGAAAAGGACCTGGGGGTGTTGATTGTCAGCCAGCTGAAGATGAGCCAGCAGTGTGCCCAGGTGGCCAAGAAGGCCAAGGGCATCCTGGCCTGTATCAGAAACAGTGTGGCCAGCAGGAGTAGGGAGGTGATCGTGCCCCTGTACTCGGTGCTGGTGAGGCTGCACCTCGAATCCTGTGTTCAGTTTTGGGCCCCTCACTACAAGAAGGACACTGAGGTGCTGGAGCGTGTCCAGAGAAGGGCGACGAAGCTGGTGAGGGGTCTGGAGCACAAGTCTTATGAGGAGCGGCTGAGGGAACTGGGGTTGTTCAGCCTGGAGAAGAGGAGGCTGATGGAAGACCTCATCGCTCTCTACAACTACTTGAAAGGAGGTTGCAGAGAGGTGGGTGTCTCTCTTTACTGAGAGAGTGGTAATGCAATGGAATAGACTGCCCAGGGAGGTGGTGGAGTCACCTTCCCGGGAGGTATTCATGGAGCGTGTGGACGTGGCATTGTGGGACGTGGCTTGATGGGCATGATGTGGGGGTTTTTTTGTTTGTGTGGTGGTGTGTGGTTTTGTGTTCTTTTTTTTTTTGTAATGGTTGGACTTGATGATCTTACAGGTCTTTTCCAACCTTAGTGATTCTATGAAATGTATGCATCAATGTTTATAGTTAATATTTTAAGCTAAACCATCTTGGATTTGTTTAATAGTTAAAATTATTCTTGAATATATAGCATATAATGGTTTCAAACCATTTTTGTGTCATTAAATAATAAGTCAAGTAACAGTTCTTGTAAAATTTTCTTTTAACGGCTGATGAAGTCTCTCACTGTGAAATTGGCTTGAAATGTTTCATGCATTATTTTGAAGGATTGGGTAAACTGGAGAGAATCCCTGTGGAATGACCAAATGAGAAAACAAGAATTTGGAGCAGGTTTTATGCTTGAGTTGTTGAGTTTTGTTAATCCACCAAGTTTTCAGCCTTGATCAGATACCTGTTACAGAAATTTACAATTGATGCTCATTATGATCTTGGGCACTTAGGCAAAAAGATTCTCTGTTGCATGGTTTTGAGATGGAAAAAGGTTCTGTGGACAGTGCTGCTAAGGGTTTACCAGTGTGTGATTTTTTTTCCTCTAAGTTTGGTAACTGGGAAGAGAAGGGAAAAGGAAACATCTTTCTAATCACTTAATTACTCACTGTCTTTTCTGTTTTCTTAGTTTACATTTCAGTTCCTAACCTAACCATGTCGCCTTATAATAATGACGAAGAAATGGAAAAAGCTTGACTTAGTCTAGAATAGTAATTACTGTTATGTTCTAGCTATGATCATATTTTGTTCATACTGTTGCACTAGAGAGATGAACTTAGTGCTTTATAAGTGCGGAATTCCACTCTTAAATGTTTTCCAGTTTCTTCTTTAGGTTTGTAATTTTTTTTTTTCTTCTGTGCAGAGTACTGTGTTTCATTGTTGTTTGATTCTTAAATTAATAACATAATTTTTATCTCCCAAAACAGTTAGTAATAACTGTCTTCCCCCCTCCTCGCCCCAGTTTTTGGTTGACCAGAAGAAAGTAATTTTCTGTGAGATGAAATGTTTCTGTGACTGACTTAGGAAGGAAAGGAAGTGAAAGCTTGAGTTAGAGCATCATTCAAAAAAGACCAGAGAGAATAAAGACCTTATGTTGCTCTCCTGTTACACATTGGCGGGCTGGGAGGTTAGATGAATCCCTTGAGTGTTAAAGCCCTTAATTTAAATCCTTCCTCTTCCTGAGCCCACAATGGTAAATTGAAAATATTAATTAAACCAGAGAATATGAAAATAAAACCTAGTAGTGAAGGAACTACTTCAACACCTGATTTTTACCTGTTATTTCAAAGATCATTTAAGTAAACCATATGAAAGGGAACATCATTTGGTGTTTTACCATGTTTCTTTTCTATGCTTTGTTTATAGCAGTACCAATTAAGTGCAATGCAGGTTTTCTCTTGTGCAAACTGGTCTTCTAATTCTTACTAACTTGGAAGAAGTGTTTGCTCTAGTAAAACTTTGCTGCTATAGCTACAAGTGTTTTAATAAAAAATGCTACCAGTTAGGAAAAGTATGCTCCTGGTTGCATGTTCAAATTGCACTTATGGATACCTGACTTGGTTTTGCAGTAGTTTGGCTGATCATATTTTTTACAGGCCTATGCTTGTCTGTAGGTCAGTGGTTGAATGAGACTTCTGTAGCTCCTGAGCAACTGATGAACTGCAACTTGGAAATAATCCTTGGAAGCCCTTTAACAGATGCAGTAGTATTTTTTAGTTTTAGAATTATATGAATCTCTGTAGCTGGAGAGCTTTTCAAATTAATTGTAAATATGTCTTAGTTTTAGTTTGTGTTCTTTTACATTACAAGAGCTTGCATGCCTTCATGCTGCTTATTTTGAGTGATTTTTTTTTTTGTAAATATGCTATAAATCTAGTTTTAAGTATGTAGAAATGGCTATTTTTAGCATGAAGTAGAATAAAAAGAAACCTGCCACTTCTGCAGAGTTGAATATAACTTGTCTCTATGCAGAAAAATTTGCTGTGCTGTGTTAAAATTATGCAATAATAGTAATAGGGATGTGTGTATTTTAAGCATTGATGACCACAGCTGTAAAAGAAATTATTTTATGCTTGGCATTTTTAGTTTTAACATATACTTCTTTGTTTCAGTAGCAAGTACTCATCTTTCATCCTTGTCTTCTGAGCAGGTTGTAGCTTCTTTTTTTGTTTGTTTGTTTTTGTCAATTTTGATATGTAGGAGGAAGGGATGTGCATGGGATGTCTCCAAAAGTTATGTTTTTTTTAGTTAGAGTACTTGAACCAATTCTGTAAGAACAGTATCCACTACAGCAGCTATTCTTGGGGACCTTGTGTTGGTGATGAAATTCTGTTTTAAATATTTCAAATAAAACTGAGGGCATTTGCTTAGCATTTTGCTTTGTGAGTCAGCGAACACTGGGGATGTTAAGCTTCTGTTATTTCCGAAATTAATACGAAGTGTCTTGAAGCAGAAGTAGTCCAGGTCTTTGACACTGATATGGAAGACATGCTTTAATAACAAAATACCAATTAATAATTTTTCCAGGTTTCATTTTAGTTTTATGGTTCAGTGCTGTTTCTGTGTGGTAATAAAGTGAGATTTTACAGCTTGAATTGAGAAATATTAATAGTCTCCTTCATGAGTACAGTTGATAAGCTAAATAAGGTGATTAAAAATGATCAAATATCTACTTGATCTACTAAAGTTGTAGCCTTTTGTTATTCATACGTATGAATATTATATGTTACGTATTCCAGTCTCAATAAGCCAACTTTTAAGTATCCTTACTGGAAAAAATGCACAAAACATTCCTTTGAGAAAGCATTTTTGGGAATTAATTCTTCTAAATATGCCAGCTTTTGCTTTGTTTTGAGATACTAAAAATACCGTTTTTAAAAAAAGTTCACTTGGACAACTTCTGGAGAGGTTATCCTAGTCACAGCCCTTGCTCAAAGCAGGGTTAACTTTGAACTTAGATCAGCTTGCTGAAGGCCTTGTCTAGTTGAGCTTTGAGTATCTCCAAGGTGGCCTGCTGCAGTGCTTCGCCACTCTTTGGGAAAACTTTTCTCTCCCTTATGTCCAGTTGAGATTTTCCATGTTTCAGCCTGTGTCTCTTGCACTTTATCATTTCACTCCACACCTCTCAGAATTTGCTTTCTCTCCTTAATCACCTTCAGATAGTGGGGATAGGGGGCAGGGGAACAAGTTCCTCCTTTGGCCTGCTCTTCTTCAGGCTGAACAAACTTGACAAACCAAATGGCACTTTCAGCATCTCCTCCTATGACATGGGTTCCAGCTCCCAAAACTTTTTCGTGGCCTGTCTTCAGTATTTGGGTCTTGTTTCACAATGGGGACCCCCAGAACTGAACGTTGTATTTTAGATGTGGCTTTGTGCTGGGAGGAGGGGAGTAATCACATCTCTTGATTTGCTGGCTACAGTCTTGCTAATGCAGCCCAGTATGTTGTTAGTCTTTACCGCTGTATGGGCACACTGTTTTCTGTTCAAATTGTTCTTTGCCATGAACCCACAGAGCTGCTTTCTGTCCAGCCACTTCTCACCCTCAGGGGTTGCAAGGGATACGGCTCGGCACTTATCTTTGAGCTCCATGATGTTTGTTCCCTTTGGCCAAGGAACTGCTGCGGTGGTGCTTCTTAGATAGTTCAGTTTTTACTAGCATGTCATCCCCTGTGCCCTCCCTCCCCAAAAGAAAAAATGAAAATTAGTTCTGTTACATTTTTCTTGATGAAAAGTTGTGTATCTCTTGAACTGTAAGGTGGTTATGTTCATATCATTTTGACATGCTTGTGCTAGTACAAGCTATGCTGATGTGTAGTGAAAAAACTGTAATGTACTACTTGATTATAGAAAATGTAACATATAGAAAGGAAGTATTTAATAAGAACCATTATTAGAATGCCTTTTGTGGTCTGGCAGCTACTTCTGATTTCTCAAATTTATGAACTGGAAACTAACATGAAAGATGAAAGATCTCTTGTTTTTTTGCAGAAGTGGTATTTTGAGTTAACTTTGCTACAGATCCAATTGTTCTGTTCCCCATGCACACCTTTCCTTGCTCAGTCTCGACAGTGGATGATCTTGCGCTGTCTTTTGCTGTGTCAATCAAAGTTTCTGTCCCAGTACTGTGTCTCTAATCAAGTCCAATAACTGATGTCTGTAGAGAAGTTTGAGACTGTGACAAATATGCAGAGATGATGCCTCAGAATGTTTCCCCAGCTTTTAACTGTTGCTTTTTTAGCAATTTCCTCAGCTGGACATTTCCTTTCTATTAAATAGACTTTTGATTAATTTCTTCTGCATGGATATGTGCAGTTGTTTTTTAAACCTACGTAAAATTTTAGCAGCCACAAAATAGTGAATAACAACTTAATATGCTGTATAAAGCACCCTTTTCCTAAGTTGGCTGAATTTCCCACTTGCTAATTTAGAGACAGTGAATGACCAATCCCTTTTTGTCTCTTTAATGTCACTTGCAACTGTATAAGTATGTTAAATCCCTTCGTCAGTCTTTTTCATGGTGAAGAAGCCTATTCTGTGTAGTTAATCTTTAAAAGAAAGGTGTTCTGTATGTTTGATCCGCTATGTTACTGTCAAATAAAGAAGGGCAGACAGAAGACAGAGGATCCTGAAAGGAGGGAGAGTTTGCGAAAAGATGTGATGAGGACAAGGAGAAAGTGAAGGGAGATACCTTGTAGGTACATATCATTCAATCTCTGTCATTATAGAGGAAAGTATCAAATGACTGAGAAAATGTAATGTGATGCAGATGTGATGTTATTCAATCCCTTACCCCCAAAAAATCTTAATTAAGAGCTTATTAAGCTAAATATAATGCATGATAAATTAAATGCAAGTTTCAAACTTGCAAGTGCGTGGCCTTTGGGTGGTGCCTTTTAGCCTGTTACGTACTTGTGAGATTGGGTAGAAGAGTGAGTGTAAGAGTGTGAATGCTATTTGCAGTTACAAGAGGTCGGGCTGGGCTTGCACAGGCTCTATGAGACTTGGTGACTGGATGTGGGTACGTTCCTCTGTTATTAAACTTGCACAATAAAAAGGTTTAACTTTATCGTGCCATCTCTCTCTGTGAAGATGATATACCTGTTCTACTACTTGGCAGATGAAGAGTGTCATCAGTTACTACTACTCAGCTGAGAGGTGGTTGTTTCTTGAGATGTCTTATCTCAGCTGGTTCTTGCTTGTCTGCCTACATCCATTGGAGTCCTGACCCCATCATATACTATGAATTATATTTTTCTATGGAATGCAGATGTATAGTTCACTGTTTACTTTTTAGCTTAATATTACTTCCTAAATGTTGAGACACACTTGATTTCACTATTTCTTAACTGGAATATTAGGGCATAAACTTAAAGTAACTTGCATCAAAGAAAGTTGAGTAGTCCAGTTTTGAGTCATAGCATCATATGATTACTTGACTCTATTGATGAAATGAAAAACAAGCTGAAAATAAGCTTTTGAGAGCTATGGAAATCTGAAGGTGTGGTTGTCTTCAAGCTTGTGCCCTCTGCTCCTAAAACTGAACTCCTTATTATAAACTTTCCCCTTTGACTCCCGTGACCGCCTGCTGCAGTGCCCTTGGTGCTCTCTAGTGCCTGTGTACTATTCGTGCCTGCATTTCCTTCTTGTGGTCTCTCCTACCCCAGAACGCATTTGGGCTTTTTGTCGCATCCCTCTCCGTTTGGCAAGCACCAGGTTGTGTTTATGGCTGGTTTGGAGCTAGGCGAGTGCTTCAATTGACCAGTTGATTGCTGCTGCTAGAAATGGATGAGAGCCAAGTTCTGTTTCCCTTTTCCACAATGCAACTGCTAATTTGTATGTCTTGCTTCTACCCTCCAGCCGATTTCTGTGAAACTTAGGAGAACTCAGCATCTTTGAGACCTCTGTCTTTGTCAAATTTGCCTGAAATTGCTCTGCGTGATTAGAATTTATCAGTGTGACAGGGCTGCTGGACAGACTCCATAATGTATAATCATTGTTTTCTAAAGGTAATTGAATTCCATTGCATTTTAAAAACTTTTAGGTTTGTTTGTTAAAACAAAAATGAAGAAACTAAACTTCATGTGAAATGGTTTATCTGTTTAATCTGTGAAGTGTTTGTTTTTTCCAAGTATTGAATACAAAAGGAGGGAGGAGAAATTTGGCAGAAGTGTCTGTTTGTTGCTTATGCTCGTTAGTTCAACAGCTAGGGTGTTTCAGTATAGGTGAAATGGATACCAGCACAGGCCCTGGGGATTTGAACCATGTATTCTGCCTCCTGCGGGAGAGTGCTTTGTCTGTGAATCCGTAATACACACTGTGGTGAAATAGTCTTTCTTCTTTGATGCCGTTCCATGTTTTATAAATAACCAAACTTCCTTTAGAGTTGCCTCAGCATCTCAGGCAAATTACCCCTTAGGCTTAGTGAGTCAGTCTGGTGTTTTTTTTTTTTTTTTCCTTTGTCTCTGTGTGTATTTTAACATTTGGAGCAACTTCAACAGAAGGCATCGACAAAGGCTCAGATACCTAGCACTGAAACTGTGGAGAGATGGTAATGTTCATGCAGTGCTTTGATTTGAATTCTAATTTTTGTGCACAATGTTATTTGTTGTACAATTATCCACTGCAGTTATTCTTTGCTAGGAAAATGTGCAGCTGTGGTAAAGTGTTTTTAATCCCTTCAGATTTTTAGAAGCAGAAACTAAGTTCGTCATTCAAGACAGGTTGGAAGTGACCATTTCCTGAAAGACTTGTGAGGTAGATAGAATTTAACAGGTGCAGAAAGGATTTTATTAGAATTTGTCCAAAATAAAAATGGCTGAGAGGGGTGTTTTTCTCTTACTTAGCAGAACCTGAAGTAGCTGGGCGGGGGGGATTAACGAAGGATAACAGAATTGCAGTCAATTTTGAGTTTCCATTAATCTGCAATACACTGAACAGATGACAAAAACATGTGTCTCCTGTTACCATGTTTCCACATTTGCTAACATAACTAACTCCAGTCGAATAACTCTAATGCAAGACGAGAAAAAGCAAGAAAAGAGGAGAAAAAGAGAGAAAAGCATTTAAAAAAAGCAACAAGTTATACGACAAAGTGGCTGTCAATGACAATAAAGACAGACTTCATGTTGCTCCATTCTTTCAGGTTATCCTTTCTGAATACTGCAGAAAGAACATTAGGCTGCAGAACACTGAGTGGTCTTGGTTGAAGTGATAGTAAAAAAACCAAAACCCACAGACAAGTTTACTTATTTTCTCATTTTTTTTCTAGCTTTGTTCTTCATCCTTGTATGTCACTTCTGTCACCCTTTTTTGTGTGGGTCCTTTGCATTTTGTTGTACTGAAGCTTGCAGTTTTCAGTCATATAAACACTTCAAAGAGATTTTTTTGGTCAAGAGAAAGCTGCAGTGTGTAAATGCTGCTGATGGCTGGAGCTGAGCACCTCAAGTCTTAGTCCCCGTACAGCACCCCCTACCCCATGACTTGATCGCAAATTACTGCACCTCACCAGTAAACATAGGTGGAGCTGTGAATACATTGGTACATAATGATATGTAAGTTTTGATGGTATGTTGTCATGTTACCTCTAGAAGATGGAGCTGTAGTTCAGTTACTTCAGACCCATTAAAATTTTCAGGCTTATGAATACCATGCATCAGTTTAATTCTTATCAAGAATACTTTGTGATGTGCGTGTTATTATGAAGTTTATTGTGAGGTGAGACTTCACACTGAAGTTTGTGATTGCAGTTGTTAGCAGAGAGATCAGGAATTGTATCTATCCATCAATCAAACTCAGGGGAGATAGAGGTTTATGATTTACACATGTGAAGTTAGGCAAAACACATAGCAAAGGGTTTGTACTGGCTGTGGAAGAATGAGATGATGCCTGGTTCAGGAAAGAGTTTGTGAGTAAAAAGGGAGTTCTCCGATCACATTTGTATGGACAAAGCAACATTGAGATCAGCACTGTGAGTCATATGGCTATTTGACCAGCCTTCCTGAAAGCCAAATTTTCTGTTCTCAAACCATTAACTTCTCTTAACTTCTCAGTAGTAAAGATCTTAACAGTCTTGCCAAGTGCAAGCAGTGACTCTTGATCTTTCAAAGAGTTACCAGTAATGTCAAAGAGATAAGGGCAATCATGTTTGTGGAGAGGGATGTGAAAATGGTCTCATGAGGAACATATGGTTTTTTACTTTATTTTTGAGCAGACATTTGCTAGATCCTTATAATCTGTAAGACAAAATAAATAGTTGGCCATAAAAGGTAAGAATAGTCTGAGTGTACAGCAAGACAGAAGCCCTTACTGAGTTGTTTAGGTAGGTGTTTACAGCTTGTCAGTGGAATATAGAGAGAGGAAAAGGGAAATGCTTTCTATTTAATCTCTTAGTTGATAATATCAAAAATATTTTCTTGTGTTCACTGTGAATTAAAGAGCTCTGGTGTATCAAAACATTTCTGAACCTTTAAGGTCATGAGGAAATTTTGTAGCATGTATATCTGACATCATGACATTAATAAAATCATAGAATAGTTTGTGTTGGAAGGGACCTTTAAAGGTTGTCTAGTTCAACCCTCCCTGCAATGAGTAGGGACATCTTCAACTAGACCAGGTTGCTCAGAGCCCCATCCAATCTGACCGTGAATGTCTCCAGGCATGAGGCATCTACCACCTCTCTGGGCAACCTGTGCCAGTGTTTCACCACCCTCATTGTAAAAAATGTCTTCCTTCTATCTAGTCTGAATCTCCCCTCTCTTAGTTTAAAACCATTACCCCTTGTCCTATTGCAACAGGCCCTGCTAAAAAGGCTCTCTCCATCTTTCTTATAAGCCCCCTTTAAGTATTGAAAGGCCGCAATAAGGTCTCTGTGGAGCCTTCTCGTCTCCAGGCTGAACAACCCCAACTCTCTCAGCCTTTCCTCATAGGAGAGGTGCTCCATCGCTCTGATCACTTCTGTGGCCCTCCTCTGGACCCACTCCAACAGGTCCATGTCTGTCTTGTGCTGAGGCCCCCAGAGCTGGGTGCAGTACTCCAGGTGGGGTCTCACCAGAGCAGAGTAGAGGGGCAGAATCGCCTCCCTCGACCTGCTGGCCACACTTCTTTTGACGCAGCCCAGGATGCGGTTGGCTTTCTGGGCTGTGAGCACACGTTGCTGGCTCATGTCCAGCTTTTCATCCACCAGTACCCCCAAGTTGTTCTTGGCAGGGCTGCTTTCAACCCCTTCATCCCCCAGCCTGAGGGTTGCCCCGACCCAGGTGCAGGACCTTGCACCTGGCCTTATTGAACCTCATGAAGTTCACATGGTCCACTTCTTGAGTTTGTCCAGGTCCTTCTGGATGGCATTCTGTTCCTCAGGTGTGTCAGCCACAGCACTCAGCTTGGTGTTGCCAGAACAGAAAAATGGCAAGCCAGATGCTAAGTTGCTTTGTCTGAGCATACTTAGCAAAGTACTCTTTAGTAACATCTACACGGAGGCAGCTGAGTCTCTCTGTAACAATTTGCGGACGATGATTTGAGAGTGATTGAGAGAAGACTGCTTTGCATCCATTACAGAAGGCTGAGAAGTGAAAGGGTGGGGATTCTGACTACGGATGGAAGCAGAGCTATGAGGGAAGCTGGAGTTGGGATTTTCAGAAGTGCGGAGCTTATGACTACCATACCTTCAGTGCATACCTCTAAATTCGTGTGAAAATGCTAACTACTCAGGAAAAAAAAAGCATAGTTGTTTCAAGCAGAGCATTCGAAGTTAATGCTTGTCTTTTTGATGCTTTTAAAGAAAATCTAACTGCACTTACTTCCATATTGTGAAAGGAAGGTAACGTTATCTTACCTTACAGAAGCCCTTGAAGGCAGGTTTAATTATTTCATATTGTTCACTTGTATTCTCTGATTACAATATCCTAACAACAATTAAGAAAATATTTAAAGGTGGCATAATTTTGTATTTAGTGTGGACTGCAAATAGTAGCTATTGAAAATAAGAATGACTGTGTATAATGGTATTGCCTATGACTGAAGTGGTGTGTGTAAATACACATAGAAAGACTGTTTATGAAACCTCAGTTTGACCTTTAATGTTCGTATTTTCTCTCTCTTCTGGTGTTGTCTTTGAAACCTTAGTGTGTCTTTAATACAATTTTTGTGTAATAATACATAGGTTTTGAAAGCAACCTGTAGATTTCCAATATATCTCATCGGATAAGTTACCGAGAGCTTTGTTTTTCTATTCCTGAATTTTATGTACTTTCACATATAGATAGAAAAGTTATAAAATCAACTTGAGAAAATTGTGAGAGGCAGTGCAAGATGGGAGAATTTTTTTGTAGTGCTCATAGGATGGAACAGAGTAGCGATTGTAAGATTTTGCATTATTGCTGCTGTTAACTGGCTGCATACCATTTGTGGCAGATTTGAGTTACACAAAGTAGAAATTTAGGTTGGTGTCTCTTCAGTGAAAAAATAATAGCATTTTTTTCTGAAAACAGCCACCTGCATTAGCAGACGTTCAGAGGTGTTACAATTATGTTCATTATTTGCTTGTCATGAGTTTCTTTCTTCAATGTTTGGGCAGTCATTTACTTTCTGGTGGTAAAATATCCTAGACCTGACTATGCAAGCAGTTTATGGCTATAGCTGTGCTGTTGGCTGTGAGAGTTGCAGTGGTGTGTGTGCTGTCTCCTTTCTGCACGCTTCTGGAATCTATTACAGCCATTGGTGCTGCAGGTGTGAAAGTAACTTAGTGTTTGTATAGCAGTTTCCCTGAAATCATCCAGATCAATCTATATCATTTTTGTGAGCCAACAAGTTCAGTCATTGGTGGAGGGTGGTAAAATGATGCATTAACTTTTTGGGCAAGTCCTCTGCAAGACTGACTGTGTAGTAGCTGTTTCTACCTTCCTATTAGAGAAAACAGTAGGAAGCACAAGTGTAGTTCCTCTTAAGAAGGACTTTTTCTTTGTTCAGAAACTAGGGGATTTCTTGGGATTGTCAGAAGATTTTGATTATGTATATACATATTTTTAATTGTTATTTCTGAGGAGAGAATTTTCTTTTCCCTAGCATTCTGATTCTGCCTGTTTTGTAGAGGCTTTATGTTTTTTCTGACATACTGAAAGGCTGTCTTGCAGTTGCATTCAAATATTGGTAAATCTTAGCCTGTGCTTTGTAAAGTATAGCTCTTGTCTTGATGCCTGTTGTCAAGAATGTGTAGTCTAGGAGTTATGCTCCAATAGTAGACACAAGTTTAATTCTCTGTCCAGATTTAGTTGTCTAAAATTTAAATGCCTGTGTTGAGGTAGTTACTCTTAAGTCTCCATTAAATTTACAGAAATAATTACCTCCAGAAGGCTATTCGTCTCTTTCTAAGCTATCTGTCCAAGATAAGAAAGATAAATTGCTGTGGTGATTACAAATGAAGCAGAGAGTGACTCGTTGAGATTCAAATATCCAGCTTACCCTCTGCAGTGAGGGTCACTGCATCTCATCAGAACTGTTCAGATGGCACTAGTTCAGTTGTAGATTGCTTCTTCCTGTTTCTAGCTGTGGAGATACGTATTTATTTTAAGTGTCAGTTGGCCCTCACTGCGTGCGTTTGAGGATCTGGAGGTCTGGATGAATTACTGCTGTTTGCTTCACCTTTTGGTTCTGGAGGCCCAGTTCAGAGGGTCAGTGGTAGTTCATAAAATGTTTCTTTTCACCTGAGTGACTTTTAAAGGCGTATTTGTTTTCTGGGTTGTTTAGCCATAGTTAAGATGGATGTATAATACAGTCCAGTGATTTTTATTTTTTATTTTTTTACCATAGTAGACAATATTAGTTGTTTTTGCTTTTTAATTATGTTTTTAATTATAGCAACAGATATATAAAATAAATGTGCTTTTTCCTTGGAGGATGTGGAGGAAGATAACGGAGGGAGGAGTGTGTTTTTGTGTGTGAGATCTTTGCAGTCTTTCTGAACATGAGGTATAATAACAATGTTGCTTCAGATGTTTAGTTGTTGATTAAAAAGCCTCCAAATTTGCTCATCAAAATATCCTCTTTTTGTTTCTGGATGCTTCCTACCTCAAATTCAATTTTCCCTTCAGTGCTTTTGTGAGGTAGAGGAATGTCATCGTCGCTCTTTTATGGATGGCAGCTGTGGCACAGGCTTTGCTTTTTCATTGTAAGTGAAGAGGGCAGCATGCCTGTGTGAGCCACGTGCCAAGTCCTGTAGGTGTGAGGGCTCCGTACCTTACCTGAACAGGCGGGTGTCTAATGCCGGTTGAGACTAAGGGCTGGCAGGTGTGACACAACTTAGAGGAGTCTGGTATGCATCTGAGCTGGAAGCTGATGGTGTCTCAGATAGTACTACTAGGTACCTTAACAGAGAGCTTTTTAAATTGACCTCGTGAAGATTTCAAGATCCCTGTTACTGCAATACCTTAATTGTTGGCATATTCTTGTAGCGTTTGAATGCTCCTGTTCCCTGGGGAAGATAAAATCTTCAATCTGAACTGAAAATTTTTGCATGATTTCTTCATTACCATTAGCTGGTAACTTCTAAAACTAAAGCTATTTAGAGAAAGAGAACATAACTTTTTTTTGCAAACATAGGCTTTTCTCACGTGTAAAAACCATCCAACATGCCCTGTTACAATTATTGTGTGTTTTGACTTAAAGTATGACAGGTTGGTGCCAAACTTTTTGTCACTCATTATTCTGTGAGTTGTCATGACTGATGTTACACTGTTAACATAGTAGCAGATATGTAGGAATATTTAATTGTAAATTAAATAAATACTTGTGTTTATGTCTTGCAGTTCATTTTCACTGCTTAGATTTTGATATTTTTGTTTCTCTCTTGTAGTTATAGAAGACAATATAAGACTAAACTAAATGTGAAAGTTTCACTGCTAATTAAGCAGGCATAATTGTACTGGTAAACATTCTGGATGTGTGCACTGTCAAAGTTTGTAGAGGAAAGGAATGCTGTGGTTGTGACTACCTTAGAAAATGCTAATGATGCTAGGAATGATGCTACAAAACCTTAAATTCATAAATCCTGAGAAATTTTAAGTTGTCTGTATTATATTGCAGCAAATACTTTGACGGTGTAGTTCCTATTTTAACCTCTATATAGGGAAATGTAAAACAGCAATTCCAAAACTTAGGGTTGTTACCTGAACTGGGGTTGTGACAGGTGGAAGCAGGGTCACAACAACCAGCAAAAATCTTTTTTTTTGTCAATTCTGTAATAGTTTTCAACCAATGGTCTGAATTATCTCAGCTGCAACTGTATGGAAATGAATTGGATTTCATACTGAATACTGGATGTGAGGCTGAAAGTTATAGTTAGTTGTATTAAAATATCAGAGAAGCATTAGAGTCTGAGAAACGTAGTTGTTCAGGGCTTTTGAAAGTTGCTCTGTTCTGGGACACCCATTTGTCTCTCTTGCCTATACCCCAGGATATTTGCAGGGGAACTGAGGTGAAGATAAGAGTTTATTTTAATTAAATTGCCAAAAAAGTTTTGTTTTCTTGCTAAGAAATATCTAAGGTTTTAAAGTCTCTGCATTTCAAGGCATCAAGTTTGTTGTATACTGTACATCCCTTCCTAAAAAGGGGACTATTTCTTATGTTCTGTCATTGAAAACTGTTCTTCCTGGTTGTCAATATGAGTAAGGGTCTTTTGTTACCTAGTTGTTTCTCCTGGTTTGGGATCCATCCTAGTGTAAGTTTTGAGGAAAAAGGAGCTCTGTTGTTTTTTTTTCCTTCATCCTGTATAATTTTTACTTTTTTAATGTTCTTAAACCTTATTCTTTTTTATCATCCAAATATTTATTTTAAATTTTACTGTTTTATCTGTAATAATGGTAACCATCATACGTGTGTCCTCTCATCAAGAGGAATGAACTGTAGAAAGGAACAAAATTTTTTCAACATCAGTTACAGTAACCTGTAAATGGTTGGAGAGGATCAGCTGTTTGTAGTGTCGGCTTCCAGTTCAGGCATAAAAAAGGTTGCTGTCAACTCAAAGATGTTTTTGCAAATTATGAAGGAAGCTACTAGCTGCTTAATTTCATTGCTTGTGATTGAATTTATTTGCAGTAGCCATTAACTGTTGTTTCATTGGTCACAGAATCACTAAGGTTGGAAAAGACCTGTAAGATCATCAAGTCCAACCATCAACCCAACACCACCATGCCCACTAAACCATGTCCCACAATGCCATGTCCACACGTTCCTTGAACACCTCCAGTAAGGGTGACTCCACCACTTCCCTGGGCAGCCTGTTCCAATGCTTCACCACTCTCTCAGTAAAGAAATTTTTCCTAATATCCAATCTAAACCTCCCCTGGCGCAACTTGAGGCCATTTCCTCTTGTCCTGTCGCTAGTCACTTGGGAGAAGAGACCAACACCCACCTCTCTGCAACCCCCTTTCAGATAACTGTAGAGAGCGATGAGGTCTTCCATCAGCCTCCTCTTCTCCAGGCTGAACAACCCCAGTTCCCTCAGCCGCTCCTCATAAGACTTGTGCTCCAGACCCGTCACCAGTTTCATTGCCCTTCTCTGGACACGCTCCAGCACCTCAATGTCTTTCTTGTAGTGAGGGGCCCAAAACTGAACAGCATTAGAGGTGTGGCCTCACCAGTGCTGAGTACAGGGGTGTGATCACTTCCCTACTCCTTCTGGCCACACTATTTCTGATACAGGCCAGGATGCTGTTGGCCTTCTTGGCCACCTGGGCACACTGCTGGCTCATATTCAGCCGGCTGTCGATCGACACCCCTAGGTCTTTTTCTGCAGGGCAGATTTCCAGCCACTTGTCCCCAAGCCTGTAGCGTTGCATGGGGTTGTTGTGACCCAAGTGCAGGACCCGGCACTTGGCATTGTTGAACTTCATCCAATTGGCCTCAGCCCATCGATCCAGCCTGTCCAGATCCCTCTGCAGAGCCTTCCTACCTTCCAACAGATCAACACTCCCACCCAACTTGGTGTCATCTGCAAACTTGCTGAGGGTACACTCAATCCCCTCATCCAGATCATCGATAAATATATTAAACAAGACTGGCCCCAAAACTGAGCCCTGGGGGATTCTGCTTGTGACCGGCCGCCAACTGGATTTCACTCCATTCAACACAACTCTCTGGGCTCGGCCATCCAGCCAGTTTTTTACCCAGCGAAGAGTGTACCTGTCTAAGCCACAATTTGCCAGCTTCTCCAGGAGAATACTGTGGGAGACAGTGTTGAAGGCTTTACTAAAGTCCAGGTAGACAACATCGACAGCCATTCCCTCATCCGCTAGGCCGGTCACCTGGTCTTAGAAGGAGATCAGGTTGGTCATTCATAGTCTGAAGCTAGTGTATGAAAAAACCAATGTTCTAGGAGGATAAAGGTAAGATACCTTTAGAAGTACTGTGAAAATCTTTTTTGGAAATAGGTGATCCGTGTAAAAGCAAATGCTGCAGTGTATGCGTCACTGTCAAGTGGACTCTTTGAAAGTGGTTTCGTTTTTTTTTTAAACCTGCAGTGGTAGTGTTACTGTAGCTGATGAGCCAAGGATGAAAGAAGCAAGGTTTCTAGGAAGAGGTAATGAATTTGGAAAAAGTGAATGACCTTTTGGGCTCAGAATCCTTTCAGTTTTTAACAATGAGCAAAATGTAAGGTAAACACAGATCAATGTAGACGTAGTTTTCTGGACCAGCAGCTAAGCTTTTATACTTCTCATCTGTAGGAGGTGGGGGGGAGGGAATTTAGCACCTGGAAGGCAGAGGGAGGAGAAGACAGGAGCACTCTTTCCTTGAAGATCGTGCCTGGGACATTGAGTTGGGTTATTTGATTTATGTAAAAGCTTTTCCTGGTGTCTGAGAGTTTTGCTTATTGATTGTTTTAAGCTACTGCACCACAGAAGGAATTCATTTTGTCTGGGAAGTTTTTCCTCTATGTGTTGAGCTTCGCAAATGTGAATGCTCCTCGCTTAGTGTGTCTTGGCTTTAGGAATCTCATAAATTGACCAACCTGATCTTCTTCTAAGACCAGGTGACCCGCCTAGTGGATGAGGGAAAGGCTGTTGATATTGTCTACCTGGACTTTAGTAAAGCCTTTGACGCTGTCTCCCACAGTATTCTCTTGGAGAAGCTGGCAAATCATGGCTTAGACAGGTGCACTCTTTGCTGGGTAAAAAACTGGCTGGATGGCTGAGCCCAGAGAGTTGTGGCGAATGGAGCAAAATCCGGTTGGCGTCTGGTCACAAGTGGAGTCCCCCAGGGCTCAGTTTTGGGGCTGGTCTTGTTTAATATATTTGTTGATGATCTGGATGAGGGGATTGAGTGTACCCTCAGCAAGTTTGCAGATGACACCAAGTTGGGTGGGAGTGTTGATCTGCTTGAGGGTAGGAAGGCTCTGCAGAGTGATCTGGACAGGCTGGATCGATGGGCCGAGGCCAATTAATTGTATGAGGTTCAACAAGGCCAAGTGCCGGGTCCTGCATTTTGGTCACAACAACCCCATGCAACGCTACAGGCTTGGGGATGAGTGGCTGGAAAGCAGCCTGGAAGAAAAGGACCCTGGGGTGTTGATTGACAGCTGTCTGAAGATGAGCCAGCAGTGTGCCCAGGTGGCCAAGAAGGCCAACGGCATCCTGGCCTGTATCAGAAACAGTGTGGCCAGCAGGAGTAGGGAGGTGATCGTGCTCCTGTACTCGGCGCTGGTGAGGCCGCACCTCGAATCCTGTGTTCAGTTTTGGGCCCCTCACTACAAGAAGGACACTGAGGTGCTGAAGCGTGTCCAGAGAAGGGCGACGAAGCTGGTGAGGGGTCTGGAGCACAAGTCTTATGAGGAGCGGCTGAGGGAACTGGGGTTGTTCAGCCTGGAGAAGAGGAGGCTGAGGGGAGACCTCATCGCTCTCTACAATTACCTGAAAGGGGGTTGCAGAGAGGTGGGTGTTGGTCTTTTCTCCCAAGTGACTAGCGACAGGACAAGAGGAAACGGCCTCAAGTTGCGCCAGGGGTGGTTTAGGCTGGATATTAGGAAAAATTTCTTTACTGAGAGAGTGGTGAAGCATCGGAATAGGCTGCCTAGGGAGGTGGTGGAGTCACCCTCACTGGAGGTGTTTGAGGAACGCGTGGACATGGCATTGTGGGACATGGTTTAATGGGCATGGTGGTGTTGGGTTGATGGTTGGACTTGATGATCTTACAGGTCTTTTCCAACCTTAGTGATTCTGCGATTCTGTGATATCTTCATGAACGCTGCATCTGTGTGTAAAATTGGGAAATTATGTTCTGAAATGTTTTGCTATGGCATGATGCTATCTTGTAGTTAGCAGAAGGAGATAAACATCAGTATACAGGTGCATGTCGCCCGCAATGCAAAGCTGTTGCAGTATGCTGAAAATTAACTTGCTTTTCATTTATTCCCTTCCTGTTTTAGTGGGATGAGAATAGGAATAGGCCTTTGCTCTAACACAGCTTGGGCTAACAAGTGAGCGTTTTTCTTCATGGGCTGTAAGAGGACAGGTTAAAACCGGCATATTTCATACATCTTGATTAAAAAGCTTGACAAATGTTCTTTAAGAAGGTTGTGAAGCCCCTGTACTTCCAGTAAAAACCAGTCCTGTCCTGGGAGTTTGTAGGGACTGGGATTGGGGAAATGTGATGAATTACCTAAGAAGTTTATAAAAGTGTTTTTTACAAACTAAGATATATTATAGCACAAATACATTATTTTCTTAATGAAGGAAGAGTATGGATTTACCTTTTGTAGCTAAAGGGGGTTGTAGCTGCTTGAACTAACTGCAGGCTGCTCTTTCGATGGCAAACCATGCCATAGAAAGGATTGGTACTGCCGCTGAGAGGTTCCAGATAATCTTTGCCCTGAATTTCAATACTACAGATAGGCATAGTTTACTTTTTTTCCCTCAGGAAAGATATATTCATTCTTCTCTATTGTAACGGCGCAGACACCTGAATTTGTCATAGCAAAAATTTTGCTGTAAGATGCTGCCAGCAGCTACTTGGCTGCCATCCCACAACAAGAATAGCCTGCATCCAAGTTCTGATGCCAAATAATTTGTAGGTTAACCTTTGCATCCCATCTCAAATCAGCGCACGCTGTCTCTAGGGAACAAATCTGGCCTATTTTTAGGAATTATCTGCCTCTATTAGATAGCTTGCATGCAAACTGTGTAATTAATGCCTCTAGCAGTTGTTGGTAAGAAGCTTCCCTACTGTGAGGCAATGTCTGTGAGAAACTACCCTTGTAGCAAGTAAATCCTTTTTTCGCCTTAAGATTCCACATGACTGAGTCATTGAATATGGAAGTATCAGTAAGGTGTCTACTGCTGAAATAGTGTCATGTGCAGGAACAAGTTACAGTTCATGTCTGTTCACTTTCATCTGACATATGACACAAATGGCAACTAGCAACATTTAGGCAAAAGATGTTGTGACCTGTGATCCAGGATGTCATGCGATGACTGTAAACACTGCAAGGCATACTGTAAGCTGACATCAGTTAAATTTCAGACACCATGCTTGAATGCTAGCACTTAATGTAGTGTAGTGGTCAAGCTACTAGCAATTAGCACAGAGGGACAGTTTAAATAACCAGGTGTTCTCCGAAATCTGAACAGTAGGACAAATCTTTTGAGAGAAAAGTTGGTAAATATTTTGTGGTTTTTTTTTTTCTTTCTCTAAACTCACTTTAATTAGGGGTGAGAAATAGGCTTTTCTTTCCAGAAGATAATTCTTTATCTCCCCCTGTAATGAAGTAGTATCACAAGGAACAGGTTAAGGTAGGGGTTGTCTTGTATGAAATACTTCTCCTTTCTCATTTTATGTCTGTGATCTATTCATCTTGATTATCTCCATCCAGGATTAAGTTCAAATTGATGGCCTATAATAGGGTAACAAGATTACCTCCAAAATGCCTGCTTTTTGCTATATGTAAAATGGAATGATTCACACTTCACACTTTTTGTAAAAGTGGCAGCAGAACAACACTAGTAGAAAAGATTAATGGGTTTTAGCCATTGTTACTGCTCTTTTAGATTTCCGCCCCCCGCCCCCGCCATGTAAAAATGAGAAGCTTAACACACTCAGGCTAACATATTCTGTAAACAGTTTGATAGTTTTTCAGTGTTTTTGTAAACAAACAAAATAGGATGACAAGCAACCACAAAAAGAAATATAAGAAACAAGGCATGACAAGTTTTGACAAGGAAGAAGCAGTACTGTCTTGCATCTTTAATGAAGTTTTTGGGGTTTTTTAGATATCTAAGATATATATGGCAGACACAACTGCTTGTAAGATAGGGGTTTACTTACAGTATGAGACAGTATCAAACCTGAAGCGTTGCAAGCACTTCAGTGGCAAGTTTTTAGAATTTAGAATGAACTTTGAAAAGGGTGCAGAATGGAGGGGAAACAAAAGCAATGTATTTCAATAGGTTTAATGCAGATTATTTTGTGGGTGTAGGTAGGATTAGTCACCTACATGTTGTAGGGTTCATAAGCAGCAGTTCTGCAGAAAAATATTTTGAGGGGTTTTCCTATTTTGTTGTACACCAAACAGGGTATGATGCAGTATCATGCTGTTGAATGGGGTATAGAAAGCAACTGTTGTGGTTGTTAATCAAGTATGGTGTTTGTAAGATACCTGAAAATGTTCTTTCACTTTGGTCAGCGCTGTAATGCACTAGCTGGAGTTAGTGTCCAGTTTGGGTACAGCACTGTATGTGAGGTGTGTGGGTGGGGAGAAGGGAAGAGAGAAAAAGAAGTCGAAGTAGAGAACTAGAAAACAGCATGACATTTTAGAGAAGAGCTAAAAGAGTTGGCGTGGTTTAATTTAAAAAGAGAAGCCTAGGAAATTGAAGTCTTCAAATACTTAAAAACTGTGCTCTGTGCTCATAGCTGTCTATAATACTTTAAGGCCAGTAATGGTCAAGGTGTGGTCAAGGAACGTACACCTGACTTCGGCACCTACCTCTACAAAGTATATTTGGGTTAATTTATTTTGCTTGTAGGATTAATGTGTGACCAATACTGAAAATAGAAGTAGTGTTGAGTAGATAAATCAGTATATGATTTATAGGCTAGCACAAAAATACCGTATATGTGAATGTAATAATACTGCGGTACCATGGAGAATGGTGTAGTTTCAAGGATATATATTTATATTGTGGATCTTCTATCTTCTCTGAGAATGTTGTGAACTGCCGATTTGAAAGCCGTCATATCTCAGTCATAAGGCCCTGGTATCTAACATGCCTTCTTGCATATTATTACATGAGATCACCATAGTTTTTTCTGCAGTCCTTCAGTTTGAGAGTAAGAATTGTTTAGATCCATGGGGAGGAGTAAGATAGGGAAGGGAAAGAAATAGAAATGAATGCTTCCCCCATTAAAAGTGCTATGCATGCTTATCTTAAGGCTTCAGTTATTTTAGATAAATGACAAAACACATTATCCTCATGAGTTAATTAAAAATATTGACAAATAGTGGCTATACTTATAATGTCACTATTTGAAGACAAAATGAACCAAACAAAGAGAGGCAGGCTAGAATGGGAGAGCATTTACAGAGAACCTTGCCTTAGCAACTGTCATTGGGAAGGTGAAATCTCAAAACATATAATAAAGTTTTGCAGAAGTTTTTATCCAGTGTTGATGATAAATTCAGTTACTTTCCCAGTATTAGCTTTGAGGTTCAGAAGACTGAAATAAAAATGTTGATTTTGATCATTAGGAAGTATTTCTAAAACAATTCATGGACTTTAGCAATAACAAATACTTTAATGATTATTTTACTAGGAAAAAAAATAGGTGATTAACTCTTGTTTGTATTTATGTTGGAACTGCTTTTCCCTTGTCTGAATTTTGCTATGGTTAGTGGAATTTACTTTTTGCTGCCATGCTTCGTGTTTCCTTTTGTTTCGGCAGAGAACTAGTTGTTTTCTGATAGTAGACTTGGCTTTTCTATGCAGTGGAATGCCAGAAGCATCACAGCCCCACTTTGTACCTTGCAATAATAAGTTAGCATAGACACTATTATTACTGTATTTACCTTCATTTTATAAGCTGGAAAAACAGAGTTATAAATTATATGGATTTAGAACGCAGTAGCATCAGTTTGAGTGCAGGAGGAAAAGAGAAATGGTACTAAATTGATTAAAAAATTAACTAACCAAGGAGGTTCTGGAACTATATATTGATAAATATATGCTTATGAAGATGCAACTCAAATTTTGACAACAAAGTAATGATGTAAAATTCATGCTATTTTACTCCCCATCAAGTCTTTTTTATGTCATTTTTGTGTCACAGGTTACTGCTGGTAATACTTCATTACTTGATAGACTTACTATCATCTTTCTCCACATCCTAATTCTAATCCTACCTTTCTTTTGTGCCTGTTTTGAATGAGAGAATGGTTTCTGTGGATGAAGGGTTTGTCTGGTCAAGTTTTTCAGTGCTGATGTCCAATTAGAGCCGTCAAAGGTGGTGAGTTTAGGAGTGCTCTGTGTCACCAAACTGCAGACTTATATCATTTAGTCAACTGAGCGGTGGCGGGATCTTAACTTTAGACGACTGATGGTGTTGGTAGACTGGAATGAATTGCTGTGTTCCTGGCAGATATTGAGCAAAGTGACCTTAAAAAATCCAACCAAATATAATCTATAAATATCAATTGCAAAATTACATTCAGATTCTTAAAAGTGGTTATATAACACTTAGAACTTGTAATTGTGCCTGATTTGGGGGGGAAAAACCCAAATCAATATCAGTAACACAAAGACTCAATTGCCTACATTTATCTATGTGATAGTTTCTTACAGATCTGTTTCAGTATTGGAGGCATTATTGATTCTCAACTCCTTCCCAAGTCATTAGTTGATGAAAATACCTACTAACTTCCTGTACAGTAAATTACCACTTCATTAGTTGTGTTGTATACACTCAGAGCTGGTCTCGGTTAATTCTTGTCTGGCTTTTTATAGAAAGAGGAGCCCTGTAATCTGTCATGTAATCAGTCTGGTTACACAGAGGCCACATACGTTTTAACCGTTTGCTGTATGTCTTATAATGCTAGTAAATTAGGACATTATGGTACAATTCTTTCATAATTTTTGAAGGCATATGCCTTGAACCTGTGCTGAGACAGCAGTAACAAGTAGAGCACTTCATGCTCTCAGAAATATGGAAAACCTACCATGTAGAAGTATTAGATGTATTCTGAACTTGGATTTGGTATCTTTATCTCTCTTTATCAGTATCAGCAATTGACTTTAAATTTCTCTTGTACTTAACTGTAAAATGTGTATGTTAATTGAGTTATTTGCTAAAAGATTACCAAATCAATTTATAGAAGCTAAATAGCTTTTGCTCCAAGGTATGAAAGAAAACAAACAAACAAAACACTGACCTGAAGGGCTGCTGACAACATCTGTGAAATTGTGCCATAATTCCAGCTGAATTTAAACACATGGAAATGAAAGTAAATATATATGTATATGTGTGTATATAAACCCAACATGGAAATATGAGTAAAATGCATTAATTGAAGGCAGCATAATTTTAGCTTATTTAAAACTAAGCCTATATGTTTGCATATTAGAATGTAATGTGCAGGTACAGCTGTACATTAGATTGAGTTCTTGAAATAACAGGAAGGTTGATTGGAGGACATCCCTGAAAGTCATCTTAATTAAAACTTTTGCTCCAAGAAGGAGTCTAGATCAGGTCAGCTGGAGCTTTGCCTAGCTGTGTCTTGAAGAAGTCCAAGGATGGAGGTTCTGCAACCATTCTGGGGAACCTGTTACTGTGCTGCACTGTGTGACCTGTGGTGGAAGTCTGCATTAAAAATTAAACAACTTGTAATTTCCAGCTTTTATAACTGGAAGTTACATACAGCAGCACTGTTGCTTAGTAATTCTGATTCGATTTGCATTGTTTTAAAATGTTGTGTCTTGTGTTGTTTTGAAAACAGATCCTAGTCGTCTTTGTGTTTTGGACTGCTGCTGAGCCATGAGTTACTGTCCAGAAAATAACCACGTGACTGCATATTTTTCATTAACAATAACTAAGTTAGAGCTCAGGACTGTGCATGTTGCATTACTGTTTTCTTCTCCTTGTGCAGTACTCAGTGTTTATTAATGTTGACATTCACCTGATGTCTTATCCTATGGTCACAGAGGGCAGTGAGCTTTAGATTTTGGTGTCATCTAGAACTATGTATAATCATCACCAATTGTCACCTTGCTATCCAGTCCTTTGTCTTAACATTTGTGATATGCAGTGCAGACCAGTGGAATGTATCTACTGTTAACTAATCCTCCAGAAGAGGGACCACTGTATTCATACCCTTCCTTTCCTGTGCTCTAGTAAGTGAGAAAGGATTCTTCTTTCTTCTTGTACCTTAACAATTCAGTTTCTTTAAGAACCTTGGTCAAGGATCTTACCAAAGCTATTTCAACAACAGTCTTTCCACCCCTTTCTCCCTGCCTCATTTCCCCTCCACTCATTTTCTTCATCTTTCAGAGAAGTTTAATAGACTAATAGACCTCTGATAGAGGTGTTGTTTTAAATTATGTCAGCAGTTTCGTATTTTGGCTCTTGCAGAGCTCTTAGGTGAATACTCACTGGTCCTGGTGGGTTTTGTTGTCATTGCTGTATTTATTCTAAGATCTTTCCTATCATAGAATGGTTTGGGTTGGAAGGGACCTTAAAGATCATGTAGTTCCAACCCCCCTGCCATGGGCAGGGACATCTTCCACTAGACCAGGTTGCTCAAAGCCCCATCCACCCTGGCCTTGAACACTTGCAGGGATGGGGCATCCACAACTTCTCTGGGCAACCTGTACCAGTGCCTCACTACCCTCATGGCGAAGAATTTCTTCCTAATATCTAATCTAAATCTACCCTCTTTCAGCCTAAAGTCATTACCCCTTGTCCTCTCACTACATGCCCTTGTGAAAAGTCCCTCTCCAGCTTTCTTGTAGGTCCCTTTCAGGTACTGGAAGGCTGCTATAAAGTCTCCCCAGAGCCTTCTCTTCCCCAGGCTGAACAACCCCAACTCTCAGCCTCTCTTCATAGGAGAGGTGCTCTAGCCATCTCTTGTAATGTCAGTTGACGAAACTTGCTTAGATACGTATTCCAGCAATAACTTCAGTTTGGAAACATTCCAAATCTGTTGTAGAGATTTAGTTTAGAAATAAATTAAAAAAAAAGAAAAGCTTACATATTATAGCTTTTTCTTTCTTTATTAATCCTTTTGCATCTCAGTCATTTATCAGCCTTGTCATCTGTTAGGTTTCTTGCATCTGCTTTGAAATGTCTTTATTATTAGCTTTTATCAAATTAATCCTCCAGAATATTTTTGGTCAGTCTTTCTTCTGACTTCTTTTTTGTTTGGTTGGTATAATTAAGCTCCCTTTTTCCTTTGAAGCATGTCCATTAATTTTGGGGTTTTAAATACAAAATTCATGACCCTTTACCATTTTGCTTAAGCCATCAATAATAATGGCCTTGGAATAAAGTTCTCTGGGAAGTCACAAAAACATGAAACATGTTTTTTTTTTAATTATGAAACAATAATTCCTCACAGTTTAAAAATATTTTTTTATAGTATCTTAAGTATCTAATTTTTCCTTTTGGCTGTTTTCTTGATAGTAACTCATTCTCTCTATCTATAAGACTTTGTATGTAACTATCTACATGGTGAAGCAAGAGCTATATACATTTTTAATCTTCACAATAAACTGATAGTGTGCAGCCCCTGAAGCAGAGTAGAGTTCTCAGTTTGAGTCAGACACTCCTAATCTTACATACATGGTGGTGAAATAAGTGATTTCTGTGTCTGCATTTCGATGTGATTGATGATTACCTCTGGGTTATGGAACTTGGTTACTTCCAGTGGAGAAAGTTACGCTCTGTATCTCCTGTGTTTATACAGGACTCAAGTGGAAATACAGTCATGGGTGAGATGGACAAAAGTTTCTTCCAGACAGATGCTAAGCAGCTGGTGATTGCAATCTTTCATTTGGGGAAAATTCTGTTCTCTTTCATCCTTTCAATCCACTTAATTTCCTACTTCCTAACAAGTTCTTCAGATTTTGACATCTTCAATGTGGCAGGCTTATACTTTGTTTAGATAATTTTTGAATGTAAACCACCTGTCAAAGTATTTATCAGTAGCTTTTGCATTTGTTTTAAGGTTGAAAATAAAATGTCTGTTTACTTATGTAAGCCTTGAGGGTAGTTACATTTGCATAAATTCACAGTGCTGCTAATGCAATTTAAAAGTATATCGCAAATAATACCCTAAAAGTGCAGCGGTGCAATTTATTAAAACTTACCACATGCAGATCTGACAACTTAATTTGTAGCTTTTATCTTGTCCTTTGGTGACAGTCAGTTCAGTCCTTTCTTACCCTCTTTACAGATGCCAGTGAAAAGAGATGAGCATTACAGCATTCAGTGAAGGCCATTTCATTTGAGCTTTTTGAAAGGATAAGGAAGTAAATTCAACAGCTGCGCAGCCCTTTCAGAGAGTATCCTGCTTAGTAGTTTCTTGTCTAGTCAAGTGAGGCTTTTCCACATGCATTTCTCCCTTTCCCAGTTGCTTGCTTGGAGAAGAACAGTGGGTGTCCTGAAACCAGCCTCTTGTAGAACTGTGTGATAAGACATTCTCTAATTTCTAGGATTTCTGACTCTCATTCAGGGCTTTACAAGTGATTATTTTATGTTCTTCTGTTGGGAACTGAGATTATAAAGTTGATTCTGGCTTTTAGTTTTACTTACATAGTTTAGGTAAAGCATTTGGTGAGTGAAATATATTACATTTGGGAAAGAGCAAGCATGGAGTCTGAGGTTTTTGATGGTTACTTTACTGGAGATGGGTAATGTGGCTGTAAAGGTGTTACAAGTTTTATGTTTGGTTCAAGCGCAAAGTTTTTCTTAATTTTTTTGTTGTGAAATGCTTGTGAAAGATGCGTTGCTGGTCTCATGATATAGTTTTAAACCTTTTTGTGTTATAAGAAAATAAAATCGCATTCCCAGCGGTAGGCATTTTATAGAAGAAAATAGACTTGCAAAAAGCGTATGTCACACTACGTATCACACTATGGGAGGTACTACTATAAACACCTCAGTAACACAAGTGTTAAAATGTCTTAAAATGCATGTTCTCTGTGTAAGAACTTAATGAAGAGTATGCTGAAAACTTGGTTTTGATACTTAATTTTTGGAACAGGGTAATTTCAGGGAGACTGGAGGAAAAAAACTCAATACATGTGCCAGTAATTAAAAGAGAAGAGTGGTGTGTGGGTCTGGGGAGGTGTGAAAGAGAATGATGGACTGTCAGGCTAACCTAATAATAGACTTATACTTCTGTTTGCGTGTCAAACGTATTGAAGAATAATTCTAAAACTATCACTGGTTACTCAAGCTTTTGTATAAAAATAGTCCTTGTCTTTTGGAAATGGATGAGAAGCTGGATTAGTAAAGGTGACTAAAAATCATGACACAAATACAGTCTTTGAAGCACTTGAAGTATTGCAGGGAGTGCTGGGGTGACCCCTGCCTTTGGTGGCCACTGCAGAAACCTCATTACCACCAAGTCTGGTCTCAGGACCTCCTGACTCCAAGTATAAGGCAACTCTCTTCTCTCTGGTATTGTTGTAGGAGAGGGGAAAAACTCTGCTCGTTAGGGAGAGTGGTTATGTTCAGACCCTTTGCCTCTCCAGTGTTGGTAGGAGGAGAAGGAACTGGCTCTGCAGCAAGGTCAGAGAGCCTGGGTGGGGAGCAGGAGGTTCCTGAAGGAGCAGCACAGCAGGTGCTTGCGTACGGCCTCACTGTCAGATGCCTGACTAGTATTGCTTATGCAATGAAATAATTTTGTAGTGTTGCAGTGCATATGTTTAGGACTGTAATGCTCCTAAGTTATTGTTCTTTATCCCATTCCTACTGGAAGTTTCAGGTGGAAGTAGGAAGAAGCTAATGTTTCAAGCCCTGCACTTTTTTTTTTCTTTTCCTCCGCTCTGAGCATTTGCTGTGCTTTCCTTAGGTCATGATTTCACTGACAAAATAGATTTTACTGCTAGATAATTAACTTGTGTTTGCTTCCCCACATTTAAAAAAAGGGGAGGGGGCAGGAATGACAGACATTCTGCTTTTAGTAGGGAATGTAAAAAAAAAAAAAACCACAACCAACCAACCCTTTTTTTGTCTGTTTTGTTCTAAAAATACATTGGCTTTTTTAGTTGGTGTTTTTATTGATAGTCAGGTGTCATAGACATCTGAGAGAGGTTTAGGCCTTAAATTTTCTCAGCTAAATTTGTGAGAACTTGAGCTTGGGAATGCATATTTTATGAATTGTTTTCTGGGTTTTCAGCTTGACCTGAGTTGGAGATCGCACTTAAGGAAGTAGTATATTCCCAGGAGTGTAAAGTTAGGTAGCTGGGATGCAAGTCTAACTGCATGGGCAACTGAGGTTCTGTAGTGGCTGTGCAGCAGTTTCAGGAATGTCAGTAATATTTTAAAGATAGACTTAAGTACCTTGGTGTCTTTTCATCTAAATGCTTACCTAGTTGTAACCAAAATTCTGTAATTCTCAGTGTGCTTTGTGGATGGTGCAAACAGGTTTTTGCTAGCATAATTCCACTTAAAACTATATCACTTTTTAATAGTGATATAATACAGTACATTGTGTTATTTTAACATTTTGGCTTTCCATCTTTAAGGAGTGAAATAGGGAAACAGTTTGGATTAAGTTCCTGTAAGGCAATTATAAAACTGGTTTGACTGTACTAGAAAGAATGGCTACGGATGGTTCACTGTCAAAATCTGAGGCTGCATGAAGGCATCTTCTAGGTCAAGTTTTATTTGATTCTGTCATTAAACACCTGGATGATGGAGCATGAAGTACTAAGCTTAAACACAGGATAGAGCTCCTTAGGAATGCGAAGCTGTGAGTGCTCAAGGTCAGAGTTCAAACTGATGTTAACAAATTGGAGAAGTGATAAGAGAACAAAAATAAACTTGGATAGCAATAATCGTTGGTGTAAGTACAAGTTATAGAGGAAGATATACCAGATGCACAAGATACTTCCTACATCTTGTACGTCTTGCTCTGTAAGTCTTTAAATATTATTGCAAAAAAGGAAAGGCATGGTCTTTTCTCCATAGATGTGCAGAAAACAAGAGGCAACAGAAGGCAGTGCTGTGAGGTTAACGTTAGGAAAAACTTCACTTTTCTGGGTGTCAAAATATTAATAGTAAAGTTGCCAAGAATGCCTCTGAGTCTACATTTGTCATTGCTTACAGACCTTTGCCTTGTGGATAAAGGAACAGTTGGCCCTAATTTTGTTAGGGCTTTTGAATCTTTCTAAAAATCTTCTCTATTCTTTTTCACCCTTAAGTTCCATTTTATTTTGTCTGGTATTTGTATAATACTACATTATTCTTTAAATAAAAAGCTCAGAGGTTGAAGGGAAGAACAGTATCAGTTGCCTTCCCAGTATTGTTATGCAGGTTACAGGGTATGAAGAAACCGTCTTTAAAATCAGATTTTTATATTTAGCATAATAATGTTTTAGAATGTGTTGGTTTTTTTTTTTAAACAGGTCTAATGATAGCCCCTCGATAAAATTTGTAACATTGCAGTGTAATTCCTTTATGCAACTGAAATTCAGCAGAACATTTTGAAACCCTATTAAGAGAACTCCAAGTTTTTAAAATAGCTAATATAGGAGATATGGTTCGTCTGTTATGGAACAATACTGGCACCCAGTGGTGGTCTCATACTAGCGTGTTCTTTGAAGTTGCACTTTGCTTTACTGTTACAATTGTTCTCTCTTCTTTTGTGGTGTTACCAAGTATGAGAAATTTGAAAGCTCTCTGCGGATTTTTTTTTTCCTTTAAAACCTTACCTTTTGTATGGCATGACTGTATAAATCCGCTTTCTTAGCGAAGTAATGGAAGGAACATTCTGATTTCTGCATACACACATTGAAAATAGCTATATAAAATTTACTGTAAAACATCAACATTGTTTCATGTGGCTGGCCCTGAATTACAAGAAGTACTGTTAGCGCAGTTTGTGTTTTCTGCTTATATCACAGATTCTGTGAAGAGTTGTGAATCTGAAATATGTAAATTTTATAGAGCATGTTTATTAATATTAATTTCCCTTATTTATGTCTTTCCTTAAAGCTTCTCCTTAATAAAATGTTAATTGTAGAGACGATGGGATAAAATTACAGACAATTTCTAGAAATATGTAATATGGGATAGAAAAAGGATGGAAGATTGAAGATTTGTGTTTACGTATAAACTGTTAATTACAAATAGAGAACACATGCTTTTCAAGAAAGCTGCTTGTGAAAAATAAATATTATTAGGAAAGTTGTTTACCTGGTGCATTTAATTATAGAATAAAGCTCTTATTTTAAACCTTTTAAAGTGTGTGTGTGTACACATGCATGTTTGTCTGCAGATCAAGTATTTGATCCAGCACTATAGAGCAGACAAGCAAAAATGCACCTTTGGTGCCGTAGATTTTTTTCAGTGTTTCAGACATAGGTGGTAATAGTGTAGCAGTACAGAAATCTGTCTATTTAGGCCATGTCAGGTGTAATCTGTTCTTGATGAAGTAAAGCGGAAGATAAAATGAGGTAAGTAGAGTTGCAGGTGAGATTGGTGCTATAGAATTATAGCCCTTAGCAATGGGAAATATCGAAAAGGGAGAATGTGCACACCTATAATGTGCAAAAGTGGGTTATTAAATTGATATCATACTTGATATGAAGGAGCAGTGGGAAAACAGCTCTGTCTGTCACTGTTGTAATATGTTTTTCTGTGTATTACAAAAGAAGAATTACTGAAATCTGTTTTTCATAGAAGCTTACTGAGAACGTTTTGACAGAAAAATTGCAGATTTGTATTTATATGTGAATGGTTCACGTAGAAAATGCTGTTTCATTACTAATGGCTTTGTTTTAATGTTTCATTTGAAGGTAAGGTAAGAATGTAGGTACTTTCTGGGAGATGTTCGTCTGACAAAAGCTGTTGCTAAGAGGATTGTACTGCTACATGTCTCAGATGAGCAGAGCTGGTGAGGGGCGGGGGAGGAATAGGTGAGATAACCTTCAGGTTTCAGCAAGCATAATGGGGATGAATTGCAGTAGAAGCGTTTATTTTCTTCTCTCTTCTGGTCTCCTCTCTCAAGATAATGCACCACAAATAACCATCTCAACCATTTGTGGCAGCTTTGTGCCCATTTGGTTGTAAACTAATTTTTATTTGTTTTTTTTTAAATTTGCATTAATGTTCCAAGGCCACAAAATCCCTATGTGACTCATGCAGCATTACTTGCTATAATTCTTTTGAAATCAATTGGATTGTCTGCATTACTTCAATTTATAATTTTGAGATTGTTTTAAAACATATGTAAGAAAGAAGTCTAGTGAATACTTTTTTTTTTCCTTGGAAACCAAAGGTGCTTGCAATGTATGTTATTCTAGTTATCAAGCCTCATAGAGGAAAGTTGAGTGGGGTGTGTGTGTGTTCATTTTTTTTGTGGTGTTTTTAAACTTTTTTGTTTTGTGTTTTTGTTTTTTTTTTTTTTAATTTCCTTGAAAATATAAACATCTTTTTAGGATGCTTAAGATTTTCGTGGATAAAGCCAAAAATTAAGCTGCCAGTTGGAACATAGTTGTCTCCTTTTAAGTATTTCAGGTTCATCTTCCAGGGTAGTATTATCTGCATTGTACGTTAAGGAAATAATTTGTCTCGTTGCTATCAATGTAAGATGTCAGTGGTTATCTACTGGCTAGCCTTTGACTTCTTAGAGAGCTTTTGTGGAGCTTGGCTGCTTCTCACTCTATGCTTCTCACCCATTTATTTCACCATTTATTTATTTGCTCCTTCACCTTAAGCAAAAGTGCATAATTCTGAAATGTTTGTTTATGGGAAGGACAAAGGGAAATTTTTTGATTGTGGCACCAGCATTTCTGTGCCAGGTTTTTCCCCATCCCCCCTTGCCTTTTAAAGAAAAGGTGGGGACAGCTTTGGATGGAGGTACAGAGAGCAAGAATTGATAAGGACACTGCTTGTACAGCACTACCAGTTACCTCTTGGGGATTGGGAGCTCGTGAGCTGCTTCCAGCAGTGTGGTCTGGTTCATGGGTGGTTTAGGATTGCTTCCTACCCCTTGGCAATAGGAAATGTGTTGGATTAATGCAATAGGATCACATTGTAGTTTGCCTTTCATTATCTAAGGTTGTGATAGGTTGTGTTGCAAAATGGGCAGAACGGGTAATGTAGATGTTGTGAGGCACTTGAATGAATATAATGGAGACACAGAGTTGTAGGGCTGTTCTCTTTGACTCCAGAGGTTTTTGCTGTCTTTGGTTTTGCACAGGGCCAGATTTTTCTTCCTTCATCTAATACAGAGAACAGAAGGATTGCGTGGCCTTATGCTCTGAAGATCCTACCTTCAGCATATCACATGCCCTTATTAAGAGCAGATAGAAGAGGGGACTGTTTCTTTCAGAGCCTGGAAAAAGAATTTCAGACTTAATAATCCGTATGTTGTCGGGGGAAGGATTACACCAGCTGAAGAGTTAATTTTGCCTATTGTAACTCCGTTTTCATACTTGAGAGATGTAGATGTACTTTTTTTCTGTATAAATACATTATTTTAAAAAAATTCCTAAAAATACTGATTTTAATTTTTTTCTTAAATAGTTTGTGGGCCTGTAGCCGGAAATATTCAAAACTAAAACTTATGTAGTTCTTTTAGGAAACTGTACAGACAATTAGGAGAAAATAAAATAATTTATTTTAAGTAAACTTTCTGTAGTTTGTAAAGAAAATCTAAACGTGTATTTGGAGTACTCATTACTGTATAAAGTAGTCTGTGTAAGAGAGTTATTAGGGCAAAATAGGAAAGATTGGCTTGATATACACTAATTTTAAGTTTCTATTAAGGAAGGAGAAATCTGTCTTTTGGCTACTTATGGTATGGTTTGTTTCCCCAACCAATTCCTGAATAATTTTGATGAAGTCTGCACTTTTATGTCCCGTTGCACAGAAGCAACACCTGATGTGTTATTGGAAAGCTCTGCTAATCTTGTTTTTATTCTCTGGTGAAGTTCTTCAGAGTAGTTTTGCTGAGGTAGTTGTTGATTTGATCTTTCTTCTTGAAAGTAGTTTTGATCCTGAGAATTGTTCTTACGGGTTTAAGTAATTTATGCTTTCATGTAATAAAAATCTGTAAAAACCAAACCAACCAACCCCAGACTATAAAATATCCCCCTACATTGATGTTCACAGTTTTTTCTTTTTTGAAGACTATTTTAATAACCATGTTAATCAATCTTTTGCTGAAAAGCTTTGGTGTTTGCTTAAATCAAACTAACAGATGTCCCCAATGGCATTTGATGATTGGTGCCTCTGATTTCAGTCAGGTGGGCAATGTTTCTACTAAGGGTTATTGCTTAAATGAGCACAAGTGAAAAATGAATAGTCTTTTCCAGTGGGTTTCTCTTTATCCTTCTATCTCAAAAACCCTCTAAAGTAATGAAATGAACTAAAGTGAAAATTTACATATACATTTTTATATATAAGAAGTTATAAACTGAAAATTTTGACTAAAGCAGAATGGGATTTTGACAGCTGTGATTGTCTTCACTTTGAAGTGAGGAAGTAAAAGGTGACTCAGCAGTGAATGTTGTGACAGGACAAAACTGATTAATTTTGCTATCTAGGGAAAATGTAATTCTAGGTCAGATTCTTGTTTGTTCATTCTCTAAAAATATTTTTTTTTTCTTGCTGGAAGACAGTAGTGCTTACATCTAAATACTAGGCTAATTAACTCTAAGAGAACTGCAGTCCTGCTATCTTCAGTAGAGTTGAAGGACAACTTCACTTACATTAGAAGCAGAAGAGGAGGAGTCTTTCCAAGACTTGCCCAACAGTCTAAAACTCAGTATATGGATTTTGTACTCCCCCTGACCCCTGGTATTGAACTTATGTTCAATTTTACACTGAAGATGACAGAAGGTAAACTTGCAGAGTTTATGGTATTGCTCTTTCTAGGAAGTCTGTTGGTATAATTAAACCACAGTTGAAGCCTTGAGAGTAGGATAGTGCCTATAGGATGTAGCTGTTCTGGTTTCCTCTGGCACAGAGTGGAAATGCTGTTCTCCTTTACCTTCTGACTCCAGCTAATGAGATCTGCTATTTCACAGTAGTTACCTGAATCTTCACAGGTCATAGTACTTGAGCTCAGAGTCGCTCAGCTGGGAAATCCTGCATTCCCATGCAAGTCACCAAATCTTGCCACCTTGTTCTTCTCAAGCGTCTGCCTTTTATATGAAAAGATAGATTTGTTTCTTAGGTTTTTATATATGCATTTTTTTCCCATTCAGTGCATCTGGGTTTTGCGTTGTTTTGGTTTTGTTCCTTTTTTTTTTTTTTTGGTGATGGTGATCTGGTCCCTCAGGATTTGCTAGATGTCAGTGTCTGACTTGAACAGTTAAATCCCATCAAGTGTCTGGGTTAGAGCACAGCTGGGATCATTAGTTAGTCTGGGAACACTGGCAGGGCTGGAGAGGGTGATGTTAATGTTACTTGGGCTAGAATCAAAAAGGTCTATCAAGTGTGCTTTTCTTCAGATGTTTTGCCATGTTTATATGTTACACTGTGAATGTTATTTTCTTTGAAAAGAAGTATTTCTTGAAGCACTCAGAAATATACATTAAGAAATATTAAAAATAAATATTAAGCTTTCTTTCTTAAGTCATTCTTTTATTCTTTGGGGAAGGTGATTTCTTGGTAGGTAGTTATTTAAATGTTATTTGGGCAAGTGCTGTGTTTCAGACAGAGTATCTAGCAAATATCAATTATTTAATGATTGCTGTGATGTATTTAAATAAAATGAAGAGCTGTGCAGAGAAGGCGGATTGCCAGCTATGTAAAACTGAAAACTGGGTCTACGAATAGGAGATATTAGGCAAAATGAATAACAAATGTCACAATTTCTGACCACTCAAGTTAAAATTATCTTTTTTTTATTTTTAAAAGTGTTTTTGGAGGTTAGAATACGTCAGCCCTTTTGAATTGATTAGCTGAATCCATTTAAAACTTATTTAGTTTTCAGATGAACAAATCGATTGCATGCTCACAGAATTTTTGCAGAAAGGTGATCCTGGACTACCACCATGAAGGTCACAAATGCCATTTCCAAATGTGCTCGTGGAGGAGATTTTCTATTCTTATTTGAACTTCTTCACCATATTTGACTATTGATACACTATAATGCACTTCCATTTTTATCAGTTTCTTTGTAGCTCAGGCAAGCAAGAATACATTTTATAGGATGACCGTGTTATGTGCCCCTGCCCTTCAGGGCTTAACTGTACAGTCTTGCTCTTTAGAAACAGATGTGGTTGTGTTTTTGTGTTGTATGTAGGATGGGGAGGGATTTTTTGTTTTGTTTTTTTCTTTGCAAGTGCATGAGTGAAAGTATGCCACTTAGATCAAGTAAAGCCCAAATGGTTGATTTTGAAACCAGGTTCCTATAATTTGGGAGGGCGGGCATGAGGACCGTAGTGTTACCCTGTGTGACATAATCGGGATAATGGCTGTTGTTACTTTGTAAGTAGAGCTTTCTTTTGGGGGTTTTTGGTTGTTTTTTTTTTTTTTTAGAAATTATGGAAGAAGAAATCTCTTACTCAATCTCATATCAGTGTAAGGAAGCTGATTACATGAAGCAATTTTTGAAGTACTTTTAAATCTATGCTTCACCAGCATAAAAGATGCAACCAAAAGCCAATTACATACATAAAAAATGTTTGCCTAATAGATACATTATGTGATACTCTAATATTTTTTTTTTCTTTAACAGGTATCTTTCAGATGAAGGAATTGAAGCTTGCATAAGTTCCTCTGAAAAAGTTAATACAAATGACATTATTCTAGTTGCCCTTAATGTAAGTTATGACTGAGAAAACTTTTTTCCTGACAAATCACGCTAAAAATGATATATCTAATGGCTCAAGTGTAGGTTTGTGTGGCTAATTAAGTGTACCATTGTCTGTGTGATTTACATAAAGGATAGAGTACCTGTCTGTCTTCGTAGTACAAAATACTAGTTTGTTGGGGTGAATAAAACACCCTTACTTAGTTTTACTTCTGGACATGATACTCCTTAAAGCATATTCAAACTAATGGTGACTTTTCTTGTGACATGTCCATCTTTATGTAACTAGAAACAGGTTTTTTGATTTACTGTAGAAATCTAGATTAGCAGTCATTATTCTTGCCAACAAATAAATACAGAAATATACAAGATAGAGAAACAACTTGCGACCAATAAACCTTAATACTTCTAAGGAGTCAAGAAAAGTGTGCATGTGAATTCCTGTTTTTCAGAATTCTAGTATATACATTGTTGGTAAACATTATTAAGTCTGCTCCCTTTCAGTAACAATGAGAAGAGGGCAGCTACTTAATCCATGTATTCGTTACTTATTTTTATTCTGTGAAAATCATGAAGGGAGAGTTTTGAGAATTTTACATTTTCTTTTTTTAAAACTTCTCAGTCATCCATACTCAGAAGTTTTAAAGCTTGTATGCACTGTATATGGATTTACGTAAACTCCATCCTTTGTAATAACTATACGTAGTTCCAACGGGAAAACCAATGTAGTAGAGCGCCTGAGAGAGAAGTAGTCTTATGTAATGAAATTGTGAATGAGAATTGTTAGGGATTATTTTGTCCATCTTTGAGATTTAACCACTGTTGGTTTAAAATGATACTCTGAAAAGAATGTCCCCTCTGCTCCTTTAATTTGTTCTTTGAAGCATGCGTTCAATCATTCATATGTATGCATGCACCAATTTATGTAATGAATTTGAAAAGAAGTAAAGCAAAATTATAATGCAAAAATGCAAGGAATGTAATGCAAATCATGCAGAGGGTAAGCATTTGTTTCTGGACTGCAGTGGCATGCCTATATATATATATCTGAGAATGCATTACTGCTTTATAAAAAAACAAATAAAATACTTCCAAGTTGCTGGGTATTACCCTGCATGTAACTATATGCCGCAACAAGTACTAATGTGATCATTTGTGCATGTATGTGTTGTATTTCCGGTTTGTCTGATAGATAATAAAAATAAACCAGAAATGTTATGCAAGTACTCCAAAGCCAGTTTTAATTGCTTATCAATATTTATCAATATTTTTGTCATTAAGTCAGTTGTTTTGATGCCCAGAAGATCAAGTTGCCTGTTGGGTAAGTAGGGAGTAGCAGTGTGGCTTGAATGACAGGGTAACAGTGAATTTAGATTCCACTTCTTACAAATTCACAAATTCTTTCCTTGACTGCTAGAGACACATTTCAGGCGGAAGAAACGAAGAAGTCAACCAAACTTTTTCTTTTTGTGTGTGTGAATTGCTTAAATAAGTATGAAATAGACTTAAATGTAACTTCAGTCCTTCAAATGTTTTTATTTTGTAAAAGTTGTGTCCCCTTTCTGCTGCTGTGATTGCAAAGCACCTTGCTGGAGACTTGTCAATTATATGGATATGGAACATGTGAGAACAGTTTATAGGAGCCTGTGTGCTATTCAGAGATAAATAACTGACAGATGATGGATCAGTTCCCTCAGGTGGGCTCAGATTGAAAACCGAATGTGACTTCTTATCACTATCTATGGCTATCTTGTACAACAGAAAGTAGGTTGAGCATTTATCCACTCTATAGATACTCATAGTAAGTACACTAAAAGAGCATCCCTACAATTAGTTTTCTGTTTGTAGGGTACCAATGTTTCTTGCTGAAAAACAGGATAAACCATTTTTTACAATGTTTTAGATACTAAAATATAGTGCTGCTCAGTTCCAGATTAGGATGCCGGAACAGTAGTCCTTTGGCATACATTAATGGCAAGTTAGTGTACAAGTTCTAGTGGTAATTACATTTAGCCCTTCTTTTGGAAGTGTTTATGATCATAATAAATAGGGAGGGTTTTCAGCTTCAGTACAGTAATCTGCACCAACCTGTTCTATTTAAAACAGGCTTATTTCAACCAGTGGAATTTAGAAAACATAGGTGTTTTAGGCTGCACTGCTGTGCTTTGGTTTTTTTTTTTTCCTTAATACATGTAAATGCACGAAAAACCTAATGTGTAAAGTTTAATTAGTTCTTATTCCATTTCCTATTTTTTACATGCTGCATCTTTTATCCATCCATAGCATCCTTTTGTCACACATCACCCTGATTGATATGCTTGTCCAAACAGGGTTAGGTGAGGAAGTGCTTTTGTGGAGATTTGTTCCTTTGATCGTATGAATTCTTTAGGTTTAATGTTGTCAGTGGCCATGTTGCACAGTTGCTGAATAATGTCAAGCATCTGTCTACCTCACTTCCAAAAGAAGTAACTAGACATTTAAGTTAAAAAGCGTTTTATGGAAATATGATGTAAGCTTTTACTCCAGGTATAATTGCAAAAATCATCCCAACCCTTTATGAAGGTTTTGTGCATGTAAAAACGCACAAACTAAACCCACTTTTCTCTAAGTGCCAGACAGAGAGCGAAGAAAGATGTTTACCTCTGTTAAACCTCAGTTATGTCTAATAATTAAACATTAATTAGTCATTTAGCTTCATCTATTAAAAGCATTTTAATCATCTTTGAAAATGTTCTTAAGAATATAATTTAAAAGCAAAAGGATTTCTTTTATAAACTGTTGTTAGTTGTTGATTTTTTTAATCATATGCAGTTAGAGGGATGTTTTTTATAGTCTATAAATAGTTGGCATTATGGAAGAAATACCCTTCTTTTTCCTATTCTTTGATGATAATTTTTTTGAAACAGGATATTTTAGGTTAATATTCTCTTGTCTTCTGTATTAATTTCAGACAGATTTAAGAACGATTGGCAAGAAATTCCTCCCCAGTGACATCAATGGTGGAAAGGTCGAAAAGGTAGACTGTATTTTTACTTCACTTTTTGTGTGTTCTGTGATTTCTGTGTGATGACAGCCTTCTATGGTGCATTAGTCTGGTTTTGTCATTACTTTGCATACAAAAGAACCCAGTATTTGATTATATTATAGGATAAATACAATTATATGAACATATTAGTTTACCCACTAGGCTTCATAAGAAGAGGACTCTTTCTTTTTTATTTCTCAACTTTGAAATGCTTAAATATGAACAATCCTAGCAACTTAATTTATCACTCCGAAGTCATTTAACCTGTTTGATCTTGACATGGTATCAGAAGTTCATTTTTTCCCCACCTTTATTCTTGCAAGGGCAGCAAAGCAGGTTAGGAATAAAGCAAAGCAGCTGTATGATTGTGATACATGTTGATGCTGTATTACTTGACTTGCTGATATACATGATTATTGCTATACACTTTATGTAATTTTCCTATGACTGTGTATCCTATAGGTTATGTGGATAAACTATGTTAGATGGTATAACACTTTATATGCTATAGAATAGTATTATACTCGAAACTTGGATGTCCTAGATATTTAACATATGTTATATGTTTAGATGAAAAATAAATTTGGCTCCTTCAGTACACCATTTCTGTTTTCTTCTTTACATGCAGTTAAGAGAGTGGATATATGAAGGAATTTTATTTTAAACCTAGTAATAGTTCTCAATTCAAAAATTGTTATCCCTAACTTGCAAGTATTGACAGTTTATATCACTGATGTGAAAGTTCTGGGGAAACATATTTCATTACTGTTGAAATTTGAATAGTGATAAATCAAGGCAGGTTTGTTGTAAGAAAGTAAGATTGATGAGACAGGCTATTAAGAGCTGTTTGGATTTGTTTTATCTGCTGATGCTATTGTCTAAATGGAGTGGTGACTGCTGTAAACACTGGCTTCTACAAGAACAATAGCAGGAACATTATTGTCAGATATGAAAGGCACACTTGAGAGGGAGTGTATTGCAGGATCATAGTTTTTAGCCAGGCAGCAGTCTGTGCATGCAACATATTAAATTAACTTTCTGGGAAAAGTTTTATTAACTTTGTTTCTTACTATGTGGAACAGGTATTACTTAAAAAAAAATGGAAAAAAAAAATTAAGGTGATATTTTGTGAAATTGATTGTTTATCTGTTTAGGTTTCTGGATAACATGCTGTTCAAGATACCTCAGTGCTTAAGTAATTTTTTCCACCTAAAAGAATTTGATGTAGCTGTTTCTTATATCTATGATTTTAATATTTTTCTTCCTCTTCAGTATCCTGTTTTTGAAATATGGAAAACAAGCAAAATAATTGCTTTTTATGGCATCTGTTTCTGCACTGTTCATTTCTCAGTTGCTTAATTGGAGTATTACTGAATTTTGCATTTCAGATCATAATATTCACAAGGTCCAAATGTATTTGGTTAAATTCTGCAGAGTATTAAGGTTCTATGCGTGGTAATGCTTGTCTTACTTAGTTTTGCTGTTGAAACACGATTTCCGTTCAAAGTGACTTTAATAGTACTGTTTTTTCAGAGTTTTGTTGCATTATGGTAGGATTTCTTTAGAGGTAGTTCAGTTTTCATTCAGTAATTTGTCCATTTCCTTTAGAGAGAACGTTTTCTAAATTTCTGTTGTCATTACATAGTTCAAGTGGTCAATTAAAGGTAAAAGCGTCATTAATTTCTTCAAAGCTTTGGTAGATGCTATATATGAGAATCTACTTACATGCTTGAAAATGTTTGCTTCTAGTTTAGCTACTCAAGTCACCACTTGGGTTTTTTATATTTCTCAGCTAAAACTAGAGAAGGTTCAATTGTGCCATTTGTTTCCACACAGCACAAAACCTCTGCACAAAACCAAGGGATGTGTGCTTGAAATCTGTGGTAGTTAGTGCTTTGAAATACCTGTGAGATAACAGTTACCCTTTTCAGGGGAAAAACCTTCTGCACCTGTACACACACAAATACATCTGTATTTTGTAAAACTGAACATCTCAGAAAATGAAAAGGTGGAAAAGGTGAAGAAAAATCTAGTTGTAGTTTAATTTTCAAGGATCCCTATTAAACTTGCTGCTCTCTCCTCATTGTATGTTCTGCTTTGTGTTACTGTGTGTCCTTTTGAGGGTTCTCATTTTTGTTACTGGCAGTACAAAACAGTATATAGGAACCTAAATTAAACAAAAGAAACTGTTACTGAGTGGAGCTTGATTAATTTCCTCATGGGAAATAGAGGAGATGGAGAACTGGATAATAGGATTGAATGCTGCAGGAATCCAGTCCAATCCAAACTTTCTTTTTGAAGGTTTGTTTGATTCAGGGTATTTCCGTTTCCCAGATTGTCAGATAGTTGAGAGAGATCAGTGCTTACAGACTCCTTCCATTTTTAGTGGTTAAAGAGTCAAAATACTGAGGAAAAGGGTATTTTTTTCTCTTAGGTAATGACTCCTGACAGCAGCAGCAGGAATTTCAAGAAGTTGGAGGAAGCAGGCAGGATAAAAGAAAACTGTGGCCCCTAAGGGTCTTTGTTAAAGTCAAATGCTTGTTTAACAAATGTTATTTGTTAAATCCTAGGAACTTACATACTTCTATCATTACTGCTAAAGAGCCAGGACTTTTTACATGTGAACTTATGGTAAAATTTAGTTCGGTCTTACTTTAATCAACTGTCTTTATTTGGATCATAGATCTTAGAAAATTATTCTAAAAAAACCCAAATCAAAACAAGCACCTGGTTTTGAAAAGAAGTAATGACTGCACAGAAAAAGCTTGTGTTTGAGAATTACTCCTATTTATAGTTTTTAGCCCAGACTATTAGATAGTGTACTGAATCTTTGCTTTCTTAACTTTTTGAGTAACATGAAGCAAATCTGACTACTGAATTAAGTGCTGCTATTTAGCTTGCAATGTATACAAATATCTGTATGTTACAGAACTATGTATTTATAAAGGAGAGTATTTGCTTTATGCAAGTAAAGTATACGGCTGGGACAGGAGTGACTTCTTAATACGGTCTCTCAGTAGAAAGTAGTCATCTGTGCTTCAGAAATGCTTCAGGAAACAATAGAAATTATCTACTACTGTTGTTCCTCTCATCCAAGACTAGGATCAGTATTATTTTTTCTATATCTTGAGAACATATGGTGTATTTCCATCTTGCATAGAAAATAACTTAATTTTGTAGTATTAGTCTAATAGGTAAATATTTGCATAAAAGCTGGCATAGACTTCTAGTGTGAAACAACATGGGTATTTGACCATTATAGGTGTTATCAACTTAAGTCATTAATACACAGAAATGTTTTATTCACTCATTTATATCTGTGTTTTGTAGGGATTTAAAAAACCCCCAGTATTACCAGCGTTAACCACAAGATGGCCACATTTGCAAAGGATTTGAAAAAGCTGAACCCTCACATTTCCTTCTAGATGACTATATACCATAAATATATGTTAAGTACTTTTAATGGAATAAAAATGCAAAGAAGACTATAAAGTTATTACGTATAATTTAGTAATCATGTTACGTTTAAGGCATAACTGGTTTTCTTTTGAGTATTTATGTTCCATTACAATGGAAATATTAATTCCAGAAGAAGCATTCAGAAAAGATTTCATTTCTGAGCTGAGAGAGATGCTTTCTGACTACTGACAGATTGATGGTAAGCAGTTAAAACATAAGCTGCCAGCGATTCTGATTCCTGTTTAAGGTTACTCATACGCTTCCCAATTTCTGTCTCATTATGTTAATAAAACTAACTGTGCTTTATTGCTTTTTAGTGTCTCCTTGATTGTGGATTTTGGTTTCCTACAGGCTTTTCTTTTTTAAAGGGATGATCAGATTTGCTCTTCCAGTTACAACTGATCGGCATTAAAAAAAAAAAAAAAAAAAAATCCTCCAGTCTTGAGGTGCTCATCTTTACCTTCCAGTGAGAGTGATTGCTACATTAGATCTCCTGATGTAACTGTGTTTCAAACTGCCTGTGTTGAAAATTATCGTACATGTTTTTAGTTGTTTGTTTGTTTTTTTCCAATTAAGATGATTTTGACAAGACATGCAGTAATGCTGACAGATCAAACTAAGTCATAGTCTTTTTAGAAACAGCTGTTTGGCAGCCTTAGGTAAGCTATGGGCCTTGAGCTCTTCACCTCAATCAGTGTTTTGATTGTGTTCTTAGCTCCTAATGCCTATTTCAGGAGCTCTTAAAAAGGCATGATTACTTCCATATTTTTGAGAAAAGTATATAATGTTAGATATAATAAGCTAAATCTTTACGAGAGGCTGACTAGTTTTTGATTTTGGACCAGTCTGAGTGTGTCAAAGTAATGCTTCTAGGAAGACATTGCAATAACAGTCTTGAATAAAGTAGAATATAGTCTAGTTACTATATTGTAAAATTTGTTGAAAATTATTAGCCAGCTATTGGGCATTGTTTGAAATTTAATCTCAGTAACTTAGGGATCTGAAGAGATTTATTTATTAGAATATTATTTTTTACCTTGATCACATTGACAAGTATGCTTCTAGATATTCTGTCACCCTAACTTGATCTGGAGTATCTCATCTCTTTCTAAGGATGGCAGTAGTGGTTTAATCCCTATTTGTGAGCAGTAATGTCTTAACTGGCAGACATTGAGGCAGGCGTAAGCACTGTTTGAAGAGCACTGATACAAAACAGTTTTACTGACTTTCAGGATTTGCTGGAAAGGCTATTATTTGTTGTAGACAAAGGTGGTATTTCCAACTGTTGATCAGTTAGTCCCCTCAGTCAGCGTGTGTATTGCAGAATTATTTTTTTTTTTCTGAACATGATGTGACGTAAGTACTTACATTTGTTTCTTTGTACTGAAGAAGCCTATAAGCTAACTACACGAGTGAATGATGTTTTAATTAATTTAAACTATGTCCAAAAAGATATGAGTACATTCTATCATATGATAATGTAGATATTTGTTTACTTTGGGTTTTTTTGGTTGGTTTTTTAATTCTTTTCTTTTGAAGAGTCATGTGTGCTCTTGAATTAGCACTAATAGGTTTTGTGGATAAAGAGGAAGGAGTGGGATGTGGTATGTCTCAATGACTTTATTAAACTTCCATTTCCTGTCATTTCTCTTACGCCTCTTTCTGCTGTTTCAAATTTCAGATTCTGACTTTCCCAGTAGTTTTCCCATATATTAATGTAAAACCTACACTATGAATATTGTAAGGGCATGATATACTATAAGATGATGATATTATTATTATTTATTATATTATTATTATTTAAGTTTATTACTTTTCACCTTGAGAAAGTAGGCAGAGCATTAATTACGGAATTAACAATGGATAAAGCTAGTCTTCATTCCTCAACTCATTTAGCCTATGTTCTGTACTCTTAACTTAATTGCATCCTTTAAACTCTAATCACTGAAAGCTGTCTATAGTACTATGGCACATAAAATGCATTTTCTTTATTTTTCTACTTTTTTTTTTTTATTAAAGTCATCTGAACCACTTTTCATAGCATTCCAGCCTTAACATGTGTGCAGTTGCTTGTCCAGTTTGTACATACTTCTGGAGAGAGCAAGCTACAGCTGTATTCTTTGGAACTTAAGAGTGAAGGCATTACCTAAATAATAATATGGGATTGTATAGAAGAAAATAGTCATAGGATCTTAGAGTGGTTGAGGTTGGAAGGGACCTCATGAGGTCATCTGGTCCAATGCCCCTGCTCAAGCAGGGCCACCTAGAGCTGGGTGCCCAGGACCATGTCCAGCTGGCTTTTCAGTGTTTTCTAAGATGGAGTCTCTACAACCTCCATGGGCAGCCTGTTCTAGTGCTCGATCACCCTCGCAGTAAAAAAGTGTTTCCTGATGTTCAGGCGGAGCCTCCTGTGTTTCACTTTGTGCCCATTGTCATTCTCCAGGCTGAACAGTCCCAGTTCTCTCAGCCTTTCCTCATAGGAGAGATGTTCTTTAATCACCTCTGTAGCCCTTGGTGTCCAACCTTGGTGTCCATCCTGTAATAAATTTGGTCTTTTCCATGAGATCCATGGAAAGGTTAGACTTGATGGGCCATTGAGTTACACTACAGTGGCCCATCAGTCAGTATTCTAAGAGTTGTGGACTTCACTACTGTCTCCATTATGGGCTGTTTGTTAGGGTTTATGTATCTGTGTATTTAATTTACTACTTGTTCACCCTCTCATCTGTTTCATATGCTGAATAGCCATTAACCTTTACAAAACATTGTAAAATGTATAAACTTTTACCATGAATCTTTACAAAACATGCATCCTTTCATTCTAGATATTATTACAGTTTTGTCAAATTGCAGTCCCTTTTTTTAAAGGGTAGAGGTTGTAGAAGTGTTGAAAGAACGAACTTGCTTTAATCACAAGCCAAACATATTGTCCATTTATAGAAATAATTCAATTGATCTAGCTGATGTCTTGAAATGTTTTCTCTTTTTTCCCCTTCCGGGGGGGGACGACCCTAGGTGATGTAGAAATTGTCAGATATATTCAACATTACTGTAAGAACTGTTCAAAGTGTTAGTAAGGAACTGAAAGTTGCGTTTTTATAATGGAAGGCGACTTGCAGCCTTCATAGTCGGGATATAACCAGCCTTATTGCTTAGGATACTTGATAATCTACTAGAAATTTGTGTTGTATAAACAAAAACTGTGTCTATCTTTTTGTATATAACATTCAGCACCTGAGTGCTGAAGAGGTTTCAGATTGGCTGACTCGTTGATTAAATGTGTAAGTGTACCTGTTGACCATAACTGATTTGATTTTTGTTTGTTTATTGTAATATCTTTTCCTGTCTTGGTTCTCACATGACACTTTAAAATAGTCTACACAAGTACTGGCACGGGTCTTCTGGATTCACCTGGAATCCAGTGATGGTTGTCCTTGTTCTGCAGGAAGACTGACTTTCTTTTCTCCTGTCATTATACGCTCGTTTTATGTGAAGAGAGGGGAAATGAGCTCGACTGGGAGATGTGGACGCTCTAAGGTCCTGATTAACACCACAGTTATTTTCATGGACTTAATGTGGTGTATATTTGAGAAAACTACGCATTTCCATTCCTCTTTTGCACCTGTTTTCTGAAGCGACATGTAATTTTCTTTGTTAAAGAAGCAGACACTATTGTCCAAGCTCGACAAATGTGCTGCTCTGCTTTATTGTAGTGTATGCTTGACACTGTAGACACAAAACCCTGAACATATTGGCATGTATATTCATAGTTAGCCTAGCCCTCATTTCTTTGCACTCCAGATTTTTTAAGGGATCTACTAAACAATTGTTTAAAACCAAAAGCAAGTACCTAGAACTAGAATTTGCTCAACATTTGTGAAAGAAATTGCCATCATAGTAAAGCTACTATTCAACTGAGTGACAAACCTAGTTGTGGTTAACTAGAAATGCTTCTCAGTTGCCTAGTGTTTCTTCATCTTTACTTTGAAAACATTGCACGATGTTAAAAACTGTTAGCGTTAATTTATGACAGGTGTAGACTTTTGTTGAAGCATCCCATGAGTTGGGAATGAACCATCCACTGTGGTTCATTCACTACTATAGAAAGAATCTAGAGGAGAATTTTTCTTTTGTGGCTTCTTTGCTGTAGTTAACTGATAGAGGAGGGGAACTTGTTTTCATACTATACATTAGATTATCCAGTTTTGCTTCTGTTGAAATAAAGGGAAAAATAAATTTTCCATTCATATGAGAAACAGAATTAGTCTTTTAATTGTTATTGAAAGAAATAAGATTCAGTCAGCATTTACTAAAAATACTATGGTTCTTATTTATACTCTTTTCTTCAAACATTAAGTATTGGAAAAAAAAAAATATGAAAGCTTCCAAGTTTCAGTAGATTCCAAATAAATGTAACTTCTTCAGCTTTTGAGAAATCCTCCATCCCAAATACTGTATTTTCCATTTGAAGTCATAAACAATGCAGGTGCTTTCAAATTTTAAATTTGTTTGAAAGTGTCAAGAATAGGAAAACTACGTAGAAATTTTCATTTATATTACTGGCTATTGTCTCAAGATCACAAAACCATTTAAGAATTGAACTCTCTAGGGTGCTACTTTTGCTCCTTTTAGTGACCATTTTGTGTTCTTCTGGGCTACCTATTCTGTTTCTCAAAGGGAAGAAGCTGATGAAATGTGCACTTTTTCATCTTTTCTGCTGTCTCTCAGGTGCTAGAGATTAGTTGAGCAGCAACAGATTATTCATTTTTATTTCTCAAAGGGATCGAAATGATTGTGTACTCAGCTATAACCAAAATGTGATGAAGCGGTTTGGTTAGTTGGTTTTGGTTTGGTTTTTTGGTGGTGGTTGGGATTTTTGGGGGTTTTGTTTGTTTCTTTTTGTTTGTTTGCAGGTTTGGGGTGTGGTTTTTTTTTTTTGTTGTTGTTTTTTTTTTTTTTTGGTAACTAACTGTGGTGTGTGTAGGAGGATATGCTTCATTTTTAGGTAACCAGCAGGTAGTGATGTCCCTTGAGGTTGTTACATTCTGGTTGCACCTCTGTTTGAAGAAGCTGTGTTTCTAGTTAGTGTTTACAAAGCGGTTGTACTTGAAATGTAGAGTTGATACAACCAGATTGTCTTAAAAGCTGGTTGTTTCTTTCTTTTGAACACTTTGGCAATGAGACCCTGAGGTACAGCGTGTGCAATCTTACCTGACTCCATAGTATGTTGGAAATGACAATATTTGTGATTTTGTTTGTTTGCCCCCCCCCCCCAGCTCTTTTCATTCACTTCTTTTCTATAATCAGTATTGCAGAGGTGTATGAAGCATCACAACTGTTTCTCTGAAAAAGCCATTTTTATCATGTTTTAGAACATAGAGTACATGAGTGACAGAAATTGAACATGACTGCCTGATCAAATTACACTTTCCTTTGCCTGGGGCATCTGTTAGCATGTCTAGATATTACAGTGTGCTTGCTTCATGGGTGTTAACAGTTTTGTCTTTTCTGTTTTGCGTATATAGCTGGAAGGGCCATGTGTTCTGCAAATACAGAAAATACGCAATGTTGCTGCACCAAAGGATAATGAAGAATCTCAGGCTGCTCCCAGAATGTTACGTTTACAGATGACCGATGGACACACAAGCTGCATAGCTATAGAATACAGCTGCATGTCAAAAATAAGGTGAATGGCTTTTTCTTCAAAGTTTTGCTTTGAAACTTCAATGTCTTTAAAATAATGGAAGTGTCCTTAGTAATATATCGAAAAATTGCTTGACAAAACAGGTTTCCTTTTCGAATTTTGTACATAAAGGAGAACTTTAAATTCAGCATGCAGAGGTGTATATGAATGCAATTTACAATACCATTTATGCTGAAGTATGTAATGGAAGAAAATGGATTTTTGCAGCCATCTGCTCAGTCAGAGTTGACACGGCATGCAGCATTTTTGGTGTGTGCAAACTCGAGCCAAATTCCCAGTTTTTAGTAGTAGCAGATCTTTTGTCTGACTTCGGTAGCAGGAATGTCACCGTCCTGACACACCTAACTTAATGCAACTAGTGCTGTTATACCATGGGCAAGGCTTTAACTTGGATTGAATTAGTAAATATTTCTTCAGTTAAAAATGAAGGGTAAGAGAGCTCCTTACTGTTGAACATGGCGATTTGTTTGTGTGTTTGGTTATGAAGGTGTTGAAAATTATCTCTAGTGTTTAGTCTCTAGAGTCATGGTGTGCTTTGCTGTTCACTCTAGTTCAGATTACTTTGACTTAAAAAATTCTTCTTCCCCTCTCTTTCTCTGCTAGCTGCAACAGTTAGAAATAGACCTTTTATACTTCATTTTTAAATGTCGTCTTTTACTGTTAACTGCTCTTTCTGAGCAGGAGCCAGCTTGCAGTTTAGAGTGGTGCTGTCTTAAAAGCTAGAACACTTAATGATATTTTAATTTTAGCTTGAGCCAGCAGAACTTGGAATATCATATTCCAATGTGAATATAAAGAGAGCAGAAAAGAAAGGCAAACAGACTCCGTAGAAGACATAATTTGAGAGCTTTTAGATAAAATCTCAAAAACGTCAGAGAACTCATCACTCTAATAATAATGTGAGCTCTTCCTTTCAAGTAACGTTGTATGAAAATTTGTGGTTTATGTGGTTGAAGGTTTGAAGTTGGACTATTAACCTCGAATAATATGCTGTTTCAGTACACAGTATTTATTTATTTACAGAAACACAAATCAGTTTTCTTTTAAATTAGAAGTTCTTCATGGCTAGGATTTCCATTTACCCCTCCCCGTCTTTGCATAATTTTCATTTTTTGCAATAATTTTTTCTTGTCTATTTTTTTCTGATCTCATTTTCTTTGCTTTTATTAGAACAATACAAAAAATTCATTAATATTGCTAAGGTTAATGCCACTAGTGCTGAAATTGGCTGACTTGACTGTGAATGTTCCTCACCATGTGGTATGGTCCTGTGATTGCAATGATAGCTTTTAGCATGTTGGGAAGACGTTATTTTCTCTTTGCTGCAAGGTTATAACTGACTGTGTCCTGTTTCTCACAAGAAAAATCATAGTTCCTAGATTGTGCTGCTTGTTATATCTTTCAATTATGGCTGGGAGATGTGTGATTATTTTATGCATCTGCTGTTGTTTTTCATAGGGTAGATTGACATGAAAAGAAGGTAGGTACCTCCTTGTGGGAGCGGACCGCAGAGAGCATCCATATGTTTTCAAATGATAGAATAATGAGAGAAGCAGCAGTACGAGATGCAGTCCTGGCTGTTAGTAGTGTATAGAAAGCTGCTTTTCTAACAGCCCTTTGTTTTTTCCTAAGTTAAATTTGTAAAACAAATGAAATGATTAACAATCTGGAAATCTATTTATTAAGTATAAATGCATCCCAGGATGAGGAACTTATTCTTAGACAACTGACTTTGAGACATCTTCTGTTAGTCTAAGCAAATCACATCCTTAGTTTGGTATTGTTAAATTGGATTTTAACCAAACAATTTGCAGACATTCATCTCTGTTACAATATAATTTGCAGTATGGCATTCTTGTGTAATGAATGGGAAGTGTTCCAATAAAGCTATTAAAAGTACCGTGCATACTGAAGGAATTATTGCGAATGTTTTTGATACTAGTTTTTTAACATGAAATATGACAATGGTAGAAGTATAATAAGAGTAGAATTTTATGTGGTTTTGGTGGCAGAATATTAATAAACGTATTTGAAATATTTGGCTTTGTTTCTATTTCCAGCCTGAACACTCCACCTGGAACAAAAATTAAGCTTTCAGGAATTGTTGAAGTGAGAAATGGATTCTTGCTGTTGGATGACAGTAACACAGCAGTTCTTGGAGGTGAAGTGGAGCATCTTATAGAAAAGTGGGAATTACAAAGGGTGAGGTAACACCACTGGAAATGCTTGTCTTACAGGATGCATGTTACATTTAATGACATCAAGCTTAATGTGTTGACTGTGAACTTTTGTATGATAAGCTTTTAGAACTTTACTGTCCCAATATTTTTAGAGATGCAGCCAAATATATGTAAATAGGTCTTGTGTATAATGCTGCAAATGAAGAAACTATAAGTGATCTGATTCACTTGGATCATCAGGGGAACTGATTCATTTCATAGTCTGCAACGATTGAAAACATTAATCAAACATATTAAATTTATTTTAGTGCAGTCATTGGTGGTTGCTTTCCTAAACAGTTTGGTGCCCTTTTATAGAATGATGCCTTTTACAGTTACCATCTGCAGACTATATTTTTGAGTCCAAAAAAGTATAGTAAGTATGGAAAGCATTGAAGTTGGTAACCTTAAGTATGAATTCTATATCGCAGATTTAATCAGTGCTTTAGGTAAATTTGTGATTAGAAAGACAAATTAGAGGTTTTAAAATCTTTCAACAAGCCGTAAGTGCTTGTAAGTCCCTTTACTCTGTTTTAGCCTGGTTCCTGTCCCAATTAGAACAAAAGTTGCTGCAGGAAGGCTTTTTCATACATTTCCTCACAAATAAGTGGAAGTTCCTCGGGCAGGAAGTTGTGACCCTGCTAAAAACAGTCCCAAATACTTACCAAATCAACTATCACTACTACTGCACACATACATCTCTTTATTTTTACATCCATGTCTCTGAAACAGAGTAGCTGCTTATGAACATGATGGTCATTTCTGTGTAAAGTACTTTTATTGTTGCTGATGCTAAGCTTGGCACAGACGTTTTTGTTACGGCTAGCCTTCTTCAGTGTTGGTATAAATTCTATAGATTTGAGCAAACTTGGCCAAAACTTAGTTGAATGTTTGAGTTACACAGTGTCCACTGTACTAGATTCTGTTTGGCATCCTTTTTGAGCTTGTATAGTTGAAAATTCCTGGTTTTAAATGAAGCTGCTTGTTTGATTAAAAAGAAGGTTCTGGGGCCAACAGCAGAAACATCCCATTGTATCATTTTTATTCATATTCACTATAAAGTCTTGTGAGCTCTCTCTCCAGTTAAAAAATGCTGAGTTTTAAGATCGATGGGGACGGAGGAGAGACACATAGAAGTAACACGTTCTGAAGAATGCCAACTAATTGGTGAGAGAAGGGCCAATAGAATTGGTTAGCTTTATTGGTGATATTTTGGACAGTCTGTTTTCACATTTCTTCTATTTGGGCTTCAACAAATAAACATTCATTTATAAAAATTAGTTTGTTTTTGATGTCAGTGTCAAGAAATAACTCTGAACACATTCTGTTTACAAGAAACCATTTAACCATTGGCGTGCTGCTGACTACAACAACTTCCAGCACTTGTTAGCAAGTTCTGTTGGCTTTATGCGATATGTTTAAAAGAGAAGTAACTAAGTTTTCACTGATTTACTCTGGTAAGATAAAGTATAGAAAGTAAACTACTGCCTATTGCTATCCTCTCAATTCTCTAGTTCCATCTAGCAATTTGCCAGAGTATCATTTTATTTTTCTTATTGACCAGCTCATAGCACATGATCAGGTTCCCGGCATAAATGTGGCCATGTCAGAAAAGCTGTGGGTGACAAGAAATCAGTTTGGACAGGTGAACCATGACCACTGGAAATCGTAATGCCAGTTCTATATCCGGACTGACAGCTAGACAGATAGTGCTCAGAAAAGTCTATAAAAGCCAGGTGCTACTTTGATAGCAGTTGCCTCATGAACTCAATGTTTCTGTCCTGTTCAGAAAGCTATACAGAAGGGAACTGTTGACAAATAAGCGCGATTGTCAACTCTCCAAGATATTTGAGCAAGGACATTGCCACTCCTTGTCTAATCTTGCCACTGAAGCTTAAATGAAATGCTGAACTGTGTTTGCATAAAAAGACAGAAAACTTCTATTTCTGTGACTGTTTCAAATTACTTGTTTTGAAGCCAGTGTTTTTTTCTCTCCACTACAATGCCTGAGAAGTGTTAATTGAGCTTCTTGTGCAGATGATATGAAATAAGTTTCTTTTATAGTCATTAAAAAAGTTAGTGCTATTAAGTCAAATAGTATTACAAAATTTTAATTCTAAAGTTGTTCGTCCAGTCTTAAATTATTACCCTTGTACCTGTCTGTCAGCTTCTAGTTATGTAGTTGCATTACTGTTTTTTTCCATTCAGAATGATGTTTGAAATTGCTTTCAGGAGTCATCAAATTTCACTAATGAAAGGCTTGTATTACAAATACACTGTATGTGGAATGAATGCAATGTTATCACACTGCAAATGTAGTTTATGTGGAATAAATGTGGTATTTTTTGTAGCATTCAATTTTATCGTAAGGTAATTCTAGTCTTGAAATTCTTTTCTTTTTCAAATGTCACTGTTTAAGTGACAGTAAATAACTAAGTAAGGAGTAAATGAGAATGTTCCTGTGTGATCTTTTTTTCTAGACTATTTGGAAATAAAAAATAATATGTCATGGATTTCCTTAGGTGAGAATACATTTCCAAATAATTACTGCTTCATAGTGTTCCCAGTGTTATGGTGGTGACTGATGTTTCAATGAGTGAGGATCAGTGTCTGCGAGATATTGCTGGTACCCTTCTTATGAAGGAAGAGTACCTTCTATTGCTCTTCATCAAAATATCAGATGATCTGTTAAGTGAAGGCTGAAGCAAATTTTGCTGAGAAGATTGGTGTGACTGTTTGGTAGGCCTTTATATTTTTAAAACATAGAATCTGTCAAATTACAGATTATCTAAAGTAAAATTCTCTCGTATACTTGATGATTCTTCTATTTTGGTGAAAGAGGCGCTAAATATTGGGGTTACCTGATAGGTAAAGGGAGTAGTTTTATGTATACTTCAAAATTCAAATTAGAAAGAAGTGTGAGGGAATAATAGTATGTATCTCGGAGTTCAGTCACATATTGTAAATGTTTCTTTCTTAAGAGATTCCATAGGAAATATTTTTTTTTTAATGTCACAATCCAAATACAGCAGAAAGGGTAAAAGAAGCATACTAAATGTATTTATAACAAAGTTTATTGTAAATGATAGCTACTGCTGTGCTACAAGCAAATTTAACCGTAAGTTATAAATTATTGTTCTTGTTGCCAGTTTGCTATTTATTCAGTGCAAAGTGAAATTTAATTTCCAAAGCAGTCATACTCACTTCTCAGCTGACAGTGCTACCTGAGAATAAAGTGTCAAGGCTATTATTTACCATTAGACAGAGTTCTTTCATTCTGGATAACAATTTTATGCAATAAATTGTTATGATTCGAAATCCATGTAGCTAAACGTTAGTAAATATGCAGTCAATTTTTAAGTGCTTTTTTGCTATTTGCAAATTACATGTTTGAGCAGTAGTTTGGAACAGTTTTTTTCTTGTATGTGTTTCCTTGGTTCTGGTTGGGAAAGAAAAAGAAAAATGTGACCTTAAACTTAAGCATGTTCTTCCTGATTACAGAACATAAGGACTTAATTATGATCAAATACTCAAGTTCTTAGGCTATCATATAAATATTTTTATTATAATTTGATTCAATGTTGGAGTTCATTCCAGAATTGCCTACACTTCTCTAGGTCCAAACAAAAAAAAAAAATGTGTACGGTTTATTGGACCTAGAGTGCCTACCCTGGGGATGCAAAGTGACTTGGCCATGAAATGACTGTTGTACTGTGCTGCTTCAGTCAATAGATACGGGAAGGTATGAGCGTGCTACAGTAATCAGCCCTTGGCTAGCTCGTAATTCTGAGGCAGTGCTTTAAGAGAACTGATTGAACTAAAGCAGAAAAAATTTATGATTTCTGCACTTCTAAGTGCTTTGTTTTGAATAATACATTGAATACTTTGTCAGTGTTTTTTGCTCCAAGACATGAGGAAAAGGATCTTTAATTTTTTTTTCACCCTTGAAAGTAATTCATAACTATAAATGATTTAGAAAATGGTCTTCGGTTCATGAATAAAAGCAGTTAACTTGAAAAATGTGGACCAAAAGTTTTGATTTGGGTATTGGTTAGCCAAATTAATATCTTAAAGACATTCTCTGATAGTATAATGGCTTAAAGCATATTCATGTTTATACTACAGTTCTCACATGATGGAATTAAATCAATTTTACATCAGGGTAATAAAATATATAGGTAAATGTCATATCTAGCCGTAAAGTAATTAAAACTTTCTTTGTCAGTGTGGAGTAGTAAATGATGTGTATAATCGTGCATGACTGTCCCAGTGGGAAAAAAGGGACAATAAGAAATGAAGATGATAAACTAGATGCATTATAGGAAATGCAATTTTGAATCATTTTAACAGTATTAAGGCCCTGTTCTTCCTTTTTCCACTTCTGGAACCAAATATTTCTGTGTAATATGAAATAATTAACACCTAACCAAATGTCGATTCCAGTGAATTTCATTCTCTTGCAGGTTGCTGCTGTTGTCACAAAGAAAGAGAAAAAGTGTTTCAACTATGAAGAGCTACTTTAATGCAATGTTTTACAAATCCATCTTTTTACTGTTGTTGGCCACTAGTAATTTATATTATTTGAGAAGGCTTTGTTTTCACGCCTAGGTCACTGATTGCCTGATTGTGGCTAAAAGTTTAGAGTGCTTCTATAAATATTAAGTATTAATAATTTTATGCTTATTGTTATGGTCTTTATGATCCAAAGATCTGCTGATGAATTTAGCATATGTACTGTACTTTTCATAAGGCCATAGGGGAAATGTTCTAGTGGCACAGTATTTTGTTTCCAGCAGTGGCAAAAAGAGATGTTTTTTAGGAAGAGCACACAACCTGAACTCTTACACAGTCTTGGCATCTGGAATTGTTGTATTATCTTTATCAGGGAATACAGTTGTGACCAATTCTTTCAGTAGTTGCTTATAGATGGGTTCATGAATTTCACAGAGTGGTTGAGGTTGGAATGGACGTCTGGGGGACATCTTGTCCAGCTCCCCCCTCTCAAGCAGGGCTACCCAGAGCTGGTTGCTTAGGACCATGTCCAGGCAGCTTTTGAATATCTCCAAGGATGGAGACTCCACAGCCTCCCTGGGCAATCTGTGCCAGTGCTTGGTCACCCTCACAGTGAAACAGTGTTTCTTGATGTTCAGCTGGAGCCTCCTGTGTTTCAGTTTGTGCCCATTGCCTCTGGTCCTGTCACTGTCACTGGGCACCACTGAAGAAAGCCTGGCTCCCTCCTCTTTACAGTCTCCCCTCAGGTATTTCTATAGATTTATAAGATCCCTCTGAGCCTTACCTTCTCTAGGCTGAATTTGTCTGATGCCTTCTTAAACATGCTGAAACCATATGCCTTTACAACCTCTAATGGCAGCAAGGTCACTGGGTGCTATGCAGAGAAACGTGCATATTTGTGTGCTGCTTTGTTCTGTTAGTGTAGATTTTTGGTATATAACTGAGTCTTGTTCATTTGCTGAATGTGTTGTCTTCATGATTCAGCAAATTTTCCTAATTTTCTTCATCTCCATGTGCCTCATCCAACTTTCTCCTTGCTTAAGTGAAGTGCCCCAGGATTTTAAGTATATCATAGATTTTAATTTTTCTGCTTAAAATGTTCATCTTGCAAGTTTCATGTACTTTCTGAAATAGACGTTTATAATCTGGTTTTTATTTGCAATTTATTAATCAACAATTTTCTTTTACAGAGTTTAGCAAAACATAATAGGAGTAACATTGGAACAGAAGGTGGCCCTCCCCCTTTTGTACCTTTTGGGCAGGTACAGTATATTTCTCTGTCAGTTCATGTTAAAAAAAAAAAAAACCCAAAAAACAAAAAAAAACCCAACCCAAAACCAAACCAAACCAAACCAAACCAAACCCTAAAAAAACACCACAAGAAAACCCCCAACCAACAAACACCACACCTCCGCTGCCTCCCCCACCCCCTGCAAAAAAACAAGAAACCCAAAACCAAACCTGTATCATGATATCTAGGGGACCTGGTTCCAGTTAGAAAAAAGCTATCATAACACCTTAGATCATGATGACTTGAATCTAAAAAATGTGCCTGTTTTTAAAAAAAATTGTTGATCCTGTCACTTTGTTGTGCCAATTTATATTTAACATTTTTCCTCTCACTTTCAAACTTAAAATTTCATTTAGTGTTTGGACCCTTTGATTCTTCCTGTCAGATCTTGTAGGCGTAACATATTCCCTTCTTAAATGACGAAGGTGTTTACAAGAATCGTATTAACTACATCATGAACTAAGCTTAAAATTTAAAAGCCATTTTTTTTGGCATTTCTAGTGGACCAGAGGAGGGTGCTTTCAGCAAGACCGTCTAGATGTCCTAGGTGTACATTTTTGCGATCATATTCTTTATCTAAGGTTGTGCTACTCTAATGGAATAATACTTTATTTTTTTCAAATGAGAGTAGGCAGAAGAGTTAATTAAAATTTTCTTTTGCATTTTCAGAAATGTGCCTCTCTCGTGCAAGTGGATAGCAGAGAGCTTGATCGCAGAAAGACTCTGCAAATGACAAATACTGTAAAAACTGTTGCGGACAATGATGAATTTGAAAAGCAGAGAACAGCTGCTATTGCAGAAGTAGCAAAGAGCAAGGAGGTTAGAATGCATGTGTTGCAGTATTTTACTTACAGTGATTGATCTTTTCTTGTTATTTCAAGTATTTCCAAGTATTTCTCTCTTTAATGACAAATGCTTTCTGATGTTTGCCACCTTATAATTCTACTCATGTACCTTTAAAAATCTGAATCCAAAAGAGAGTCCTTTTGGACTAATGAGTATGTTCTTATTTTAATAAAGCTAATAAATGTGTCATAATGTTTTATTGTAGATATGATTTTGATACATCTATTAAAAAATGTGGGGTTTACAATTTAGCTAATGAGATTTAAGTAATAATTACAGGCTTTCAAATTGTCATCTGCTTTTTTCAGTTCTTAAAAACCCGTGATTCTGTGCATTCAGTCTGAAAGAATAGCTGGGAAGTTTAGTTCTAACATGTTAGGTTTTTATGTCCTTCCTTGGTTTTCCTTTTTAGTTTATTTTTCCAGTTTGCTTGGTAAGTCATAAAATCTAGAATTATATACCCTTTTAACAGCCTCATTTGGGCATAGAAGAAAAAACCAGAAGTCCTACCTAATAAATTAATCTTTTTCTGTGTGTGTAAACTAGTGCTTTATTTGTTGATGCAAAGCATAATCATAAAAAATACAGCTGCATCAGATTTACTGCACTTTTTCTACTAGCTAAATATTAAGGCTTATTTTCATGAGTTCTGTTTACTGAAATGTTGTTTTTGTGCTTATCAAAGACCAAGACGTTTGGAGGAGGTGGTGGTAGTAGCAGAAGTAATCTCAGTGTGAGTGCTGGAGGGAATCGAAACAGGGAACTGTTCCAGAAAGAGAAGATAACAAAACCTGAGGGAAAGAATGAAGGTGTCTACCGAGAACTGGTAAGGTGGAAGACTTAAATGGAACCTTAAATGTGTACCATTAAAAAAAAACAAAAAACAAATGTAACAAAAATAAAACCAAAAGACCCTGAGGAATAAGTTCTTTCCTTTTCAATTTGTTTTGAAGTCTGCTTAGAATATTTAAGGTGCTTTTGTACCTTACCGACATAGTTATGAGTTTTGACGTGATTGGGGGGGGGCGGAAATTAATGTTGTCTTATCCAGTAAAATTTAAACCCAAGTCCTCACAAAAGAAAAGCAGTAATGTATGTGGGTATAGGACATTACAATATAGTTGTATTTTCTTGTTTAAATAAGCATAACAGTTTTGCATGTTAACATTTATTAATTCATTTTAGACAGGAAAACTTTCATCCTTCAATTTCAACATATCAAATAATATTTTAATGTAGCTTTTCTTCTGAATTAATTTAATATTTATTTTAAGAATCTGTTTTAAACCATTTATTTGACATTGAGAAAACTAAGTGCTACTCTGATATTTATAGTAACTAAGTAGAAATACTTTTGTTGTGACATGGGAATATCATGCTTACATGGTCACAAGTAATGTTTCATTTTGAGTAAGGTGGGTTGCCATTGGAGTATCTGAACTGTGCCCCTTAATCCAAAATACCGCCTTCCAATATATTTCATAACTTTATACTTACTGAGACATGGTCTTTGGGATCACTGCGTTGAATTAAGTGAATATAAGATGAGCAGTTATTGAAGTTTTTGTTTTGATTACTTCAGCAATCTGAAAGTTTATGATGGATGAAGTATTTGTTATCAGGAACAACTCCAGAAAGGAACTTCCAAGTATGCAATAACAATTAATGATTCTGATTTGAGTGATGAAAGCCGACTAAAAGAGGCATCACAACAATGTAGTAAATCAGTAAACCAGTATTAAAATATTGATTATAAATATCACTTATTTATTGTTGAATATTTTCCACCTTATTTACTTTTATCAAAGGTTTAACAATCAGAAGAAAAGAGATTTAGGAACAGTAACTGCCTGTTAAAATTTTGTTTGTATAGTATGTGCCTCATCTCACAGCAAGGAGAGCCTCCAACAGTGTTGCCTTCAGCACTGTGCTCAGAAATGTCAATATAGAATTGTAGAAACATGGGCTGAAAGGACCTCAAGAGGTCATTTAGTCATCCCTCTGCCCCATGTAGCACCAGTGGTACACTTTGTCATTCTTGACAACTGTGTCTCGACCTAAATAGACTTAACACCTCCCCCCCGCCGCCAACGAACGGACAAAAACCCCAACCAGAAACACCCCACAAAATTTGAATTGGGCAATTGTTTAAAGTATTCTGTTTTCTACTTTTTCTATGAACTACAAGAAACTTGTCTTGCCTTGCAGTGTAAAATGGCAGTACTTCCAACTTATCAAAACTTAATATTATGTCATTTAACATATGTAGGTGGTGTTTAGAAGAAGGAAATACGAACCCACTAAGCCTATATAGAAAGCCTTCTTTGATTATAAATAATGATTTTTAGATCTTAAAGGAATGCATGACAAATGTTTTTTGTCTTTTTAGATTTGTAACATCAAGTAGGTTTGATTGTTGACTTCAGTGTATTTTGTTGACTTGTGTGTATATTGAAAAACAGTTAAAGGTGTTACCTTCTGAGAAAACTGGAGCAATATATCTTTACCTACAAAACAAGAAACAAAGAAGTAGTTTTTCCTATTTCTTTGTAGACAGACAATAGATTGCAGAGGGCAATCATTCTCCGCTTTTAATAGTCCTTACAGGATATGTCCTACAATTTTGTCTTTCCAGTTTTGTATATGAGAAGCAAGACTTGTGCTATGTAAATGAACTTAAAGGGAGTGTTTTTGACATCCAGAGGTACTTAAGGTACTACCTCCTTTCTCAAACAGTCTTTGTGCCTGGGAAATTGCCTTTCCCTTGGTCTCAAATTGTGATCTACCGAAGATTTATTTTTTTGTAATCCATAGCTGAGAGTACAGGTGTTGTATATATGAATCTTTGTTTCTTGCCAGTCTTTGAACATAGCTGGTGTACACAGAATTTCCACCATTGAAAGGAGGTGATGCAGCAGTAATGGCTGGGAGTTCTCTTCTCATCCAAACCAGCTACTTAACTACAAAAGGGAGAAGAGTGAAGCAAATTTGCTGAGGAAGTACTTATCTGTGTTGTACCCTTGTTGTCATGCAGAAGAATCTAGGAGAATGGCCCAGAGGAGGAACTGTTCATATCTTTCATTAAAAATAAGACATTATTTAGGCAACTGGAAGTCAAACTCCAGTGGGATGATGATTCCCTGTAGATGCTGAGGTCATGTTCCTGCCCCATTGGTCTTTGAAGACCTTTTAAATTTCTGTTCCTTTACTTTGTCTTTGGACACTTAATTTAAGAGTATTGTTGAGTTTAGGAATGAAGAAGGATGCATGAAAGCATTGGAGTTAACATTGCTGAGCATGTGGAAGTTGTAGCCAAGTGCTGCGAATTCATGTCGTGCCCATTACAGTGATTTTTGCATAGCTAAGCATAGTTATGAAAGCTATTTGAGGTGTTATATCTTCTGGCTTAGTGTATTGAGAAATCTCTGTATTGAGGTAGCAACCACAAACACTGATTTTGTGTCTCTGCCCCCAAAAGGAAATCTGCTCATATCTGTTGTCCCAGAGCACAGCATGTAGCTGGAAGTAAGACAAAAAGTGAACGTATTAAAACATAAGGAGAAATGAGGAGTGGAGAAATTGCATCATAAGACTGTGGAAAACAGAGGAGAGAAAGGGTTAAACGTTACTTGTCATGCAGCTCTCATACAGTTGTAATTTAAATCATTCTAGCAATAAAAGTTAATGTTCTTTTAAGTAGAGGGAGAAAAAAGGGCTTGTGGATCTTAGAGGTTAGGTTCAGTTGGGTTTGGGTTTTTTTGTTTGGGTTTTTTTTTGGTTGTGGTTTTTTTGTTTGGTTGGGTTTTGGTTTGTTTGTGGGTTTTTCTGTTGGGTTTTTTCTTTTTTTTTGAGGGTCACAGTATGGCTATTTTGGAACCTGTAGACAAAATGTTATGTTCATGGGACTCCAGTTAAGAATGTGTTTGGTTACAGCTGTTGCATTAGATGAATAACTGGCATAATTTTGGTTGGGTATGTGTTGAGGAAGGATAGAGGGCCTAGTCCCATTTCATGTTTAGTGCATGTAGGTCTGTCCACACTGGAAGAGGCAGTTCTCACTTGAGTACTGTAACACACAGTTCAGATGTAAGGTAATTTTCTGTAATTAATGCTCTGTGATTCCTGCTTTGCCTTTTTGTCATTATGTTTTATACAGTTTAGAATAAGAAAGCCTGTATTTCTGCACAAGTAAATTGTTTGTATTTCTTTGCTTTCTTCTACAGAATCTTTAGCGATTGTATTTTCTCCATGTTTTAAGAAGCGTATAACTGGGTTTTGTATTGTCTGTAAAAGTTCTGAAAGGGTTCAAACAGGAACAAATGGCTAGTTTTTACATTGGTATTTCTTTGAGAGATTCCTTTTTAGTTTTCATCTCAGAGAAAGTATTTTACAGTCTGTCATACTATTCCAGTGTACAGCAAAGGAAGGGGTAGACTAGGGGAATTTGTGCTTGAAACCACATAACATTAGAACTGAAAACTGATGAATTAAAAATCATAATAATAATATTAAAAAAACCCCTCTACTAGCTGATTGTTTGGACCTAAGAGAAGATTTTATATAAAACTGAAATATTTATCATCAATGAAATATGAAATGGTGTTTCAATTAAATAATGAAAAGATAAAATAAAATCTGATGGTTTTGCAGAGTCTCTGTTGTATCTTGTGACTAGTTCTGTGTGTGCCTTTTATTTCAGGTTGATGAAAAGGCTCTAAAACACATAACAGAGATGGGTTTCAGCAAAGAAGCAGCAAGACAGGCACTTATGGATAACAGTAACAGCCTAGAGGCGGCATTAAATTTTCTTCTGAACAGCAGTAAACAGAAACCCATTCAGGGACCACCACCTAGAGGTATAACTTGCAAAGAAATGCTTTAAAACAGTGTTTATGAGCAAAGAAATTTTTGTATGGTGGATTACTAATGTAGTTATAGAGGGGCATATCTGCATGTTGTTTTCCTGCAAGTTAGAATACGTTGCAAACCTGAAAGCAAATACTTAAAAAAGACCTCTGTGTATTGTATTCTTGTCAAAATTTTTGAATTTGAAGTCACAGATTTGAATATCTTTACATGGAAAATACCTGTATCTGTTTTGTCCTTGTTAGAATTTTTTAAAGATAGGAAATACAAACATTTTATAAATGAAATATAAATTTTAAAAAAGTGTACACTTTTTTTAATTTATTCCCCACTCACAAGTAACTTTTGATGTTTATAGGTAAAGGGAAGGGCCGAGGCCGAATAAGACCTGAAGATGAAGAAGAGCTAGGAAACACCAGACCCTCTGCACCAAGCACACTGTTTGATTTCCTGGAATCTAAAATGGGTACTCTAACAGTAGAGGGTAAGTTATTGAAATTAATGTATCTGGAACCAATATTGGACAGTGTTCGTGGAATTCTTTTTCCTAACTTTGTCATCTAAAAGGTGGTTCCTAGAACTTCCTCCACAGTCAGCCATAAAAAAACCAATGAGTGCTAGAGAGCTATTCCTCTCCTTGGAAGAAAGGTCAAATAAATTGCACTGTGGTGGTTTGTACTTCTGTCTTGATTACAGAAGAGCTTAGGGTGTTTGCTTCAGGCTTACATGTCTAAAAGTCAATAATTTTGAAATAAGGTGATGTAAATCCCGGTTTGTTAATCTAATTTGATAAAGGCTCTTGCAACTTTAATGAACTTCCATGTTGTTCAGAAGTAAGTAGAGAAAAAAGCCATAACTGCAGTTCTCCTTCCTCAGTTTATAAACAGCACATTTGGCGTGCTGCCCAGTTAAGAGTTTAGTAATTGTGGTAAGCTTAATTGTTTTTGTATTCCATCTACCTGGAGGGAGGAAAAAAGCTTTTGGCTGCTGTAAAATATTAAACAACTATTTTCTCCTGGTTTTCCTGTTTAATAACTGTAAGGACTGAGGGAGAGGTAGGATTTTAGAAAGAGAGAAGCCAAATATTCCCTGAGATTTAATGCAAAAGATCTGGGCTTTCTCTTTAATGTCCTTTTAGTTACTTTTCTTTCTTAAGAAGCAATGCAAGAATGTAGTCTATGCATCAGGATTCTGTTTAGGTCTAGATCATTCAGTACTTGGGAAGCTTTAACAGACAGATGCTTTAAAAGAAAAAAGAGGAAACTCCATACATCCTGAGGTCTCTAGAGGCTGCTATAATATTAAAGTAAAACTCGCGGTAAGCTGAGTAATAAATGGCGATCATTTTTCTTTTGGGTATGGCCTTGGAGGTGATTCAGTGGCCAACATGAAATGAAAATACCTGGTTCCATTATTTAACATGAAGGTTTTGTGATGGAGTTGTAAGGGTTTTTTCTCCCTATAAAATTACACTTTTTTTCTAAAGGGTAAAAAAAAGGTCATACTAGTTTATATGAGCTGTTTTAATATTTTGGAGTTTTTTAAGGAATAAGTGCATTTAAGGAATGACTGCATTTAGATGTAATTTTTTTTTAACTTAAGATCCAAAATAGTCTTTGTCAACTGTTAGTAACGGTCACTTTTGCATATTTTCACTGGATTTGGTTTTATAAAAAAAAAAGTAAAAAAAAAAGAGTAATTTGGAAAAACTGGAAAGCAAGCTGTAAATGAAAAGTGAATGCAGTAAATGAAAGTGAACAGGTTGCCCTGTTGGGAAAGGTACGCACGGCTGTAATGTCAGTAGGCACCTGCATCTGAAATACAAGTAGAACATCCCCATTGCTCTGGTTAGTCGAGTGAGAGATTTTTTGTTGAATATATTTTTGTTTGTAGCTTATGTGTATTAAAAACATGTAAATATTTGTCTTTTTTTGCTATAGCAGTGAATTTAAGGTTAGTTGTGTTTGAGAGTCATTACTGAATTAGAAATGAAAACATAAAGCCATGTATAGTCTGTCAGTGCATCAAAACCCTACTTTTCTGTGAGAATTATTAGGGCTATCTGCTTTCCATTAAATGCATGGTGCATTTTTTGTTCAAGAGCTGTTATTGTTAGATCTTTCAGATGTTTGAAGCTGCACTTTTACAGTTGCTACTTGCATAAGTAGTGTAGCCTTTCGCAGTAATGTGTTTGAATATTTTTTTCAGCCTGTAGCAACTAAAAGTCAACGTATTCAGGTGGAAGGAACACAGCAGTCTAGAAATTCACTTCTTGGAGCTGTACAGAGGATGCCTTTATCCAAAAAAGAGGATGCAGCAGCAAAAAAAAGGATACCTGTTTTATCATAGAAAACTTGCCTCAGTAGATGCGCTTGAGAGTTAGTGAACCTGCTAGCAAACCCAGGGGTCTCTTGCTGCTGCTGGTAGAATTAGATTCACTGTGAGCCATTTTAGAGTTCACTAAACATTTTTGTAACGTGCTAAGTTTTAACTGTGAACAGAAAGGCATTTGCTTATAAATGTGATAGGTTATAGTTGTTTTGATAGCAAATATGATACTGTTGCTGTACCTAGGTTGAGTTTCATTGCAACAGTGTCTTTTTTTGACCTGCAAAACAAATTATTTTAAATAGCTAAATAATGTTTTATATTTTAGTTGGGTCTAGGTCTTACTAAAACAGTTTGTAGAAAGTGAACAAAAAAGTTATAATAGAGTTCCTTTTCCTATGTATGTTGTTCATCGTTTGTTTATGGTGAGTAGCCACAAATTTATGGCTTTCTTTATGAAACGAAGCTAGTTGTAGATCGAACATCATGAGTCTTCACTGTTGTTAGAAATTTAAAATATTCAAACAAAATACCTTTCAAATACACAAGCATTCTGCATTAGCTGATACAATTTTGTAAACTCTTCAGGTAATTAATATAATCACATTCTCAAAAGCATGTGTAGGGAATTATGCTTGAGATTTATCTTTTGGCAACTCATTTTGTTTACTAAAGATGAGTTAGATTTTTACAGTGAAAAGAAATTAGAATGGTTGTAGTGTTTTTCTCTCACATTACAAACATTGATTTTTCTTTGGGTAAGTTTTGTGTTTATACTGGGAGATTAGAGAAGGCTTTTATGTGTGACTGAAAGACATTTAAAGGAACAGTAATAGAAATAATCCCTGTGGGATATATGCCTTTCTTATTGTTAGTAATTTCATAGTAAGTAAGTAATAGTCATTTACCAAGAATTGTGAAATGAGAGACTTGCTTCTTTTAAAAAGATACTGCTGATTGATAGTGTTTTCTTAGGGGGAGTTTTATGATCCTTTGGGTTTAGTACACGTATGTAGCCAACATACTGTAGTGTAATAAAACATAGTGTTATGTGAGTAAAAAAAAAAGGTTATATTAGCATACATACTTCAGTTTATATTCTTCAATATTATGTTTTAAAGATAAATACTCTTTGCTTTTGTGTATTTTTTCCCTCTTAAATAAAAATAAAAAGATTCAATAAATGTCATAAGACAAACATAATTCTGTGAAAAGTTTGTAAAGGCATTGTATTCCTTTAGTTGCCAAATGTTATGGCATATTTCCTAACATGACAGACAGGGTTTTTGGTTTTCTGTGTTGGGTTTTTTAGCATTCTCTGAATGATCAATATGCAATCTGATGTGCTATTCCTGAGTCATGCTTTTCTAAAAAAAAAAACTTGTTAGCATTTTTGAAGAGTTCAGAAAGTGTTCTTGATTATTTTTTGAAAAAAAATTTTTAATGTTTCTGCCTTTTTTCCTTCTGAAGAAATAATAGTACATGTTCTTGCACTTTGTTATTTGGAAGTCAATGGGCTTTACAGTGATTTCTCAGTTGCATTTTATTAGTTTTTATTTTCCTTACTGAATGTGTCTAACCCATAGGATTGTGCCTCTGTTTCTGACAGCTTTTATTTTTATCTTGCAGAGTGTACTTCAAATGGATATTTCAAGAAATACGTAGGCAATACATCGCAGGCTTTTTGTCTCTTAAAAGTGCTTTTTTTTAATTTGTGAAGTTTAAGACAACTTTGAGTTTGTGCAGTCTGCTGAATTCAAACACATCTTAAAAATAATTTATTGAAAGTGTTATTTTTCTGCCATTTTTATACCTCTGTGGCTGAAAATAATCTCATTTAAATTCTTAATGATTAGTTGTCTTAAGTTCTATGCAAACTGAGATGATGTGAGTGTTGACAGTGTTTGCAGAGTGGTGATGAATCTGCAGTGATTATACTTACCATTGTGAACTCTTTCATCATGATGTCTGCATAAAAGTGTTTGCAGAAAACAGGATATATATTACTAACACCTTTTTCATTTCATTTGATCCTGTCAGTTGTTAGCAGTAGACACATGTAGTTCTCTCTTAGCATTAAAAAAGTAGTAGTCAGAAGTGAAAGACACATCAGGGAAACAGCTAGAAACAACTCAAATATGTAATGTTATATAGCCAAGAATAAGGTCTCTTCATTGATTTTTCTGCATAGTTACTGTACTAAGGAGGGCCCAGGCAGGTTTTTCTGCATTTATATGTAGCATAGTACAGCCTCCACTGAATATAAAAGAAGATTGATTGTTCTGCAGTATTTCTGGCACCTTGCTGTCCCATATGTCTCTAAAATCCCAGTTTGTGTTTTAGATATTCAGAGAGGTGGCCTCTGTATAGAGATAGTGGTTTTGGATAAGTGACCGTACCCCTACTATTACACTATTAGATATGATCAGGATTACCTGGAATGGCCATATTTATCATTATCACAAGTATTAGGCTTCTATACCCTTCAGACAGATTGTAATTTCTTCTAAATGACTGAGAATCTATGTAGAAGCAAAACTAAAAGGTGCTTTTGCTGAACAGGGATAAATATTTTTTAATTCTATGCCGTGCCACATTTTCTTCAAAAACTGCTTATGTGACCTGGGGAGAAAGTGTCTGAAAAGAAGAATTGTTTCTTTTCAAGCACACAGAAGATTGATTTGCTTTTCTCTGTGCATCCCTCCTTGTTTTTCTTATGTAGTGTTTCTAATTGCACCTGAAACCTCAGCTGAGAATTTCTAAATTCATTTCTGGATTTGCAGTAGCCAGGCTAGGTGGTTCTGTTTGTGAACAGGAGCTGCAGAACAGTTGTTTAATGTGTTATCTTTGATTTGGTGCCTTTTCATAGTTGGATTTAGATGAAATAGAAAAATATTTATGAATTGAAATACCTTTGTATTTTGTTTAGGAGGTACTTATATTCCTTTTTAGAAACAAGACATCATTAAGCTTTTTCTTACTTTTTTTTTTAAGAAGTACAAATTAGTTATAAGAAAGTAAGGTGTTAGTCTTTTGCCCTATAAGTGGTGTCTTGTGAGGTTTTTTGTTGTCTCCTTTTTTAAGAGCTAATGAAAAATTGTTCTAAGTAATTACAGCTGTCAAGTGTTACATACCTGACTCCATGATCTGCTAGTTCTTTAATTGTAAACATAGCATATAGTAAACATACTTTATTTAAATGAAATGCAAACAATTCAAACAAACAAACCCATAGTTTTATACTGGGTATTTATTTATTTATTTTTAACTGTGAATGGTTGGTGGCAACTATGAAAATATTTCTGTGTTGAAATTAAGTAGCTTGAGTTTTGGTTGGAGAGAGAAACCTGCTGACTGTGAGAGATAACAAAAATAGTAGACAAAATTGCTGTCAACTAGCTGCCTTTGCTTGCACTTGGATTATTTCTGCTACTGAACACACAAGATGTTTTCCATTAATCTTATTATTATTATTTTTCTTTTGTTGTGAGGAACAATTCATCCATCTGCCAGCTTAAATAAGTAAACTCAAGGATTATCAGGAAGGACAAAACAGTGCCAAGAGCTCTGACTGTAGAATTAAGGAATAATGGACAAAATGCTAAGAACCAGGCATGTTTCTGACATTTTCTGTCTCTTTGGTTTTTGGGGACTCAGAACAGGCTGGTGCTTCCATCTGCTCGAGATCAAAAGCCACAAAAGCTTTTGGCAGACATATCTGTCTTTGAAAGACTCAAGCAAAGATCAACTTCTTAATAATTATTTATTTATTTGTTACTAAATGGGGTAGATGGTGAGAAACGTAACCATCATTTTGTTTAGAGCATTGACCCAGGTTGTAGAAGGCCAGAACATTTTCAATTTCAGATTGTGCAGAATTGCCTCTTCAGTCCTTGAAAGAGACAGGCTGTGCTTGGGACAGACATTTCATGCTCTTCCTGTTAAAATGAACCTCCTGTGCAACAAACTACAATGATAATGGGATCACAGAAAAAGCAAGTGAGAGGTAGCATGTCTGCGTAGTCTGTTAATAGGGCCACTTCAGCAGACAGGAGTCATAGGCTGTAGTCTGTGTTTCTTGCTCCACTAGTTAGGATTTGACTGAAATACAAATTCAGACATGCAGTTTTGATTTAAAGATGGTGAATTAAATCTACTCCAAGGTTAATTGTTTCAGCAATTTAAGATCAGCATTTAAAAAAACCCCAATTTTTCATTTCAAATCTGAATTTTCTATACTCAGCTTCTGACTGCTGTATAATACTATGCCTTTCTTGCCATATAGAGAGCTATCTAAATTTGCTTTCCAAGTAGCTATTTATAAGACATAATAGACCTGTATTTTTTCCGTTAGCTGTGTTGGATTGAGGTTTTCTAGCTTCTCAACAAAGACTTTTTTTCCCAGACTGCTTTCTCTCTTTTCGCAACAAAGTCATTTATCAGTTTTCTTCTTCAAGTATACCTTCCATGAGTATGGACCATACTCTTGTAGTGGTTTGAATGATGCTGTGTAACATCAGTATCACGTGCACTCTTGCCTCTGCTCACTCTGCATCTTGAGCATCCCACCTGATTTAGCTGCAGTTACCCTTATGTTCTCTGCCACCACTGTTGTCTGCAGGAGAGAAGTAACAAAAGACATGCTGATCCTGTAGGAGGGTTTGCAAACGATTGCCTTTGGCAGAGGTTTTCTTACTGTCTCATATTAACTCCTCACCCAAACATCCCTCAGAAGAAATAGGGCTTCAGTGGAGAGTAAGCATTTATTGCAAGCAGAAGGACACACACCCAAACTCTTGGGGACCCAGCCCCAGAGATCTCCAAAGGAACAGGGCATTTCTGTGCTTTCAGATTTGAATTTCTCTCCTTCTCCTACTTAACTGTTTATGCTTGAGGTGAACCAGGATGTGTGATATATGGGGGGGTTTTTTGTATTGTTTTTATATGGTAACGTAGTGTTTGGACAATTTGGTGCTACTACATCTTGTTTAATTTCAACAGTCTCTTTCTTGTTTTAGTCCATTATGATTTATATATTCCCCAAATAAGTTAAAGGTTTGAAATAAGTTGGTAATGCAATAGAATATAATTAAAAATTGTTTTGCTTCATTTCTTTGTCACACAATTTATTTGAATATCTGGGGGTGATGGAACTTGGGAGGAAAAAAGAGTCCTTCTAATTTTTTAATCTTTTGGCCAATATGAGATAGAACATGCCTTAGGGGTAGCTGTCTCAAAGCATGCTTTCATGAAGTTGCATAAAAATGTAATTCAAGTTGGAAGAAGAAACCAAAATCATTGCCACCAATGTGGAAAGGGTTGCTGTCTTTGAGTTTATTTTACGTTATTAAACATGATAAAATCCATAGGAGAGCACTACAGGAAACAGTACTACTTAAATTCCATCATGCATGGAGCAGTGCTTTTTAAATTGCGTTGGCTGGGATTTCCAACTGCAGCAGGTCCTGCTGGTTTCTTGTAAGCAAGGGAATGTGACTGGTTCTGTATGGTCTTCTTGGGTCATCACATACAAAAACTAAAATGAGTAAAATAACTGAGTGAAGGTTTCAAACTGAGAAACGCTAATCGTCATCTTAAAACTACCCAGCAGATGACTAAAGCCTTGTCATTAATTTTGAAATGTTTTTTTTCCAGACCATGTTCCCAAACGTCCGGTTACAATGATGGTGACTGGGCAGATGCATCTTGCTGTTTGACAGAATAGCATACCAAATCTTCTTGTTAAATGCCAAATTAATATTTGTTTATTACTGCCCTGTAGGAACTATTACTTTTCTGGAAACATTAGCTAATGGTTTGTTGGAGGTGGGGCAAGAAGAAGCAGAAGCAAGAAACAGCAGCTGCAGTAGACAATTTGTGACTAACATCCCTCATCACTTAACTTTTTCTATTAAAGAAGCTTTAGATTCCCTTCAATGTTTTGGTGATCAGGCCAGACAGCACAAACTCATGAAGAACCTGTAATATTCTCATTTCTAGGCTTTTTTTGTTGACTACTGTTGACAAAGTAAACATTTACAGTTATTTGGCCGTTTCCATTTGTGAATGGGTTGTGCTTGAACGTTAACTGGCTAACATGTCCTGCTCATTCAAGGCTGTTGCATATGAAGTAGTCCCCTGGGAAGTTTTTAGCACAATAACTGCATCTTCATAAAAGACATCAGTTTACTAGATTTTACATCTCTTAAGGTTAGAGTAGAAAAATGTCAGGTGTTTTGTGAGCAGCTTTTGCATGTCACAGTAAATAGACCCAGAAAAAAGATGCTCATGTTCACTGTTTTGAAATTCTGTAGTCTCTTTCCATGCTGCCTAACATTTAGTATTATTTCAATTTTCCCATACTATTTTAAAAAACTTCTGTAACAGAAAGTTCTGACACACTTTAAAGTCAGCTTGTTGCTTTTGTGTCATGATCACATTATGTTGCGTAGAAATAATTTATCTGATCATCCAGTAGTCCTGCTTTTGCAACTGATATATGAGAAATTTGTTATTGTTAAATAGATCTGCAACAGATGGCCTTTTCTAATAATATACTGCTAAAATTTCTGTTGCTTGAAAAAAAAGGAGGTAATAAGAATTCTTCCTAACTACTTAGTTCTGGGTGGAGCTATTCATGCCAATGTTTAAATGTGTTGCTATTTTTTCTTAGCAGTTACTCTGTTTTAAATCCCCATGCTTCTTTGTGGAACAGTGGGTTATAGCTCTAAATGAAATTTCTTAAAGTCCTATTTTACAGGTAATTCTTGTTAAGTAGATGAATAGCATTTGAGTTCTGAATTATTATTTCTTTCTAGATTTTGAAGATTAATATTGCCTTTCTAAATAGAGAAAATGCTGTCTCACATGAGAATGCTTGTAACTTTTTATTGGAAAGCAGGTCAAAGAGGTGGAAGAAGGGTAGAAAGGTAAGATCTCTGCAGCTGTGTGACAGAAGTAGGTTGCTCGGAGATCTATTATATCCAGATTTTTTCATGTCTAATAAAACTAGCTGTTTTCATTAAGGCTTGCTATGAAATTGAACAGAAATTTCAATAAACTTTTTCCATTTATAGAAGAATATGTATATGTTTCAATTTTTCCTCAAGGCTTTAACTAAAGTATTATAACTGCTCTGCATGCTTTGGGGATAAGTCTTGCAGTTATACAGAGTCCTTGTATGAACTAGACGCTGTCTGAGATGACTGCTCATCTCAACTCAGAAAATGTTTCTTCATTTAGAAGAAGGTCAAAGGACATGCCTTGAGAGGAAACATTTAAATTCTAAGTCAATCCTAAATTCCTGCCAACTAGCAAAATATTAACATGCCCAATCTAGTCTTTAGCCCATTTCTACTTTTACTGTTGGAACAATTTTCCCCTGTGCAAGTGACTTTGTTTAATGAATTTCATGTTACAAAATATTAAATAAGATGATCTATAATGAAGTATTTCAGAATTTTATACGCATCTTTTTTTAATGGTGTATACAAGGCAGTAAACATTCAGAGGTCATCAAACAGTTCAGTCATTCATGTGTAGTTAACATTAGGAATAGACATGAGAGTTTAGGTTGGGAATAGGAAGAGTGGAAGCCCAAGGATTTTACTACCAGAGAAGAGGCATAAATTAAGAATGTCATGAACAAAGACTGTTAAGCAATTAGAAAGATAAACCTTTCTAGATGATAGGAAATATAGAAGATTGGTGTGTATTATACAGAAGTGGGAAAGTGTAATGAAGATACTTACAAAAAAGTTACAGATATAAAATGAAGAAAAACAGTATTTTCATGTTCCATTTCTAAAGGAGACATAAAGAGGTACTTTTAAACTTGAAGGATTTCATCTAAAAAAAATAAAATGTTACAAGGTTTCAGAAGTAATCTTTTCCCTTCTAAAAATAAAAGGAATATTTATGAAACTCTTGATTCTTTCTGCATAATATATATTTATGTATGCATTAAAAACATTATTGGTTTCAAAGTCATAAATTTTGCAGTAAGATATGTTTTTATCAAGATTATGATCATGCTAAGCCTCATGTATGCTTATGTAACTTTAAAAAAAACCCACTAAGTCATTTTAGTCAAACTTTTTTGACTTCTAAAAGTTAGGGTAAATCAAGTGTATGTAAAAATAAAATTAGATTCTTATTAGCCAATTTAGTCATTTAAATTGATAAAAACTCTCTTAACTATTAATAATAATGTGATGCTTGGAAGTCTTTTTTTTTTTTAAAAAAAAGCTAAAGTTTACATTTTAATTTTAACTCTTACCATGTAGCAAGTAATTATGAAAACTGACATATTTGTTGTCAGGTATCAGCATTCATTGTTTCTAGTGGTAACATGTAAACTGAAGTTCTTAGGTTTTCCTTCCCATAGGAGTGTACTCAGGGCCAGGCAACAGAGAGCCTGAGTGCATAGTCCCACCAAGCCTGTATACGCACACCAGACTCATGCACAGAGTACATGGCCAACTGCCATGGATGGACACAGGCAAGAGAATGATACCCACATGACATAAAATTGCTCATATAAACATGAATCACTTTAATGGGTTTATTCTTTCCTTTTCAGTCAGGTTCAAAGTCTGCTAGCAGATCTCATACCCAGCCATGCACATGCACACACTAACATGTGTCTCTCCTGGCCCTTTAGACCGTTGACCTCTGGTACCCATCTCAGACACCTCTTGTCCAACTTGCTGGCTAGTACAACCTGAAGTTTGCAGGAGGGTTACGTGAGCGTACTTACATAGGTCTGTCCAGTATCTGAGTCGAGAGCTGTGGTCTCTCTGGTAGATGGCCTTCAGACCCATGGTCTCTCCAGTATTCAGCTGCCAGGTCTTTCTTGTCCCATTTACCACTTTATACTGGCTCATGTTTGCCAGCAGGTTTAAAAACATGTCCCCTCACACACACAGTAGAGAACTTAATCACACAGGAGATTTTTAGAAACAGAATTTAATAAGGAGATGAGACATGCTACAGTGATCATGTGCAGGAGTTGGCCCAGCAAGTGTATTGACCAGGAGCCTGCTTACTTGCAACTGTCCTGTTTAATCTCATTCCTTCTTTATTTTCTCAGGCTTATTCATCTTGATCTTTCCCCTTCTTGAGCTCTTCACTTAAACATTCCATTAAAAATTCCATGTTTGCCTGAAAAAAAATTGATTCCATAAAACGTTTCACAGATCCCCACAATTCCCCTCCTCCTCAGCATCCCATAGCAAGTTTGCTCTTTCTCATGAGATTCATAATAATCTTGTTTTTCTTCTCATAATTTAGAGTTCTGGTTGAATCTTTTGAAGGTAATGCTTGAGCAGTTCCTGTTACGGCTCATTGATCAGGGTCTTCAGAGTTCTGGGCTTTGTTACTATTCCCGTTATCTACGGTTTGTCAGCTGTGCTCATTGTATGACTGCTATTTCTTCCTTTGTCTTTTATGCTGAGTAGCTGTTACAGTTTATTTTTACAGAAAGTTTCAATTCAGATTAGAAGTATTCCTTTTTTCTCCTCATTTTCCTCCCTCTTCCTTTCTCCATGTTGGAATTATTTTTTTTTATGTCTTAAATGGCTGTTATTCAAGTGAGTTATTGATGTCCATAGGGAGAAAAGAGGAACCTCCTGGAAATTTATGCCTGGCTTTTCTCATACTGGTAGGTGGTTAGGTTCTAAGTACAGCCCAGAGTAGTGTTTGTTTTCCAGTAACTAGAAACTACAGTTCAAATGTCTCTGCTAAATTTTCTGTGTACCACTGCATTTCTATATCACAAAGGTAAATACTGCATACTTTTCCAAATAATACTGTTGCTTTATCAGTTAAGTTCTGAAACACTATTTCTAAAATATGTTTCTGTGAAATATGTTAATAATTGAAACAACTCTTTTCTTTGTAGAACCAAAATTGCAATTTCAGCCACCTCATCAAGTACAGCACAAAGTTGTGAATACAGAACAGAATGGCATCAAAGAGAATCATTCAAGACACATTTCTCGCAATGACCTGAGACAACCAAGGAATGAAAAGCCCCCTCGTTTTCAAAGGGATATTCAGAATTCAAGGCAGGCTTTGGAAGGTGGTGGGTTACCAAGAAACAGAGGTCCTGAAAGGCACAGCTCTTTAGAACATTGGACAGATGAAAAAAATAAAAGTGACAGACATTATCCTAGAAATGATAGGCCAAAGGATTTGGGTTATCCCATAGCCACTCATCAGACTGATACTACATTCAAAAAAAGGGATAACAGTATGCAAAACAGAGTAGGAAAAGGGGTGTCTTTCACAGAATTCAAGGAGAACTCTACTGCTCAAGATACAACAGACAACAATAACCAGAAACGTGGGAAAAGGGAAAACCAAATACACAATTCTGAAAATTTTTGTGACAGGAAGGCACGAACAATAAGTAGTGAAGCCTTTATGGTAAAAAGTGAGCAACATTTTGGTGTTAATAATGATTACCAAAATCCTGGTAGAACTGATAATTTTAATGCTGTACCAAATGGAGATACTGAGCATCATCAGAAAGGAAGACGAGTAGGACCTATCAAATCATCAGGACCCACTACGATCCCATCTTTTGATGATAAAATGTTGTATTACAACACTGGTCCCAAAAGGCGATCTGGGCCCATCAAACCAGAGAAAATATTAGAACCACTGATTCACATGGAGTATGGAAAAAGTTGGAGACCAGGGGATGAATGTTTTGCTCTTTATTGGGAAGACAACAAGGTATGCCTTTGCCAAATGAGAAGTACCTCAAATTGTACTGTTGATGTTTTCTTATGTACATGTGGGAGATTTAGCACGCTAGCAGAGAGACTTAGGGCTTTGTTCATAGGTGTGTAGTGTGCTTCTTGGCTCTCTTCTTGTTCTGTTTTTTTTTTCTTTCAATTTAAGAGATATGTCGCTTGTATTTATTACATGAAACTTCAAGTGCTTAAATTAAGTCATCTTGAAGGTGATTGTTTCTCTCATCTAGGTGGAGTTTAGGATGACTAAGCTCCTACTGAAGCATTTGACTTAAGTGCCAAAAGTTTGAAGGGATGAATATGGATCTAGGTGCCCATACTCTTTTCCAAGGAACAAGAAATGGGATGCTGTGCTATCTAGAATATGCCTTTTTCTAGAATAAGTCAGCATGCAACCTTTACCAGCGCAAGGGAAGACCAGAGTCTGCAGGAACGGGGCTGTTCAAAAAACCTCCGTCTTTATTTCAGTCATTGCAGAAAGGAAACAGCAAAGGGCTTATTTTTTATTATTACTAGTAGACTATTAGCTGAAGAATTTGTGGAACAAATGAGTTCTGCTTCATGATAGTTTTGTTTTACTGATTTTTAAAAGCTTAAATACTTCCTCTTCAGCTGTTTTTCCTACTAATAAGATTTCTCTTGTGGCAAGACACTTTCCTTTCATCTTCTCCTCCTTTGCTAAAAAAGTTTTAGGCTATTTTCTTTGATTTGCTATTATCTGTTCAGGAGTTCTCTGTCACTCTTCTTAAGTAGTTTCTTCAGTTTTTTGACCCTTTCTGATAATCTGAGAAGTACCCTAAATATTATTGTTCTTTGAATAGGGTTTATTCCCACAATTTTCTGTCTTTTTTTATTATTTTACGTTATTTATTTAAGGTTTTTTCCTTTTTTTTTTACAGGAAGTAGATAGTGTTAGCTCAGCACCATGACATTATTTTTCTCTCTCTTGTCTGTATGACTAAACCAGGTGATAAGGCATGCAAAATTTTTGGTAGTGGCAAAATATAGTGAGTTGACTCTCTGAAATAGGAATACGAAGCTTGGGTGGATGGATTAGTGTGAAATATAATGGCATATTATGGAATTGTTTCCTATTTTGAGAAGCATATTTCAATTACTGTGAGATGAGTTTTTGAAATTCTGGAAAGTATGAAACTTGCAAATTAAGTAGATAGGAGGTAATCCCAGACTGTTACCTGAAAAGTATGCATCACATTAGAAGGGGTTTTTTTGAGGGTTATTGGTTTTTTGGTAGTTGTAAATGCTGTTGCTCACATCTAGGATAATTTTGAAATTACTAAATACAGTACTGAGCTTAACCATCTTAGGAGGCAGTGATTTATTTGTGTTCAATAAGATAAAAGTGATTGAATATCTTCAGGAAAGCTGATCCGTGTTTGCATAAATGTAAAAAAAAAAAAGTTTTGTGTTTAGAAAAAGGACTTTTTGAAGGGGAAGTTTTATCATATTTTTATATTATTATGTGTTAAAATAGGTTTATATTAGTCTGTACAGTGTGTATGGCTGATAGGCACTTACTGAGAAATGTATTTTAAGAAAAAGTCGTAAAGTAACACTTCTCTGTATAAAACAGCATTTGTGTTAGTGATGAATTTGTTCTTTCAGAGAAATGAAAACAAGTCTTTTAAATGTTCAGTCTAATTTCATAAGCTGCATATTTTCTCAGTGAGTATTCTAAATACATTCTACTGTGTCCTTGCAGTCCACCATGTGGAAGTTTATGACATCTGGTTTAATATCTGGTACAAATCTTATTCAAAATATAATACTGACTAAGACTAAAAATATATACACACACATATATATGAAAAGGTAGTTGTTAAGCTGTTTGTAGTATTTCAGGTAGTATTTTATGACATGTGAAAATTTCTCTTTTAAGTTCTACCGGGCAGAAATTGAAGCTCTCCATTCTTCTGGGACAACTGCAGTTGTTAAATTCTGTGATTATGGAAATTATGAAGAGGTGCTTCTCAGCAACATCAGGCCTGTTCATGCAGACACATGGGTATGTGATAACAAATTGTATTAAAAAATATAAACTACATAATCTGTATAAAATATGTAACCTTTCAGAAATTAATGCCTACTCATGCAAAGAGTGCTAATTGCGTCTGTAGAAAAAGAGTTAAGCGAATACACAAACAAAATTTCAACTTTTAGTTGTCTATATGAAACTTCATAAAAGTGTATTATCATGTGGTATCCTTCCTGTATAATAAATTGCAATTGTATTGTTTGAAAATGAATAATTGACCTGTCAGCCAAACAGTTTTATGCATATTTTCTCTCTAAAACTTGTTGCTTACCCTATTAAAAACAGTTTTCTGTTTTATTTCATGTACGTTGTATGTTGTTCTGTAAAGGTTAGGAAACAGTCTTTTAAAATATATATATTCTGAAGGTTTTTACTACGTGTGTATGTATGGCTAAAAATAGACATCTGTATCACTTTATTTTGTATTATGATTTTATTCTTGTTTCAATGATTTCTTCTTTGCCAAATATTGTGGTGGAGGTATATGCCTTTTAAATCTGTTTTATGAGGTTTAGAATGTATTAGCCTTATGGAAATTGGAAATTTCAAAAAGCTTTATTTGTGAATGTCATGGAAATAGAGGTACATTCTGATTTTTAAAATTTTTTTTAAATATAAGGAGTGCACAATTCTTTGCTGTTTACTCTTAACTATAAAAAGCTGCACAAAAAGTATTCATATTTGTATATTGATTTCTTAATGATTAGTTGACTGTGTTTATTTTCATTTCTTACCTCTGGGTCATATAGCCATATTACTACTGCTGCAGAGGCTGAACAGTCAACTACTGTTTCCTGCCAGTGGTCTTTTAACTTGTGTTCTTGCTGTAGCTCTCAGATGCCCTTATGGCCTCTGAGATGGCCTTTTTGTACTTAAAAAGATATCTGAAGCTCTTCCCAGCTGATTCATTGCTGTTTTGATGAAAATTTACCTTCCCTCCCCACCTTCTTTTTATCCTAATACCTGAGCTGTAAGGTGCTAATTTCTTAACTGTATGATTGTACTTATTTTGACCCTTTTTCTGGGTTAATAATAAGCCTTTTATTCACACTTTTGATCACAACCTTGAGTGGCTTTTACTCTACTTTAGCCTTGTGAAAGTCAGTGCTCTCAGTCTAAGAACTTGAGCTGGTGTTTAGACTAAGTTGATCTAGTAGTGAGGTGCCAACCTGAAGCAGTGGTCCTTCTTCCTGCCTCTTCTGCCTACCTCTGACTACATGTTCCTCCTCTTCCCTCTCCTCCATGTTGGATCAGCAGTCATGTAGCCACAAGAGGAGTTGAATGAGATGGACCACTTTTCCCCTCCCCAGTTTCATTTGGTTTTTTATTTCAGAGTTAGTTTGTTAAAGCTGACACAAGATGGTGAGACAATGTATGGAGAGGGGATTCTGCTGCTGAAGTAGCACAGCATCCTGATCTAGTCATTGAGGCTTCCTCAGTTGTTACTGGGGAGAAATAAGGATTTTCCACCAACCTTTCAGTCCATTCAGAAATAAAGGATACTTTTCTCAAGGTTCTTTTTTCTCTCAAGGGAGCCTAGGTGAATAGCAGAAATTCAAACAACTAAATTTAGATCATTATAGTTATATAAGATAAATGCCAACCAACATCTTTACAGTAAAGATAATTTTTATGGTTTCTTTCTGAGGTTTTACTGTTTTGTTGCTAAAAGGTCCTTGTAGCTGTAGGATTTTTGCAGGAGAAAGTTGATTAGTCCTTGCTCTTCACTTTTTTTTTGTGTGTGTGTTTGGATGCTAAACTTTAGTCCTCATTATGCATTTGCAGTTCTTAATCACCCATTGGAGTCATGCTCTGATACTCAGGTTTGTCTTTTAAGCTGAACACTGTTGGTCACTTTTCTTTGTCTCAGTGTTTGTATTAATATATAAATCTAGATAGCACACACAAATGCAAAATGAAGTTCTCATGCTGCCTAATACTTACTTAAATCTTATGACAAAGAATTAACTTTGTGGTATTTCCTCTTTACAAGAGAACAAAACGAATTTTAAACTGACTTCAATAATTACTTTTCTTTCATTGATAGATGTTATTAGCAACAATGAACTTGTTTATTAGAAGTGTTATGCTGAGTTTTATTTCAGTCCTTCCAGGTAAATTCCAGATAGCAAAGTCTTTCTTAGCTATCTGTATTGAAGACTTGTTACTAATGTAGAAATATACTGTATGTGAGTTCTGATGTCCTAATGTTGCCAGGTTTTCAGACTCCTTTCTGAAAGAGTTGTTGATATTAAGAAAAGGTTTAGTGAATTGACTTAAAGGCATAAATTTAGTCTATGTGTTAGAATTGATTATTCTTCATTGGTTTCTCCAGCACACTTTTTGGTACTCATGTGTTGAATTTAAATTTTTTCCAACAAATATAAACTGGTGAAAATATACCACTGGGAGGAAGAAAAAAAAAAGAAAAGCAAAAAGTTGCTCAACTAGTCACTTGGGGAAAAAAAGCCAAAATATCACGGTGATCTTATTTTGATGACCTGACCTATTGTTTAAGCACATGAGCTTCTGGTTTACTTTTGGCAACCTTTATAATTATCAAAAATAGTAAATTAATGAAAATTCTTTACACTGTTAGTAGGTTTAATATAATTTTGTTTTCTTTTCACCCCCTGCTGGTTAACATTCTGCTCTCTATTCCTGCTGACTCTCTAATACTGAACTCCACTGCATTACTACAAGGTTTGTGGGTTTGGTGTGTTTTGTTTGGGGTTGTTCGGTTTTGTTTGGTTTTTTTTCTTGACTGTAGATTGAATCTGCCAGATACTATCAGGATATGTTGTGCTTTCCATTTTAATGGAAAAAGTGTTACTAGATGATCTTAAGACTCCCTGATAATCGATTGTGTATTGTCCATCACCCAGTTTGCCCTGAGTCCTTGTAAGTTTTCAGTCCCTCTGACACCTAACATGCTGCTATTTATCTTTCTGATGGCTAAGAGTATAGAAGATAAAGCTGTGTTTTACATAAGGTAAATCCAAAAGCTAGTGGGGAATTTTTTTCCAATGATCACGTACAATACCCATATAAATCTATGTAAGAACACTAAAACTGTTTTTTTTCTTAGTGCTTGCAAAATATGTCTTAGGTATGCAATTCATAAATATTTTTAATAATAAAATTACATTTGGATTCCACTGTTTTAGAGTTCTTCTAAGTATCTTGTATGTAACACTACAATACTGTATCTTTCTATTTCCCTCAATGTAGCAGGGGTCACTTAATGAAAATATCATAATCCCAATGAAAAAATTCACTGAAAAGCCATTGTAGAAATAAAAACTGCTTGTTTTTTCTTGTAAAATATGTAAGATTATATTAACAATTGAAAAGCATGGAACGTTAAGGGCCTTCCTAACTCACTTCATAGTTTGTTCTGTGGAAAAAAAATTAAATAAACTCAAGGCAATACTTTAAACTTTAAGTCTTAATTTTATTCTCTAACTTGTAGGATTTTCTTTCCTTAATAAATTATGAAAATGTGTAGCCTAAGTGCTTATCTTGTGACATTTTTTTCCCCAAAGCCAAGTCCTTGCTTTCCCTTTTCCATTCTGCATTTCCTTAGTCACGTGGTAGGCCTTGTTCCGCCATTTACACTACAATTACCCTTCTTCTTTTTGTTTTCTGTTATCATATGAAGGAAATAAAGATTGTAGTTTTCCCACCTATAAATGTTACGGCCTCATTCTGATTGCTCTCAAAACAAGCTAGAATTCATACGAAGTTTTTGCTTACAGTAATTCACTTAAAAATAATATTGATGAAGTGAAGTCTAGTTTAGCTTAAGTTTCCTCTTCCTGTATCTTGCACTGTATTTCTGCCTAAAGAGGTAAGAAGGCAAAAATTCTTACGAAGGTATGTATAATCCTAGTTCTTCTATAACCTGTCTTGTTCTGTGGAGACTGAAAATCCACTTTGCAGCTTTCCTTAACTCATTCCTCCAGTAAGGAATGAGTTGAGGAAATAAAATAGCAAGGGGTCTTGGATTACAGTTAATTCATGCCGTCAGACATTTGAGAGCTCAAATTTGGTGATGTTGTGTCTTGTACCTCACAGAGCTCTAAGAGCTTCCACAGGTGTTGAATTATCTTAAATCAAACTATAATTCAGGGCTGTCTTTACCTGTCCCCTGTTTCAGGTAAGTAAAGAAGTAAAGTCCTGTGAGTTCTCTGAAGGTGTTCGAACCTTTCTTCAGCAATGTAAAGAGCAACACTGAAAACCACTAAATGGTAAAGGCTTACAGCTGCCTCTCTAAGCTGGAGAAGACTTTTGCCTATCTGTTTTATGGAGGTTTCAAACCCATTCCAGTGTCTTGATTTGTGACAGGCCAATACTTACCTGAAGGACTTGGTGCTATTTCTTTATGGCTTTTCAGCCTGGATGACCTTGGCGTCACACTATGATCTTTTTGTGTCATGTGTCAAACAGAAAGTCTTTCTTTGAGTAATTAAATAGGTGCAGTAGATAAATGTGTCTTGTTTGGACCTTTTATCTAGCTTCTGTCTTCATTGACTGTACTAAAAACAAAGCTGTTAAAGAATTGTACAGTCTACTTAACCAGTTCTAAGATTACTGTAGAAAAAATGTCCCTAAATAGTTGCATCAGGCAAGAATTTGATGTCTTTAGTTCTTTGGCTTTTGTACTGTTAGGAAAATCTCTAGAATAATTTTACAGTTCATAATTACTCATTGACTAAATTAATTGAATGAAGGCTGAGTATTTTGGACTAACCTTCTTCCTGAGTGGTGGTACATATTTATTAATTAATTTTAATCTAGAAAGTTACTAGTGTGGATTTAGTTTCCACAAAAGGCTGTCTTTCTGCTTTATTAAAACACTTTAGATTTAGGCAGTTATTTTGTTGGCATGTGCCTCATTTGCCATCTCACCAATATGTGGTGATTTCAGTAGCCTCTGTCCAGCCAGGCTGAAAAATTACTTTTCATAGTCTATCCTGAACTTCTTTTTTTAATTTTCTTACCAGAGACTTTTTTTACTTACTGGAAATGTTGCCTTAAATTCCATCTTTTGCAGACCATTGTCATACATGCTTTTACACAGAATTAACCTTCAGGTTCTGTCAGGATAATTCTATACGTAATTTATTTATTTCCCAGCCTTCTTTAAGAGGCACTATTTAGAGACAAGCATTGTGGAAAGCATTTATCATGATCTACTAGTAAGTATTTTTCTTTAGCACCTCTGTCCTCTTGAGAAACTACATAGTTTTTCAGACTTCGGCTTGGTGCATTTATGTTGGAATATAGACAGATGATCACAATTTAAGTTAACTATTTCTCTGAAAGTTGCTGGCCCTTAGCTGAAATGTAATAACTGACATTTAAAGGTGGTTAAGGAATTGCATTTTACTTCTTAATAAACTAAAAGCAGGCAAATTTCAGTTGGAAGAAGGTAGTTTTTACTAAGTGGGCATAAAACAATGGCTTTCAATTTTATGTCTGTATCATTAGGCATTGAAAAAATGTGTTTGAGTCTTCCACTTGAGCATTTCATATTCATCAGACTATGAAATATCATTGCAAATTATTGCCAGCTGTACAAATCAGATTAAGGACACATTCTTCTTGGAGTTTGTAGTTACTGGAAAAAGTTGTGACAGTTAAAGCAGGATACTTGGAGCATCACACTGTTCTCCTCCCCCCGCATCCCCCTTGTTATTAAATGTAATTGCAAATGATGATGATTCTATATTTGAAGACTGTGTATGGGCTTCTTAGGTTTATTTTGAGAGAGACTGTTCCTCGCTAAACATCTTCCTTTAAAGTGACTTGCAATTTTGTTTTGAGATAGCATAGCTTAATCTAAGTATTGTGTTTGATCTTGTTGTCAATGTGATGAAAGTTCTTCAGATTCTTGTTTTGAGACTTCTGAAGGATTTTATGCTCAGATTTCTCTGTATTGTATGTGTTGAGGTTGAACATGTTGAGTATGTAAAAGAAGTTTGATGTGTAAAAATGTCTGGACAATTCCTGCAGTCACCATTTCTCTTCTGATTTCCCTGTTTCCTTCACATTTCCGTGTTCTGAGTCTGTCCACATTTAATAGATTAATTCAAAGGATTTTGATTAAAGAGGAAACTGGAGGAATTAGTGTAGTATTCCTGACTGATTGCTTTCTAGGGAAGGGGGACATAATACTGTTGGCTTGATATCGCAGAAGAGAAGCTATGACAAACCTAATTTGTAGTGGTGTATATGTATATGATTCCAGATCTTACTGCCTCTTAGTGTATACAGCACATGTTGAATAGAGACATAATTTAATGTACTGACGTTTCCTTGTACAGGCATGGTTAATGTCTAGAATGCTTGTGGGGTTTTTTTCCTTGTGTGATGACTTGCAAGTGTTATCTGTAATATCTGTAAACAAGAAATCTTCCATGATGTAAGAACTAACAAAAAAAAAAAAAAAGTTGACTGTGAAGAAAATTTTTTGCAGAAAGGTGATTTGATTTTTCTTCATAAATGTTAAATGTTAGTGAAACATTGGAATAGGCTGCCCAGGGAGGTGGTAGAGTCACCCTCCCTGGAGGTATTCAAGGAGCGTGTGGATGTGGCATTGTGGGATGTAGCTTGATGGACATGGTGCTGTGTGGTGTTGGGTGGGTTGTTATTGTTGTTGTGTGGCGTGGGTTTTATGGTTTTTCTTTTTGTGGTTTTTTTTTGGCGGTTTTTTTCTTTTTTTTTTTTTTTTTTTTCAGGTTGGACTCGATGATCTTACAGGTCTTTTCCAACCGTACTGATTCTGTGATTCTGTAAAGCACATGAAATTAATCCTTTTGAGATTTTTCTTGTTTGGTTGGGGGTTTTTGGGATTTGGGGGCAGTGGGTTGGTTTTTTGTTGTTTTCCTTGAGATGTGTTTTTCTGCTTCTGTTGGCTTACTTTCTTAGACTAAATTTTTTAAGGTTTGTAACAATGACAAGGACTTATAACTTTATTTTCTTCATATTAATAATGTCATTTGCAGGTTTCTTTCATGTCCCAAGAGAGACATTTATAGACTGTTATTAAATGAGTGCACATGGTTGTGTGAGCTAGACATAATTGTTCACGTTGTCAAAGAATAGCAGCAATTAATCAGATTTTCTCAGAATATCTTTAGAGAGCATAAACAGGAGAGGAAATGTTTTGGTCTGACGTCTTTCCTACAAAATTTACTTGCCTTCTCAGAAATTTGTTGGTATATCTAGATTTTCAAAGTTTTAGAGAAGTAGTATTTGCTTCAACCTTATGCAACGCATTTAATATCTTTGCTAGGTTAGTCAAGATGTATTTTTTGGTAAGTATAAAACTGACTAAGTGTTCTAACTTGCTGGGGGGGGATAGAATGTCAAAGATTTTGAGATTAATTCCACATTCCTTTTAAAAATTAACAGTGGTGTCGAAGAGCTCTTTGCCAGAGTTTCTCTAATGAGAGCAAGAGTTGGTTAACAAGAAAGCAATAAATATGTGATGGCTATATTAGAGGGTTGGTGTTTTCCATGTTTTGTGCATTTATTGTCTGTGTCCCACATACTGAACATCAGACATCATAGGGTCTTCTAACTTGAGACATGCTATCATGCAGGAGGATATCAGGGAAGATCTTTATTATTCAGAAAGATTTTTTCAGATTCTCCTAAGCTTATGAAGCACATTTATTGGTCGTCTTTTCTTTTTTGTTCTTGTTTTCTCATTACTCTATACTCATTAAGTATTTCCTTTAGTACCTAGTTGAAAATGTTATTTCTGACTTCTTACTGGAAATCTTGAGAGCTTATTTCATGTAGGTTCATTTCAGTAGATATAAAATACTTTGCTGCCAATGTTTGTGTAGTTATGTCATAGTATCCTGTTTCCTTTTTTAATTTATTCCTTGTGTTGATCTGTTTTATCATCTCTTGGGCATTTTCATTCTTTCCCTACATTATATTTGCTCATATAGGACTTCCACTGTGGATCAAATGGCATATAGGAGAAAATGTATACAGTGTTGTTTAGCTGTTGCAGTGATCTTTGTTCCTTTCCTGGCGGAGCTCCTTTGGTGTACCTTTTCACTCTAGGACAGTGATGATGAACCTTCTTAAGTGCTAGGGCTGATAGTAAAATTTTACAAGATATTGGATGCAGACTTGGTGGGACTTCTCTTCTTGCTTGCTTTCCTTCTTGGCCCATTCCAGTCTCGATTCTTTTCCCTGGGCACGTAATCAGCCTCCTTTTCATGTCTGACACCTGTTCAGCTTACATCAGCAATCCTTATTGCTGGGCATTGTGAGGCCCAGCCACTGGAAATTGCATCATAAGTCATAGAGTTTCATCATTGCTGTCCAGAGAGAGGAGAGAAATTGAGTGCCCTGTGAGAGTTTTGAGTCTACCACATGTTCCAGGCCAGTTAGAGCAGGGAGCTACTCAACAAAGGTTGATCTCTCGACCTGGAAAAGGACTTTCCTCCATATCGAGGAGGGAAGGGAAGTACTGTGAACGTGAGTAAATTGGTGTGGGGGTTATTATGTAGTGCTTTTGCATTTCTTACACATGGAAAAGTTTGGGTTTTTTTACTTTGGTCCTAACTTACTGACTAATTATGTGTAGACATAAAAATTTGTTGAAGATTAGATTTTAGAGTTTTGTTCTATCCTGTACCAGTTTAAAACGTTCCTAATGTTTATAAGTATATTTTGCCCATCATGATTTTTGAACCTGTTGTAGAACTTGCAAGATGACATGGTCTGTTTATTTTTTTGAAGTAGTGGTTAATAATTAAAAAATAGGTGCAATTCAGCATATTTTATTTAAAAATGCAAGCATACAGTATATATGTAATGTAGAGGTCTTGACTTACACTCTCTTTTTTATGGGGCTATTCTGAGTTGCTTCATGGGCAGTTTCACTTTTAAGACTTTCTTAAATTGCTGTGTCCCTGCAGCACCTGTAAGCTGTTTTGGTTTGTTTTTCTTTAATTAGGAGTTGGGTTATTTGTTTGTTTAAAATTTTTCTGTATATTTACTTGAATACCTTTTGCCATGTTTTACTTTCGAAATCTTTTTTGTGCAGTTGGTCATTCACAAGTAAAATCACATAAGCGTTTGTTTACTGGATATACATGTGTGTTTGATGTTGGGGATTTGTGTGCCAAATTTTGTCTTGGGTGAGTGTGTGCACACAGCATTCTGTTTCACCTTAAATGTCACTGAAACTCACTGCTTCCTTATTTAGGTTTTGATAATGGTTTTGTGCCCTAATAGCCAAGCATTAGATTATTTCTCAACTATCACTTAGTGTTTTCTTTCTGAATTTTTTGTTGGCAGAATTTTCTGATTGCATACTAAAATAAGACCAGCAATACAGCAAATACTTTTTCCCCCGTATGGATATTTATGCCTTTGCTTATGACTGCGCTTAGTGCAAGGAAAATGAATGCTGAATTTTTTCCCAAGTCTATGCAAGTATTCCTTTTGGCTGTAAGTTTAGGACGGTTTCTGTATTACCAACATAAACCAGACCTTTCCAGAGGTCTTAATTCAATTTGATGTTCTGAAAAACTGGATGAATACTTTATTTATTAAAAAAAAAAAAAAGAAGTTGGGGAGAGGGAAGGGCTAAGAGTGGTATATGGAGGGAGGGATGGAGATGGAGTCTTAATTCACTGCTGTTTTCCAAAAACTGGCACAATTACTTCTTAGAGTAACATTGCTCCTTAGGGCACTTAACTCCTTATAGTGGTTACTGTTACTGTTTTCATGTTGTTGAATGTATGTGTTTTGTGGAAAACATTTCTACTTCTAGTTTGTGGCTTTCTTGCTGAATTGAAAAAATTTGATGTGTTTGCTGGTTGTGTGTTATTTATATAGCAAATCTCACTTCAGTGTATCTTCCTTTCTTTTAGAAATTATTAAAAATAAACCTTTTAAATATTTACAGGTTGATACTACTCAATGTGAAGAAGTTTTTACTAATAAAAGTCAGTATTTCTATTTTGTTTTGGGGATATGGTATGAATGGCTTAAGTATATATTTCTAAGGAGCTTCTAAAATTCATTACTTTTTTTCTGTATTAAGAACAAGGTGACAACTTGCAGGAGCTAATGTTTGGTTCAGGCACAAACCTGACAAGAAGAGTTGCACATTTATTTTGATATGTGCCACAGGGAATGACTGCAAGTATGAATAACTTGTGCAATACCTTTAGCTGGAACAGATAAGCGAGCAAAATGTCTGTGGGACAATCATGCCCCAGGCTTACATTATTCTAGTTTTACGGAAATGTAATTGGAATGTAGTCTATTTAGAAAAAAATGAGCGCTTTGTTTTCAGAGTTGAAGAAAAGCAATGAAGTACAGAGAAATGTCTGATTCCAAGTTAACAGTTGTGTTGGTTTTAGCAGTCTCAGATTTAGGTATGTAACTATTTTCCTTGTCCATCCATCTATTTTTCATTTCTTGATTTTTCTGAAGAATCTACAAATTTTCTGTCACTTGGTTTCTAATGTTTATTGCTTCACTCGAAACTCAAGATGTATATTGTCTTACCAGAATCATTTCAAAATTAGCTGTATTTAAAGCGTGGCTGCTTTTGTTGCAGCTTATATTTTCAGCAGAGGGAAAATGAGATAAATCTAATTGAAAATGTTAATAGTGTATATCCACTTTTTTCAGGATTACTGAAACATTTATTATAAATTTAGTATCTTAAATGAATATGTATGAAGGCTTTAGTTGATTGCTGGCCCTGAAGAATGCTTTGTAGAATTTTGCAAAAACTGGCCAAGAAAACATAAAATTATTTGACTTCTGATGTTTTGGTAGTGAAAGCAAACAGAAAATATTTTTTATCATTAATTTATTTCTGATGATAAGGAAAAGACGGCTCAGGGAAGGGTCATCTTGAAATTTTCATTTTGAAAATGAAAAAGCAACATTTTATGGCATAGCTCCACGCCACCTAGTTTTACATACCATAGTTAAGAACGTATTTATTTGTGGCCCATATGTGTTCAGTGGAGACAAAGACGTACCCTCATAAGGATCAGTTCTTTTTTCAAAGTGTAAATAAGGGAAACAAATGGTTTGTGTATGTTTTGGTTGTTTTATTGTTTGTTTTTTTAAATGACATTACAGCAAGTTTGTTTTAATGAATTATCAGTAACTTTTGGATTTTACTACTCCCGCATTAAGAAGACCGTTAACTGAATTTCTCTGTAGCATAAAAGGCTTTGTACAGAGCTTAAAAGTATAATTTAGTGTTTTACTCGTACAGTATATCAAAAACTCATACAATTTGAGAAACACTAGAAGAGAGAAAGATGGCTGTAGTATAGTAGGTTAAAACATTATATAAATGGGTAGGAATTATTCTGGCTGCATATAGAATGGCAACAAACAATAATTGTGTAGTTGCAGTTCAAAGTCTCAGGAGCTTTTTAGTAAATCGTACAGTACCATACAGCAAGTCAATTGTATCTCTTTGAGGACAGTTAAAGTTATGTTAAGATTTTGCAGTAAATCTCTCAGTAGGTTCCTAAATACATTTAACATTGCTATTTCTGGCACCACTGTATTATATTGTATAGTATAATATAATGTTCTACTATAGTGAACCTACAGCTAAAGGCTTCAGCAAAGCTATTGATGGTTTTGATGTAAAAGTCAAATCAGACTTACATATGGAGTACTACACATGTAGTATATACGCATTTATACACATCTGTACTACCTATCTAATGCTTGTAATGTCTCATATGTAGCTAGATGCTTATGGGGTCATGATTTTCAAGTGGAGAAGAACGCATATACTCTAGAAATCCTTTACAGCTGTTTATCCTGCATATCCTTTACAGACAGAAAATAACGGTCATGTATCAATGCAGTCAGTAAGGAGTATCTTTGAAGTCCTATGTAGTCCCTACTGCTGATGGAGTTGAGCTTCCTTATTGGAAGTGGCCAAAGTCAAGTTTCCTCAGGCATGTACTATTAGAAGAAATTTAAAATTAGATTGAATTAAATGTTCTTGATAAAATTTACTTTAAAATTTATTTTTTTCTTTTTGAGCAGACCTTACACATTCTTACCAATTCAGGATAAAAGTCTTTTGCTTTTAAAAAATCCATTTAGACAGTAAGGCCAAACATTTCCCGTGTATGTGATCCTTTAATTTTCTTCCTGTTTTGGTGGTGGTGGTTGTTGTTTTAGAACAATGCAACTGTTTCCATATGTTACAGTAGATCCTGGTTAGTCTATTAACTAAACATCCCCTAGTTCACCAACTGGATGGTTGTATCCAGAATTCAACACTGAAACAGTACTTTCTCAATGTGAGAGAGAAAAAATTTGAAAAAGCACGTGTAAACATTTTATTTATATTTTGGGATTTTTGTTTTGCATTTATTTGAAAAATTTAAAGATGTAGTCTTGGTGTTCTATAGATTTTCTATACACTTTTCTAAGAATAGTCTAAGTATCAAAAACTTTCTCATCCAATACAGAAGATGAAGTGCTTGTTTTAGCTCTTTCTTTGTCACCTCAGTAAAATATATCTGGATACCTAGAAAGATGTATATGGAGAAAGATAGAGACAGTGGGGAAGGACGAAAGAAAGAATGTAGCTTGAATGTCATTGTTCTGGTTTTGTGAGTTAGGAAATGCGTATTGTCTTTCATATGTCTTGTCTTTTTTTTTCCCTTTCATTCATGATTCAAGAGTGAAGAAATACCTGATTCTTTATTTTTGAATTGTCTTTGCCTTTCTCTCACTTTATTTTCACAAGTCCTATGTAAAGTTATCAGTTTTATTAGAAGTTAATGGTTTTGGTCTTTAGGATAATTTGAAATTAATTAGAAGTCTGGACAACCTGTTTTAAGGACTAAATTTGCTTACAATCCATTGGAATTATTGTAAATTTAAAAAACTATCATGCCGTTTAAGTTTTAAAAAATCGGAGCAGGTCATGTTTACTAAGAGAAGTAAAACCATAAAACATAGAACCAATGAACTCTATGCTATAAAAATGATTCTGCATTAGAAGGACATGGGTGATAGTGGGGGTTAACTTAAAAATGAAAAAATCCTGAGTAGGTTTTAACTGTTTGTGTTTAAATAGTAACTTTGGGACTGTTCTGTCTGAGATGCATGCACACAAACATGCACACGCTCTGATAAGAAGGCATAAGTTCCACTTCAGCCTATAAGTCATTATCCCCCTCAGACATACTTTTATTTGTTCTTAATTAATTGCTTCTAATGACGAAATCTGTTTCACACACCCATAATGTTTGAATATGGGCAGAGTAATTGCACAAGCCATAAGATGATTTTAATGGGAAAAGAGTTTAAGAGTGACTAGGAGTATGATTTCATGGACTGAGCTATTTCATGGACCAGCTATCAGCTCTGAGAGAAGGAAGCAGTTCTTTCTCCCTAATCCTGACCATCCTGCCTTTTGAACCTGTGTTAGTTAAAGATTACACCTGAGTAAGAAAGGGAAAAGAAAAGTGGAAAGAAGTGATGAAAAAGGTGCAGGAGAAGAGAAAGGAAAACAGATTGAACAGCAGCAGTACATTACATTGGTGCACTATCTGTGTCACTACAGCCTACATGTCAGAATTAGGTTATAAATTTAAGGATGACACATAGTTGATTCCTTTGTTTAGTTATACAAGGTTTAATTGTAGTGTGATGATACACTTCAAAAGATCCAGGCAAGAGTTAAGTAACAATAATAATTGTGTATCTTATTGTTAATGTTCTAAATGGTATATTAAAAGGTTAGTTTAAAAAAAAACCTGTATCATGTAATTACTACATTATAACATTTTTTTAAAGTAACATTTTTTTATTTAAACATAGCCGTATCCTTACAATTAGTTATGTGTACTTTTAGTCATCAGGGATACATTACTGCAATGTCTAACATGATATGTGTGAGCATACTAAAAGTATATTTTTGTAAAAGTGCAATGCTACCCTGACTCCTTTAAAGGCACATTAATAGGGCTAACAATTTATATTAATTATCTGATAGCAGTGAGGGGTCAGCTCTATGCAGGTCTAGCAGTATAATCTTGAATCCCACTTACCATTCTCACTCATAATTTAACTCGGAAATTTGTATGGCCATAGGCCCAGTCTAATATAGATGTGATGTGTGCTGCATCTGCAGACTCATAAAGATTACTCTGTGAGAAGATTACTCTGTGAGAGGAACCGATATTTTAAGTAACAAGCATAACTTGCAACGAAAATTGATCAAGAGAAAATACGTTGAATTATTCTGTACTAGACACTTCAAAAATGCTTGGTTAAGATCCTTGAAAAATCTACATTAGTGGTAATTTCTCTTTTACTTGGAATTTTCACACCTCATTTGATAGTAATTTTTTAAAATTATGCTCTAAAGCTTCTCCAAGATTCTGCTTTTATTAAATGACAAAAACTATTTTTTTCATAAAATCCTGTTTTCATTCTTAGTTGTTAAGTTCTAAGAATCCATTTAAGTATTCAGCTAAAGTAAGAGTTTAAGGGAATACTGTAGACACTTTAGCAAATGATTTTTTTTCCCTTACAAATATAGGATATATAACATAGTGCAATTTAAATATTTAAGTTTAGCTTTTCCTAGAAAACTTGTGGATTTTCAATATGGCCGTGTGTGGTTGGGTTTTCTGTTTGGTTTCTGTTTTTTGATACATCCGGAAAATCTTACATTCTATTTTTGATTGATACAAGCACAGGTAAGTAGGAACTGCAAAAATCAAAGATTAAAGTACTCAAGGAGATCAACACTGGATGATTAGGCAAAAGAAGCGAGTTTTAAGAATGGAATGTAACCAGCAAAACAAGAGATCACTTGGTGTCTTAACAGCAGGAGACAGCTGTTGCCAACATAGTGGGCATTGCAAACAGGCATTAAATCTGGACTAGGAAATGGGAGTTGAAATGCACATGAAAGAGAAGTTCATTTTGCAAGGAAGCCAACACTCTTTCGTGGTACTGAGTCTAGCAAGTTTTCCATGCATTGAGTATGTGGGTGAAGTTAAAACTACAGCTTAAACTGAAACAGTGGTTTAATGTTACTGAAATGGAAAATGTCTTCTACTTTCTTTGCCTTCTGCCTCTTCTTCATTCCATGGTTCCTGGCCCCACACTGCTTCTTCATGTCTCCTTTCACAGGCTTTGGCGCTTATGCCTTAGTAGCCCACAGAGAGCTATAATTGAAAAGCCTTGGCAGAAGGGCCCAGTGAACAGAGCAGAATTTTCTGTTCATAAGCAGGAATAGACAGAGGTAACTAGGTTGTAGGTGGCAAACTGTTGGAGTTGTTCAGCTGTGACTTGCAACTGCATCCTAAATATATGTGAGCAGAACATTCAGCAAAGCTTTTGTGTAATGCATAACTTCTGTCCCGCTCTTTACTGTCATCCGCCTCTTCATTGTTCTCAGAAGTTATACAGTAAGTATGCACTTCAAGGGCTGTATTTAAAAAAAGTTTCTAAACAGTTCTTTTGAATGCACTGAAAGAAATCTTGCAATTGAAATTAGGTGAGAAAGCTTTTAATAAAACATAAATTTACTCTGCTCTAATATTGTTAATTTTAAGAGTAAATTGGTTGTTAAAGTATTTTAAATGCTTGATTTATAACTTTATTCTGCAGCTATGAAATCCATTGAATTTTTTATGTAAAAGCATGCTGGTAGTCACTTGGCTGGACTGAAGTTAGTTTCTGGTTCACTAAGCTCAGCTGGTGAAGTATGGTGGTGGTACAAGCTCTTCAGAATATATGGGTCCAAAATAAAAGCACTGAGTGTGCACATACTACCATTTTACACTTGTTTAGTTCTTGTCTGTCTTATGAGATAGAATAAAAATATCAAAAGTAACAGCAGATTTTTATGGCAAAATTTTATGGCAAAATAGAAGCTGAAATCCCCAATGACTTATGCTTCCCTGTTCACCATCTTGTTTTAAATACCTAAAGAATGCTGTCATTCTCCACTGTCTCTCTCATGTCATTCTAGCCTGTTACTGCAATAATTGCTTTTTGCATTTAATTGTTTGCATTGTAAACCTTTCCTTGCTTTTTCCTATGGATCTGCCAGTTTTTGCTGTCTTTTGCAGTTGTGCTTGGTGGTATCATTTGATCTCAGGGTACATAGCCCTAGGTAGGCATTGTGCAAGTACTAGAAAACTCAGTCCTGGGTCCTGGAATATTAAATAAATAATGAATAATAAGCTGAAGGATGGAGATAATAAAATTTATATAAGTGTTTGGGGTAGCATACTAATATGAAACCTCTACTGGTAATAGAAGGACAATGAAGATGCTCTAAGAGAGATTTGTGGCCACCTTTGCTTTATAAAATGTAACCTAGATCTTACATGGATAAGGAAGTAGGAAATGGAGTAATTTAGAAGGAGTCACAAGCAACTGATAAATGGAAAGCAAGCAGCAAGAAAGATTGGAAAAATAGAGTTGGTGGCAAGATGTGTGACCTAGTTGACTGCAGAGTTATAATGGAAGAACTGTAGACAGCTAATGTTTTTAGGTTGAAGAACAGAAAAAACAAGGAAGTGAACATTAGAGATAGTAAGTTTTGCCTACAAAGGAGGGATGCTGTTCCCAAAGAGCGATGGCAGTCTTGAACATGGGGTGGAGAGATTTTGAAGTAAATTGAGATAAAGAGGAACCCAGAAAAAAGCCTTAAGATGGAAATAAAATAAAATGGCAAGAGAAAAAGGATGAAAGATCAGCAGCGAAGGATTTGAGGGTCAGTGGTCAAGAAATGGTAGCAGAAAAGAAATGCAATTACTTGCAAAACAAGAAACAACATTCAATAAAGATATGTCTTGGCAAATTGTTATTTTGGAGAATATTAGATCTGATTAGCATCAAATGTGAGTGAGAAAGACCCACAAAACAAATGACAACATGTCATCTGATGTGAAGATGGCAGAGTTCAACAGGATGATCAGTAACTGTGTGGTGAGCCACTGTGCATAGAGAAGAATGAGGGAACAGTTGAAAGTTGTTCTGTTGCTCATTTTTTCTTATTATCATTTGCTGCATTGCTCACTTTCATTTCATTCAGGGCCTCAAGAAAGTGAATGTGATTTCACGTTTCACTCTTGCCTGTTGTAATAAAAATACTTGAATTGGAATGCATGCATCTGAAGCTTTTCATTCTATGTGTAAAGGCAACCACACCAAGATGGAAATGTGTAAGACAAATTCTAGTTTTAATTTGATTTTACTGAATTCAAAGGATCAACAACATTACCTTTGAGATTTGATGAAGATTTGCTGCTCTAGAAATTTACTCTAATATATCCTTGGAAAGAGATTGGCTATTACAGGTGAGACACTAAACTACTTAATTTCTGGGTTTTTTGAACACAGACTACCAAGGTTACAAATAAAAGATTGATGTCTGATTCGCTCTTGAAAACACCAGTATGCATTGCTAAATTTTCAGTCGTGCATATATGCCATTTAGTTTTCCAGTTTTGGAGAAATCCAAGTATCGAGCACATGAAAGTTCACCAATTTATTCTTAAAGAGTGAGCTCTTTTATGTTAGATTGAAGCTTTGGCAAAGAATTTGAAGAAAACTTGCAGTTACGTCTTTCTTTACTTTTTTGGCAAATAACATGGAACTATTTTCAGCTCTTCAGGTTTCTTGGAGTATACTGAAAAGAGCTAAAGGTATTTAGACCACTTCAGGCATCTAGCTTACCTTTTAACATTTTGATGCTAGTATATCTTGCATTGTCAGTGATGGGAGATTATTTCATATACTAAGTTGAGGGTTTGTACTAGGGCTAACAGTATTGCAAGCTGTGTGGATTTTTTGGTTAGACATCTGCTTTTCTGGTTTTTTTCTTTTGGATAATCAGTGTCTCTGAACCTCTTTATATGATGGAATCAACAGTGCTGCAAGCCGTAAAAGAGGTACACTGAGAAAAGTAAGTTTTATGGCAGAATTCCATGGTTCTCAGCCTTCAGCTCCAGTGAAACTAAAAGATACAAATCAATTATGCTGTATTCAGTTGTGTTGAAAATCTGCTTTCTTCTACAGTTATTGCAGACTCTCTGTAGAAGGGCTTAACCTGTTTTTCTGCAAATATAGTTATGACCACAGACATGTCCTGTAAATAGGAGACCCTACCATGAGGGATGTGGTTGTCTGTAACTGTTACTTTAAAAATACATGTTTATTGATATTCAAGCTGATTCAGAAAGAGATGTTTCTTGAGTAAGATCTGACTTTTCACAACAGAAAGAAACTTAGGCTGTAGATTTTCCTTTCTGTGTCTTACAGTGAAATGTTTTACTGCTGTGACTTGCTTATTGTTTGTTACATCCATGCTGCACTTTAAGACAGTTCCTGGGTGTTGGAATTACTGATGAACTGTTAATGAACGTTTCAGTGTTCTTGGTTTGTGTTCCTTTATGTTCCTATGTTGTGAATGAAAGGAAATTAAGAGTTATATACTCATTAGGTTTTCCCAAAAGTGGATTATTTACAGCATGTTCCCTATAGACCTGGTGTCTGCTACAGTGTAGTGTTAGGATATTAAAGAAATGAAATTATAACTGTTTCCCCAATACACCATTTGACAATCATACTCCTGTTCAGAGACTTTTTTTTTCCCAGCCTATAATTTTTTTCTTCTATTTCTCTTTGTTATCAACTCTAATACTCTTAAAATTCTTCTCGGTCTTTAATGTGTACCACCTTCAAATATTACATCAGATGAATGTTTTTCCTTTCAGTATTTCTTGACCAAAGTAAATATGTAGCTATTTTAACCTTCCTTTGTAAATTATTCTCCAGTCTCTTCATTATTTTTGTTGTTTTTTCTCTGAATTCCATGTAATTTGTCAATAACTTTCTGGTATTGAGATGCCTAGTAGTAAATGCAATATTGCAAATATGTAATTACCTCTCCTCTCATTATTCAGAGGTTATATTTATTATTGCTGCACATAGCAAATTCATATCTAAATTGCTGTCTACTATACTTGTAGGCTTTTTTGATTATTACTGCATCACAGATTTTTATCTACTGTTTCAGATCTGTGTTTCTAGTATGCATATTGCCAGATGCTGATCCTTGCATTTCCATTTCCTAATTCTTTTATTTCATTCCACACACACTTCTAAACTCCCAAAAGCTGATATTTCTCTTGCTCTGGCAGGTTATCGAGGTTATTTTGCTTCTTGAGTTTGTTGCCTGTATGACTCTTGAAAAATAATTTTGCTTTAATATACAATTTTTTTTTCTGCAAATATTTAATAACTGCTGCTGCTGCTGCCCTGGGGATTGAGTTTTGAGATTCTCCATCTTGTTTTTCTTAGCTTTCCTAGGTTTGGAAAACCCACTCCCATTATCTCACTTATTTTATTAAGTGGTCATCAGCACAAAAGCAGTAGTTGCTATGCGTGCATGAATTCATTCATACATATGTGTGTGTGTATGTGTGCATATACCTACTCATGTATAATGCATTTACCTACTCTTCCATTTAAAACCAATGCTATTTACCTGCAGGAGGAGGAAGAAGAAACATATGAGCAAACTCTAGAATTCCGCAGAGGAGGTGATGGTCAGCCAAGACGGTCCACACGACCTACTCAACAGTTTTATCAACCCCCAAGAGCTAGAAACTGATTAATAAGAAATAAAAGGTAAATATATGATACTGATATTTTGTTTATGGGTTTAGATTTCAAGAAAAGTAGATCTGGATTGTTCTATACTGCAGTGTTCGTCAGTCTTTGTGAAGTTCGTGAGAGACCATTCTACACCTTTGCCAGTAGTTGGTTGTATAAGAACCCTCAGCATTGGGTTGCAGGTGATGAGTATTTTGAACAAATAAATTACTGTAATCACCATTTTGCAAGCAAATAGACAACTTAAAATTCCTAGAAAAAACATGTTTCTCATTAAAAAAAAAAAAAGTAGTATTAAGCAATAGCACAAGTATGACATACTTTGTTTAATAGTGGTAAGGAGCAAGCACAGAGCAGTGATTGCTACACCGGAGAACTATTGATACTAAACCAGTGTAATCTTATGTAAGTGAAAGTTTTATGGTTGTGTCTTTCTGTGATTCTTGTGATCACCTACATGGAAGATATGTTTGGCATATTGCTTCAAAGTTTTTTAGGGATATCGGTATATTTATGATAGAAGTTGGATATCTCTGTTTCTCTGGATTTTGTGGCCGTAGGAAGAGACTTAATGTACCTGTGGGAAGACTGAAGGCAATAAAAACACTTTGGCAAATAGCTTTTTAGGTTTGCTTTATGTAAGGACTCATTTCATGTGAGCAAGCTTTTACTTGATACTTTTTCACCTAAAAGCAGCAGCAAGTTTCTCTCATTCACATACAATGGACCAGCTACTTCTCCGAAACAAGTGGCTGCAGTTCCTGCTGAACTCAGTACTGTCTGTCTCTGTCCAAGGTCCCATATTCTTCTTTTTATGAGCCATTTATGTGAATAAATATTCTTTCTATTGTTTTACTTACTGTGGGAACACTAAAATATAGAAATCTGTGAGCTCACCATTGAATCGGGAGGTACAAGGCCTAAGAATATTTACTATGTTCTGAATCTTGAGGATATGCTTGCACCTATACTGTATTAAATAGCAGAAATTAAGGGATTATATTTCATCCTCAGAAAATACACCTGATATGTAAATTCAAAAATCTAAAAAGGCTAGACAGATAAAACAGTTATAATTCTTTTACTAAACAAATCAAGTATGCTGTACTGCTTTAATTTTACTTGTGGAGCTTCTAAATCATTAATTTTCAAACGTTGATTAAAAGTCTGTCCTGAATAAAGAAAGCTTTGTAAAGTCGCATGCTATTTGATATACATGTACAACATGTCTTTGTCTTGAGAATCTGTTTTTTTTTTTGTTCCCTACTAGCCAGTTTATTTTTATCGAGCTCTTTTTAGTTCCTTTCCTTGCTCCAGTCCTTCACCTTCAGTTGGCTTAATAGGTGCTGCTGATCTCTGCAGCTTTTGATATTTCTGACATGCAATAATGTATGATTTTACTTTTTTGGTCATATGCTAAAATACCTTTTTCATTTGGGGGAGTACTGGCAATATAAGAGCAAAATGTATTCCTGGCTCTTGCCAAGGTGGTAATTATTCTATTTTTGCCCATATAATTCAATTTTCTATTTTAAGTAAGTGTATCAATCACTATCAATAAACATGTCATGAGATGATTTATGCAGAAATAATTCTGGCATATGCACTGAGCTGAGTTTTAAACCAGCTCAGCTGGCTCAGAGGAATGTCAATGTGATCAGCCGAATGAAATGTGCTCAGTGTAGACAGCAGTCAAAACCAGGGAGGTTTTTTGTGCCTTTAGGTAATATTTTTGGTATTTCTCTAATTTTACAGTATAAATCTGGAAAACTGTGTTTGGCTTCGGTCAGCTGGGAGAAGGGGGAAAATGGACATCCAGAGAGAGTGATAGTAATGCCTGTATCTCAAGAAAAGTGAATGAATTGTTGGCAAGTAAGAAACAACCTTTCTAAGGCACAGGTGGTTGTTCCTTGCAGGTTTTCTTATTCCTTGCTTTGAAGATTCTAAGAGGATCCTGATCTAATTGGACATCAGACTTGGTATCAAAACCTACCTACCATAAAAAATAAACAGTTACAGACCTCCCCTTCCTCCAGTTCAAATATTATTGTTTTCTGTCAGACATCTCTAACTAAAGGGGTTAGTTTCAGGTGGTAAATAGTGTCAGATAAATAAACCTAAAAGCATTTGTCAACAAGTAGCAATGGACTGTGCTCATACAGGAAAAAAAAAATCAAGATACGTTTTGGAAAATGTGTCATGAAACTGAATATAATTTTTCAGCAACTACTTACTTTGCTTTAAAAAGTACATCTTTCATTGACAATACGTCCAGATACATCCTTCTTTTTCTTCCTCATCTTTATCCTTCATCTTCTTCATTTAAAACTCTCTTCCTCAGTTGTTGAAATGAGATATTTCCTGTGTCCTCTTTTGGCCTAGGACTGTTTACTTCAACATCTGCTCAAGTTAGTGCCAATTTGTTATCCAAAACTGATCTTACTAATCCAGTGCAACATACGATCAGTGGCAGCTTAAACCTGGTAAATTTTGGCTACTTTTGTTAAGTCTAACTCTCTTGGAATATTATGCACTTTATCTTCTACAATATAAATAGCAAATATTGTAGGAGTTATACATACCTTAAATAGTCATCACTGTAACCAGCAATTCGTTATGGGGAAATACAACTTACTGCTTGATAGGAAGATTCATTCCCTCTAGATCAAAACATTCAATGCCATCTTCATTGGCTGAATTGTCTTGAACTTTATTTAAGTGGAAACTGTCACTAAATGTCTAAAATGTAGTTAATTAGAATATTTATGTATTTTATATTAAAATTATTTGCTCTATCTAGCTATTTTAATTAGTTTTTTAGGTTTTTATTTGGAAGATTTCCATTATTAAGCTCAACTACATTTCCACATAAAATAATGAAACAGCTATTAGGTGTTAACAGCAAAAAGAAGTTGTCAAGATATGAAATTGGTCTTAAATTCTTGAAACACTAAGATCACTCAGATAGAAAAAGCAAATAGAGAGGCAAGAGATGCCTTCTATATAGAGGTTGGGTGGTGCTACTTAAGCATAGTTAGCTCCTGTATTAGTTCCAGTCAAAACCATCCTTTATTTTGTCTAGACTTTGTAATACTGATTTTTTTTTTTTTTAATTTTATTTTATTTTCCTCTGCCACTGTGTGAACATTTAGAAAACTGAACATCCTGTTCCTTTCTCTTCAAGAGCATGGCATTTGCGGTCATCTCTGAATAGTGACAAAAACGTGGAAAACCTTCCTCAATTTGAGAACACTCTATTGCCGATCTTTTTGAGGATAAAAATATTGGAGTGCTGTATCCAGAAGCTTTTTCTGTGTGGTACAGACAAGCTTTTGCCTGCTAGATTTGCTTTCTGAAGCTCGTGTAGAATACAGCGTAGCTGCCGTCATTTGCCTTGTTTGATAGGTAAAGTGATGTGAGGAGGTGTTTATTGTGATACTGTGTATGAAAGGGACGTATCAAAGATGAAACATTAGGTCCATACAGTAGACATATCACCTCAGACCCAAAGGCTCTCAGATCTATCTGTATAGTTTTACATCACTTGACATGGAGGACTTATTAGCACCCGTACAATAATGCAGAAATGAAGCTATTCTGCTTCCTGGATTAGTTTTCAGCATACTCATTTAGGTGTTCAAGTTGCCCTTGCAAATCTGGAGTTAGTACTGACAAATATCAGCTCATAATCTATGTCTACAGTTTAATGGGGTCTTAAGTGTGAGGAGGCTTAAGTTTTTAAAATGCTGAGTTGTTTTTTAGAAGTGCAATTTGATCCATGGGGTTGTTTAGCCTGGACTTTATTACAGCCTTTCAATATTTAAAGGGGGCTTATAGGAAAGATGGAGACAGACTTTTTAGTAGGGCCTGTAGCAATAGGACAAAGCGTAATGGTTTTAAACTAAAAGAGGGTAGGCTCAGACTACATATAAGGAAGAAATTTTTTTACAACGAGGGTGGTGAAACACTGGCACAGGTTGCCCAGAGAGGTGGTAGATGCCCCATCCCTGGAGACATTCAAGGTCAGGTTGGATGGGGCTCTGAGCAACCTGATCTAGTGAGGTCATTTAAAGGTCATTCCAACCCAAACCATTCTATGATTCTGTTCTTCTGAAGAGCTTCTTGCCACACTGTTCTACGCTTTGTGTATTAAGAACAATTACTGCAGACTTGCAGGAAGTTTTGACTTGGTGTTTATTATGAAGGTGGAGCGATAGAGTATCATGTTAAGGTGAAGTAACAGAAGTATGGGGTGGTCAGTACCTCACTGTGGTTGCAGTTGACCTAGAAATGATCATTTATTAATATCCGGCAGTGTGAGGTAGAGAACACTAACTCAATTTTATCAGAGCACTGCTCTGATAGCTCTTTAACCCACCTTAGTTTGTTTAGGGTATGAGTCAAATACTAGCTTTAAAAGATCTGTAAAATAAGATATTCCTCCTAGTGAATCAAGATATAAGAATTAGAATATAACAATAATAAAAATACATCCTGAGCTTACACTTCCTGTATAGAATGTCATGATAGTATGAAAAAGAAGGGGAGTAAGTAATCAGAAATGAGTGTTTTGAAGGATCATAGCTTTTGGAGGAGCTTGAAAGAACCTAAGAGTGTGAACCTATGAGTGCCTCGTCATTTTCTGTTTCTTGGGTGTTCCTTTCTTCATGACAGAATTAATCTACACCTTGTCACAATTGCTATAAAATCTGTACTGAAGTCCTTACCAATGGAGTCATTGCCAGAAAGTGTTCTTTCCTTGTATTATACCAATCATATTTATCACATTGAAATGCAGCCTTCGGATTTATCTTTTAAAGACTTACATCTCTGTAAGTACTGAAAAGCAGATGTCCACTCTTTTGGAGGAAGAAAATGAAATAACAGTAAAGCGTATGTTGTACAAAGAGCAGAGAGTTTTTATGCTGATCTATTGTATTTTTTTTTTTTTTTTTTCATTTAGAAACCTTCTCGGGGTGGGGAGAGATTCACTGGCAGCTCCAACTTGCTGAAGACTTACAGAAGAAATTCCGGCTTATCCAAGTAATAGGATGGAACAAAGAAAGCTCGTGTGAGCAGAAGGAATTTGGACCTGACACCACAAGAGACTTTTTTAAAATTCTTAGTTATATGAAGCTGAATACTTTTTACATATGGAAGAGGCAAATTGTCATTGCTGCCATCAATAAAACCACAATGCACTATTCTATTCTTTGCCTTGTATTCTTTTTACTGAGCCTCCATTGTTAGTTAGCATAATACTAATGTATCATAATTTTTATTCATTTTGAATTGATTTTGGTTTTAATATTGTTTCTAGTGAAAGTAAAACTTACATGTTCTCAAAAGTAGACAGGATTGGGACTTTAATTTAGATTTTAGGCTAGCGTTAGTGAAACGTTAAAAATTTTCAGCTAATTATTGTGCAGTGAAATTCTGAATAGGTTTTGACTGTGTTTTCTGTGTTTTGGTTTTTTTCAAAGTTGCTGAAGGCCAAATTACAAATTTGCCTATTATGTTTTTCACGATCTGTGACTAAAAGGTCGAAGATGAGAAAAAAAATTCATCAGTTTCAATAGTCATTTTCTAAATAATTTTGGGTAAATATTTTCTTTTTTAGGAATATTTATATTACATAAATAGACACATTTCTAGAAGGTACAGGAAAGTAGTTTAAACAAAAAGAAATGAAAGATGCGTATGAGTATTTTAAACATAAATATGTGTATACATGCACACATGTGCAACCTGTTGAATAGCAGGTTCTGGCTTTCTTGTAGCTTTAAACTCTGCTTTTATTGCTTCATTTTATTAAATTTTTTTCAATTATCATTGACGCTTGAAAGAACCTTATGTCAAACTACTTTTCATTCTAAGTTGTACCTTTGCATCTTACGTGATTATGACAAATAGTTGAAATTTCACTATTTCTTTAGCTGAGAAGCACTCAAGATCTGTGTACCACGCAAATCCCTTCCAATCTTTGTTCTGATCATTTAATTAAGTTTGAAATAGCACATATGTTTTGAGGTAGTTCTGTAAAGACAGAATTTTACCTGAGATCCGTATTGATGGTGTAAGTTGTACAATTAATTCTACTGAATTTCTTTCTGAGTACTCATACAAAACTCTGTTTGGACAGAACCTGGTTTATTTGGATGAAAAGAAGTTTTATATTGATGATGTACCTGAATGTATTTGCAGTATGTAATGTGGATTACTGTCCGAATGCAGTCAAATCTTAGCAAGTACATAAATATTATCAGAATAGTAAGGAACCAAATGTTTTGCGGCCTTAATGGATCCTAAGCAGCTTCTTGAGAATTATAATGCAGCTCACAAATAATTCTAAAGAAATTAGGAAGCTTAAAATATGAGCTGTACAATGTTGACTTTTTCACTATCAACTGAGACACAAATTTTATGAAGTTTGTTAGACTTAAGTTAGAAACGACATTCCAAATACTATGAATCATTCTGGTCAGTTCTGCTAAATTGTACCAGCAAATAAATAAATTGTAGATCTAATACATTGGATGTTGGATGCTTTACTTCCAGAATTATTGCTAAGACCTCTGATAGCAGCTATCAAAAACCAATGCAGCCATAGCATCGTTTTAAAAAGCAGTTTCAATTTTTCTTTACAAATAGACTATGCGTTAAATGAGAGCCCTACAATCAGTGTACTGAAGCAATTTCTGAAATTAAAATAACTTTTATGTTCTTTGAGCTTTCATTCTTGCTGTGAACTAAATCGTAAAATTCAGAAAACTGCAGTCTGATTTAGTGACCTGTAAAAAAGCCTACTTACGAAAATTTGAAGACTGTAGAAATACTATGCAGCATTCCTCTATAGTGGTTGTGGCATTCTGAAATTACCACATGTATGTGCAGCTGTCTGTAGGCAAATTAAATATATTTGAGAATGTTGTTTTTGTTTGTAAAACAGTGAAGACCATGTCCCAGTCTTTTCACTGGTGCTGAGGAACTGGAAAGCCAGAATAAGCAAACATCTGGAGAGTCTCCTTGAAAAGGCATGTTATCTTTGTGTGTTTTATGATTCTTTTCTGTTTTGGTTTCAACTGAAATAACTTCTTTTGAAAGCTCTGCCTGTTTAGGATCTGAAGAACAAGTGATTTGAGTAGATAAAAACTATTTCCGTCAGCCTGTTCTGAAAAGCAAGAATTCATGTATTCGCGCTCATTGATTCCTATATCTGGAAGCAACATGATGATAAACTAGGTATGTATATAGATTATTTTCTTGATTTGTGTAATGCCTCAAAACTACAAATATAATAATTTGCCAGTCATAATGTAGTAAAGTTGACGTATACAAGAACAACATTAGTTATCATGACTAGGTGGGTCTTCAAACCTGATGTAAAAGTTCACTTCTGGTTTGTCAAAAGCAACAGCAAAAGCAAGCCCTTAGACTTTGTGGGGCTACATCTGTGTAATTAAAAAAGGCTGATAAGGAGCACTGGATACTGATCATCCACACTATTTATTTACTAACTTTGATTTCTGACTCTATTTTGGAGTGTTCTTGACCAGCTGTTTCTAAGACAAACCTGTCACAAAGAAACTTTGCACTTTGCAAGCTGGACATGAGCCAATCTGTGTCTTTTGATTTGTGAACCAGTAGGTCCCTGGTCTGTGGCCCTCCATTACTAGGGTTACAGATACAGCTTATGAGGATTTCTGTCTTCAATTTTAGGAATGCAAGTCTAATGAGATGTTTTCCTTGCCATTGACTTGTATATAACATTTTTACCTAAAGGAAGTTAAAAAAAAGTTAGAATTTCTGATTTAAATTATTCTAAAAGTTTTATGTGCCAAGTTGGTAACTCTATCATTGAATGATTCCCCCCTCCCCCTTTATATTGTTGAGATATAGAATAATTCTGAAACAAAGAGTGGAAATGTTCTGGTTTCATCGTAAATGTTTTCAGAGTTTTGTAATAAAATGTGATTGAAGTTGTCATGTTTTCATTTAAAATTCTGCCTTGGACTAACATCTGATAGATATTCATATATATTTTTATATATATATTAATATAGCTTTTTTCTGTTGTCACTAACAGGTACTTTCTTATTAAGTCTTTGGGAGCAACCATACAAAGCATTTTGAGGATCACTTGTCAAGGTTGCTCTTCCAAGAAACGCTGCTGGAATTGTCTCTGCAGAATCTCTCTGTAATGACGAGCCGTATGCAGATAAAACTTGTTGGGAATATGGCTTTCCAAGGCAGTATTAACAACACGTATTTCCATTGCGTAGCAAAAGTTGGTATCATAGGAAGGACAAATCTTATCCCTGAGGTGCACTTGGCATTAGTTACAGAATGAATAAAAGCTTAATGGAAGATAAAGATTTAGCATGAAGTAAATCTGGACACATTTGCAAGAGAACTCCCAAATAGCCAAACTAGCTAATGAAGGTTGGTCTCATGTTAGCCAGGTAGCTGAAAGAATCTGGTAGTGTAAACAGTCCCTTTCTAGCATTATGGTTGGAGGGGGACTTCATACAGAAAAATCTCTAGTACTTTTGTGTCTACAAAGGAACATATCGTTCAGAACAATTGTCTATAGATGCTTTCTTGAAGGAGAATCCCAGTTCAACTGTCCTTTCATCGTGTGACTTGATCCAAGTCCAGTAAAATCTTAAAACTTTCTTGAGAACTATATAAGCCTCAAGAATGGCTAATTGCACAATTCTAGCTAGCTCAGTTCAGCTTTCTACCTGCTATAAAATTATTGAGGTGTTCTCTTGTTTTTTTGGTTGTTTTTTTTTTTTCCTTTCTGAAATCTTTTAAAGCAACCTATTGCAGGAAGGTACTAAACATGTAAGCTAAATTACAGAAGGTACTCCAAACGTGTAGACACTGACGTTCTCCTAGCATGATATGCATATGAAAAGCTTTGTGTATTAGTGGTATCCTTCAAAGCAATGGTAAAGACTCATAATTACTTTTTTTTTAATATTCATTTCATATTAATTGCTTACGTTGGCCTGTTTTGGCTTTAAATTACAATTTTGGTTTGGGGTTTTGAGAATGGTTCTAAATAATTTAAAAAGTAAAGATAGAAGTTACGTCCATACTTAATTTTCCCACAAGATTGAGAGGCTACAAAAAGTCAGTTTTCATACAAACACATGGGTTGTTGATGGATGTAGTGATGTTCTGGCAATTATGGTGGTATGAATGAAACCAGAATCTAGTATATGTTAAAAATAAATCTTACATGTGTTTAAATAAATAGGAACTGTGGGAAGGCAAATGATTAGGTGTATAATAGCAACAGAGCACTATAGAAGCAGCTGCAGAATTTTTTTTAGACCATCTAAGGAAAATGTTTGTGATCATATTATAGTGTCTTGTAATATTTCATGCAACTTGACTAATCTGTTTCTATCTTATAATGGTTGCATAGGTAAGTATTGTGCAGAAGATATTCATGTCATTTTCAGGCAGTTTAGTACGTCATGGGATCTTAGAATCATAGAATCATTTAGGTTGGAAAAGACCTTTAAGATCATCACGTCCAACCATAAACCTAACACTGCTAAGTCCACCACTAAACCATGTCCGTAAGTGCCACATCTACATGTCTTTTAAATGCTTCCAGAGATGGTGACTGAACCACCTCCCTGGGCAGCCTGTTCCAACGTCTGACAACCCTTTCAGTGAAGAATTTTTTCCTAATATCCAGCCTAAACCTCCCCTGGTGCAACTTGAGGCCATTTCCTCTTGTCCTGTCGCTAGTCCCTTGGGAGAAGAGACCAACACCCACCTCTCTGCAACCTCCTTTCAGGCAGTTGTAGAGAGCGATGAGGTCTCCCCTCAGCCTCCTTTTCTCCAGGCTAAACAACCCCAGCTCCCTCAGCCGCTCCTCATGAGACTTGTGCTCCAGATCCCTCACCAGCTTCATTGCCCTTCTCTGAACACATTCCAGCACCTCTTTATCTTTCTTGTAGTGAGGGGCCCAAAACTGAACACAGTATTCAAGGTGCAGCCTCACCAGCACCGAGTACAGAGGCACGATCACCTCCCTGCTCCTGCTGGCCACACTATTTCTGATACAAGCCAGGATGCCGTTGGCCTCCTTGGCCACCTGGGCACACTGCTGGCTCATATTCAGATGGCAGTGAATGCTTTGCTTTGATTTTATACCATATATTTCTAAACTGCAAAGGTTAAAGAACATAAATAATACTTTATATTTGTTTTATAGTCAAAATAGTCTTAACCCCATGTATATTTTGTCATTAGATAAATCGCTATGCATCTGCTAAAACAGCTGTAATCTTACAAGACTGCACAGATTTAAGTCTCAATTAACCATCTATTTTGTGCTGATTATTCTTCTGTAGCTATTTAGCAAAGGAACTTGGTTTGTTTACAATAATAAAGTAAAAAGAATAAATAAGGGAAGCTCTATCATTCTGACATGCTACAAGTGAAACAGTTTTTTGTACTGGGAAACTAGAATAACATATACAAAGTTAGTGTTTCATGTTCTATTTGAATGAACAAAATAGCTTTTTTCAAAATTGAAATTTTTTTATGTAAAAAATTGATCCCATTCCCCCTCCCCCCTTGCTAATTAAAAAGGATTTCATCCCAGTTGAATTGATGGGATAAGACAGATGATCTACTATGGCATTTCACTGCTTTTGCCATAATAGTGTCTTTGGGTATATTATGATCAAATGCTCCCAATAACAGATATTCTTGATGACCAGGTATAAGTGTGTTTTTTACTCCAATATATTGTATTAAATATATATCAAAACTTGAATTTAGCATTGTACATGGCAAAGTTAAGATATGTCATGCTGACATTAATCAGGTGTAGGAGCTATAGCTAAGTGTGTACTACAGCTGCAGAAATGAAATAGAATTCAGTCTGTGCTGCTCCATTTTACTTAGTTGCTTTAACTTTGAACTCTCATTTTCAAAAGGAAAAATAAAAAGTAAATTCTTACAGCTGTACATAAACCACTGGAAAATGTGACTGAATTTAAAACAAGAAGCTGATGCCTACTACATCTTTAGAAAGAAACAAAAAGTTGAAATATGAAAACGTGCCATGCACATCAGCCAGGAACTCTTGCGCTCTGTGGCTGTGCAATCTGGCATTTTTTCCAAAATATTGAAGATCTGAACAATTCTGATACAGAACAGTCATATTTGAAAACAACTTACCCCACCACTTCATTCAGTCTCTGTACTCCAGGAGGAACCTGGAGTGCCTCCTGTACTCCAGGAGGAACCAGAGTGCCTCTGGCACTCTACCTTTCTCGCAGCACTTTGCAAGAAGCCAGACAATAGTTGGGACTCTTGGATGAAAGTTGACAGAGATGTTAAGATACTGATGCAGGTTTATGAGTTCCTCCTAACTTAATGTGAGAAGCTGTATTGTATTCTGTACTTGGAAAATATGGAAGAAGCTGGGACTCTGTGGTTAAATAGTTGCTAAGGATGAATACTGTATCATTAATGTGTTGCAAACTGCAGTTGAACAAGGACAAGGCAGGTGGAAAAACAACTATTTAAATGATGATATAGTACCTTAATTTTGCCAAATGAAGTATGCCATCTGCAAAATACTTAGCATTCTGAAATGCAGCCTCTGTTATGGTAGAATGCACAGTATTTATAGAAAGAATCTCAAATTTAAGAACCTTTGAATGTGTCATCCATATTGGCATCATTTGATTTTTTTCTGGTTTGCAATAATGTGATGAGCTTGATGTGGATGTTAAGAAAGCCTTTAACACTGTTTACCTGAGGTGTAGGTGTGATGTTGTTATTTTCTAGTAGACCAATGAAAACAGTCTGCTGCTAGATTATTTGTTTTCTCTTTCCATTGGTGGTTAGAACTATTTGCATTAGACATTTTTGTGACTTTTCTCTAGGTAATGTAACACCTACAATTCAAAGCCAGTGTAATGCAGAATAACATTGCTATTTGGTTTGGTGTTGGTATGGTGTTTTTTCCTGGCAAAAAATCTATTGTAAAACAGGGAAAAGTATTCTGGTTCAGAATTAACTAGGCAGGAGTAATGCTACTATGAACTTTTGTCTCAGATCCTTTCATCAGACTGCTTATCAGTGCTACTTTACATTTTAATATCACATTTTTAAGGCAATTTTGACTTTCATCACATCGGCTGTAGACTTTTATCTAGATATTTCTTCAGCGTAGCAAAGAGGAATCTTCTGAGTCCTCTGCATATGAGGACTTAATTTTTTGTGGACATAGATTAACTTTTCCCTTTGATAAAGTTCCTTAGCTCTTGAAAGCACTTACCTCTGTTATTCCCAATTACTCCTGTTACCAGATTGTTGCAGAATTTAATTCCTCAGAAGACTAAAAATCTTCTAATTACAGCGTAAACGTATTCAGTTACACACACTTGTGCTTATGTCACCATTGACCTTCAGTTTAAAGAGCTCTCATCTGACCCTTGAGGTATTTGTGAGCCATTTCTGAACTGTGTTGAATGAGAGCATGGAAGAACAATATTCTGTAAATCCTGTTCAATAACTGTTTGCAGTGTGGTAGCATGCTATTGCAGGAGATTCTGTGACTCACGTGGTCCTTCATGCTTACATTGTGTGTACTAATTTCTGTTCAGTTGTATATGCCTTCATTGAATTGATGAATTCTTTAAACTTGTAGTTTCATATGCCTTTCTTCTAGTCATTAGGGAAGAAGACTGTGTAGTATTACAGAACAGTGCAGGTTAGAAGGGACCTCAGGAAGTGAATCTCTAGGCCAACCTCCTACTCAAAATGGGGTCACCTATGAGATCAAATAAGATTGCTTAGGGCTTTATCCAGTCAGGTCTTAAAAATGTTCAGGGATGCAGATGCATAACCTTTCTGTGCAACCTGCTCCAGTGTTTGACTGTTGGTCCTCATGGGGAAAAAACTCTTACCTTACCAGTCTGAACCTGTCCTATTTCAATGTGTGCTTGTTGTCTTTTGTCCTCCTGCCATGCACCACTGTGAAGAGCCTGGCTCTGTCTTGATAAATCTCCCTATGGGAAGGCTGCTGCTAGGTCCCCCTGCAGCTGTCTCTTCTCCAGGCTGAACAAGCCTTCTTTCCTTGGCCTCTCCTCACAGGACAGGTGCTCCTGCCTTTGACCATCGCAGTAGACCTTCACTGAACTTGTATTGGCAAATTGTGCTGGTTTTGGCTGGGATAGAGTTAATTTTCTTCGTAGTAGCCAGTATGGGGCCGAGTTTTGGATTTGTGCTGAAAACAGTGTTGATAATACAGAAATGTTTTAGTTACTGCTGAGCAGTGCTTACACAGACAGCATCAAGGCCTTTTTTGCTTCTCACCCCACCCCACCAGCGAGTATGCTGGGGGTGCGCAAGAAGTTGGGAGGGGACATAGCCGGGACAGCTGACCCCAACTGACCAAAGGGATATCCCATAGCATATGACATCATGCTCAGCATATAAAGCTGGGGGAAAGCTGGCCGGGGTACTGCTGCTTGGGGACAGGCTGGGCATCGGTCGGAGGGTGGTGAGCAATTGTTTTCATTTGCATTGCTTGTCTTTCTTGGTTTTTTTTTTTGTTGTTGTTGTCGTCGTTGTTGTTATTTTCCTTTTCATTACAATTTTTTTTATTATTATTATTTTATTTATTAAATTGTTCTTATCTCAACCCATGAACTTTCCCACTTTTACTTTTCCGATTCTCTCCCCCATCCTGTGAGGGAGAGGCTGTGTGGTGCTTAGTTGCTAGCTGGGGTTAAACCATGACACAAATCCAAAACTGTACTTGATATTCTAGTTGGGGTCTAATGAGTCCTGAGTAAAGGAGGATGGTATTTTCCCTTGATCTACTGTCTATGTTCCTGTTGGTATAGCCCAGGATACTGTTGGCCTTCCTTGCTGCCAGAGCATGCCACTGGTTCATATTCAACTTGCTGTCTACCAATACCCACAGGTCTTTTTCCAGAGAGCTGCTCCCCAGCCAGTCAGTCCCCAGGCTGTAGCACTGCAGGGGGTCTTCCTTCCCAGGTGTTGGACTTTTTATGTGTCCTTTGTTTAATGAGATTCCTGTCAGCCCATTCCTTCAGCCTGTCTAGGTCCATCTGAGTGGTAGCCCTGTCTTGAAGCATATCACTTTGTTCTCCTCCCAGCCCACCTCCAGTTTGGTATCTGCAAACTTTATGAGCAACACTTCATTGCCTTTTTCAGGTCACTGATAAAGATGTTAAACAGAACAGATCCCAGGGTAGACCCCGTGGTAGTCCTGTTGTTACTGGCCTCCAGGCCAGTAGGTTTCTTGGTCTTCTGCAAAGACATAGCATATCAGCACTCTAACTGCTCCGGTCCTTGAATCATCATCTTCTGTCTCCTTAATCACCATCGATCAAAAAAGAACACTGGTAGGACAAAGCTTAGTGGGTAATAACAAGAGGTAATTATTCAAGTAATTGGGGGCTCATCAGACAGTAATGATCTGTGCTTCGGAAGACAAGTGGAACCTTCGCTCAGTAAAACAGATTTGCAGTAAGACTATATGGCAGGGAGTACCTGTTACTACAGCGTACCATGTGATATTTATTAACCTAATTAGAATTTCTATGCATTTTTTCCATCTTACAATGTGTCATCTCCTTGTAAAATATTAGAAAGATCCAAAAATAGGCTATTTTAAAAATAATTTAAAGAAAGAAAAGATAAGGATATAATTGTGATAGAAAGAATGACATGGATTGTACAATCTCTAAGCCTGGCTGACCTAGTGCAGCTACTGTGAATTTGCTCTAATATGTTTCTAAAATAGCTTGACTCATACTCCTTGTATGCCAGATGACTTGCTCAACACAACAAAACCATGTTCTTCTAGCAGATATCAGAGTTTTGTGTCAACCTGCTGATGTTTCTTGGCAAGGTGTTGATCTGACTGGTTGTTAAACTCCACCCTGAATATAAAGACAGGCGAAGAGTTGAGCACACCTGACACACAAACTCAGACAGTAGTAACTGCGCCTTGGGAAGAAGAGCTTGCTTATCTTGTTGTTGATATAACCAGTATTAAGCAACTTTTTAATCTTAAATATGCTGTTTAAAATGCTTCGAAGTAGGGCAGGGAAGTCATCTGCTGACAGCGATATGTTATGTGATATGGTAGGACCCAGAAGCAAAGTAGTCTAATGCTGTCAGAGTAAAATCTTTGTGCTAGCTATGTGTATTTCCAATGTGGAATAGAAATGAGTGTCTTGAACAATGTCAGAAGCAGGGCTAGCCTTGGGTACAAGATTAACAAAGTCTGATGAGCATCAACTTGGCAACAGAGAAGCTGGACTAATGTGTCTATTCCCAGCAGCAAGACCTGAGGAACAGGGAGCTCCTGGCGTGATCTCCAAACTGCCTCCAAAGAAACTTGGAACTGACAAATCATAAGGGTAGGCCTATGCTGAAGTGCCCATTTAATGAAAAATAAATGCTCTTTTCCTCCAGGCCTTGCTCTCAATGGGTATGTTTTATTGCTAGCAGTTACTAGCAGGAGCTGTAACATACATGTTTATCCCATAAAACTTGGAATAGACTGTGCTGGTCATAGAGTAATCTGAACGATTGGGATATCCTATTTTGTATTAGATTACCACATCACTTTAAGTACGTTTCTTCCTCTGTATTTGCCTGGGGACCGCAGAATTAAAGCTTCACCTGAGGATTTATGCGAGACTAAATTTTAAGAGTCTACATTTATTGAGCCTTTTTTGGTCCAGTTCCTCTAGCTGCTTAGTTGAATGTACCAAATATGAAGGTTATTAGCATATTTAAAAATTTCCTTTGCATGGAGATTTATACTGTGAGTTCATTTATTATGAGCTATGATATGCTGTAAGATAAATAACCCAAAATACGATATAAAAGTCAACATCTATATGTGATTAATTGAAGGAGTTATGGAGGAGAGACCAAAGCTGTGCTTGCAAATTCAAAAAGTGCTTCCAATTTATCTAATGTCAAGTAACACGTAATGAACAAGATCGAATTATAATGCTATGGTTCATTGAGTGTGGTTGATTAAGATCATTGTTCATTCACCTAAGGCCTGTCATTTAATATTTACATTGTTAGAGAAATGCATGACTTGGAGCCTAGCAGTGTTTACCTTTTCAAAGAAGAGATATTTATAGAACATAGTTTATTATAAATGTCTTAGCACAGGTAAAGCTGGGCCGCCTAGAATACATTGAGATGTGTTCTCTGTGTAATAACTGGATCACGTGAGGATATACTTTTTCCTTCCTGAGCTAATTATACTGGTAGAAATCCTCCTGTTGCAAAGATTTGTGATCATTTAAAGGGTCATTCCCTTTCCCTTGTGGAAATGATACCAAAGACTTAAACAATTTAGTTAGCATACAAAGAACAGACCCCTTTGTGTAAACTTTGTACAGATAAGTTAAGAAGATACTGCGTCAGATGAACTCAAATATGCATTAGTTTTCCTGGAAACGGGCTGGCTGTGGTGACTGGTTGTTTTGGGTTATGTTGATGTTGTTTACCTTGAGATAAACAGTGTACTCAGATATAGCACCCTGGAGGAGCTTCTGGGTCTCCTGTTAATGACTGATATACAACCTTGAGACTTGGTATTGTTTACATATCAAACAACAAAGTCAGTGAAACGCCCCAAATGGGTGTCCTAAGGCTGACCTACCCCATTATAATGTGAAAACCACACCTCCTAGCTAGAAAAAACCCCAACCCAAATAAGCCCCCTACTCTCTGGGCATGCGTAGTGAATTAAAAGAGGACTGTATCTTTAAGATGAAGTAAGAAAGGTACTAACCAATAGTTAGTTAAGGGGTGGGACCAGTAGGTGTAGTTAACTTTGTTAACTGTTTAAATACTTGTAATGATTTCAGCCGGATGTGAATGCTAGGAGGAAAAATCCCCCATGCGCCCAGCGCTGCAAAAAAACAATATCGGCTTTCTAAACTATCATTTGGTTTGGAGGGTTTTCTTGGTTACAATTTTCCGTAACAGAAGCAGAATACAGTAGTACAAACACTATGATTGTACCAGTATAGCCAAAGCAGAATGGTTTTTATTCATGTCCTTGTGTCATGTGTCCATGTGCTCTGTCATATGAGCAGTGTGAGGACCTGCTCTTGATGGTGGGTATGACTGCTTCTGCCCTATGGAAGGAGAAGGGTCTGTGCTACTCTGCAATACAAAGACTGTGAATGAAAGTCATAATCTCTCCCTTTTCCCTCTTTACTGTGTAAACTAAGTAATTAATGCAACCTTTTCACAGAGAAAATTCTGCCTGTGTGTCACCTTGCATATTTTTGGCTATATGGTAACAGCAGTCTTAAGAATAGCTGACCTCCTCCTATCTGTCTTGTCCCACCCGTACCACGTTCCCTAGTGTGGGTTGTACTAACCTAATATGACATTTAATTCTTATTCTACACAGGCAAACAATCCTGAAGTCAACAGAGCCTATTGTAATCAATAAGCCTTTTACCTGGTAATTCTTAGGATTTTCCATTGCAATTAGGGTATAATATAATAATAATATTATGGTTGGACTTGATGATCTTACAGGTCTTTTCCAACCATAGTGATTCTGTGAACTTGGCAACAAGCAGGACTGAGTGCTAGCTGTATTTCACTCATTTTCTAATTGAGAGAGAAAATAGAGAAACTGCTGCTACTTTTATTATACCAATTAATGGTAAATCTAGAGTACCCAGACCTGAAATGTCATTCATCTCTCTGTGCTCTGTGTCTTCTTGATTTGCTACCCTACTTCTGTACATTACCTTCACCCATTTTTGCATTTTTCTCAGTCATTTTAGAGGAATACAGATTTGCATTAGTGGGTTTAAGTACTCTTTTAAAACTCTGCAGAACTGCATTTCTTCTAACTAGAGCTGAGGATTAACTTTTGCACTAGAAAAATGTTCTAAACCTCTACGAAACAGAACAGAGTTTTGAATACCTAGAACACTCTGTCAATGTACCAAAGACATTTTTTTATAGTGCAGGAAACAATTACTGTATTGGAAGGCTATATGGTGCAACATAGAAACATACTAAAAAGAATGTCACATTTGCAAATAAGAATCTGTGTCAAAACCAGTTTAAAAAACGCAAATATATAGTTGAAAACATCACTTCTTACATAAGAATAGAAATTGTTGCTTTCAGAAATAATATTTAATTGTTTTGGGTTCTAGCATGAGTTTTAACATTATTTTTGCTCTGGTTGATACCTTTGTTTTGAATTATGGCTTCTCTGTTATAGTAATTCTGATATTCACTATGGTTTATGTGATACTTTTCCTAGGGAGTAAGATTTCTCTGCGAGCTGATAACCCTGAATTCCAGGCTTAAATCTGTTAAAAGTAGCAGAAACTTAAGTCTGTCCAGGATATACAGAAACACTAGTTAGAAATTTTCTTACTTGTATAGTAAAATAGGGCTTGATTCTGAAAGGAAATCTAAATAGCTTTAATACTCCTCAACTTGAGGAGCTGGATTAGCTCAAAGCTCACTTTTTTGGTGATCCAGTAACAAGTAGATAACTTTTTCCTAAAAAAATAAAAAAAAGTTCCTGAATTGTCCTTTTGTTGGCTCCTCCTTGCCTTTGTGGTTTTTAAAATATATGTTCTAATAAAACATTTGAAATGAGCTTTCTGTTTGTGCTGTGCTCAAACACTGTGAAAAGGTGTCACTGATTATGAATGCAGACAGATTCACTAAGTAAATTTATAAAATACAAAAATATTTTATCTCCAATATTTTACTTACAAAATAATATTCAAAATTACTGGTCATGTGAGGAGAAGCACTGTATGACAATTTCTTTTTAAATATTTAATTAGGAAGTGCTTAATCTAAACATACAAAATTCCTTTATTTTTCCCCTGAGATACATGGGAAATTGAGACAATGTTGCTCATCCTAGTTCTCGATAACCATTCTCTGTCAGTAGGTATTAAAGACTAGAATAATTATAAATAGCTAAGAAGACTAAACATACGTATTTATGTATGCATTGCCTACTGCCAAAAAGTATGGTTTCCAGGAACGGGAAAGGAATCTTGCCGGTTCCTGTTAACACCCCTGAAACAGCTGAGTTAAGCTCACTGCAAGTATCTTTTACAGGTTGCATGAATGATTTTCCTCACATGGTTAAGGTTTCGTTATTTGGAAGCTTCTTCAGCAAAGCTACATTTTATAAATGCTTAATCATTCCCTATTAGATTATTGTAATCCTGGATCCCTCAAAGGGATCCAGACCTAAAATTCCTTGTTACAGAGCACTTGAATGCTGCATAATGAATACCATTGAATCTGCATGTAACAAAAAAAATCCCTTTGCCCTTGACAGCTGAATCATATTAATTTGAGAGCTTAGGTTAGTCCATGTTCTCAGGGTAAAAGAGAGGGGTAATCATGTTTATTTGGACAGAAAGCATTTATATTCAGGCAAATACATACTATTTTCCTCAATCTCCTCAACACACTATGCTTCACTTTTCCATCTTTGAGAGAAGGGGAATTAATGGACTTTCTGGAGTCAGTAAAAACTGAACCTTAATTCTTCAGTGATATTCACATTAAGAGTATCTAAGCTTCTGTCCTGATGTGTGTTCTTCAAAGCGCTTATGTTGATTACTTGGATTTTTAGCACCTCTTGACAGAGTTTTGTGGTTCTCTGGTAATTACTTTTGAGAAACATCCAGGCAATCTTGCAAGCTGAATCTCTCCATTTCTGAATGAAAAGTGTCTAAATCGAAGTTTTTCAGATTGTGCAGTAATTTAAGAATACAGCTTGTTCATTAGGGATGATTTCAAGCAGGTACTACTTATAATGATGGAGAGGAACATGTCTGACTACTGCAATTTCCTTTTTACCTCAGATGTTATGTTTCTGTAATGGCTTTCTGTAAAAGCATCTGACTTCTAGAGCAAACTTCTTTGAAGTGGAAGGTACAAAGCCATGAAAAACCCCAACTGGATTTATTTCCCATTTCAGTTATGTTTGTCTTCATTAATAAATGTAATATGTTACACCACTGTCCATGCTGGCTAAAATTGCACTGTGTTGTATTTTAACCAGTAATGCTTACGGTTCAATCTGTGACCTTAGTAGGCTTGTGTCTGTTGCTGTATTAGAAGTTCCTCCCAAATCCTTGTAGTCTATGTTTATGGTTTATCTAAACATAGTTATTGTCCGCACTGCATCACTTAAAATACAGTAGTTGTCTTTTTTTAATTGGTTTTGAATTCAACCTTTTATTTTCATGGAAACTTTGTATCCTTTTTTGTCATTAATAAGCAGATTGCTGTTGATTAACAGACCTGCATTTAGTAAGCGAATTTAAGTTTGCAAAGGTGAGCTGGAACTGTGGTGCTACAGAGCATGATTGCATGGCTACCTGGAGGGCCATCCCTTCTTCCTCCCTGCCTCTCATCCCAGGAAGGGAAAATTAAAAGTACAAGCTAGTGTTTTAGATCTTCCTGACAACTAAGAAACAATCCTCAAAGCATCCACATGGACGTGATTGATTGTCGGGTGTGTAAGTTTTGGGAGAAGAGCTTGGATTTTCACAGATAAATCTGTCATAACCTGATATTGACTGAGTGAAGTTCTCCAACTTCTAAAACAGAGTTCTGTGATTCCCAGATAGAAGAAGCTCTAGCAATGTGGTTTACGTTGACTGTCCAGCCAGGGACACTAGAAGTGTATGGTGGTTTGTGACTTCTGCTGCTGGTACAGACCTTACCATGGGAGCTCACAGGTGGTTGGCATTTGGAGGCCATACATTTCTTGGCCATTTCTGTTGTGGGGCAGAATGTCCTGGTGGATGTCCATGAGGTGGGTCTTACCAGAGATTTCTGTGAATTTTCTGCTTCCCACTCCCCATGTTCATGTCACTGGGCCTATTGTTAGCCTGAAAGCTAAGATGAAGCACTGGAGGCTAATTGACTTTCTAGCATGGTTTAACATCTTAAAGTGATGTACCTTACTGTGAAATGCAAGACTGTAGTTGCATACTATAATGGACAAAATGGTGAGTAAATACTTGTAATGGAATGTCTTTATGTCCAGCTGAGGTGTATAATATAATACTGCTTTAGAGTCTCAGTTTGACTGGTCATTACGTATTTTCATAGAACATTTTATTTTCCTTGGGGTTTTTTTGTTGTTTTTTTTTTTTTTAACCACTGATTCTATTTGTGAAGTGATGTAAAGGAAGTGTAGTCCAATGTAATTGCTAGTTGCTTTATTAATCTTATATTTAAGATCCCTGTCTTTTCTAATAATAGAGCAGTACCTCTTGTTTATCTTTCTTTGGTATTATTAGTTCCAGGAACCATGTACATTTTGGATAATTTGCTGGTTTTCTGTTACACAAAATTTTGCCTTTCTCTAGATTCCTTCTCTTTCTGTCCTCAGAGAGAAGGTATTTCTCACAGAACAGTCCAGAATTTTCTGGTTAAATAGGTTGCAAGGAGGAAATACATCTGTCTTATTTCCATTTCTACTGCACGAGGAATCTATTAATCTGTATTTTTATTTCTTTACAAAATAGAGTTAAGTTCAACAGCGAAGGACTGCTTTTGCCATTGTCTCTCTTGTTTTTGTCTAAAAGTTGTTTCTCTGTTCAAATTTTCTTTTATATCGCAGGGAAAGCTTTACCTTCCACTTAATTTGCCTTTTCTGTCTGCATTCAAAGGGAAAGAATTTAATAAATTTTAGTTAGAACCAAGTCATGCAAATGGAACTGAGTAATCCTAAGAGATTTGCTAACTTGATTGTATTAATGTGACTATCACAAATTGCTATGAGTTTCCAGACATGTAATTAGTACCTCTAGCAGCATACTCTTTTCAGCTCTAGATGTAGTCTTCTGCTCTGCAAAGTGACCGTAGCAGCTCCACTGCCACAAGATGGAGCTCAGCTTCAGCTCTTCTCTTTCTCACCAGGGTTCTCCCCTACTAGATAATTTGGTTTCTTTTCAGAAACACAACCGTCTTGGGAGCTGGCAACCAGCAGGTGTATAAATCTGCACATGGCAATACTTGTTAGTATGGATAACATACCATATAGAGTTCTTCGGTTAGAACAGAAAATCGAGATGTAAAGGTGCATTTTGATCACACCGCTGCCTAACATACCGTGGACATACATGATTTTGTTTCCTTTGTCCCAGGCAGCACTGTGTTTATCACAACTAATGCTTACTTTAACTCTTTGGATCAAAATGTCAGCGAGTTCATGGGAATAACTTCTGTTTTCTTTTCTCAAGAACAGGAGAGGACCTGCAGAGAGGTGGTTTTTTAGCTCAGTAGCATTCCTACACATTAATGGCTCAATTGCTGCTCCGGATTACATCTCTGAAGTAGCTCCTTGCACACGTTGTCTCTTCCTGATAGAGGCAACCACAGAAAGAACTAGGTCACACACCTCGCAGCAGAGCTGTTCATCTCTGCTGCTGTGGTAGATAAGAATGCAAAATACAGCAGGGAAAATTAAATAATGTCTACATTTAATGAAAATACAACAGCAATTTTGCATTTTCTCCATTCAGCTATACTAGTTTGAAACTACCCAGATTTATACAGTGCTGGTAGCTTCGGTAGTGCATTGTTTTGTTACATGTAGGGCTTTTGTGTGTGACTAAGGGTCACATGTACACAGAGAGAGTGACAACAAGACACTGATTGGGGAAATTAGTTCAAATGGTGCCTAGACATTTCGGATCTCTCAGGTTGAGGGTGGCAAGTGCGCAGGCTAATACCTAAATTCCCAGTGTGACACATGCACAGATCACCGTGTTCATAAATTCAGAGTCTAAGTTGACAGAAAATAAAGTACAAGACCATGAATGTACAAAGAATTTCATCAGATAGGAGCCATATCCCCAGGAATTCCTGTGACAAAGGCACCCCCCAGAACTGAGAGAAGATGCAGTTACAATTTTAAGAGACTTACAGCAAGGATGACTGACCAAAAGCAGAAGTTTCTGAGAGCATTAGGAAAAAAGAAATAGTGTGAAAGAGAGTATGTGTGTGAGAGAGGCAGGTTCACTTTCTCATATGAATAAAGTGAGGATTACATCTGTCCTTAAGTTCTGTGGTGAATGGAGTCAGGGTTCCTGGCGCTGGGCTTGGACCTGCTTGCTTTCCATCCTTTATTCTTTTCTTCTGCTTCTCTCTCACTCTCCCCTGGCCCCTTTTGCTATGTGCAAACTCCATATTTATGTGAAAAAAACTTACCCTGATTCTTATGGAGTCTTGTCAGATTCACCTGTGCTAAGAAAAAGGGGCTTTTAACTTTCAAGCTCTGTTTGGGACAGTACCAGCAGAGGATAAAAGCCAATCCTGTGTTGCCTCAGGAGGGTGATATACGGCTTTTTCCTCTGGGAATAAAAGGTAGGTTCCAGAGAGCCATTATCTTGGAAATTCTTTCCAGAGCAGGATCATCAAGACCTACCAGCATTTCCCAGCTCTCTGTAGGTATTGGCAGTTGTCCACAGAAGGAGGCTGTAGTGTCGTGCTTGGAAGGAGAATTGCATGATCATGCATTCCCATTCCAGGTCCATCACAGGTGTTGCCATTCCTGAGCTAGCACAGAAAGCCTCAAATTAATTCAGAAGCATTTGAGATTGACTGCTGATCAATCCCATCTACTCTTCTTTATTACTAACAGCTGCTGCCTGAGCATGCCCTTAGGCATGGCTGGGCAAAACCTTACTGTTTAACCTTTGCAGCTTTGGATCTGACCTTCAGTTTCAGCCAACATGGCTGTGAGTCAGTAGATTGGGTGCAGGCTAGGAGCTCTGTGGTTTTGTTTTTGTGGTTTTTTCCCTTTGGATGTACAGCAGGGCTTAGCACTCTCTTCTAGTTATTTTTTTCTAGTTTGTCAAGTTTTCCAATTCTAATGGAGAGGCAAGGACAAATTTAATAGAACTATGGCAAATGGTATGAGTGGAAGAGCCTATTGAAAAGGACAGTGCATTCTTGTTGAATTACTCAGAAGATACAGACCTTTAGTAAGAATGGGGCGATGCTGGGGAGGAGATTGTTATAGGTCTGTTCCTCACAGGGATGACAGAAAGGAATTAGGGTTATGGAATAGAGTGTATGAACCTATTGTATGAGTCTGGGAAAGGTGAATGGCTCTGCTGACTAACATAAATAGGTACAGCTGATGGCAATCAGCCCAGAGGAGCTTATTTTCAGTTTAGAAGTTTCAGGGCTCTCCACATTAGGTGAGAAAAACTTTGGATGAAATAATCCTTGAGATAAAGGAGGCTGTCAGTGGAGAAGTGCATTGTTGTGTCATTTGAAGCAAAGCAATGTGCCCTTGCTGCAAGGAAGGCTGATGGTATCCTGGGCTGCATTAGGCAAAGCATTGCCAGCAGGTCAAGGAACATGATCCTTCTCCTGTGTTCAGCCCTGGTGAGGCCACGCTGGGAGTGCTGCATCCAGTTCTGGGCTCCCCAGTATCTTGTACTGGACATGGACATGACATACTGGAGAGAGTCTAATAAAGGGTGACAAGGATGATGAAGGGACTGGAGCACCTCACATATGAGGAAAGGCTGAGAGAGCTGGGACTGTTCAGCCTGGAGAAGAGAAGGCTCAGGACGATCTTCTCAATGTATGTAAATACCTGAAGGGAGGGTACAAAGAGGATGTGGCCAGGCTCTTTTCAGTGGTACTCAGTGACAGGACCAGAGGCAATGGGCTCGAACTGAAACACAGGAGCCTCCCTCTGAACATTCTGTGAGGGTGGCTGATCACTGGCACAGGTTGTCCAGGGAAGTTGTGGAGGCTTCGTCCTTGGAGATATTCAAAAGCTGCCTGGACATGGTCCTGGGCAACCAGCTCTAGGTGGCTCTGCTTGAGTAGGGATGTTGGGCCAGATGACTTCCAGAGGTCCCTTCCAACCTCAATCATTCTGTCATTCTGTGATTTTGTGAAAGTAGAGTTATTTTCTCTTAAGATTAAATTGGTAGAAATGTCCTTTTTTCTTTTTTTTCTCTTTTTGTTTGAGTGGAAACAAAACAGTATCTTGGAACTTTTCTTATTGAGGTCATTAACAGGAAATAGAAGTTTATGCAGAGTAAAATGCAGTCAAAATGTCCAGAGTAGTGAATAATGAGTGTCTGGTGACAGGAACAGTAGCAGCTCCTGACCTATATAACAATTATAGCAGCAGTTCTTGTTCTGCCTAACAACTCCTGGGAACGAGAGACCTTCAGTGGGTGTAAGGACACCGGAAACTGCAATAGATGGGGGAGTGTTCACAGGAGTGGTTAATTTAAAATCTTCCTGCTGTGGTATTTACAGCTAACCCTGGAATGGATTATCCATCTGGTGATACATCATTAACTAATGCAAAGCATGAGATGCTTAAGACTGTATAACTATTCTAGTTTGGTTTGAATTAAGATAAGAAGTCTTTGAGAAGGCTGGAGGTGATTAAGCAGGAGATATAGTTGGCTCAGACTTTAGCCCTGCAGGAGTGGCTAAGGAGACAGAGAGCTCCTGAACCTTATGGCTGAAACCAGAGATGACTTTTCTCTCAAGAGATGGCAAAACAAGTGACCCTAGAACAATTCTTCTGTTCCCAAGGGGAGTATGGAAATGGGTTTGTTACAACTGGATGCTGGGCCTAGAGATGGCCGCAGTACTGGTAGAAATTCAGCTGAAAGTGTAGCGAGGCAGCAGACCACCAGAAGACTTCAGACCCTGAGGCATTTCACTTGTAGAAAAGGGCATTTAGACATCCTCTCATCTACTTTTTTCCACAGCTAAGCTGATCTCTTTCCCATATGGTTGTTGGAAGCAAATTCAGAGATACCTTCTCATCAGGAAGGGCAAGATTCGATGGCAGAAAAGGAAGGATCCATAATTTGCTTTATCTTCGGTAAGGAGAGCCAGAAGTTTAGAAGCTATCCATGCCATAACCTGGTCATGCTTTTGTTCTTACCTCAGAAACCAGAGGAGGAGTGGTGAGTCTGCAAGGTGATGTGGCCCAGCATAGCAGGAGAAACTTAGGCTCTACAGTCAATGAACTCTGGGCAGGTGTTTCTTCAGGAACAGCTTAATCTTGGGGCTCTGTGAGAGCAACAACTTGTAGCTGTGGACAGAGGCCTGGTAGATAAAATTCTGGGGCAGGCTGAGAGGTGTTGAGGCAGGCAATTTTTGCATGGGCAGCTGTATGCAAATAAAACTTGAGAGAGCAGCCTTTTTTTGGGCATACAGAATTATTTTGGCTCTGTCAAAAGCGGCAGTTGATGAACTCTAAACCCACTTGTGTGTTATGTTTCTTTTCAACTACTAAATACCCTTTTTGAATGGGTCAAGATGGAGAAAGAGAAAAGGTCACATTACTATGATGAAACCTTTGAAATCTTGTGCACTGGCCAGGTGGTTCCATCACATCAGGACATTAGCACTTCAGATGTTATTAATAATAGTGAATGTAAAAGTGCGTAATTGCTTTTGTCAACTTCTAATGAATACCATGAGGAAAAATTCCTGGTCTGTGAAGCTGCATATCCTACTTGTATGTTGCAGTATAACTTTAGACACCCCCAAAATACTCTCTGTTAAGCAACATTGCTTGTCTAAATGTAGAAGAGGAAGCATATGCTCCGATTCTGAGAGGAGGGAAAGAAGCCTCTGGGATACATATAATAGGGTACATGGACCTTTAAAAATCCAGGCAAATATCTAGAAGTGCTGGATAACATAAATAGGCATCACTGATAATAGACAGTGGGGAGAATATAGATGGGTAAATACTTATTTTACAAGTTTCAATCATCCATTTAGGAAAGGAAAAAAGTTTTCAAAAGGAGTCAGTCTCATGTATGGACTCAATCTCTCTTGTTCGGTCAAAGACTCCTGTATTTATCTGCCAGCTGCTCTGGTCTTTATTCCTCATTCCCTTTCTCAGAGAGGACTTGATTCTCCATGAACTGTCCCAGAAGCTGTTCTTGCTTGCGGGTACTCACCCCTGTGTTTTTCTTGCTTGTGTTGGAATTTAGAAGAGCTGAAGAAGCTTATTTTGAGGGTTTTTATTTGTTTGGGTTTGTTTGTTTGTTTAAGAAAGATCCACTTAGCTGAGTGATGCCTAAGGTAATAGCTTTTGAGCTAGGAGAAGACTCCAGTTCTGTAACTGTGTATATCTTTTCTCTTTGCTGTTGATCTGAAGGGCAATTCAGTGTGCTTTGCCTGGCTCTACAAAGTCAGGTCCTTTTGTATTGTTGCTTTGTTACCTATGGGATGGGGATGATCAGAGAAAGCAAGGCAGAAACTGCTGCTGGATATGGACTCTTGCCTGCAGCCTTTGGCAGCGACCAGTGAGCGGTACTCTTGTGCAGGGCTCTCTGTGGCTCAATTGCAAAATAAACTTCCCAGATTGTAAGACCCATGCAGACCCTCCATCTGGTTTGAAGAGTTCGACAGGGTTATTTGTGAGAAGCTGATTTTAATTGCATAATAATTTGAACATGGGCACACCGATTCCTATATCACTGGATCATTAACTGAATGCAACAACTAATTAATATAAATTGGGTATGAATACATGTAGGCTGGAAATTAGGAGTTACCTAAATTAGTTTTGAACAGCCTAGCAATATACTGTTCTCAAGTTCATTCTGACCCCTGTGAAATTTGTGGAGAACTACCACAGACCTCCAAATGTCTCGAAGGTTAAGTATACACTTAATCTTGGCACCAGGGCTTAACACTAGGGTCTGTTGTGCCTTTCCTGCCTCAGGAGTAATCTCAGCCATTCTCCCTTCCTGGCAGCAGCTTTCAGCCTCAAGGTCTGCACGATTCAGTAAAAAAGAAAAGCTGATTGGTCTCTATCCCTCGTCTTCATTCAGCTGAACTAATCATACTTGAAATACCTGCTAACCCCAGATGAGGACACCAATAACCATAGCCTTGTTTCTGCCAGCACCTTCTTTCCTGCTAGCTGTGTTGGTCTTGGAAGACCTAACGTTTTTTTACTTCCAGTGGCCTGATTCCTAATCCCAGTTTTACTTAATCCTAGGTAGATTTCTGGCTAGAACGCTTCTCTGATTATACAGACTTCTGACTGCTCCCTGGCCCAGATTAATGACGTGCAGGCAGCCTAGCTTTCGCCCTGCTGGCCCAAACACTAATCCTAGCCACGATCCTGACCGCAATGTGAATATCCTAGTTTTGTAATCTTTATAGCCTAATTCTGTAATTCTCTGAAGAACCTTGCATAAGGCATTTACATTGCCCTCTTTCTATCTGGGTTATCCTCAAAGGTTGCAGCAGCTTCCTAACAGTTCCTTGAGTACAACTTCTATGATCAGACGGACTGATCTGTCCCAGAGGTAGTTGTCCCTCTTGGTGCTGTAAGTCATTTTAGCTCTGTGTGCTGTGAATGATTCACTGTGAAATTTAGTTCTTCCATTCCAACCTTATAAAAGCATAACCTGACAAACTAACAATCTCAGGTTTTCTTGGCTAGGATTAAGGCAAAAACTATCAATACAGCATTCAGTTCTTCTCTATTCTCTGATGTGTATAACCCACAAACAAATAAAAGATCTCCAGTTCCTTCTATCCCAAACCATTACTGAGTTTCTGCTTAAGGCTAGAGTTAAAGCCATAGTCCAGCAAATGTGGTCTGCCATTGCTTTTTACCAGCTCTGACTCTTGTACTATTTCTATGGATAATGTAGGATACTACAACAGATAGTCCACATTAAAGCTAGTTTTCCAGACTCTTCTGTCTCAAGACCTGGATAGCCCTACCCCTGTACTTACGTAGGCATCCCTACCTGCCCCAGGATCGACTGCAAGTCAACATTTCTATGACAGCAGGTCTTGCATTATCCATTGTTAGTCTTAAAAAATTTGTCAATAAATCTCTCTTCACATTCTTTCCCCCCCCCGTCTTAGTTCTTTCCCCCAGCCTTAACTTCCCTCTACAAAATTCAAACGAATTCTTCTATTTTACATTAGTGTATCACATCTTCTAAATCTGTAACTCTGAAGAAATCAACAAACGCATAAATAAAGATCATCCTATTAAGACCATCCTGTTACACAGCGTACATGGAGTTCAAACAAACTTTTGACTGACTGTTAACTGTGAAAGCTCTTTCAAAAAACTAAGCTGCTATCAGATAAAATGGAAGTTACTCTTTGGGAGAGTTTACAAGGTTCTGAAGTGAAGAACAGGAATAATTAATTTTGCAAAAGGGGAAAGATCACTGATAAAGTGTTATCAAATAGATCTGTACTGTTTAACATAGCCATAAATAATCTGGAAAAAAGGAGTGACTAGTAAGATAATTCAGTCTGATGATGATAAAGAATTATTTAAGGTAGTTATAACCATGAAGGTGTGGGAGAAAGAAGATGGATACTGGCTCCTCTGGCTGCACTGATGGAGGAATGATAGGACAAGGATGCAATGCTATATGGGAACCTAGTGAGATAATGAGGAAGGATCAACAAGAAAGGAATCAAGCGGATGTGTGAAACATTTAAAGCTCGGTAGGTGAGCTCTGATTAGGGTAGGTGAAGGGAAACCATTTGAAAAACAGCACAGGGCTGTGAACAGCGGAAGGTGGGTAGCAGAATTAAGCCTATGGAATATAGGAGAAGGAAAGGGGTATAAGAGGAGACCTAGCAAATGACTGAGAATAAGGTTTTGTGGTGGCAACAATAACAGGAGGGATGGGTGTGAGAAGAGAGGGGTGGACCCTCTCTTCCACAAGCACTGTGCTGTCTGTAGATGTGAGACAGTCAGTGTCATTTGACTTCAGAGCTATGGATCAGTCCCCAGACCTCTTTTCTCCACAACAATGTAGGCTTCACCTTTGTATAGATGTTTACATGTGCACACAACTTCCAGCTACTACAAAACTTATATATATAGGTACACTTTTTTTTTCTTAAATACAAGAAGGTGTGAGCCTTCTCTGTAGGGTGAAGGAATGGGGAAACGCAGCTATTAATTGAAGAGGAGGAAAAGATCAGTCCAACTGAGGCACTCACTCCCTCCTAGGAGCATGGTGGCCTGGAACTTTGGTTTACTCAGAATGCTAGGATGGGGGCACGTGACCTCTGACTAGAGCTGGGATGGACAGGAGCCAGCATAATAGTTTAACAGACAGGGTTGGGATTAAGTTTAGGGATACCAGAATCTGAAGAGCTTGATTTATTGGTGGATTCTGCAAGCTTTGCAGGGTTAAGATGGAGTTGTGTTCTGGTAAGGCAGAGTCAGCTCTAGGTTGTTGTTTTAAGACTAGGGTTAGGTTTGGGGTGGGGGCAATATGGCATAAAAACTCATGTCTACTGAAATACTGAGGTATCCTGAGGGAGAGGGGGACATTAAAGAGACAGGTGAGCTGAAATCAAATAGGAAAATGAAGTTAATTTCTTTTAGATGTGCGTATGTCACTTCAGCACTATTTACTTATTTCCTTAAAACCAGATTACCACCATGATTTATAGGTACTTTCCAATTAACAGTCTCTGTGCATTTAACAAACCATCTGTAAATATAGACAGAGGTGATATTCAAACCACCCATACAATACACACAATCTCGTTACTCTTTGTACAGTGGAAGTTCTAGAATAGTGCCTGTTCCAAAAAGAATAAAAAATATTTTTTCCTGCATCATTTGAGCAAGAGAAAAATGAAGGCATGTTTGAAAGAAAGAAATAGAAGGCTTAATAAAATCCATCTGGAGTCTGAGAAGGAGCTCAGGTAGCTCACTCCAGGGATGGATTTTGCATGTTCTGCAATGCATGATGACTTTTCTACCTGTACTTTGCTTCCTTTGAGATAAAGAACTATGCATTTTTTTTTCTTCCCATGCTGAGTAGTGTATATAGGATGGTTACCTTTCATTGTACAATGAGATTCCACATTGTTGTAATTTGATTCTGTTGTACGTTTTTCACATCCTTTTACCTTTTCTAGATCAATATCCAATCACTTTTCCTGCAGGAGAAAAATTTACAATTCATTAAGGCTTGCCTGAAAGAAGAGTATGAGTTTTATCTCAATAATGTGTATGCCAAACTTCACTGAATCATTTAAATTTTTTTCATTGTTTTCCACTCCTCGTGTGATGGAAATATCATTTTGGAGTTGGCAGAGAGCAAGGTAGCAGGACTAAAACAGAAAACCCATTTATAAAATAAATTTTACAGGGCACTGACATAACCACAGCCACAGGCACTTTCAAGATATACCTGCTCTGATGCGGACTTGGGCACAGATGCTTCGGGGTGTCCTGCTCCTGCATGGACTCATCCACAGGTCACAGTCCCTTCGACTCGAGTTCACACTGGAGTTCCAGCATGTCTATTACAGCAGCACAGAAGCAGCAGCGATGCCGTGGCCATCTGCCAGCCCAGGCGTACGGCCATTGCTGTTATCAAAATGTTCCCAGGCACAGCAGAGCGAGATGAAGCAGTACAGCAAACAGCAGAAGCAAAAAGCAGCCACTAATGAACACTAGACTCTAGTATACACTGAGGCAAGCAAGCCCTATGGCAAGCACAGGAGCCTGCTGATTAATAGCTAAACAGCAATAACAGCTATAAATTCAATCTAGCACAATCCCATCAAATCTGTTGTTATCCTGAACCCTTCGAGCCCCACGTTGGGCTCCAAAAAGGACTGTCGTGGTTTAACGCCAGCTGGCAACTAAGCACCACACAGCCGCTCACTCACTCCCCCCAGGTGGGATGAGGGAGAGAATCACAAGAGTAAAAATACGAAAACTCATGGGTTGAGATAAAGACAGTTTAATAGGTAAAGCAAAAGCCACATGCACAAGAAAAGCAAAACAAGGAATTCATTCACTCCTTCCCATGGGCAGGCAGGTGTTCAGCCACCTCCAGGAAAGCAGGGCTCCATCACACCTAACAGATCCTGGGAAGACAAAATGCCACCACTCTGAACGTCCACCCCTTACTTCTTCCCCCAGCTTTATATGCTGAGCATGATGTCATATGGTATGGAATACCCCTTTGGTCAGCTGGGGTCAGCTGTCCCGGCTGTGTCCCCTCCCAACTTCTTGTGCACCCCCAGCCTACTCGCTGGTGGGGCGGTGTGAGAAGCAGAAAAGGCCTTGACGCTGTGTAAGCACTGCTCAGCAGTAACTAAAACATCCCTGCTTTATCAACACTGTTTCCAGCACAAATCCAAAACATAGACCCACAGTAGCTACTGTGAATACAATTACCTCTATCCCAGCCAAAACCAGCACACTATCTCAACAAAATACTTCCCCATTCTTGAAAGTTTAATCTTACTGGTGGTAACTTAGCAATTGCTAACACATTCTTATTCATGGCTTGAACCTGTCTTTTTCAGTTCTTGTATAACAGAATCTTTCAATATTCTGAAGTGTTACGGCTGTTAAAACAGTGCTGTTTACCTTTCTCCCCATCTGTTTTCTGTGCATAAACTGATGTCTTCAGCTATCTAATGGGAGAAGGATTTTTTTCTTCTGTAGAGAAGATGGAGCCCGTCTCTTTTAAAAGTACACAGGTAAAGGATGGGGGGCAACAGACACAAACGGCCTCAGAGAAAATCCTAATTAGACATTAGGAAAAAAAAACCATAGTAAAGGCAATCCGATATTGGCACAGGTTGCCTCAAAAAGTTGTGGAAAATGCTAGAAAATACTCTGAACTCAATTGGATAAGGCCTTGAGCTACTTTATCTAATGGCAAAGCTTCCCGTCTTGCGTGGTGAAACCAGGTGACCTCCTGAGGTCCCTTTCAACTTAAATTAGTATATGATTCTGAAATACTCACCAAGAAACAAGCAAGATGCCTGTGCTGACTGAGAGCCATCCTCCTTCTCAGGCTGTACTGCTACTATTTCAAGTCAGCCAATGACTTTAACTGAAAAAATGTACAACATTTTTCTAAGTTTAGGGGTGTTACCTGTTGCATACTAAGGCTGTCTAAGCTGTTGTAAGTGGTCCCTATCTCCTTAGTCATTGCCACTAATGTGCCAACTAATGTTTTTGTCTTACCACATCTGTTTTTTTGCAACTATGTGATGAGGGAACCCATAAAGATGGTAATTTTTTCAACTGGATGAATCTAGGCTATACTGTCACATGTTGGTAGGAATAAATAGGAAAGATCCAGTCTGAGACTAGTTAAAATCCAAGTTGTTCAGTCTATGAAAATACTAAAGAATTCACTAACTACTTCTTGCCGTATTTTGCTCCTGCTGTTGAAATTGCCTTTCTCACGTGGTAAGTTTTGATCTAGCAGTAGAACCCAAGTTAGCAACAGAGCTGATTCAGGTCTTTTCGGCAAAATTTAGTTCAGTCTTCTAAAAGACAAAAAATATAAGGAGACCTGAGACTTTGACTCTGATGTTTGAGGCTATTTCACGTGTATATTTCCACATATAAAATTATAAGGCTTCAGGAATTAGTCCAACAAAACATAAAATTATATGTGTTGATATACGTTTCCATTTGAATCCAAGAATAATTGGAAAAATGAAGAAGCTAGGCAGAAATAATGTAATAATGAGTTTTTCACTCTATACTGTAAATTCTTGAAGCATAAGCTAATGTATAAGCAATTATAACCTTCAGGGAGAGGAAATGGAGCACCCTAGGCTCTATTGCCCTTGTCTGGTTTTTGTGATTTGGCATTGTGGAGAAGCTGTAGAAAGAAAATCTTGTAAGCTGAGTCCGTGCATTTATTTTTAGTTTTATATGAGGCATTTGCTAATGGCAAAATGTCCTTGAGGTTAGGGAGAGTTTTTTTGGCACAGCGGAATTTCTGCATTCCAATTTTATTATGAAGTGCTCTTTGCAATTAATAATAAAACAGTTTGAGAGGAAACAAAGGAAAGCAATGAGACTAGAGAGTCCAAGTTATTAACCCAGTGTTATTTTCCCCCTTGTGTACCCTAGACTATATTTGTTGCTTATAAGTACCATTAAGTCTATCACATAGACCATCTCCTATTTCTCTGTACTATAGATTTACTCTCATATAACCTCCTTGACTTCAAATGATTTCAAAATGCAAAAGCTGCAGGGAAGTGGTACTAGGATGATCAGGGAATGGAGAGCCAATCTTTCCAGAACAAGTTAAAAGAAACAGGCTTGTTTAGTTTAGCAAGACAAGGTCTGATTGCATAGTAGAAACACATCCAAGGTAAATGCTAGGAAACAAGAGTTAAAGGAGAATGCTAGAAGAGGAGCCAGATGTATTAATTTTTGTATGGGTAAAGTTAGGTTAGAATCTATAAGAAAGTGACTAACCTTCAGAGGGGCGTAGGCTTTGGATGTATTTACTAAAGGTGAAATAGCTTGATTGACTCCATTAGGAGACACTGGCCTTGATTCAAGAGGTCCTTCTAATCCATATCCAGGGGAATTACAGAAGGGTATGGAGTAGTGTGTGACATTTCTTACCTCTCTCCAGCATCTTTCCCAGTTTAAAGAAGTTTCAGTCTGTATAAGAGATTTTTCCTGCCTTTGATACACTGATAATTATTTGTTTTATGGATGATGTGATTTAAGCAGTAAAATGCCATTCATCACAGGTGATACAAAATGCAAAATTGTATTTCGTTTTGGCAGAAAGCTTTTCAGTACGTTCATTTGCCTAAATCGGTCATTATCTCTAGGCCTGAGATAATTTCTTATTTTTTTATGAAAAAATCAAATTACTTTAGAAGTATTTTTATAGCATAGAGGGAATTCTGTTTATCAGTCTCACTGAGACTGAGCTTGTAAAAGTTTCTAAGCTCATGATTTTTATATTACCCTCTTTTTCTTCTTGCCTTCTTGCCCTTCAATAGGAAAATATGTTTTCCATGGATGTACTAGTAGAATGACTTCTGACTATCTTTAAGCTGGTTTTGCATGGATTGTATCACTGTTTGTCTTATAGTAGTTTTTCTTGGTGTGTGGCTTTCTATCTTTTGATTAATGTCTTTGTCTCCTGGGATGCAAACGTGCATTTGTGATCTTTGGGTTGAAAACCTGCCATGAACTTGAGCTTTCATCTGCTTTCTAGTCCTTAATTAAGCATATTGACATATTGTTGGTAAGGATGATAGCTTCCTGTGGAATAGCTGGCAACAGCACTTATTCTGCTGTTATATTTATTTATGAGATATCACAGTAGGTGGAATCATCACTTTGTTCACTGAAATCTTTGTAAATTATGAAGAATCAATCTCTTTCCATGCAGAGAAACTGTATTATTCCCATTCTGATTCAAAGAGATGTTCAGAAGTATGTAAAGTTTGGGGAAAATTACCAGGTGAACTTGGTATGTTTTTTGTAGGACTTCAAGAGTAAATGAAACCCATCAGGGCAGATTCTCAGCTGGTGTAAATTAGCATCACTCCACTGAAGTGACTATAGCAAAAGCAGTTTAACTAACTGACAATCCCTCAGGTTATGCATTTCTTTCTTGTTTTGTTGCTGATTTTGAAATGGGAGGACTCCAAGTGAACTTTTTGACCAAATTATTCTGTTGGGAGTCAGAGCAGGTCATGAATAAAATAAGAGTACAGATCAACTCCGAGTTCTTTCCACATGAGTTATACCCTAATTATGGCCTCATGCACTCCCAGAACTCGATTCCCTGCAGCCTGTCTCCTACTCCTGCCTGACCCTGATCTGGAATTAAATTGTTGTCAGAATCACTGTAGCATATATGGTATTACTGTGTATAGCAAATAAAAGTTGGAAACTTGGCATATTCAAGACTAGGAATCATCTCATCTACCTTAAAGCACTTTCAGAGAGCACTTTCAGTGAAAGCACCAGCATCTCCAAAATTCCACTGCTAACAGGACTGCAATTTAATATTAATATATTGGTGAAGTATTAAGACAACATATGGTGAAACTGTTCAGTCTGCAAGTGAGTTAGCTCCTACTAACAGTCCTGATCAGATTTCCTGATGGGGAATACTGTGCTTTGTCAGATGACTGCCATCCTCAGTGTTCAATCCAACATTGTTTTTTGTGGCACACTTGGTTATGTTTAAAACATGAAGATGTTTAAAAAAAAAAAAATGCAAAATTATTTTTCTCTTTGCTGTCTGAAAAACATTTAAAAAATAATGCTGGAAACTTCCATTCAAATTTAAATCTTAATGATAGGAAGTCTGGCAAAACTGTTCTATTTGCCAAAAGAGTGGTGGTTTTTGGATAAATAAAATTAGCTTCTAGAAACATTTTTTCAAAGCAAGTTCATACTTCAATGTTTATTTTCATGTAAATAGTTTATAAAACTTAAATAACTACCTGGATTAGGCCTGTGTTTTCTCCACTTAATGCAAAAAATGTTTCAGTGTGGATCATTTCCTATGTTTGCAGCAGTCAGACAGTCTGAAGCTTAAGTGTGTGGTGAACTACTTCCTTCTGGTAATTACATTTTGTAGGGGCGGGACATCTCTATGCACAGACCCCACAACAGGTAAAACCAAAATATCATTGAGGAACATGTCACAACATGATTTCAACCAGGTGCTGCTGAATTTTGGAAGGAAAGATGTTGAAATGTTAGGTTGGTCCTTAAAGGACCAAACCAGTCTATGCCACATCTCCCTTCCTTGATCTCTACCCACATGACAAGTGTGTCAGTAGCTTAATGAAGTTAAACATTTTTGATATTTCGTCCACGGTTCAAAGATGGTTTTTGCCCTAGAGCTGCAGAGGCTATGTGTGTATACATGCTCATTTCCTGCTGGGTCTGATAGCAGAATGGGGCTGCCCTAGTTCCCTTCCTCCTCAAACAGAGGGGTCACTCTTTAAAACTAATCAAACATTTCTTATTGTGAGATTAATTTAAAAATTAACTAGTCAGTGTGTTCATATCTCTCCTTTAAATAATGCATATATTTACCTTAATTTCTGTTTTAAATACTCTTCTATTAGAGTATAATCTGCTATTAGAAGAGTCTACTCTATATTAGAGTATTCTATTAGAGTAACAGTGGGAAGCTATGCAGCATAACCATCCATTAATAGCTATTAATTATTCTGTAAATTAAAGCTATGGGCAGGAGTGTTGTTGCATGCATATGGTGAGAATATGATAAGAAATAAAAAGTTCATGTCGTACAGTGAAATTAGCTCTTTTTTTTTTTTCCCCTATGAAATACATTTTTGTATTTCCTTGAGGTTTGGTTTAGTTTGGTAGAGATTAATTATATAAATATGATTTTTTAATGTATTCTAGTTTAATATTAGTAAATTAATACAGTGTTAAAACAACATACGATGCAGCCATTCATTTTGCATGAGTTAGATTTTGTTTGGCATCAGTGAAGGAAAAGCTTCTTTTTTCTTCCTCTGTAATTATACTGATTACACTGTGTTTTATTTTTCCTGTATTGTGAGCATTTAAGCACTGAACAGCTTGTTTCAACCTTTGAAAATTCATGGCGTATTTTAATACAATCAGCTCTAGTTCTTGCTGAATGGAAGAAAATGAAAGTGCAGAACAAAACCATATTTTTCCTTTGACTTCTTAGTAATTAGTCTTTGCCTTCTTTTTGAAATGCCAATGTTCTGCCACTTTGCTCTTAGAATTTAACATCATCTTCAATGCTTTACAAAAAATTGAAAATGATTGAGCCAGGCCTAGTTTCTTCATAATTTGTGCATTTTGGAAATATAGTATTCAGGAATAATTTCATATGCTTTTCTACTTTGTAAACTGTGCAATTTAAACTGCAACAACAGAGGTTTACTTCTACTGCCACTTGAATATACTTTTACTTTACATTGAAGTCAAGAGGATGTCTGCATGAGGACTAAAAGTTGTGAGATGTACACTAATGGAAGGTTTTATATTCTAAGTGACTAAAGAACTTGGAGGTCAAACTGAAATCTGTGGAATTACAGAAGAAATGGAACACAAAAATCTAGCTTGATGCTGCTGCATGGACTATTTTATGAAAATAGCATGCTTCCAAACACGTAAAAAGCAAAAATTCTCGAATTCTATTTCTTTGACCTAGTTTGTCCTTGGGTATTTAGACACAGCACACCCCCCCCCCCCCCCCCCCCCCAAAAGTCAGTATGAAGCAAAATTAAAGTTGAATGGGAACAGATTGAGCAACCAGAAGTATCAAATTTGCTTTGTAATGAAATATCCTCATAGGAGTGCTCTTCCCTTGGGCTGCGAACACTGTCAATTTACCTGGTAATGCCAGCTGACTGATACTGTCTCTTGGTATCTCTTGTGGAGTTCTCCCTTGTTGCTGAAGATCTCTCTTGTGGCTTAGGACCTCAACTTAAGCTTCATAAAGTGCCCCGACACAAGAGGGGTAGCAGCTGATCCATGCTTCGATCAATGCTGATCAATGTCGGTATTAATCCACAGGCACTTCTAACAAAAAAGTTCCATCTTCTGTGATGCTGTTTGGGGTCATTACAGTTAATGGCATTTAGTGAGAAATGCAGCAGGAGTACCTGAGAAATGAGGTAAGGACTCACAGATGAACCAGAGGAGAGCTGTCTGTCTGTTCTTTGAAACTTCTGTGGTATTTACATAGTTATACACGTATGCAGTCTCGCTTCAACTGCCTTGAATTTATTTATTTTAAAAACTCTCCTGTACAGCTGGATCTCCATCCTTCAGCAGAGGTGGGGGGGGGTGGGGGGGGGTGGGGTGGGTTCTGGCCTCACCCTGTGGTACATCATGCGATGATTTGCTTAACCCCATGGTAGATCAGGGACTTGAACTTGGCCCTCATGAAGGCAAAGACATGCTCTAACGGAAGGGCTTGCATTCCTCTTGGACAGGCTCACAGCTTTAAAGTAAACGGGTGGTTTTGCTTCATTTGTTCCACTGCTGGTTTCTACATGTGCTGGACAATTCCCCGTGTGATTTGGAACAACATGTTTATTGTTCCAGATGAGATTGACTCCCCAGGGAGTTCATCTGCACAGCAAACATCAATGTACTTCGCCCTTAGTTAGAGCCAGAGGCGGTGGAGAAATCGCTATAATAACTCTGTCCCACTGGAGGGCTCCCCAGCACTTGAAGTAATCCTCCTTTTTAATGGCTATCTCAGTTTTAGGGCTGTCTCTTGCCTGCAGTGTAATGCAGACCTGCTCCCTTGCAGCAGAAGAAATGGGTTTAGAGATGTGTGGGGTGCAAGATTCATTCCTGCACTCCCCTGTGTTTATTTTTAATCTCTGTCCTCAGTATTGTTATCAAGCAAATGATGTGCTAAATACAACTCAGAATTTAGTGGTTGCTCATTATATTTTGAATTTTGTGTTGATTTCTGAGTGAGATTGGCTAAATATCTCCACTGTTTCTTAACTGATTACAGCTTTAGAAAGGTAACAGCAACTATTCTGGAATTGTTCCCTTTATTGTACTTCAATTTCTAACAGATGCCTTCAGTACAATCCAACTCCTTAGAAGTGCTCTAAAGGGAAAGTGACTACATTTGAAGTTGACTGCTTTGCTCTTTCTCAGTCGTGTTGCTTTTAATTTCATTTAGAGTTAAAATCATTGCTCAATTTAGTTCATGAACAGTTTTAAGCTTCTGGTGAGGTTTCAGGTGGTTGTTGATTCTTGAGGAGTCAAGTGCTTTAGAAGGATACTCTGACTAGAAAGCTCAAGCAATTTTGCAGGAAAGTGTATGAAGGCAAGTTAGTGGTCTGTTTTGTGTGTAGCAATGGCATAGCTTTCTACAGCCCTCCATTTCATCTGAAATGAGTTAGATGTGGCAGGACATGTTGGAAAATTTCAGTAATTGTAAATGAACTTTTGTGACTATTGTAACTTTTCAGCTGCTCTCAAAAAAGTTAACTCTTGGTAATTTCTGTATTTTCTTTTCAAATACATTATTCTACTTTCAGACTGGATTTTATACTGGCTTTCCTTGCAATTTAGATTATGTACTTAGTTACTGTTGAATTCATGATTGTTTTTTCCTGCATCAGTTGCATAGTGTTTCAAAAGTCTCATATTTTAATTTGGATGCAAATATCAACTTCTTCAAGAGAGTCCTTTTACTTGGTGTAGCATGCCACGTCATCTTTGGTCTTGTCTTTAAGATAGCAATAATCACCTGAGCTCAGTACATTCTTACTGACTGTCAAGTGATGGAAAAGGACTTCTCCTGGGGCTGTTGACTCTAAATCACAATTCTTTCCGATAGAAATTCACTACTATATTTGGCCTGTAGGTATCCAGAAATAAGCTTTTAAATGCATCTTTTTAACCACACTGACTATTTCTTTTAAACCATCAATGGTACATCTTTCTTGCTCCCCAGAGCAACTTTCTGCAGCCTTTTCCTCTCCCCAGTCCACTGCAAATGTTGAGGCTTATTCTGGGATTTAAAAAGAATTATCCTTTTTAAGTTCATTTTGTGTTACTTGAAAGGGGCTTCAAACCATAATTAAGAAAATCTCCACATGTGCCAGGAGTTGTTCAGCTGTGTTATTATTGGTGAAACTTTCTCATTCAGCCAAGTTCTTAGCCAAGGGATATTTTGCAAGTTTATGTGAATGAATTTTTGTTCATTCTTCTTAATGCTCTACTGATATTATTTACTTCCAATTTGCCCTGACAAAGGAAAATATTCACAGCGAGGTACAGTAAAGCTATCAAAATGTTTAATGTTCTTCACTTAGAAAGAGACAGCAGTGTAGAGAACATTTCCTAATTATTCTGAGCATGGAAATATTAAGGTTGTATATTTAATAGAAGGAAACTGTAGCACAGTGGCTTGTCTGATGAGTATCATCTGAGGAGGTCGGAGCACTTTTTTTTGTTTGTGTACCCTATGTGCTTTGTAATTTCTATTTCATCCTAATAGGCCACTAGAAATGCATCAGCTCATGTTGACCCCTTACAGAGTTGGAGAAGAGTACCTGTGTGGTCTGGAAACCCTGTTAAAATTCACATGGCAATAAAAGTATCAGGATTCCTTTCCATTAGAGACATTGTAGTGTCAGTGAAGTGTAATATACAAAACAATAATGAACAGACTGTACGGTTTATAGTTTCTGAGATGCACAAAATGTTAGCTCTATAAATGTATTTTAAAAGACCCACCAGAAAATATTTAAAAAGAATTGCAAATTCTTCAGTGATGTGGACACATAAATGAAGGAATTTTGCTGAGGCAATTATGGTGTCTCCTGCTGCTGTGCCAAAAGTATTAGCATGATACATGAGACCTCCCACTGCTTGCAGATCTCTGCAGTAACTGGAGATTTAAGGTTTAGAACTTGGAGGTGAGCTGAAAAGATGTTGTAAATAACTGCACAGTTTTCAAGTCTAACAGGATGACTGTGGTGCTGCGCTTGTCCAAGAGGATTTGCCACTCTCTATAAAAGCTTTAGGATGGCTTGTCTTTGTAAGTGTTGCAGGAATGGACTGTAAGCAAAATATTCAAGCAAATGGTTGTGTTAATGTGCTTACGGACTAAAGACATGTACTTTCCAGAGCTTGAACAGTTCTGTGTATCCCCCAAGAGTTGATGATGTCACTTAATTTACAGAGCAAAGTGGGGAAAGAAGTCTTTTCATGTTAGAAGCTAGCCTTGCTTCAGCTTTTCTTTTCTCTAACATGATAAATTTGTTGCCTGTTGTCTCTGAACATCTCATGACACCATTCTATAGAAGGACAGCAGGGCACCTTCTCTGGGGTCACAAAGGCAGTGAACAGCACAGCCAGAAACTGAACCTGGCATTCTTGCTCCCGGCTCTGTGTTACATTCTTTTCCCTGAGAGTACCATAGATACAAGTAAGTAAAGAAATCTTGGTAAGCTGCTTAAATTCGAATATCTGTGACTTTTAAGTCTGTATATACTTCTCTGAAATTAAGAGGGTATTCAGAAATAGGCACTATTTTTAAAAGCTATTTGTGCTTTATATATCTTAATTTCTCATTTCTTGTTTTTTATTTTTGAATAAACTTGATTCAAATGTTGATTGTGTGATTCAACATTTCCATATTTTCTAGACATGACTCAGACAATGAGAGTGTTGGAAGAGTTTCTCTGAAAAAGCGAAAATCTAGATTTTCTTTTAAATTTTTCTTCAGTGGTCATTAAAAATTAAGCAAAACATACATCTGTGTTTATCAGATACTTTAATACTCATCTTTCAATGACAGAATTAAGTATAAAAATGCAGAGAATTATTATCTTCAGGTATACCTAGGTGATGCTTAAATAATGCCTCTTTTTTCCGGGGGTGCTTTGTAGGTGTTTCTTATTTCATACATATAAGTTACGCTATGTGAACCGAAGTGTGACCATATCCAAAGCATGTTGGGTATTTGGATCTCTGTTTACAGCTTAGGACCATCCATTTTACCTAGATTGTTGCTGCTTCAGAGGACCGGGAAACAGATTCTTAGTGGTCAAAGTGTACTTTCAGGTCTGCAACCTAATCCAACCTAGGTGTGCAGGCAGAGTCTTGCCATGTGGATGCAGATATCAAAGTACTCTTGCTCCTACCCTGTAATTCTGAGTTGGGTATGAGGATGAAAATGCATGTTACTGTGTTGAAAAGCTCTGCCTAGAGTTTGTCTTGTTCACCAACATTTTAGTGCTTAATAGGTTCTGATATCGTAAAAAACAAGTTAATTTTATAGGAAGACATGATTACTTCTCCATTTATTTTTGACATTGTTAAAGCAGAGACTTGGTCCAGCTGTGAATCTATCAGCTGTAAACAGTACTGTTTGCCTTTGGCCCAATTTTAGTCTCATGGTGTTTTCACTTTGCCTGGAGTGAATCTCTGTGACCAACAAATCCCTGAAAATAACAACATATAATGGAAAAGCTGACAAGACCCTTAACAACAGCAGAGCCATGGGCTTTGGTATAAAGAGTGGATTTGAATGTCATCCTGGAGTTTCAGTCTTTTGTTGCATTTCTTGTCAAATTGCCTGCATGACTATTCCACAGCAATACTTCCTGAGACATTCCAAAAGCTATGGTTATTCATCTGCAGGGTCCTGCCATAACCCAGCAACAAAATGTACATTGGGTTGTTAACTGCTCTTGTTTTTATAACAGAATAAATGTAGAAAACCCAAGCTGGCCAAGGGATAACGTAGTAGTGAAATTAAGCCTAAACATGTAGTTCTCTGGTTGTGATGTGCTGTGATATTGAGGCTTGTCAGCATGTGGTGCTGTGACAGTGCCTAGCTGTGTGCTACTGAGTCACACAGTGTGAAGCTGGAAGAAGAGCACAATCCCCTTTCTTCTCCTCCTCCTTGACCCCATGTCTTATTTGAAATGAAAGGACATTGGACTAGATGCACATGTAACTACTCAAAGACAGTCTTAGTCCCAAAACAAGTATCTGGGCCTCCCTGTACAACACACTGTGCAACCAACCCCCTAAGAATGGCATTCTCAAAACTTAAGAAGTTCTTTAGAAGGGAACAAAAATGCAAAAATAAGGGAAGTTGTTTTGCATTTAGCTGTCATCTTCTGGTCTATGAAAAGCCTCTCCTTACTTCTCTCCTTGTTCCCCTCCAGATCAAGGTCTCTGAACCCTTTTTTTCATCTCAGCTGCTTGAGTTTAGGGGAGGATAATGCTTTGAGTGTGGCCTTTCTTTTAACATATTTGTAGTAGTTCCACTGCTATTGCCTTTCTCCTAGTTGGAAATGCATCTGTTAGAGCACTCAGGGAAAGTCCAGTCCTATGTAATTAGCTCATGTACACAGTACTATTAAAATCAATGTCCCTATGGAATAGGATGGCAGTTCCTATTGCCTTTCAAAAGAGAATAGATCTCTGTTTTGCCCCAGCCCTGAACAAAGGTAGCAACACTCTGAATAAAGATACACACTTTAGGTATTGTAGTCCAGAAGCCAGGAGCAGTTCAGAAATAATTTGACTGGCAAGCTTGTAAGGTAAACTTCAGATAAAGTTTAGGTGCTTTGCTTTGTGCTACTAATCCAACAAATCCACAAAAGCCAGTTTGTAACCTGTAGTGCTAATTTAGTTCCTAATTCTTATTTATGTGCCAAAGGCTAAATGACTGATTTTTGCTGTCTGATAATTACTGAGCTCTTCATTCCTTAGTAGGATGTGCAGAGAGAAAAACTCAAATTCCTGGAGGAAGGGATGGGAGATTAGGAAAAGAGGACTATTCCTAGACTGCATTGTCTCTGTTAACTCTTTTCCTTTATTCATATCCTCAAAGCTGCTCTGCTAATTAATTGGAAAGGAAAGATCAAGATTCCAGACTTGGGGAGATTCAGTTCATACTGAAACATATTAAACATAGACTTATCAACAGAATTTCCTGCTTTCAATGACACGCTCTCATACTTCACCTGTCCTTGACTGAGTAAGATACAAGAAGCCCCATCTGCAGTTGTTATGAGGTTACAATTCAATAGATAATCGAATTATATGCCTTTCTGAAACTAGATCAAGATCGCATGCAGAGTTGTGTTGATTACGTTTTAATGCCAGCACTGTCATGGCAGCAGAATGGCAAAACACTGGTCAGCTGCCACAGAGCAGATGGGCTGCCAACACATGCGATATACATAAGTGTTGTGAAGAAACTCTAGGCAGTTTCAGTGGATACTCAAATATTTAATATGCGATGTCCCTGAAAGGTAATGACTTAAAAAGTCACCACCTAAACTTGCTGACAATATGGTTAGCTTTTATCTGTCCTGGTGCCCTGTCCTGAAGCTGTGCATTTCAATGTAGAGTTTTGATGAATGCTGTGGTTTGCTCATGTGGGAAAGTCCCAAGGGTTGAGATGCAAATAAAAACGTCGATCCTTTATGCTAAAGCTGCAGTGAAATTTCAGCATCGAAGTGCAAACTTGTAATCCATTCATCTGCTGCCTGATGTGAAAGGGCTTTGTTTTTTGGCCAGTGCCTAAATTTCAAAAATGCCTAGAAATGTCTCAGGCTTGGTTTTCACACTAGTACCTACCACTTGCCAAAGGAGGACTGGACTCCAGGCACTTAACTTTCCTTCTGCTTATGTTCCCATTTTAAAATTTTGCAGAACAGAAGCAGGAGAAGGTGGTAATGATGTGAGATCATTCACAGTTAACCTGAAAATCCCTTCTCCATTTGATGGGAATCATAGCTGCATCTCCACAAATTGCCTTAGCTATTAGGCAACAGTCTATCTGAACAGACAATATTTCCTCTGCTACTGTTGAAAGCTTGCCGAGGTGCAGGAAAAATCAGGGCTTTTCTAATCTATCTGTCTGTTCCCCTTACTTCAACCTCCCACCTCAAAGTCACATCTCCTCCTTTTTTTCTAATCCCTTTTGTCACTCAGTTTTGTGCTCTACCCTCCAAATGACACAGTGCACTTCAGAACGTTATGGGAGCAGAGTGCCAAGGAGACAACCGTGGTTGGAAGCAATGATTCTCAAGCTATAAATCTGGAAGTATCAAAGGTCTATAAAGACTTTCCTGAAGTTACATGAACATGATGGCTTAAGAATTGAAAAAGAGCTAAAATAGCGACTGAGGGTGCTAGGAGGGAACTCTGTGATTTTCTCTGATGAAGTTGTCTGCAGAATGAACTGTTGACAGATTTGCTGGGCTGAAAAAAAATCTGTGTTGCCTTATGTGTTCCTTTCTGGAGTTACAGACCCATGGCATATGTTGCTGGAAGCTGTCATCTATGGATGCAGCTCTTCCATGGATGACATCTTCTATCAACAACGTCTGGAAAAGAATATTAAAACAATAAATACTCTGGATAAGTTTTGTTAGCTGCCTTTGGAAAAGACAGTGCTATGTACTGCTTTATTGCAAATTCATAGAAAACCATAGTATATTAAAACTTCCATTGTGATGATGAAAGTGATTGAGCATTTTTCTGGGAAACAATTTAGAGCCTTATTGTTTTAATAGTTGAGGGTTCACTTGTTACTTTAAAAAAGTCTCATAACTCAGCTTCATCGTTCTTTTGATAGGTTCTTTCTGTAAGGGAAGAGGAAATTATAAATTATATGAACAACAGAGATCCCCATATATATATATATAAAGTGTGTATACACACACATATGTAAGTGTATATATATTTGTGTGTGTATACATGTATGTATACACACACAAATATAAGTGTGTATTTTCTAAATACCAGTGTCTGTGTGTATATATATATAGAAGTGTGTATGTTCCCCTTTCATATTACGGTCAAAGTTGTTGTCCTGAAAAAAATATTTTGCTAATCTTTTAATGAGATAAATTTAAATCTTTTGAAATTGAAGCTATAAAAATTTAAAACAGAAATTAAGAATTTATTTACTATTTGAGAAGCAGCATTACTTGGAAAATACTCAAGGGACATGACTTTTATGAGCTCAAAATAAAGAGATGCTTTGACATTTACTGTACATATACAATAATACAGTACTCGGTAAGCTTATATTTGAGGACTGCATGTGAACTCTTATGATTTAGTCTTAAAATTCTAGTATGAAATATTTTCCTTAATGTTAACTTTTAGTAACTTCTTTTTAACCTTATTCTCTGTTATTGATTTCTGTACCTGTAGTAGATTCTGAAAGATCTTTTGTAATTGTAAGCTGCTCAGGATCAAGAGTCTAGTATGTGTTTGATGCATTTCACTTGACAGACTTGAAGGACAATTTCCTAGGGGGGCTCAGATGACAGACTAAAGAAGCTTTATCTCTCCTTCCTCTTCAACACTGTGCAATATGTGGCACGTACAGGACAACCAGGCAATCAGACCCAGGCAGCATGGGTTTGTGAAAAGCAGGTCCTGCCTGATTACCTGATCTACTTCTACGACAAAGTAACCCGCTTCGTGGACGAAGGAAAGGCTGTGGATATACTCTACCTAGACTTCAGTAAAGCCTTTGCACTGTTTCCCACAGCATTCTCCTGGAGAAACTGGCTGCTCATGGATTGGATGGGCGCACTCTTCACTGGGTAAAAAACTGGCTGGATGGACAGGCCTAAAGGGTTGCGGTGAATGGAGTTAAATCCAGTTGGTGGCCGGTCACAAGCAGTGTCCCCCAGGGCTCAGTTTTGGGGCCGGTCTTGTTTAATATATTTATTGATGATCTGGATGAGGGGATTGAGTGCTCCCTCAGCAAGTTTGCAGACGACACCAGATTGGGGGTGAGTGTTGATCTGCTTGAGGGTCGGAAGCCTCTGCAGAGGGATCTGGACAGGATGGATGGATGGGCCGAGGCCAATTGTATGAGGTTCAACAAGGCCAAGTGCCGGGTCCTGCACTTGGGTCACAATAACCCCATGCAATGCTACAGGCTTGGGGACGAGTGGCTGGAAAGCTGCCTGGCAGAAAAGGACCTGGGGGTGTTGATTGACAGCCAGCTGAAGATGAGCCAGCAGTGTGCCCAGGTGGCCAAGAAGGCCAATGGCATCCTGGCCTGTATCAGAAACAGTGTGGCCAGCAGGAGCAGGGAGGTGATCGTGTCCCTGTACTCGGCGCTGGTGAGGCCGCACCTCGAATACTGTGTTCAGTTTTGGGCCCCTCACTACAAGAAGGACATTGAGGTGCTGGAGCGTGTCCAGAGAAGGGCAATGAAGCTGGTGAGGGGTCTGGAGCACAAGTCTTATGAGGAGCGGCTGAGGGAACTGGGGTTGTTCATTCTGGAGAAGAGGAGGCTGAGGGGAGACCTCATCGCTCTCTACAACTACCTGAAGGAAGCTTATAGAGAGGTGGGTGTCAATATCTTTTCCCAAGTAACAAGTGATAGAAAAAGAGGAAATGGCCTCAAGTTGCATCAGGGGAGCTTTAGACTGGATATTAGGAAACAATTCTTCACTGAAGGGGTTGTCAGACACTGGAACAGGCTGCCCAGGGGGGTGGTTGAGTCACCATCCCTGGAGGTATTTAAAAGATGTGTGGATGAGGTGCTTAGGGACATGGTTTAGTGGTGGACTTGGCAGTTTTAGGTTTACAGTTGGACTTGACGGTCTTAAAAGTCTTTTCCAACCTAAATGATTCTATGATTCTATGACATATGCTCAGAAAACTCAGCTTTAAAGAAAAAAAAAAAAAGAAGAAAAATAAAGATTGAACACTAATAATTTCTGCTTATAATGCATCTCTCTCTTTCCATGCAAAGCTAAATGGCCTCATTTTCCTGAGTACCCAGCATGAATGGTTCAGGTAGCCGTGGGGTATGAAGCGTCCCTCTGCCTGGTTGCTTTGCAACATGAAGTTTGGTTATTATTTATCTAATGTATTCAGTCTCATGGGTTAAGGAGAGAGAAAAGCAGGGGCTGTGAAGTTAATCACTTGCAATCTCCTCTAGGAATAGCGGGAGAAGTGGTGGGCCCTGCTACGTGTCTGAAAACAGAAACAAATCTGTGTGCTAGAGAAAGGAAGAGATTAAAGATGAGGCTGTCTTCCAGGGAAAGTCCTGACAACAGCAAGGGAGGTCCAGATAAAGACCTTTTGTTACTCTCTTCTGTGGCTATAAGCTATCTTTCATATCATTACTTGAAGGTAATCGCTTAGAGTTTTATAGATTAAAGTAAAAATCTTACATCAAAATCCAGCAGGCTTACTGAGAAACAAATTGGAAAGCAGAGCTCCTAAGCAGTAAGTTCAGTTAAAACAGACTGCAGTAATCTGTACATGAAGGTTCAGACTAACCCCATGTTTTGAGGCAAATCAAATTCTCTTTGGAAAGGCCCAGATACTCTTCTTCCCAGGAGAAAAACAAGTTCTTGTCCATTCCACCCTTTGGGTGTAAAGAAGTAGCTCCAGATAGAACAAACAATTACACATCTGCTTTAGTGTAGTTAAACGTAGTGTTCACAAGAGGATGCGTCATGATTATTCCAGATTTTCAAGATACTTTTTTCAAAAAGGTAGGAAGATTATGGTCTGGTACGGACAGTTTCTCTGCTAATTTCTGTGTGACTAATGCGAACATTTAATCCTCATGGCTGCACGGTGAAGTGTCTGTAATTAGCCCTCAGCAGGGAAATGCTTTCATTGTTTAACTCTACGTTAGATACTTTAATACATGCTTTGCAACCACTGTCTCATTCATTCCACAGAGTAAAGAATTGCTAATATTAATATAATGATTTGTGCGTAAGCAAATCCAAAACCATTTTCTTTTCTTGCTGGTACTAGTTACTATATTATGTTAGACTTCAGGTTTCTTTATAAAAAGTAATTGATTATATGTCAGCTGCGCAAAGGAAGGTTATGTAAGGTTAAGGAGATGTTGTCCTTTACTCTTTAATTGTATGCTACTGCCCACAGGGCTAATAAGACCCATCGTGGGATGCATGTGGAAGAGTATTTTGATGATTGTGTAAAACATATTATGGGATAAGTTAAGGGGATTGTGGCAATGTGTGAGACTTACTATAGCATGTTTAAGGGGATTAACAAAGGCAGAAAAATTGAGGATTGTGGATTGGGGAGGAATGGTGTAGGAAAATAGAAGAAGGGGTTAAAGGACCTGGTTGAGTGTCATCAGCTTGCAGGTCAGTACACTTGTCTGACTGAGTCCTGTGCTTAATTGCCACACTTTGCCATATCTTCATACTAAACCCAATTTTTAGTGTCTGGGTGGGTGAGCTCTCCATCCTGAGTGTGTATATGTGAATATTAATGAATTTAAAACTGGAATAGCCAGTGAGTGGGAGAAGAGGTCTTAGTACCAGCAACTGGACTGGGACCATGAACCTCCAGGGGCTCACAGGTCTGTGTGCCCATGGCTGGGGAGACCAGAGGATCGGGGACCAGCTACTGGATAGACTGAGCATCTAGGCCAGCTGCTGGAGGGTTCAATATTGTACATGCACATATAACAGATGTACATATTTATAACTGTGTTTATGGACACTCATGGTGTTACATTCTACTGACAGACTTCGATCCTGATCAGCTGGAGAGGAAGAACAGGAATCAGGCTGCCTGTTTGTGTGAGTGCTGTGTGTTTTCTGTCTGCGTTGATCTGTGTGATATGTGTGAATATGGATATATCTATGTACGTACACTATATAATGTGCATGTGTGTTTATTGGGAATGAATGCTCAACCTCACTACTGGCTAGAGATGGGATCACAGTGTGCAGCAACCTTGCATCTATCAGGCTGTGGGATTTGGCAGCTTCTAAGAGAGAACTCCAGTCTGAACAAATGAGGCTCTTTTTAAAAAAAAATTAAAAATCCTTATGTGCAAGCATATTTTTGGAGATGGATCTATTACTACTAAGTAAGTTTTAAACCTCCTGCTTGCCAATAGTGGTTCATTCATATATCCACTAACATTGCTCTGTAATCCTTAGAGGACTTCCTTTCTAAAGATTGTGTCACAAGATATTTTCATAGAATAAAGAGACTTCAAAACAAACTGACAAGCAGAAGAATCACAAGTCATAAAGTGTAAAGAATAGGGGAACTCACTTCACTAAACTGCCTTTTTTGAACAACAGCACAAGCAAAACTTCTGCTTCTTTACATGTGAGATTATAACAATGATCACTTTACTATTACAAATTAGTAGGGCAGTTGGGGAAATGACTAGCTGAGGTTCATTTTTTGGGGTGTGGTGATGGGGTGGGAGGCTGCATGCTAAATTGTAGGATCCAGTTTACTTGTTTGCTGGGGCTAAAAGCAGAGTGTGTTCCTGTGAAACAGAAAAAAATTAAATTACTTTTCTATTTGAAGTACAATTATATATCCCTTCATCTACTTGCACTGAGACACTGATATGGCAAATGGAAAGTCTGTTTGGTCTTAGAAACTATGACAAGGTTTTCTGAGTGCTTATGGAGTATTTCATGGTTTTAAACACTAAAATTGAAATCCTGGCACACAGAAAATTTTAACCTGAATTGTTCAATTTGTAGAAGTCATAAAAATACAAACCCCACATTTTCATAATAGAAAGTGTTGCAAACCTGAGTCCTTCATGCTGTTACAGTCACACAGGAGCTGTAATTCCAAGTCTATTTAAGACTCAGTTGGATTCAAAATTTTTTAGCTAATGAGGTAAATTCTCTGAGAGGCAGGTACCTGTTATTCAGTTAAACTGGCAAGGGAAAACGGGTTGTAACGAACTAAAAAAATACCACTGACAATTACCACAAAGGACATCCGTCTTTGAATGGGAGAAAAATTCCTAATTTGAGAGACAAATTTACAGTGATCATTTAGGTAATTATATTAAATTATGGTTAATATAAGTAATTATAATTACTTAATTATGGCATAATTCAGCACAGTTAGATTCAGTCATGAGACTTGTTTGGTGTCTTGCCTGCAGAGAGGGAATATTCTCAGACATAGTGTGTCTATATCTTGTGTGAGCCACTGCAGCCAAAACTGGCTCAGAGTTGCTAGTGTTCACACAGCTGGAAGCTCATGGAATGACAAGCAATGGAAAGACATAAAAGAAGCTACTTACCTTGCCTTCTAGCCTATAAAGGCTTGTCCTGGGAGTACTTTTTCTAACATTATGTCTGGTGGAGTTTAAAATACCTAAAAGTGCTGCTCTGCTTTTTGTTCTTTTCTCCAAATGATTATGCCACAGCTTAGTAGTTCCCCTTATCAGAGTATTTTTTCTAATAATTATTCAAGAGTTTCATTCTCAGTAAGGTAATTATATGAATTTTTTTTCTAATTATAGCTACTATTTTTCTTATCTGACTAAACCAGAGAGGATTACTTTCTCCCTACTTCTGTGATGCAATACCTCAATCAAAATTGCATTGCCTTTTTTGTTTTCCTGTCATATTACATAGTAATTTAATTAATTCCCAATTAAAATCTCCAGATCCCTTTTGGGATCAGTGCCTTTCAGGTTATTCTCACCCAGAGGCTAATAGTTAAATTATTTTTCCCAGAGGTATTAAACTCCAATCCTACACAGAGACTTATGCAACTGCTCAGTTTTATCCTTTGTGACTATTCCTATTGAGTCGGATAGGACTACTCAGAGTGCAAAAAATGAAGCACACATACAAATCTGTGTGATATCAGGTTTTTAATAAAATTAATCTTGATTAAAAGTAAAAGTGATGTTATAATATCAACTTTTAGATCTCTTAGCTCTTTGATGAACACATGTTTACAGTTTGTCTTAGTTAAATATGGTGTATCAATAATTTCTGATTAAAACCAGAATGAATTGTTTAAATTAATATACATTGCTTTAGTTTAAGAATATTTTATGTCTCTCAAGGCATTTTTATTTTTCTGACATGAGACTATAAAGTTTAGAATTCTAACAAAAATTCTGCTTATTTTTCTAAGGAAGTTAATTTTTTTTTTCCCCCCCTCTTCATGCATTATTCAAAGCAGCCAGATGCTTTGGGTATTCTGGTTGCCTTTGGAAGGAAACTAACATTTCCAATTTAGGGTTATAATTTAAACTGAAATATCTAGGTCTAGCATAGTTAGGGTACTTTATTGCTTTCTGTCTGATTGAACACATAAGACTGAATTACTGCTACAACTCTTCAGTTTTGGTTTCTCTCATGTTCTAGACTTCCTTGTTGGGATATACTGTCTTCTGTGTCTCTAGGAACTGTCATTTCCCAGCAGCTTTGAAAAATTTAGTATTTTGGCCCCATTTCCTTTTTTATTCTTTCTTGCTAAGACCTTTTGATTTGCTCTGGCTCGACCACAGTTATTGGACCCAAAGCAGGATTTAATACCTGTGGCCTGCATAACATGGCAGAATAGACTTTGTTAGATCAATGGTGCCTTTTTTACCCTTCTCTGACTCTCAGAGCTTATGTAAAACTCTGATTTATAAAGAAGTGTGGCTGTTTGAACCCTGACTGAACTAACCATCCTTACTTTGCAAATCTTTAAAGCATGTGTGTATAGCAGAATGATGGCTGAATAAAGAGGGATGAAAAGATGTGCTTATGTTTTATTGAGCTACTGTATAAGAAAGGTTAGAATAGCTGAAGGTTAACAGATGCGGGAATCTCTTGGTATTTTTGGTAGTTCTTTGGAATGTCTTACCTTTTACTTCTTAAAACATTTTAGATGGCCAGATGAAAAACAGGGCTTAATGGGCAATTGAACAGGTTAGGTAGCTAGTCCTGAATCCAGAGATTTGCATTTGTATCTTCACTCAGATTATAAAAGTCAGTGTAAGAGATATAGACTAAACCTCTTTCTGCTGATCTGTTTGCTTGCTGCATGCGGAGTTTTCTTTCCATCTCCTCTGTGCCTTTGGAAGGAAACAAATGCTTCATCTTCTATTCTCTTTGGAGCACCTCGATCAGTGAGACTTTTCTTTCTGACATTCCTGTTTTCCCACCATCCTTATCTAGGCTCACTCTAGAGGGAGACAGTGAAAGACTTTCTAGGAAGTGAGGGAGAACCCCCCAGTCTGGTAAGAGTATTTAAGAATACGACAAGGAACATAAAATGTCCCTACTGTGTCAGAGTGAATATCTGCTATCCGACAATAGCCTAAGGAAGAGTACATGAAGAAAGTCAGCATTTGGTATTTTTCAGAATATTCTCCCAAGGTCTAGTTGTTCCTGACTGATGACTTATGGATTGAGGGGTGTCTTTGCATTTAACAGCCCTTGGTGGATTTTTTTTTTTTTCCCATGACGTTGTCCTGTCAGTTTTGAGCCTACTTAGACTTTTAGCATTGGCAACCCCCAGTAGAAAGCAATTCTACATTATGGGGTGACACACAGGAGATAAAGGGAAGTGTTTTATTTGTTCTGACACCTCCAGTTTAAACTAGCTCTTCTCTTTCCTAACAGACATCTTGGGTTCCTCTTGAGGAGGTTAGCATGTCATCTTTTGGTACAATTTTAACACTCCTTCCTACTGCTGCAGTCTTTGTATAAGCACACACACACTCTCACACATCACTTCTCCATGGAATTACTCACATAAAACTCACTGTGCTTTGGTGGCTAGCAATCAATTTCAATCAGCTCTGTCTGTCCAAATCTGTTCATATCAGATTGCAAGCCTTGGTCTATCAGCTGCTGGATGAATTCTCCTGGGCAGCTGAAGGAGAAATGAGCCAGCTGCTGGGCCTTCCCTGTTAAAGACCAGGTTATTTCACTGTGATTCAAAGCCAATTACTTCCTTCCCAGTGCAAAAGTGTCTCTGTGAGCAGAGAAACTGAAAGTGGAATTTGCCTTTTGTTATTTCAAAAATAAACAATGTACGGGTGTGTTAGGCCAGACTGACTTGGATTGAGCTGCCTAGTTTTGGATACTTAAACTAGAAGCGTTGTCACCGGCCTCTCCCCAGTCAGCAGAGTGAGATAATCTGTTCAAGGGAACTCTGGTCCTCTTCCGTTTAGGCTTCTGTTCCAAATTACTCCGTAGAAGCCTGCCTTTTCCCACTGACAATAAAGGGAATGTGAGAAAACTGGACAACTAACTTGAACGTTGGAGTCTGTAAGCTAAAATTAGGCATAAGTAAGAGTGGGCAAGGGAAGACATGGCATAGTGACCATGACAGTGAATGGGAAGCTATCAAATGCATTAATTATCTGAGCTAGGTTGCTAGTTATGGGATGTGAGTCTACTAGTATGTTAATGACCAAAGCTGGCTTTTAGCTTCTTCTGTAGAAACTCATGAATTCATGTCTAAAATCCTTCATCTGGTTCTGCTATGCTGTCCAGAAAGGGATCTGTCTTGTTAGTATACATTTTAAATACTTTAGTCATGTAAAACTTTCTTCTCTGCTCCCAGCAAAACATCATGTGCTCTTTTTACTGCACTTGTAGGATAAAAATTTCTTTGAAAGCAGAGCCCTACTTGTTTGCTGCTGTGATACTTTGATATTCTAATCTCAATACTGCCTCCTGTATCCTTTTAATAGTATATTATAGTGTAATTTATAGGTGGTACCAAAAAAAAAAAAAGTGAGATCATAGCACAATGACAATTTAGAAATTTAATTACTATCCATTCACTGTACATTAAGTCTACTGAAAGGTCAGTACAATGGATTGATTGTTCTCTATTAATCTGTGTAGGAGAAAAAGTTTAGGCAAATACAGTTGAGCCTTTTTCTGACTTTAAACATCATGCCATAAATTAGCTGTGCTGTGTGATGCTGCAGATGGTATATGTGCTATTTTTATTGTCATATTTTTAGTCTTTAGCTTAAAGTTTCTTATTGTCCTTGATAATCACTGGGCAATTGGTAGGAAACAAAAAAGAATACTCAAGCCCAGAGACAGGCTTTTTAAAATGGGATATATTTTTATTAGGATGAGCTGATCAAAGGCATTGAGAAATAAAACTTTGAAATGAGGTGCATACCTCAAATCAAGAAGGCAGTAATTCTGCAGTTTCCTGGTGATGTTGGCAGGAGAAAATATATGCAATTTAATTCTTTGGTAATTATACCTTTTCTCTAAATAGCTAGAAACTAGACTGTGTTCTTCTGTGAGTGTTCCACTTGAAAAAGCTCTGCTGTCAAGAGAAAGAATAGTTAGAAAACAGACAAGAAATGGCTTGTTGTAATTTTGTGATACATAAAATGTAGTAGATTAAAAATACAACTCAAAAGCTACCAGCAGCAAGCTATAGATTGGTTCAATTTCTTTATCAAGTTATGCAAACCATTATCTTTGTGCTACTAAGCCCTTTGCACTTTCTACTTACTGCTGTACTCTTGTACAGAAAGTACTATTGCTTGTACTTTGTACTATTGCTGTGGTCTTAGACTGGCATTTCTCGTCACTGCTATGTTAATGTCAATAAGTACTGGATAATACTTTGGATCTTCTAGGTCTGAGAAAACATGGTAGTGTTCTCCAGTATTATTTGTCAATACTAATAAACAAATCAACCTGTTCAGACATGACTGCATTGATACTCTGGACACTTCAACTGCTCTCTCATCACTAATGAAGTGCTACCAATGTATTCAGAAAATAGCTCAAGATTTGTCACCCCACCCCTATACATGCAGGCTATTGTTATGTTTTATTTGATCTGGACCTCAGATTCATCTGGACTTCATATTCATCGAAGGTCAAAGTCTACATGTCTCTGTTCTCCTTTTTCTCATGTATACACTTGGGGGTTTGACCACTAAAACAGGGTATCTTTGAAGTTGATTCTTCATCAGAAGTAATGTGGTAATTTGGAAAATACAAATAAAACGGGATAAACTATGGACCTCAGTGGAGAGACATCAGACCATGCCACATCACTCCTGGTCTATTTAGCTGTATGACTTCTAATTCTGTGACAGTTTTGCTGAACCCAAATTGATTCTTGCAGAGAAATGCCAAAGAATGTGCCCAAGCACTGGGGATCCATTAGAAACTGTTCTAATAATTTTACAGAGCAGGTGATGTGCTTTTTGCCTGTGCCAATTAGCATGGTCTGAACTAATCTGCGAGCTAGCATAGGCCAATGACCGTTCCCAATAGAGAGTTTGTATTCACCCCCAGGGTTTTGGGGCTAAAGAAATTTGAAAATAAAGTTTTGGATTGTTCCATGCTAGGTTGCCTTAATTCCAGAGAGTTGCCAAAGGGAGGTTTAATTTACATGTGTGGATATAACCTCTGTGTTAACCCAGAATTCTGGGTTGCAGGATGCCTCTTGTTTTGGGCACAAAAAACCCCACACTTGGTTTGTGTAAAGGTATACAGAAAGAGAGTGTCTGCTCCTTTAAGGGGATCTGGTCAAGGACTTTTTTCAATGAATAAAAAGGGATAATAAGTAAAGGAGGGAAGCTAGCTACTGAAGCCAGTGTAGTCTTTAGCCTCTGGCCGCTGGGGCAGGGACAGCGTGTGTCCCGAAAAACAGCTATGGGTGTACAGGCATGAGTGAGATGAGTGAGGGGCTCAGCACTGACGGCTGGAGCAGGACCGTGGGTCACAGCCTGTGTGCTGGGTGTTGGCTGCTGGGAGTGAGTGTCTGTACCTTCCCCACCCGGGTGTGCGTGGGGTGTGCGTGTGGATTCGCTGGCAAACTCCAAAGTAGACCAGCTGGCGAGTAGGAGGCCCTGGGTCCTAGCGGGGGTATCGGGTGTGTGGAGGGTCCATGCTGGTGTTCGGGGGGACCCGCGAATGTGCTGTGCCTGTGGGACGAGTGTGTGAGTGCTGCATGTTTGCAGCGAGCATCCAGCTGGACCAGACAGCGAGTCAGGGACCCGCGGGGTGGGTAAGAGGGGACAGGATCCAGGCAGTGGTGCTGGGCGGGCAGAGGGGCTGTGCCAGTGCTCAGAGGATCCATGAATGTGCATGTGCTTGTGAACCTGGAGAGTGTGGTGTGTGTGCTGCACCAGTGACCTTCTGCCTCTGCCATCCCAAGAGGAGGAGGGGACATGGCTGTCTGTGCCTGTGTCTGGTGTGAGTCCTGAATGTGGGTGCTGCTGGAGGCAGCGCCTACTCTGTGTGATCAGCCCTGTCCGTGTCCTCTGTGAGTGTCTGGGATATGTGTTCAGCGTCACTGCTGGCTGAACCTGCAAACGGGACAGGAGAAGACACATCCTTCAGCCTGGCCAGAGACCCTGTGTCCCTGGGGGACTTGTACTTAAGTCTTGTACAAAAGTCCCTGGGGGACTCGTACTTGACAGTACAAGGCTGGCCCTTGTGTTTGTATGGGGCTAAGCCAGACCTATTGAGTGTGGGTCGGCAGAAGCTAACTGTACGGAGACACCTGCATTTCCTTCCTTCCTCCTACTTCAGGTTTTGAGTAGGAGGCAAACTAAGATGTGGTCTTTCTCAACCAGGTCTCCTCTTCTGGGTTGAGCAGCAACAAGAATGTGAGCCAAGGTTTGGGCCAGCTTCTCTTCCTGTCTGATCACTTGCCCTTTTGCTTTACATAGGACCTCACAGACCTTTAGAAGCAGAAAGAAGAATGCTCTTATTTTCCAACACAGATGAGTTAAAACCTGCCTGGGAATTGAAGATTCATGAGCTTTTTCTCTGGGGTGGTCAGCTGATACCGTGAGCTGACTGTTTGGCCAGCAGAATTCCCAGAGACCATCTAAAACTGCTTTATGGGCTAGTTTGATCCTCTGTCCACAATTCAGTCACCCCTGCTCTGCTGCATTAGCTCTGCACATAAGGAACTGTTACATCTCAGCTAAGACTACCACAAGGACTGAATTTGTCAAAATGTTATCTTCCCTAAGCACCCCGTTTGTTTTGCATCTTTGAACATCTAGCTGCTGCTGGAGATGCATTTCTGTTGTCTCTTGCCTTCATGTAAAAAGGTATTAAATCAGCTGGATTGTGCACACTTTAGGAATAGGTCAGAACTGATCTGTCTGATTTGAATGACAAACTAGAAAAATCAGACATCCTGCCAAGAAATTACGGGAAGAACTGTATTTTCCTTTTAAAGTTTTGGTTTTCATAAATTTAAGTTCCACCTCCTTAAACTGCTTTATATCCAGCACCTGAGCGAGAATATGCTGCATCTGGAAATCTGAAAAAGGTCATTTAGCTGAAACATTTGTTGATAGGTATTTGGGGATTTTTTGTGGTTCTTAATACTCAATATATAACAAACAAGATGCCACCTTATCATATGAAACTACCAGAAGTGAAAATGCATACAGTAATAAGAAACAGAGGTGTAGTAAGTGAATCATCTCTTTGTCAGACAGTAAATTCGTTGTTAAGACCTTTTACAGAATACTCTACATGTCTAGGTATGTCTCTTTTTTTTTTTAGGATGATTCAAGTAATCTTATTTCTTTAAAGCAACATCTATAATACCCTCATAACTGGAAGAGGTTTAGAGTATGCTAAACTGTGGTCTGAAAAGAGAAGACAGGAGGAAAAGGGAAAAAAGAAATTAAATATTATAGCAGTGGAAGAAACCTGAAAGCCTTTGGCTTTCTGTCAATGACAAGTGATTAAACTTGCATCAAGGAATTAACACATTGATGTGGCACACTGTGCAGCTGAACACTAAAGCATATACAGAAAAAAAAAAATCCTGTTATAATTCCCAGTGATCTGCACAATTAAGGCAACAACGTTTTTGTATTTTCTCCTGTGTTGGCAGAGAATGCTGCTTCAGTTGCTTCGTTAGTATGCATTGTTTTGTGAACTGGTTCCCTATTGCAGCTGTAGACTGTCACTGGTAGCCACAGGAGGTCTAGGAAATTATAAAGGTATGGATCACAGAATGGTATTTAAATGTGGCAAATAACAAGAAATCTATGGTTTATTTTGATTGATTTACATTATGGTAATATGATTCTATTGATATTGCAATGACATTTTAATTCAAATTTCAAAATTTTTTGTCTAGTTATTCAGATTTTCAATCGGCTGAAATATCTATTAAAGCAATTTATAAATATTTAGTTCTACCTGAATTTTCTATTGTTAGAGGTTCATTCGTCTACAAATCAAAGAGCCTTCTGTTTCTCTGTATTTGTGACATTTCTATGGGAATGTTCTTGAGAACTGCATGTTCTGTGCATGCCTGAATCTATTTGTTTTGCCTCTAACATTATCCTTCATGAGATAGTATTTTGATTAATTCCGGTGGCATTCATTTCTGAGAATTTCTTAACAAATACGAATATGAGTCATCTAGAAAAGAAGAAAAATCTATATGGCATGTAAAATATGCGAAGAGAATGACAATTCTTACAGGCATATTTTAGCAATATAAGCTGTCATGCTGCCTTTTGAATGTTACTTTTAAATATTTGATTAAGAATTTTGTCTTATGTTTTGGTGAGAGCACTAACATAAGCCATGGTGAAGTTTATGTTGTAAACTTCTATTCTCAGGACATTTTGTCCGGATATGCATACATACGTATGCATATATATAAAAGTATGTATCTGTATATCCTAAACAAAGGAAAATAATTTTAAAGGGCTGTCTTATTCCTATTCACATTCATGATGAAACTTTTATTTTGTCATAATGTTTCAGTAGGAGGAGCCATAGGGTCTCAGAGTGACCTCCTTGCAATTTAAAATGAACCATATATTTTTAAGAGCTGAGTTATAAACATACTTTTGACTTTTCTGCTTTCATCCCATTGATTTTCCAGATAGAAATTCATTATATAAATCAAGTATTTCAGTTTATTAGTTCATATCAGTATTTTTCTTTTAATTCATCCTTGCAACATGCAAAGCAACATTTTATGAAAAGGTAGCAAAAACTGTCACGGTACCTTCATCAACCTTAATTTTCCCTACAGTCAGCATTACTGAACCATAGTAATGCACCGCTTCTATGACTAATCTTTCACATGGAAATGTGTCCTACTGTGATTGTGCATCTACACTCTCTGATAGATCATAGCAATGTCAAGAATTCCACTACAGTGTACTTTGTCAACTGGTATCCGTCAATCTGTCAAGTGAAACTTGAAACAGGACTGAATGTGCTCCGTGGTGTGGGTCTGTAAAACACATTAGCAATAGTTTACATTCAGTATTTGCAGCACTCTCAGTCATTACAGTGTGTGTTGTGAATGCATATTAAGAATAATGTGTTATGCTCAGCTGATTTTTAACATACTGGTTGACATGTTCTCCACCCCCAAACACCTTCTAAAGGCTGCTGCCTTTTCTTTCTCCAACACAAGATAAGATACAAAATGCCACGACCTATGTTCACAAAATGTTACAGGTCTGATTTAGAGTCTCAAAAGCTATACACTGTCTGTGTTGCTCAGGCGTTTTGTAATAAGAATACCAAGCCTTTAGTTGGCAGTAGTCACCTTAATTTATTACTATCTGGAGACCACACGGTAGTACATGCAAATTGGGTTGGTAGCTTCAGTCCTGTTCCCAGGGGACAGGTATCTATATCATAAAACTGCCTCCACAGTTGTTACTGGGCATGTTTGTTGAAGTTCTTGCATGTACAGTGAAGAAAAGTGATATTCTTTGAGCAATCCTGAAACTGAATGGCTTCAACATCTTCCTGGAAGTGGTCCCATCATAATAGAATTGAGATGCATTGAGGAAAAGCATGGGAAGCTTTTACTCCCTTGTACTTGTCTGACCCACTTCAGGGGTGGATAAGTATTTTATTTTCTGCAGCTGCCAATCCACACAGTTGAGTACATCCATTTTGAAAAAAAAAAAAACAGATGCTGGAAACATTGCTGAAATGCTTGGATCCTGATTGTCCATGCTGCTCATTCCCTCAGTCTGCTGTGGACTCCCTCAGCCACCTTCATGCAGGTCAAATCTGCTTTTGGGAAGATGGGGAGATAGGTTAGCCCTTAGCAGAATACATCTGAGCTTTCTTGTGGGACATGGCTGTGTGGTCAGAAATCAAGCATTATTGATTAAAAATAAATAAAAATCCACTGGCTTTTCAGTGATGCTCCTGTCAAATGCAGATTTGCTGTTTCTCTGTAATCTTTTACGGAGGCTGCAGCTGCTTTTTCCATGGGTAAGATGTTCTGTGAACTCCACAGAAGTCCTAAGATCCTTCTGTCCTCTTAGTGCTAAGATCCCTCTGTCCTGTTAGGGCTGATAAAGGTGACCATCAACCAGTCCAAGAGAATGAATCTAGAACAGCAGCTGTCTGATTATTTGGGGACTTCTTCCCCATCTCTCCCACTCATGCACTTTAGGTCAGCACAGAGCTGGGAGTAAGTCTGAATTCTCTGTCTAATGCTGATGAGTCTTGATACCTTGTTTTGGCTATGCATTTTCACTGTTCTGCTTCACTAATTTTAATTTTTCAATTTCTTACCTCCTGTCATTCCTTTATTTCTGGGCTCTGTTAGTCCATTATTCACCCCACCATTGGGCACTGTAGGGTTTTTCTGGTGGGCTTGACCCAATAGTCCTACATGTCTTGCTTGTAGCAGCTTTCTGTCTGTATTAAGTCCTCATAATTTCTCAGCAGGTAGCACCTGTTATTAAAAGGAGAGTTTTTCTCTTGTGCTGTTTTGAACACCAGAAAATACACAAGACTGTCATTTGTGCTCTGGGAACCTGGGAGGAGCAGAGAATAATAGGAGCTCATTCTAGAGCACAAAGGAGATTACAATTTCTGCTACTACTCCTTCTAACCTTCCAGGAAAAGCCAGTCTGTTTACCCATTTTTATAGATAGCATATAGTTTCTAGACATAGTGCAGTAAAGGTAAAAGAGAGAACACCTTTTCTGAACAGGTTTCTGAACCTTGATGAGGTTAGGTTAAACCAGAATTATCTGTGTGAATTTTTAACTCATTTAGTTCAGTGAAATCAGCTTTATGGAGGTCACGGTCATTGTGACTGCTGCTGCCTTTAATTGGATTTACCATACATGCTCATTAATAGTGGTATTATCAGATGATAGTGAAAGACACATTGTAGTGTTATCTAATTCAGATGGTGCTCATGTTGATTTATATGAACTGTAGACATTCTTATTAAAGGACGGAAAGGTACAAGGAAAGGCACAATCTGAACATAGATGCTGAATATATTTAAACTCTGTTCCTGGCAAACAAAACGTTGCTTTCTACTGCTTCCTGCTTCCTCTGTTGCACTGGTGATAGGATAGATCCAGAAAAAGACTAGTGGCTAAAGCAAGGCTACTAGAATGAAGGGCCACAGATGTACAATTGTTTACCAGAGACTCACCATTTGTATCTCCCTTAAACCCCGTCGTCAGGCACTGCCTCACAATAAACATAGTTATTACATGTTATCCTTTTTAAAAATTTATTTTAAAATTTACCAGATTTCTTGCATCATCATGCTCTACTTATAGAATATTATTGTATAGCTCCTACCTTAGATCCAGAAACTAGACATTCCTGTTATGTCCCGCAGAGGCCCATATCTTGAGGATGCTTAACACAATTTTTTTTCCTTGCAAAAATCAGGCTTTCTCTCCTTATTTTGGAAAGGAAAAATAAATAAATGGTCTTTCCTATAACAGCCTAGTGATTACCTCACTCATCCCAGAAATGGAAGAGCTGGCTTTTGTTGCTATCTCTGCCTGAAGAGCTGCTTCTTCACTGGAACTGTTCCTTTCTGCACGTTATATGCTCAGTTGCAAGGGGACTTTCCCCCACTTTGTGCTAGATCTGTGCGATTATGCAAAATGACATCCTTTGTTGTGCTCGTTACTTATGGATTTCCCTGACCTGCAGGACTCTGTCTTAATGCTCTTTGGTTTATAGTAAAGGTAATTATGCAATACTTGCAAGACTGAAGTTCAAAATGCAGTGTTCTTTGAAACACACTGACTAAACAACAGTAAAGAGTCCAGTTCTTGATGAGATAGGTGCTATATCATTCAGGTTTGAAACTGAGCCCACAGTACTGATTGGTTTTGTGGTATGGATCTTCCCCAATTAAATGAAGTGTGACCAGAGAATATGTTACATCATTGACTACTGAGGTGCGAGTTTGGTAGTTTGGTGAGTTGTGTTCTTAATGAGAAATATGGATGAAAATAGAGTAATTATGTTCAAAAGCTATTTGGTGGCACTTGATTATTGTGAAATACATGGCTAATGACCACAATCAGTGAAAGTGTATCTTATATTTGTGAACTGTCTTTGAATACTATTTATTTCAAAGTTATAATACTGATTTTAAAAAACAAAACATACTCTCTTATTTTGAACCAACTTAATTTCCCCCCTTCAGTCCTAAGAAAAAAACAACTAATAACATACACAAAGAAAGAAAAATAGCATTTGGAGTGGTAACTGGATGGTGGTTGTGGTGTTTCTGGTTTTGGAAATAATTTATGACCAGTTTCATTGGCCTCAAAATGAGAAGTGTCCTGTGAAGCCTGGGTGGGAATGAGTTGATTACTCTTTAGCTAGCTTATTAACTGCAAGAAAAAAATGTAGTAGTGTCCTGCTACAGTCTGACATCCAGTGATTAAATAAATACTTATATATCCTATATAACATTTCACTAGGATATATAATCAAGTTAGATCTCAGTGGAAAAATGGCCATAAACATGTAATGTGCTAGCAGTTTCTTCCTGTGGCACTGGAACTGTGCTCTGTTTCCCCTTCTCTTACTTTTCTAAATACGATGAGCTATCATCTGTCATATTGTTCTTGGTGAGTTTCTATTCAGTGTTCCTCAGGTTGTAATGAAAACAAATGTATAGCTAACCTGAGAGGTACCTATCAGGCTCTAATAATTTTTTTGGTTTACATAAGTTTATTGATATTGGCCTTGAGTCTTTTTGATTAATCTATGTTTGCCTCAGCAGAAAGATTGACAATTTGAGCACATGATCCCATTCACTCTGAAAATGACCTCATCACTTGGGAAATCTTCAGGAGCAGTCAGTGTGGTAAATGGCGTAGGGGGGATGGTGAAAAGAGCTCTGCAATTCACATGAAAAATGGTAACAAGGCTACATAAACATGGTCGTGCAGCCTTGAGAAGTACAATACGTTAAAGAAAGTTAGCAGTAATGTGTTTTCTACAGGACAGCTTTATGTACATAAGGAGGCTTACTAAATTGAATAGGGTAGAGATGAAACACACATGTAACAGGCTTGCAGGGACTTTTATCAGGTTAGTCAAAATATTAATGGAAGTGTTTATTGCTTTGCTATTAGTAGGCTTCATGTACCTTCTTCAATTTTTTGGGGGTAATTGTATCCCTTCATTTAATAGAATCACAGAATGGTTGTGGTTGAAAGGGACCTCTGGAGGTCATCTTGTCCAGTCTCTCTGCTCAAGTAGGGACACTTAGAGCCAGTAGCCCAGGACTGTGTCCAGACAGCTTTTGAATATCTCTGAGGATGCAGACTCCGTGACCTCCCTGGGCAACCTATTCCAGTGCTTGCGTGTTACCTTCTCTGAGTGTACTATCTGTAATAACCCAGCCTGCCTTTTTTTGCTACTTGCTGCACTGCACTCTGATTAAGCTGTTTGGACTGGGGCTTTTTGAATCTTCACAAAAGCAAACAGTAGTTGGGGCAGGTCTATGAATATACTACTCACAAGGAAAAAGGGAAATTACAGGAGTGAAAGATGATACATACAGAGAAATCAACCAGATAAAGCTTGAATGTGCAATGGTTAAATATTAGTTATACTTCTGAGAAATGGCACATTCAAACCTTATCTGACTCTTTCCATATATACATGGGAGTCTGTGTATTTTTTAGATCAATCCTACATCAAACCACTAGCTTCTTTATTTGTCTGGTTGGGAACATATCCTTTTCAATTATCTTAATCTTTTTCAATTTCCTTTCATCATTGGCTACTGCAGTTTTCAGCTTTTTTAGTAAAGTTCTGTTGTCCTCATACTGTGGTTGTACCAAAGGTTTATTTGTAAATTCAGTTTCCACATTTTCAATTGAGTAACATCTCTTCAGAGTTTCCTTAGCACTAAGGGCTGGTGAGATTCAATGCACATATCTTCAGAATCTTTGCTTTTAATTAACAGCCCATTTCAAACTGTTCTGCATTTCTTATGGGTGAATTGCATTGTGGCTTGCTGAGTCAATCATTAAGGGGTTCTGGACTATTAAACACTCCTTGTTTCTCACTTTATGGGATGCTGGATTTTGTGGCTGGGAGGGCAAATGACAGAAGGCTTTAACTCAGTTTAAATCATAACATTGCATAAGTTACTACATCCTATCCAGTATGTTATCTTTTCTGGTTATGTCACTTCCCTGTCAATCATTTTTGTTATCTCATCAGTCCATCTGATTTTTGTCTGACATTGTAGATTAGGTACTATTAAAAGATGTCAGTATATTGATCCATTACACTAACTTAATTGAAGAGCTCACACCAAAACTTACCTATATTGTGATTTTCTTGTTCAGCATTAATCCATAAGCGGTCTTAGGAACTCTGTAAAACCTATTCTCAACCTATATGCATGTTGTGACTTTTCTTTTTTGAATTTTAAATAGTAGAAAATAATCCCCCCTATAAAACATATATAGGGAAAAAGGAGTAATCAATTTTTTTTACACATGCTTCATAAATGAAGTCAAGGTCTATCTGCTTTCTTCTCATCAGAGGACCCTTGCAAGCACCATTGTCAGCACTGTTGTGCTGACAATGTTGAGTGTTGTCAATAGTCATGACTTGCTATCACAGTACAGTTCACCTCTTAAAGGCAAAATTAGATTGAATATTAAGAGTAAATCTTTCTTTAGAGACCTCACTTTATACTTTTTTTGGAATCTAACTACCAAAAGAGATTCAATGGATTGTAAACCTTGTTGAAGGTACAAATATAACATTTCTGTATAACTCTGAACTGCATGTTTTCTTAATGAGCCACCAATTGTATTATTCTTTTTTCAAATACCTCTCTGGAAGTTACTTCCATCACTTTTTTCCCTGGCTAGCATTATGATCTTGAAAAAGTGGGAAAAAAAAAAGTTATGAAAATGAAGACTCTGAAGAGATTGCTAGTTGGTAGGATGTCCACAGATACGTTATTCCTATCCTTCCATATAGGTATCTTCTGTCACCTGAGATATGCAATTATCAGAATGGTGATGGCAGTTGGTAATGCCAAATTTTAATTATGCCCAATTTATAAAGTCGAAGAGTGAGAAATGTGAGTTAATGAGCTATATAATAGGATGATAGGATTTGAGTTTATTACAAGATGCTAGAAAAGAAGAAATCTCCTTTCTGACTCACTCTGATGCGTAGTGGGTTGGGGTTTATTAGCAGGGGCAGAAGATGAGTGTTACTGTGTAGTAAAGGGAGTTAGGAAAGGGAAAAGAGGGTTCCTGTAAGAAAAACAATAATGAATAACTAAGCTCAGGAAAAAGCTTACATGGAGATTTATATTGCAGTCATTTAAGTTAGCCATAAGGCAAAACATAGGAATTCTGGGAAGTTTCTGTTAGTTTCTATGTTAGAAACAGGGTTAAAGCAACATCTGCTTAGAGCTACACAGTGCTTAGTAGGGAAGAAGTTTGTATTTTTGGCCTAAAGCATGTAAAAACAATCAAATGCAATCAACATGGAATGGAAGAGTGCCTGTGGACTAATATTTGAAGATCCACTTAAACAGAAATTTGTGTAATACATTCTCAGTCCAATGGGCAGATGAGAAGAGCAAGCAAACAACCCTGCCCATCACTCTAGAGATTTTCAGCATGTTTGGATTTTTTTTTTCCTGTCCGGTACACAGGCAAAGTCTTTATAATATTCTCTTGAAAATTAAAAAAAGAGAAGGTGATAGTTATTGAAATGTATCTGACCTGAATAAATACATGGATGACCTTCTTTTTTGTGGTCATTCTCATTAACTCACAGTGAACCAAAATCCTGTATGGTGAGTACAGTACTAAAATACAGGCATCTGTGATAATGTGATTAGAGTGATCCTGTAGAATGAGAAAATGGGGTCGTCTCCATGCTAAAAGGCTAGCACCGTATCTGGCTGAGGATCTCCCTAATTAAAAGTTGTCTTCCCTTACGCAGGTATCTGCTGAACTACCCTGCATTCAGCACTTCATGGATGGGACATTTGGCTCAAACTGGCTAAAATCTGAGGAAATTGTTAACTGAACCAGAAAAAAATGTGGCAGATTTAACATGGAAGTTTCAGCTTTGAGTAGAATTATTTGTGTACTCAAATATCCGTGGCCCAGAGGATTTCACAGAATTTTTTGGCTGTCTGTATCTTGCATAACTGCCAGCTACTGCAGAGATCAAAGTGTGGAACGGAAGGACAATATGTACATCTGTCACCCTAGATTACTTGGTCCTATAATCTACAATGAGGCTTCAGTATAGGTTTATAATTTGCAGCAGATGCACCAGTCAAGTATAGGTTGAGCATTGTTCAATTTATAAAAATCTGTATCAATTTTACTCAGACCCAACATTCCTAAATTTCAGAAGAAATAACTTCTGTCTTTTAAGTGCTATGTCCTGAGTGAATATCTAAAGCAGAAATGGCTTGAACGAAATGTGTAGGTGAGCTATAGTATTCTTCGGAATAGATTTTTTAAAAATTTCTCTTAAAAATGGAAGCTGTTCAGAAACTTTTTGTGTTTTTACTATATTGAAAATGCAATAGTGTGTTTTTTATGAAGAGCTCACTTGGGTGATACAGCCTAGGTAGTTTACCATAGTCAAATATCTATATAAACTATGCCTTTCAGAGTGAGGAAAAATTACTTTTCCTACTCAACACAGTGTTTCCATAGACAATAGAGAAGAAATCTGCAGCAGTTGAAAAGTCTTCAGAGTTCAGTGGATTTTTTCAAGAGAAGAGAAAATTCCATGTTAATGTTAGTACTGATGAAGTTCATGAAGTATATTTTGAGCTTCTTTTGCACTATTGTCATTTGATCTTGTGCTGGTTTTGGCTGGGGTAGAGTTAACTTTCTTCATAGCAGCTAGTATGGGGCTGTGTTTTGGATTTGTGCTGGAAACAGTGTTGATAAAGCAGGGATGTTTTAGTTACTGCTGAGCAGTGCTTACACAGAGTCAAGGCCCTTTCTCCTTCTCACACCACCCCACCAGCGAGTAGGCTGGGGGTGCACAAGGAGTTGGGAGGGGACACAGCCGGGACAGCTGACCCCAACTGACCAAAGGGATATCCCATACCATATGACGGCATGCTCAGCATATAAAGCTGGGGGAAGAAGAAGGAAGGGGGGGACATTCGGAGTAATGGCGTTTGTCTTCCCAAGTAACCATTACGCGTGACGGAGCCCTGCTTTCCTGGAGATGGCTGAACACCTGCCTGCCGATGGGAAGTGGTGAACGAATTCCTTGTTTTGCTTTGCTTGTGTGTGCGGCTTTTGCTTTACCTATTAAACTGTCTTTATCTCAGCCCACGAGTTTTCTCACTTTTACTCTTCCGATTCTCTCCCCCATCCCACCTGGGGGGAGTGAGCGAGCGGCTGTGTGGTGCTTAGTTGCCGGTTGGGACTAAACCACGACAGATCTTCTGGCACATCTGCTACAGATTTAATGTATCCAGATGTATTTGGGGGAAGGTCTAGGAAAATAGATATTGCAGGAGTCAAGAAGATTTCTGTAAGTGGTTTGTCAAAGTAGAGCAGGTCTACCAGAAAAAAAAGGATGTGTCTGATTCTGTGACTTTATGGTTAAGTATTTTGAAAAGCACAGTTTAAATCTTTGTCCTATATTTAGCAAAGGACTATGTAATAGTAAGGTATGTGCCCTCTGGAGCAAAAGCAAGTTTGCAGAAGAATTATTAAAATACAGGCCACACAAATAAGGTTGTTTTGAGATGATTTTGCAGGGAGGTGAACGTTTGCATGGAGAAGTGATGTTTTTTGTTCCATCAACTGGTACACCTAGAAGAACAGAGATGCTTATGTGCAGAAGTTCTTCACCCAGTGAGGTGTTTTTCCATTCCTAAAAAAACGTGTTACCTATCCATAGGAATCTTACCTAGTTCATCACAGTTTCGATAACAGTAAGCCAAGGAAATATCTATAGAGAACTGTATTAGAAACAAACACAACTGCTGAATGTTGACTTTCCTTTTTGCTTCTAACACAAACAAAATGAGAACAATATCAGGTTAAATCAGTTCTCTGAGTGTATTCACAAATTCAAGGAATCAGCTATATGAGAAATCTTGTATTGTTTGCATACTCAATAATCAGTATTTTTTATAATATTTTAATTTAAAAAAAGAAATAAAACTACTGTCAAGTTTTTGCTGTGTTTGCTACTAACTCTATGTGCTGAGTTTTTCTCATCCTATGATGACATTTCATCTGGGAAAACAGGTATTGGTGACTATTTCTCACTGATGAAGCATGTGACTTGTTTTGTTATTTTCTGCTACCTTGATAGCTGAGGGGAAGGTTTTGATTAAATTTAGATTAGTCGTTGGGTTTGTAACTATCACTGTGCTCATTGCTGTCTTACTAGGAAAAGATTCTGATGTATTTAGATATCCAGGGGCAAGGAGTGAACAGATTATACACTGACTTTAATGGATGAGTAATAATCAGTTTCAATCTAATATATAATGGAGAACTCTGTTACTATAAATACAAAGTCTCCCCCGTTGCCACCAGTTCATCTTGCTGGATGTATTAAGCCTGAACATGTAAGAATTACAAGCCATTCCTTCTATCGTAGGTGCTGTTTTCCTGAACATTTCTCTGAATGCTGTAGATGTATGGAACAGTTATTTCGCTATTTTTACACTGAAGAATTTGGGGGAGGAAGAGGAGGTGAGGAAGGACTCAGTCAGGTTTTTCAGGAAAAGAGTAAGTGTCCTGTAAAACAAGTTACTGCTGAAAAACCTTCTAAACCAAAAATTAAATCTTCCCTCCTAAGCAAATTTCAAAGTGAAAGCAAAAGCACTTTAAATGGCACATTTAAATTCTGTAGTCAGATGGGAAGAGATCATATCAGATCCCTCTTTGAAACTGCGTTGTAATCAGCTGTTTATGTAAAAGTGGGAATGGACCAAGCCTGCTTGGTAAGTCATTTCACATTGTTCTGCTAAGAGTTCATGAAACTATAGCTCTCAAAAAATTGTCTTTGAAGGACACATATTTTGTCATTACAATTGACCAGATTTTGTGTCATGTATGAGGATTGTTATCTTGTTTTTTAAAATCTTCTGTTGTGCTAGTGTTTCCTCTGTTTTCTTCCTACAAGGTCTTTGTCTCAGCCCTCGGTGCATTTTTTAACTGCTGAGCAGGATGATAAGCTATCAGTGTTCTCAGACAGATAATCAGGAACCACAGAGTAACACATCCATCAAATATGTTAATTATAGATGTATTTTCCTAGTGATTTTTCATCCTTGTTTATAATTAGGAAAGAAAAGAAGAGGACAAGAATTGTTCTTTTTGGCCCTAAGTCCTGCTGCAGCATGGAGCTTAACAGAATTTGGACAGAAATGTAGCTGGAAAGATTTTGTTGACAGCTATTGGCAGCTGCTCAGTGAGGAAAATAATAGAAGCTTTAAAACGTTTTCTTCAATTATCAAAGCGCTTTGTTGACTAGATTCAACACCTGGTTTGAACAGATTTCCGAAGGCAACATCTCTGAGAAGTGCCCTTTTGCTCTGGCTTTCTAACTTCAAAACTGAACACTTCAGCCTCCAGGGCCTGGTGTCTCCCTCCTTCTGTTTCTGGGAGGTGGATTTCACTTGCCTCCTTATCTTTTCTGTTCAGTTCCCCTTGCAGGTCTCTATTGCCTTACATCTATTTGCTATTCCCTTTATGCCAGTGGTCACAGGCAACAGACACCTTTGCGTAATTACAGTGATTCAGAAGTTGCATACTTGTGTGACTTTGCTGCATTAGATGCCCTGTGGGACAAAGTTCCTGACTGGAGGAGTTTAGATATGAAGATGACAGATGTGTTGTGAATACCTAAGCTAGAAAGCAGGACAGATCTAAACTGGCTGGATGCAGTGCAAACAAAAGATGACGCAGAAGGATGGGAGCCGTGGTGGAAGGCTGTGCTGCCAGGGCACACTCTCATCTGCCAAGCCATTTCTTTTCCAAGTGTAAATTGGCTCCACATCTGTAAGCTTTTTGATTCAAGTCAACCTCAAACCCACACCTGCATCTTTTGTATTTGGGCAATACATTGAAGAAATAAAGTATTACACATTACTAATTCATAAATTTATTTATAGGTCATCTGATCACAGGGCTGTTAGTTCTTTGCTAATCTAAAGTTATAAGAAAGAATTCAGAAAAAAGTCTACAATAGGATTTTAGGCCAATTCAAGTGAAAAAGTTATTGCTGTTGTTTGGTTTTAGGCTAAAAAAATTGGGTGTTTTTTGTGGGAGTGAGCTTTGTGTAAAAGTATCAAACTTTAACAAGGAAATTGATTTTTTTTTCCCTCTAAGGAGCTGAAAACATTAAAATCTATTTATTACTCATATGCACTGACATTCATTATTAATTTTATGTCCCACTTTATTGCTTTCTTCAGGGTAAAACTAACATTCATTTGTTGATCCGTGATATACAGTCCACACAAGGTGTATAACTGCTGATTAAATAACAAGCACATTAGGATCTTTTTTTTATGGGTGCTGGCAGTAGCTGCTGCTCGGCAGTCAGTTAAGGGCAGTTTGTCTGCTGCCCTGCTGGACCAGCACTGCTCCATGTGTACTTTCAGCCAACAGCACAGATTTTTTTGAAAATTATGAAGAATTGCTTCCTCCCTCCATAACTGGAAGTTAACAGTATGGAGAGTTTTTTTCAGACTGGATAATAAAATCTAAGTTGCACGTTTATCCCAGCTCAGCTAGGCATCTTTGTTAGAAATGTGGTCATGTCTCCCAGAGGCTGAGGAGGAGAAGAGAGAAAGAGAGTGAGAAAGAAAGATGACTTCAGAGGGCAGTTCAGCTCTTATGTGTGAGTGAATTGTTTCCTGGAGATGCCTGCTGTCCTCTGTGGGTCAAAGAGGTTGTGTTGAAGAAGTTGGCTGGAATGGTTGCAGCTCCTACTTTATGTGCTTCAGGTACTGGAAATGAAACTGGGCTAAAGACTCTGTTTCTGAGCCTCTATACCAAATGGCTCTGGACACAGGTGTTGTGACTGTGTGGCTGCACCGCATTATTGGGTGTGATACCTGCATGGGTCAAGGCAGCTCTGAGTGAGGGTTAAGACAACTAGCTTTCCAGCAAGGCTGCTAGCTCAGCCACAGCCCTGCACTGCTCTGCCTCACCACCTTCCAGCTCTGGGACAGCTTTCCTAGGAGCCTGGAGCTCCTGTTGGCACATACTCCACACTGTCATATAGATCTTATAGAGGATGTCCCTCTCATCACTGGAAAACCAGCTATGGAAGGTGGCATGGACTCCTTTTTCTCCTTGACTAAGCCCATCTGTATTCAAACACTTTATGCCAGTTTGTGTTGCTACTTCAGTGCCAGCTTGACCTCACCAAAGGAGCATCAATTTGGCTTTATGATTTCTTGTGCTACTAAGCCTTTATATGAGATCGATAAGACATTAAATTTCAAAAGATTCATTGCATACTTTGCCAAAGCATGTAACTGGCTCCCACACCACGATTTTAAGGTGTTGGGTTTTTTTTTTGTTTGTTTGGTTGCTTTTTATTATTTAAATCTTTATGTAATGGTCAAAAGCAGGAACCAGAACAGTTGGTACAATTTCAAAAATGTACACAAATTCTGAATAATTTGTTTTCACAAATCCTTGGTTTATGCTTGTAAATGTTCATATGCATTTGTAAGCCTTTGGAGATAAGGCTGTATCTGATGCAGTGCAAGTGATTCTTCTGAGGCTGAGGAAGGAATAGCTCTAGGAGACAAGATAGGTGTTTGGTTCAGGTTTATACCAATCAGGTGAAATATCATATATGCAGGTCCCCCCATGGCAGATCTGGACTCTTTTTTGGTGGCCCATACAAGTTCAAATACTTGTTTAAATGAGGCCTACTAGCTTCCTCTCCCCATTTAAAATACATAATTTACTTAAAATGGACTCACTGCAGTGAATGGATTTACTTCTGATACTCCATTTGTTAAAATGAGGACCTCTTCTTTTTTAGGAGGCATATTTATGCCCTCAAAGAGTAGTATTTCAATGTTTACACCTATCTATTGTATATTTCATTACTCCTGTTGGTCAAGAGGAATGATGAACTATGCATCTCTTATAATATGTATTGATCTTCTTGGAGAAGATATAAATATCTATCAATACTCTCTTCTGGTCTCCATATAAGAGAAAATTCTATCTTCTCTCCATTTGCAATTCTTATTGTGCCATGAAATCTTCTCACAATTCTTTTCATTCTCTTTAGCAATAATTTGAAAATATCTGTTTATTCTAACAGTTAATAAATTAATAGAAAATTACTGCACTGGATTTACATTTTTTTTTTTGGTGTTAACTTGTTCTTGTCCAAGTTCTCTTTCATTGTGTGTAGTTTCACTACAACTTGTTTTCTGGTTTTCAACAGTAGGACTTAGTCTCTTTAGTACTGTTAGTCCAATGAAGAGACCGGAATAAAGTGTTGATAAATTTTACTTTTCTGTGACTGGAACATAGCTTATGATGGATTAATTATGATCTAGATTTTGAATGTAATAATGAGCTTTTATCATTCTGTTTCAAACACCTAACGTTCAATTAGCCCCTAATTTTCTTTGCTGTTAATTTGGAAATCGTGCCTGGATGACTGCATTCCTAACTGCATTATGTAAACAGTGTAATTACCCACAATAGCAAAGGAGTCCTGACCTTCAGCTCTGCCCCAGCAGCTCAATGGATACTTAGTTTCCTTCATTGTTCTGCGTAGGATATTGTTCACTTGGATGTGTTTTCACTGTTTCGGAATCTTTTTTAACGTAATTGATTAAAGCGCCTCTATATAAATTGAATTTCCCATGTGGACTTTTTAAAGCCTCTGGAACCTGATAAGCTTTTATAACAGAAGAAGAAATGTTTCATGTGGCTTGAAATCCTCCTTGCATAAAGGAGCATTTCATCAGCCATTGTCTGCTCTGCTAAGCTCTGCTGGCACAGTGACACCTGAATCCCACAGCCTAACTCTAACTAGCTTTTTTGTCCTTGCCTCAGGGTAAGAGATTCAAGAAAGTTGTTTTGTTGTTCAGCAACAGAAGACACTGCTGAGCCAACGCATTAAAATAACATAAAAGTTCCTCTCTTCTTAGAGAGAACTTTGCATAAACTACGAAGGGTATGCCACTCTCTGTTTGTGGGGCTCTTTGGATACAGTTGTTTAACTAACTTGGAGTAACTAGCAAACCATTGAGGATCTAAGCTGATAAAACAAAATGGGGGGAGACGAAGAAGTATTAAACACATCTCAAGTTAAATTCAAAGTAAAACTCAGAAAAAAAATAGCTTAATCTTCAATCTCTGGGGCAAACAATCTGTGATTTCCTGTCTGGTTTAGTGTTTCCAGCAACAGCAACAGTCAACAAGTAAGGATGAAAGCAAACGTGCATGGAACAAGAACATTTTCCACCCCTGTCACTTTAAAATATGCCTATTTCTGTGTCTGATCTGCAGCCATGAAGTGGAAGGTGTGCATATTTTAGAGCAGCAGAAAGGAGTTGTAATTATGTTCTTGCAAGGGCTGTGAACATTATGTTTTTCTTATCTTCCCAGGATTCAAATTTTCTTAAACATTCTCAACTGCTATAGCAAAACTCAAAGAAAACTCTCCACTCCCCTTTCTTTTCTTTAAAACCTGAGACCACTGAGGAAAAGAAATGGAAAAGTTACAGGTGCAGGTTTATTTTATGTTTCTTTTATTTGTGAATGTAAGACACACTTCATGATTCTCTAAAATCAGGCTTGCAGTTCGAAGAGTGAGTAGCAATGATTAGTTCATCAGACAGAGCTGTGTGATGTACAAGTGTCACTGACGAATTAACTGGGAACCAAACACATTTTAACCAGTATTGGAAGAGAGACCATAGCTTGATATGGAATGATAAAACTTTAAAGTTTCCTAAACTTGTCTTATTGTTCTTTCACATCTTATGCACTAAATAGCCTTGAACCAGCTCAATAACTGATTGGGAGCTATGTGGCTACATGTAGGTTTTTCACTGCTGGTCAAGAAATACCGCTCTCTCAACTAGTATTAGCCAGCATGACAACATGGTCTTAGAGCACATTTCAATGCCGGGAGTGTCATGGATGGAGCCATCCATCCATGGAGGACCTGGGGGTGTCGGTTGACAGCCGTCTGAAGATGAGCCAGCAGTGTGCCCAGGTGGCCAAGAAGGCCAACGGTATCTTGGCCTGTATCAGAAATAGTGTGGCCAGCAGGAGTAGGGAGGTGATCGTGCTCCTGTACTCGGCGCTGGTGAGGCCGCACCTCGAATCCTGTGTTCAGTTTTGGGCCCCTCACTACAAGAAGGACATTGAGGTGCTGGAGCGTGTCCAGAGAATGGTGATGACCTGGTGAGGGGTCTGGAACACACATCTTATGAGGAGCGGTTGAGTGAACTGGTGTTGCTTAGCCTGGAGAAGACAAGGCTGAGGGGAGACCTGGTGGAACTCCTTATAGAGGGTAATGCTCTTCAGATGAGAAGGTGTTATAGCCTGGTTCTGACCACACAGAGACAAGTAACACAAACAGAGGACATGAGAGAGGAATAATGCTGATTGCACTTCCTTTCCAAAATCTGAGGCCTCTTTGCAATCAGGAAGGTTTCAAAGACACTTTTGTTAGGAAGTAGTAGTTCTTATTTCTAGGTAATATCAGAGAAAGCTTGCATTTGAATAAGAACAGAAATCCCAGGGAATTATCTTGTCTACTGAAACTTTTTGGGAGTAAGTCTCCCAGAGCTAAGTATCAGTATGTTTTTCTATAAAATAGGAAAGGATGGACATTTATTGTATTTCAACAGAACAACAGTTGAGGCATCCAGGACACCAAACCCCTCTGTAAGCCATATGAACACAGACCAGCTCTGAGACAACAGTGCTGCCCAAGACCCTGGTCTAACTTGGAACTCTTAATACCAAATGTCTCTTCTCAGCAATTCCTTCGTTGGCTTGTTTTTGATTAATTTTTTTTTTCAGTTCTTTACTGTTTTGCAGGATGAGGCAGGTAAAAAAATAGCATTTGCAGGATGTAAAATTTCTGCACAAGTTTACCTTATTTGTCTATCTATTTATTTGGTTGTTCATAAATCCAGAGGATTTATAGTGGAACCCCAATTTAAGTATTTTTATATTACTATTTGGAGATGTTTCTCTCTTTAATTGACTGATAAAGAATGTTGAGTCACTAGCTTTCAAACTTCAGTGAAAGTATTCTCCAACAGAAGTTCAGTGAGAAAGAAGAAAGCAAAAATTAGAAGTTTGGAGAAAAAGAGTAAAGTAAAGGGGATATGGAGGTTTATTATTCTTCTGTGTATTTTTCTTATTCTTCCTCTGACAGGACAAGTGACAAGTTATCAAATTTATAATATAGTGCTTTTTCAAACTTAGGTCATTTGCAGATGTATCAGATTGGACACAGAATTATAATAAGTCTATTAAAATATGAGGAAGCATAGATTTCTAGATGTATGATCATGCATTTATTCAGATTTATTGTATACCTGAGATGGCAGGAAAACCTGTAGTCAGTTTTCATTGCCAATATTTTTCCACCTACAATCTTTAATGGCACTTGGTTTTATTGCCAAGTAAAAAAGAAATAGTATTCTAATGTTACGCTATGGAAAAGGACAACAAAACCTGTGCAGGTGCTTCTCTGTCCAATTCATTGAAAGTTTGACAAAGGCTTGGGGAAAGCACTTATTTAAGCTTTCAGCAGCGATTTTTAAAAGGTTTGATTGCTTGTGCTTTGACACATGAGGGAGAGGGAAAGATGAAGACCAAATGTGCAGCCAAGTATTTGTCTTACCAAATTTGGGATAGTACACCTAAAGCTGGTGGCTAAGTTGATTCAAAAGCTTTGTCATGTCAGCTTGAGTCTTCATCCAGCTGCATAGTCTTTGCAGTAAGGATTTCTTGTAGTGCTGAAAAGTAGCCAAGCATGTTTCCACTGGGCAACTGGCTTAAAATTGCTGTTTCTTAATGATTGATGCAATTCCATTTGTGTATTTAAAAAAAAAAAAAAAAGACTTCGGGGCCTAACTTCAACTCATTCAACTGAAAAACTGCACAAAGCACAACCCAAAATCAAAGCGACTAGGGTAAATGTTGAAGGCAAAGAGTGCCTTTCAAGGCAGATGGCATTTAGAGGCACGGTCTGTGTGAAAAAGTGTGAGCTCACAAGAGGATTCAGAGGACATTTTACCACTGTGCAGAAGGCGTCCTCAAAGCATAACAGCAGAGCATGTATTCTTTTCCTCTTTTACCACACAGGACAAAAGCAATTCTTCAGTTCAGAGACCTCGGCCTATTGACAATCATTTTAACTGAAACAGACAAAAATGTGTAAGTCTGTTCTGGGAATCGGAGTGGATGCTGCAGGGTACTCCTTTAGCTTCTGTTGCTATGACCCAAATGCACACTTCATGCCGAGTCCACTTTTTTTCCCTGTTATTGATTTTAGCCCCTCAGTACAAATTCCTGTACAGCAGGAGTAGTCAATGATATCTTTGCTCATTAAGCTATCAAGCAGTAAAATCTATTTTTTCACAACTGTTCAGATAGGGAGGAGATGAGAAAAAGAAAAAACTTCATGCACAATATTTTTGCACATATAATGAACATAAACGAAGAGATAAAAGCACATAAGCCAAGAGAAAAACAACGTGGCTATGTTCATGGAGTGTCTAGATTCAGTGCAAGATGAGAAGAATATTTTCTGCTGTGCCATCTGGGTAGTATGACACTGTATGATGAAATTAATTCTCCTGCTCTCGCCATCATTCAGCAACAGTGTTATGGCTTCATTGCTTCTGTCACTGGGTTACTCATCTTGTGAGGTAAGTCGTCTTTCATGCAAGAAATTGATTTCATATTTTGTGCATGGTTTTTATATTGCTATATATAGACTTCAGTTTGGTTTTGTAAAACTAAATTGGCTTGCTTCTAAACTCACATGCTTATTCTTAAGATGGCAGTGAGAAAAGAACAGTTACCTAACAAGACTTTGTCTCACAGCACACAGCTTGTGAACATATTACTTGTCTCAGTTGATATAAATCAAAATTCAGAGTAGCTTTCATCATAACTGTACTTCCATGTGCTTTTCCATGGTGATATGCATCCCAAGTTGTGAATCAGGACAGTACTCGCATATCTCCAGTCAACTGATAGAGCTGAAATCTGCTGAACACCTTCTGATGCCTATTAATTTCAGTCTATAGAAAGTATCAGTTTTGAAATTATTATCTGTATTTTTTCCCACAGAGTGCAAGAATAACTCTGGGTAAACCTGGCAGCTTGAAGCCTGAGGAGAAAGGTTGATCTTTGCCTGATCTCCAGTGAGATGGAAGCCTGTAAGGGCTTTCAGGCTCTGCTAGGAAAACAGGCCAGAATGGTCCAATAGGCACACTGAAACAGGTTGATTTATGGGTCTTGAAACACCTAGAGGCATTTCTGTTAAAGCCAATTAGTTAAAAAGTTGGAGAAAATGTGAGATTTATAATTATGATGTAGAAATGCAGACAAACCAACTGCTCTCCATGTACAATGGTAGAAACAGATACCTTAACCTGATGGCACAGCTTTGTAGTCCATATGTGAGAAATTTTAGGCAAGGAAAGCTTGGTAAATTTTTTCTAAAAGGAAAGAAAAGATTTGCTTAGGAGGGCCTGTTTGTGGCCCCCATTCACTGCTGTACTGCTGTTAAGAAATAAAATGGTGAAGGTGTGCGTGTAGTTTGGTTCATCAGGCCTGGGCAACATGCACAGCTGGTGGGGAAACTGGTTATGAGAAGGACTAGCAAAGAAAGTAGTTAGCAGCAGGAGCTAGCAGCAAGCCGAGATGGTGAGGGATTTCCTCGCTAATCAAAGTCACAGCTGATAGATGACAAACACGGGTGAGTTGCTCAGCCTGATCAGTGGGGAAGAACAGGCGGTACAACACATGATCGAATTGAGCAGACCCTAGTGGGACCTCTTAACCCAATAGCATGAAGCCAGAGTACATTGTATTTAATGTCATTAACACACTGTCATTTGTGTTCCTGAGAGGGTGAGATTCAGCGATGGCTTACTACTATAGCAGTTATATACAGCTAAAGGAGAAGGGCTTATTTGGAAGTATTCCCCCTTATTCTGAAAGGTATTTTGCTTTTCAGAGAATATGCACATTTCCCAAAATGTCGTATCATTGCACTTTCTCCTTTTCCCCCTCCAATAAAATCTATTTATTTAAATCTTTTGTTTGTTTTACCTTTTTTTTTTGTGAAGTACAAAATATTGAGTGGTCAGACAATGTAGTTGCTGTTCCTGGTTTTCCGGACAGGAACTAGGGCACTAGTTCTAGAAAAACTTAAAAACTGTGTTCTGTCAGTAAATGCCTGGCAGAAAACTTACACTTCTAAGATATATTTACTTTGTGCAAAAAAAAAAAGAAAAGTAAAGCAGTATGTGTGTTCATCTAATCTAGTAGGCAATAAAAATTTGTTGTGTGTCACCTATCTTTTGAAATTAAAATGACTGACAGTTTCTAGCCAGTAGGTGAAAAATTCAGTTATTGCAAGTGAATAACTCACAATGTGCACATGAAAGTTCAATTTTAGTATTTTGATGGCCAAGTTGCACTTCACTATGAAGTGGTAAAAAAAGTGTCCTGCATTACAGGATTTTTCTTGCAAATCTCTTTGACAAGTGCTCATGTATCCCTAGGAGTGTTCATCTGATATTTTCAAAACTGCTGTTACAAAATACAATCAACATTTCTAGGAAAAGAAAAAGGAAAGAAAGTTTTGTTATTTTCTTTTTTAAATAGAAAAATTTGTTGGCAGTAGTTGAACTCTGACATACATATATATATATTGTTCAGCTGATGGTTTATTAAATCTGTTTTCTACAATTTTAACAGAAGTTGCTGGTTTATTATTGAATGGAAATGATATTTCAAAATTATTCTCTTCAAAGAATAATTGTTATGTAAAGCACTTTGCCAAAACTATACAGGTACAGTGAAAGCAGGTGCAACTTTGCTGTAATAAATAAACATTGTCTGTGCTGATTAACTTCATAAGTAAACATTCTCTAGTCATTCCCATTTTAGAGGTTTTTTTTTCCCTTTCTCCAGTGAATCTTCACATATCCTTTGAATAGGCAGTCATCAGCAAAGTCAAGTCACATTTCTCTACCATTCTCCTCTCTGCACTATATACCACCCATTTAATCACTAACAATGTCTTGCACGAAGAGCTTAAAATAATTTCACTGGAAGGTGCTACTTTGGGGTTTTTTTAATTACTAAACTTTGTAAGAAATAAAGCTCATGCTTCAGTTTTGTGGTAGGCATGCATGTTCATTGTGTGAAACTGCTGGTTGATTCATTGGTTTGACAGTGACACATGTCTTAAAATATCTTTTTTTCCCAGTCCTTAAATATTTGATCCTATTAATACGTACAGTAATACGTAGTAACCAAGATTCATTATTTTAGTTCTCACAGAATTACTTGTTTTAAAGCTACTATAAACTTCACTGTATTATCAAGGTTGGCCCTCCAGGAACTATGTTAACAGCTTTCAACTAACTAATATTTTGAACTATTCCTCAAGACTGTTCCACATTTTAAAAGTTATCACTGAGTACTTGAGTGCCACATAGCGTGGGAAATAATGTCAGATGAATGAGTAAACCTTTTCCTTCTGTTCCAGTTCTTCATTGCACTTCTGTGGAAACGTGCTCTGGCACTTCAGGTGCAACTGTCTGGCTTCAGTGGGAGTTTGAATTACGCAGGATGTTGGCTTTGGGATTTAAATATTTTGGTGATGTAAATGTCAGAATAATTGATGCAAATAACTGCAGTAGTCACCAATCATTTTCTAGACTTTTTGGGCTGGCAGACTAGTGTACTTAGGGTACTTAGATAAGGTTGTTAAGTATTTCCTTGAAAATCCCATACAGTATACTGCAGCAGGCACAGTTAGCAAGAACTGAACTATAGATAGTAACCTCGGTGGAAGAAATAGTTCCATTATCTTAAATAATGAAGTTCAGAGGCAGAAAGATAAAGGCATTTTCCCTTGTTATTCTTAATCCTCTAAGCTTCAGGACCAAAAATGGAAGATAGATATCTCTATGGTATGAATGGAAAAAAAAGCAAGCTCAATAATTATGTTTTTTTTAAATGCATGTAAGTTTCTTGACATTAATCTGTCATTGCAGCAAATTTTTCAGCTACAGTACTATATGTCTTCTGTAACTGGAAGTCTTGACTGACTTGCTCATAAATGTGATGGGTTAGGGAAAAAAATGCCTAAGTGGAAAAAAAGCAGGTATTTTTGTTTAAGTCAAAAAGGGTGTGACAGAAACAGGTGGAAAGTGATTTACAGCAGCTGACAAGTGGAGCTGTTCTGCTTTTATTCTGTATGTCTTTTTGCATCCAGTGTTAACCCTATGTCTATCAGTAGTTTTAATCGGTTGTCTCAACATAAAAGCAAGAATCCAAAGTAACATTATACCACCAAAAAATGATGAGATTTATCATATCACAGACATCTCTAGAGGGATGAGGGACTCTGGTGAAAGGTTGTCATTCTGCAACACTCTGAGAAAGAATCTTTTAAAAGTCAGAGAAATTGTAAGGATCACTTCTGCAAAATTAGTGTTCCACACTGAAAGCTGCAGAAGCATGTTTCTTGCTGAAATCTCTCAGTTGCATGAACAACTAGATACAAATCTCCAGTAACCAAATTCCAAGTGGAAACTAGCACTGGCAGATGAAAGCTATTTGAAATTAAGGTGCACTTAAGCATGTTTACATAAAGATACAGACAGTCATGTTTGCAAATTTGGCCTTTAAATACATATCACTGAAAGACTCCATCATTATTTAAAGGCACACTTTTGAAAAATGCTTAAAAGTGACTCTTAAACAAGACTGTCTCACATGTATTAAAGAGACTTTGGAGTAGGCAGATGTTGTTGTCACTATGATTCCTTTTCAAATATATTCAGCAGAAAAAGTACTTAGCTCCCTCTCCCACACAAAATCTAAAACAATCCTTTGAAAAGCAGACAGCAACAGACAGCAAATTTTGGTATGGGTGGCTTATTTTTAAAATCTTTTTAATATTAAATGAATTTAATGATATAAAAAGTTTAAGAAACTCATCAGTGAGAAAAAATTGTCTTTACAACTTTACAGCAATGGAGTATTGGGGTTTTGTGGGTTTTTTTTGTTTGTTTGTTTTTCCTCCCAGAAATAGTTCTTTTGTAGGAATGTAAAATAAATATACCTGGCGAGTACCTATACTCCATAGACATGGGTGACAAAGGTACAGCCGTGATGTGACCACTGAGGTTTACAGTCATTTCTAAGTCATGATTTCATCTACATAAACGTTCTTCCTATAGCACATGGACAGAGGTAAGTGTCCATTCTGCCTATCATAGAGATGAATCATAGTCTGAAGATACCTATCTCTTCCTCATTGCTTAAACAATCACTTACTTACACCAGATTATACTGTTTAGACAGCAGAGGTTAGGTGAGATAAATCTTCCTCCAGTTGGAGAGAATAGTCAGCAGATAATGAACTCTTCTGTAGTGTAGCACTTGTAAAATTAAAGAAGTAAAGCCAATGGTTTTTAAAGAAAAGTGAACAAAATATGACAAAAAGCAATGACACTGGTTTTGATTTTGTTTTTAATCTAAAGAAACTTTACTAAGGCTGTGCTCACCCTAGCTACTTTTGAGTACCTAACAGCTACATGTATCATTGCTCTCTGATCCTCTGCATCCAAAGGAAGAAGATAAGCCAGAGTGTGATTAATCTCGTGCTTTCTGAATGTTTAAAAAACCAGACAGCTATTTTACAATAAGTTAGTTAATGGTATAATAGTGCCAACTGTGAGGCTGATAAATATTTCCTCCATAAACAGGTGTATTTTTTACATCCTTCTTCTTTGCAACACATTGCCCAGACCCCTATTAATATCACTGGTATAGCTGATAAGTAGTAAACTGGATTTGGCTAGAAAGGTCTCTAAATTGTCAAATGAAACTCATCACTCAAATTTCACTTAAACACAAGAAAGCGCTGGATTTTCTAAATTCAAAATTACAGTTCAGCAGTTCTTGAGGGTAACTACTTACGAAAGGGACAATACATGGTGCAGATGTATTTGAAACACTGAATGCTTTACAGTTTTCTATAGCTTTTTGAGGACTGTTCTGAGCTCTAACAACTACATCAATACACATTCATTTTGAGGGAAACTAGTGATGTTTCTGTGTTGATTAAGGCCAAATGTTGTTGCCATAGGGATGCTGTCCTCCAAAAGACATGGATGAAAGGACTTTTTTGATGTAGCCTTTCTTTTATGGGGATGTTTTCTCAGTGCCTGGGCAGTCTCGGCACTGTTCTCCATTTACTTTATACCCTGCCTTAACTTACATGAACAACACTGGGGTAGAAAACCCTTAATTAAGTGGCTTTTAGGTAGCCACAAGGCATCATGGCTGTGCTGATTTTCATACAGGAGCCCCGTGGGTGAGATAAGTTGCAGGAGCATGGTATGAGATAACAGTAAGTTGTGTTGGTCTTGCTAGGAAATGAAGTAGGTGACATTATGGCATGGGTCTTACTTCCTGAGTTCTTACACTGAAGAAAGGCCTTAACTTCAAGGTTCCTGTCACTGCAATTTGGAAATGGCCTTTCTGCCTCTCACAGCTGGGGATTCTGTGTCCATGGGAGGTGGCAGGCTGTGGGCATTCAAGACCATCTCTGAAGCTTCCCTCCAAGGGTAGGGGTCTTGATTCAATAACAAATTCAAGATTCATGGCAGCAGGAGACCACAGCACATGCCAGTTTGCTTTGGTCCCTGAGTCTAGAGGAAAAAAGAGATACTGAATCCTTGGATGTAAGTTTTGACTCTTCTGTTTTGTATGGGCTGCTATGCACAAATGAAGGTTCCTGAGGAGTGTTGTGAGGAGGGCTGACAGCCCACTGATGGGTCGTGTTCTGGCCCAGCACCCTTCCTTTTTTTGAACTGAGCCATTGAAAGAACATAGCAAAACAGGCAGAAATCCTGTGCCGAGTAACAGGAATTGTTTTACATGGTGCAGATGTGGTGTGATGATTTGCATATAAAAAATGTTTGTTCCAAAGCTTGTAGCTGTATTTTCATATGGCTGTGACTAGGGCACCTTGTTCTACAATAGAAAAGAATATCCTGAAACAGATTATATCAGACAGAAAGGAAGGCATAGATGACCCCCAAACCAGATAATGTCAACTGAGAATTCAATGCTTTCTTTTCTCCTGTGTATCACCTGCTTCAAGATTCTCAAGGCAGAACAATAGCACATAGAATTAAATTATCTGCTCTTTTTTATCCCCTAATTAAGGTTATTTGGAGTATGATCGAAGTCAGTAGAGAGCTGCACCTCTGCCGTGGACTAGGTGCCTTGCTAAGAGCAGTAATAGACAGCAAGTTGCATCCAAAATGGAAGCAGGTCTCAAATTCTGGGAGTGCTAGTCGTGTTTTGTTCTCAGTGAGGCCACAAGCATGTTGTCCCACTATGCCTTGATCAAAAACTTGTCATTTTAAATCTCTAATTTCAGAAGGGAAGTTTTAAACATAGGTAATTAGATATTTTTGTAACAATTTTTTTTTTTTACCATAGCATTGAAAATTCCTAGCCAACTCATTTAGTTGCATTTGGAAAAAGCTTCTGTCTTTGAATGATACAATAAGGAAGACGAACTAGAAAGCACTTACTAGTTAATATACAAGATAAAAGAATTGGCCAAGCCAATGTAGCAGAGAATCAAACTTCTGAGATAAGCTGTGGCAAAGAAGCAAATGAAACCATACACATATGCCCCATATCCTGGTTAAGAAACAAGAGGAATTGAATCTTTCAGTTTCATATGAGCGTTCAAACTTGAAATGCTATCATCTTTTTTTTTGTCTTTTTAAAAGGAAAAGTTAAAAAAACAATAACTTTTCAGTGCAATTAGATTGCCGACCTGTAATGTTTTTGTTTTCAAAGCATTAAGGCCAAGATGTTTGCATTCATCTATGATAAAGTGGAAATAGGAATTATCAACAAGTAATAAAAAGAACAAATTAGTGTGTCGTCACATAATACAGAAGGCTATGTCCTACAATAACAATATATGCTGAGATAATATAAATAGAAAACAGTGTATGAAGAAAACTAAATTCTGTGGAATACTAGTAAGAAGGATTTTAATATTAGAAAGAAAGTAAGTTATTAAAAGACACAGAAAACCAGAACTTTGAATGTACTCACTGACACGATGTCAAAAGCAGTATCTGTAAGAAGAAACTGAATAAAAGAGCTGAGATGTTTACTGAGTATTAATAAAAATGACAAGCATCCTAAAGACAGAAAAAAATGCAATTTGAGGAGACGGAAACTGTGATTAAATGAAAGTAAACAAGCTGGAACAAGGAGGAAAGGTCTTTCTATAAATTGCTTTAGTTTGGGAATATGTCCTGAACAAATGAGATGGTTACATAAGACTGTCAAAAGGCACCATTAAACCTATTACCGATAGAGTGGTCAGCTACCATTTAATCAAAGTGTATTAAAGGATTCTTTTTGATAGACTGACATTAAAAGATATCATCAGACTCAGCTATTACTGTCTTTAACAGAACCACAAGTAACATGAGGTGAAATGTGCTCACTAAGATCAACGTGTTGCTCATCATTGCTGAAGTTTGTTCTGTAATGTTGCTTTTAAACAGACTGTTTATTTCATTTAATAGTCGTAAACAAATACCATACAATGAGAAAGCTCTGATTTATCCTCAAAATGGTTGACAGATAATATAGAATTAAGTCAGTCTTTCATCTCTCAGCTATTTTTTTCATCTTTTTGTTAATATGTCAGTGAATAAACTAATAAAAAAAAATCCTAATTCAAATGCAGCTCAAATCCAACATAAAGTGCCTTAGCAAGCTGTCATTTACTTCCACTAAGCACATAAAGCACTGTATCAAATTAGTTTCATTGCTTACAATCTCTAGAAGAAAGTGAAAGTAAAAAAAAACTCATTAAAGGTTGGGGTTATATTAATCTGTATTCTTTTGTGTTAATTGTGAAAAGTCAATCCATAGCAATTAGCAATGAAGCATTAAAGAATTACAAGAATTTAATCCAAATTACCTTTGCAAATAGATTCAAAGCTGAAGATCTTGAAACCGAAATACAGCAATCTTTTGAGTGAATTGGTGCAAATAACATGATAATAGGAGGTCTTGGAAGATAAATGACTGTCAGGAGCAGTGGTTGATAAGTAATTGATTTTTAGTTTTGTAAGCAAAGAATTAGTCTGATTGGAAGCATAAAATTTCTTCTCTTTTTACTGAAATGTAAAGGTTAACAGATTTCAGGTTGAATACAATGGTTTCTTTAATTCTTATTTTATTATATTGGGGAAGTATTTTAAAACATGGCAAAATAAAATTATTTGTCTACTTTAATCAGCTCTGAACCACAGTATAGGTTCATTTTCCTAATGGACTATAATCTCCTTTGACTTAAATGGGAACTTAAGGTCCTAGCTCATATGTTGAATTACCTCTTTAGGCAATGAATTGTAGGTGAACTGTATCCTGTATTTTCATCACACACAGTTAAATCTAGTAGGATGAACTGCATCCCATTCCTGCTTTAAGACAAGATGAATTGCTCTGTGGAGGTTCCGCAATTTACTTCTATGGCAAGATGTTAAGTGAGATCTCACAACAGGCGACTTTATAGACTAGACATTCCCCTATCAGGACAAGCATTATATTCATTTTCCTGCTCCAGGCTACATGTAATTACTGTTGACACAATTTCATTTTGTACACGGGGGAAATTGAACACAACCCTTTGCAGAATCTTCCAAAAAGCAGGAATAAAAGCATTTATCTGAACAGTGGGCCCAAACATCATGAAGCAAGGAAAGATCCTGAACTTTGGTCTTGCATATACTGGATGAATACTTTGGTTATTGGGTAACTGTGCAAAAGACTGGAACCATCATATCAGCATCTTTAAATACATAATTTGAAAAAAAAAAGAAGACTGTTGACATTTTTCAGTGAATCCAACCTCCCTTCCCCCAAATTTCTAGGTGATCAAGCACAAATTTTTTGACTGAAGAAACTGTTATTATGAAAAAAAATTATATTAGTCAGAAATATTGCAATACTAAATAGACTACCTATTGGCTCATTTTTCCTTCATGTGATCAAAATTTTTGCAGATGGTAACCTGCCACTCAACTCTTCTTTATTCTATTACTTTTGAAAAGTGATTCCACTGTGCCTCAGCAAAATATTTCATAAATTCAGCTCACCAAAAAGCAATACCATTAATTTTTTGCAAGATATTGATTCATTTGGTTTTATTGCACATGAACAGCTTGATTAGAACCGATATGAACTGATGCCTGCTTGAAAAGTCATGAAAACTTACATAGGCAGAAAATAATTAGCAAAGCTGGTGCTAAGATAAGCCTCTTGCTTTGAATAAGTTCTCAGAAACCAATTTTTGCTTCATATACTGATGACAGTTTGCAAGCAGTCACCCCTTTTATTACATTTAGATGCTTGCTTAAAGGAAAATACCATGCCATGAATTGCTAACATCACTTCCCACAGTAGGTATGGGCTCCCTGGAGTTCTTTTGGCCAAGTACCAAACTAGCTCATCTCTGCTCTGCTTGTGACATTTTGTTTGATCACATCATAAAGTGGTAAGCCTGTGGAATGTATACATAGCACTATACACTAATAAAGTGTTTATCCTTTAATGTCTCCCAGATGCTTACCTATAGCTTTTTTCAGTAGTAAAGAGAATGTGTTGGCTTGATGTGATCTTGTTTTTATATAGTCTGGTGGGCCTATGCAATAAGTCATGTTCTTTCCTCCTTTACTTTTGTAGAATCACTAAAGCAAGCATTGTCTTAAAGTTTTGTTCCTCTATGTGCAACACATGCTAGGTCCATAAAATAACTAGGATCAAACGGTAATAAAAACTGAGGTCAGAACATCCTTGAGGGAAGAGCAGTCAATAATTTCTGAGTTACGTAAAATCATAAAATTCCATGGGACTGATGATGTTTAACTCCAGGGAGTTTTGGAGTAATTAGAATGAACAGATCATTTCCCAAATTTAGGAGAACACTCAAGACTCAACATGTTTATATTGCCATTCAGAAAGAAAGTGCATGATGCTTGGGATCTGATTCTTTATTGCTTACCGTTTGATGCTGTTATTTATGGTAGTTAAGGCAGGTGCAAACAGCGAGTGCTGCGACTACCTTTTTACTTACATTTTGCATAGTTGTAAATCACCAGCTGAATCAACATCAAGTGCCCCAGGACAGTAGATAAGTGAAACCCGGCTTTTTGACTCAGGTGGGAGTGCCTGTTGAACTAAGGCTGAAAATCAATCAAGAAAAATCAACCGGAATATTCTAACAAGTTATTAAAATGAAAATGTAATGTTACCAGTTTTTCATTGTTTACTCTGTCATGAGAGACCAGGTAAACTTTCTGAAAATGTTTAAATGCCTTTCAAGCCCAAGTACTCTTTCAATAGCAATAGAGACATTTAGGCCCAGACTATTTACGCTTGTCAAAGCATTTCACAGTGCTTTATTGACTCGTGAATACACGATTTCTTCTGTGTCTGTTATAAAAGCATCTGCCAACATAGTGATTGTCATCAAGAACATGATGATCTGTTGACAGTAGAAGCTTCCATTATACACACAGTTGTCCTGTCAAAACAGAGCTTTTACTGAATTAGCTAATTTTGCTTGAAAGGGCGGGAAGAGGTTATGTTAGTGGAGGCACTGACTTGTCAGGATGATACAGAATACCATTGGGACTGATGGGAAATCCACACATCCAGCACCTTGAGCAGATTGTAGCCTGAAGTCAGCTTGCTAATGGGAAAGCTGTCTTGAGAGCCACTGAACACCAAGCACAGGGACAAACCCGAAATGCCACCTACTGCATATCTGAATAGCAATGCGGGAAGATAATTTTGTCCACTGAAGAGCCACAGTTAGATGATGATGATACAAAGCTCATAATTTTCTTTAAAAACCTGACCTTTTGATGGCAGGAACAGTAGCATTCTGCTGCTCTAACAAATATCTATGGTGAGAACATGCATCAAGGGAATGGGAGATTGATTCATTTCTCTGTAGTAGCTGAGGGGATTGAATCAACCACTTCTACCTTTGAAGTGGGAGGCTATAGATGCTTTCCACCCATTGCACTGAAGCTGTGCAAAAGATAATGACCCTATGATGAAGAGCATAGCAATCATCTAGTGGTCAGGATTGTCAGCTACAAAGGAGAGAGGAAGATCATGAGCTCTATTTTCATGCGAAATACCTGCATGGGACAGTTGTTGGATAAAATATTTAACTGCTGAAACAATTAATAAGACAATAAAGAGGGGAAATAGTTATTAATGCCAGCCCCACATGATGACATAAAAATTAGGTCTTGTTATTTTGTGTTCCAACAGGTGGAGATATTTGATTGAAATTTGTGGATACATCAATAGAATACAGTTAGAGCTGTGCAAAACTATTAACTTAGTATTATTGGCGTGCTGATTAAATAAACATGATTATCCAGAACGACCAAAATACACCTTATGTGGATTCTGAGGTTTAATAAAGCTGTAGTCAGTGGGATAAGAACATTGAAAGGAACAGTTTTAATTACTTCATTGATGTTAATAATAGGACCAGTGTTTTCAACACTTATATCAATAATTTGAAAGGAAATATAAAATTCCCACTGATAAACTTTGCAGAATCAACTGCCAGAGTAGAAAATACTACTCAAAACACAGAAATTAGACAGTTTTGGATTCTTATCTGTGGCGTTTCCAACAATAGGTACCTTGGTACAGCCACGTACAAATGTAGCCCTTTCAAAATGACAAATGCAGAGTTTAGCTAAAATCTGTGGACTGCACTTTGGAAAGGTTTCTAATATAACCTTTTAAAAGGTCTCCTAGTAATCACAATAAATAAAAAACTGAGTTTGAGCTCCCATTATGAAGCTGTGGAGAGAAAAACCAATAATCCTGGGATGATATGAATTAGGGATTTTTACTTCTGTCCAAGGTTTTAATGCCTCTGTCTGAGGCAGATAAATAAAAGAGGGCCAGTGATGATGCCTGTGCCCTGGGGTCAAGGTGGACTGGTTAGTTCACATCCATGATGCTTAAGATGTTCTCTACAGCAGGTTTGTCCTGAAGAGAGCTGGTTGGAGCAGTAGAAAGCACAGACAGGGAAGGAATTAGCCGTCAGGGTTGATGATTGGTGTTCAAGCTCATTCCTTGGCCCTTTTTTCTATAATGCACTGTATAGGTGCACCTGCTGAGACCTTAATTAGAATAGTGAGATCATTTTAGTGCACATATTTTCAAAAAGGTGCAGGATAATTCTAGAGCGTTCAAAAAAAGTTTCAAGGAGTTGGAGAGCCAGAAATAATACAAATCAGTGGAACACTTGAGAGAATTCAATTATTTGGCTTTTTAAGAAGGAAGGTGAGAAAATTATGTGATTATAATGCATAAATACCCAGAGAGGGAAAGTAGACTGGTATAAAAGACTTTACAAACAAGTGAAAAAAGACACAGCAAGAACCAGTTATTGGCGGTGAAGCCAGATAAACTCAGATTTTAAGTAAGATATGAATTATTAATAGTAAGCAGATGAAACAAGGAGTAGATTGGTATTCTACCAAAGGAAATACTGGATTTTTCACCTTTTTGTAGCTTCAGATCAAGACTTTTCAAGAAGATATGCTATAGTCACATGCAAGCTTTTTGTTCAGTTATGGAAAGGACCAGCTGAAATTTAATCACCAGTCATATGCAGACAGTCAGTTTAACATATCCCTTTTGGCCTTTTTTTTAATGGATCTATATGCCTAAACATTAATATTAATTGGAAATTATTAGATGGAGTGAATAGGTTCTGTAAGATTTACTTTGCATTGGCCTAGATAACAATTAAGTACAGGTGAAACAGGTTTATGCATATGAAGGGCTAAAGATAGTTTTATAAAGTAAACAATACATTATTTGCATTATGACTGTGTTTTCCTTAAAATACTAGGTGTGGACTTATTTAAAAAGATATTTAATGTTTTCGGAAAGCACTGCCCTGACAGCAATGAAAAAGAGGATTTTTCCTACACTGAGGGTACTGTCACAGCTATGATTGGCTGGGTTTTATTTAGCATATATTCTCTGCCTAATCTGGACATGAGAGACAGCTGAATTACGTGCTTAATTTTTGGCTTGTATGCTGAGTCTAGTAGACAAGGCATGGTTTGCAATGTTGATTTATGGGATATGAATATTCCTTTGCGTGGAACTGGATTGGTAGTCCCAATTCACTGTGGTTAATATATTGTTTTAAAAGAAATAACACACATGCACTCTTTTTTATATTTCTCAAGACTATGTTTGAACCAATAAGCTAGTGTTCAAATGTCAGTATTAAGATTTGTCCAGCGATCACTAGCAATCAGTCTACTTCTTTTATTAAAATCAATAGCAACATTCTTTGCCCGGGCAGGAATGGGATTGCACTAGGTGCATATACACTGTCAAATTGGTTTGCTTCTTGTTTTACTTCAGGAACGTAGCTCTGCCAATAATCTGCACAGTGCACATGTTAATTCAGCCGTGGATTCCAAGTAGCAAACTGATCAGTAGAAATCTGGGTGTGGAAGAAAGAGTATTTTGATGTGGGGGTTGCATTAAACAAAGAACATTGATACGAGCCAGTGCCCAAACTCGTCCTAGTAACCACGGTTCAATCTATGCCATCAATAACAAGGTCAGTATAGATGGACTTCAGGCAGTTAAAAATTCAGTCAATAGGGAATGTATTAGCTGTATTTAGGGAACGGAGCCGTAATTAGATCTATGGTGAAACAGAGTGTGGGACAAAACAATCACATCAATTTAATTTATAGGAACAAAACAAGGCCATGAACTTCATATATTTTAAGGTCAGAAGTCACTGTTTGATGTCCTGGTTAACATAGGTCATAGGGCTTTCATGAATTAATTAGCATTGACTTCTGTGGGACCAAGACCTTTATTGTTTGGCTTATCCCTGTTACATGTAACTACTGAAATCACCAGATCAGAAAGAAATTAAAGATATTTTTCAGTTCATTCACTTTGAACTTTTCAATGTTATTTGCAGTCCACTGCATCAATGCCATATGCTGCTATAAAGGGAGCTCATGTGCCCTTTCTTGTCTATGCTCTGCAAAAGCATAATCCCTATTAGCTCCAGGTAACTATGTAACTATGTGAAAATGAAAATGATAGCAAGCTGATATTTCCGCAAAGGGAGGGAAAGGAAAAGGAATGAGATAGAAAGGGAATGACATGAACGTGTTTGCTGTTGTTTGTCGATCAGTTTGCAGACTAATGGGCTAAACAGGTGAGAAAGAAAACACCCTCATCTGTTTTAAAAGGTCATTAAAATGGATATCTCACTAATTCTTTTCCAAAATTATTCTTCCTTCACATTTTTAAAGGGAACTAAGGTCTTCAGTATCCAAAAGTGTGGAGAGTCTTGTATCCAAAAGTGGTCAAAAGTGGATACCTATGTGACAATATATGAATATGGAGGTTATGTGGGAGTTTTTCTTCCCAGGCATATTGGCTTTGCCTTCATAGATCTGCAAGTATAGGGAAATCTGTACCTGGTCAAGTTACCTTTGCATTTATTAGCTACTATTGGACTTACACTTCCTCTATGATTTTTTTAAATTGTTCTGTGAATAAATGTAAAGTTTGGAATGCACAACAACCTGTGGCAACTAATTCCACATATTAATTACATACTGTGTGAAAGCATTCTTCCTTTATTGAAAAGAAATCAGCTACTTGATCATTAAACTTGATGGTCTAGATTTTTTGGTCATTTCTTATACTGAAGCTTTTTTTAATTGGATCTGGCTGGGATAGAGTTAATTGTCTTCACAGCAGTACGTATGGTGCTGTGTTTTGGATTTGTGATAAAAACAATGTTGACGACACCAACACTTCAGCTATTGCTGAGCAGCGCTTACACAGCTTCAATGCCTTTCTGTTTCTCAGGCTGCCCCACCAGTGAGTAGTCTGGGGATGGGAAAGAAGTTGGGAGGGGACACAGCCGGGACAGCTGACCCCAACTGACCAAAGGGATATCCCATGCCATCTGATGTCATACTCGTCAATAAAAGCTTGGGGAAAGAAGGAGTAAAGGGGGACATTCATGGTTATGGTGTTTGTCTTCTCAAGTAACCATTAAGTGTGCAGAGGTTCTGCTTCCTGGAGATGGCTGAACACCTGCGTGCCTGTGGATGAATTCCTTATTTTGCTTTGCTTGTGCATGCAGCTTTGCTTCACTTATTAAAGTGTCTTTATCTTGACCCACAAGTTTTCAGCTTTTGGTCTCCTGATTTTCTCCCTCATCCTGCTGGGGGTGGTGAGCGAGTGACTGGGTGCGTGCTCAGCTGCTGGCTGGGCAACCCACCACAATTAGCTTTGATGAAGATTGCTACCTCTCTCCATGAATCTTCTAGGGCTACCATATTCCTTTTTGAGATGTGAGAACTAGAACTGCACGTGGTTTGCAAGATGCAGGTGCACCACAGGATTGGATGGTGGAATAATTTTGTCCTCAGTTGTGTTATCTATTCCTTTGCTAATAATTTCTAGCATTTTGCTTTCCTGTTTGACAGCTACTGATAATTTTCTTAGATTATCCATTATAGCTCAAAGATATTTTTTTTCCCTCAGTGGTAATTAACTGGTTCAGAACTCATCACTCTACATGCAATTTAGGATTGTTTTTCCCCATGGGCATAATTTTGCATTTATCAAGTCAGAATTTAATCTGCTATTTACGGTATCCTTTTAAACTCCCTGTAAAGTGTCAGTGGACCAAATAGTAACTATGGGGTACTCTTGAGAAATACTATTCCATACCAATCAAGGTGATAAATGCTACAGAGAAAAAGTTCTCCAGGAGATTGAACTAGATTTTCCAGAAAGCTCTGACAAGGATTTTTTTGTGTATAATTATTCTCAGGGAAAACCTTATATAAGTCACAGTGATTTGTACTGACAAATGTACTACTTGGTTCCACTTGGTCTTCAAAACATGTGACTATTATCTCGAGATATTCAAAAAGAAGCTCTGTATTAGCCAAACCTCTTTTTACTTTTTAATCATCTAAAAGTGAGTGGACAGCTCTGTCACATTAATGAGCAAAGTTACATGTCTTTGGCTTGAGAGGTATGGTCACTTTGAGCTATATTTTTCTGACACTAATGCCTGAGTTCAAAGACATAACTAAATACAGATTAGAATGGAAATATACAAGGGATCATATGTCTGACTCACTTGCTCAGGTAAAATAAAAAGGAGTTGAATTTCTCCTTGAAAACTTTGGGAAACCCATTATTAATCTAACTTACCAGACTTAAGAAATATGCTGCTACCAATGCATGTGAATACATTTATGTAGATTTTTTTTCAAATTTAAATTGAAATATATTTAAAAGAAAGTTGTCTCAACCATTTGTGATTGCTTTGCTGTTCTTGCAAAAGCAGTTATTTATTCTTTTTCCAGAATGGAGTAAATAATCAAGTCACAATTAAAGACTGGAACAATCAAGAACAAAACTCAAGCCTGTAACTTAGCAAATATGATAGTATTTGCTGATAAGACCATGTATTTGTAAGACAGTAACCTAGGAATCTTTTCAGATCTAATTTCCTGCTTTTGTTCAGAAAAGCAAAAGGTCAGCCAAAGTGTATTGGAAGAGGAGAAAATATGCATGGAGTAAGTCTTTATTTGAGATCCTAGGGTAACATATCAAGGATAGTTGTTTTTCTCTCTTATTTTCATATGTTGACTTTTTTACTAGTCTATAGCCACTGGCACTGTTTCATGTCCCAGAAATGTTGCTGTTTTGTTAAACAGCACGCAACTCAACAGCTGAAGGGGAGGCGCAAGATGTGGGTCGAAAAATAACACTTACTCACAGATCTTCACATTCTCTTCCCAAACATATATCCCTAGTCCACAATTTTTTTTCCTGCCTCTCACAATGTATTAAGTTTTTTAAAACAATATGTTGGACATGCCTCATGCTGTGACAAGTATCAAAGACATAAAAGACAAAGACATTTCAAGGACATAAGGTGCACAGCAAAGTAGAATTTAATCATGTGTGTACCAGGAACTGAGATATTTTGTTGCACCTTTCGAGTAACAAGCATTAAATGTGCATGACTGTCCACCATAAATGGTGAATCATGGCAGTTTTTCTGTCATGCTTCCTCCATTTTGCTCCCCTACAAAAACTCTGGCTGCAACCCAGATAATAAGCCTGTTCCGTCCTGCACTACTCAGCATAAGGTGCACGTCAAGGATGGAGAAGAAAAAGTAACAGGCAAGCTGTATAGCCTGGCAATACTCAGCTGGTGGCACCCTGTTGGGATAATTTTCAATTTGTTGCCAGAATTGTCTCCAGGCTTCACTATGACCCACATTTGGGATTTGGCCCAGGAGCAAAGTCAGGATGCCGAGAAGTTTATCTTTGATGCCTCTTACTGACTGTGCCCACTGCAAGGCAGGAACAGCAGAAAGTAGGGTCCAACAGCTTTCCCACTTCCAGGCAAGTACCTGATCAGCTTTCCAGATGGTATCTTTCTGGCCTCTCCCTGATGAAACTGTGCCTGCCCGACACCTGCATTTCACTCTGCACTGTAGATTTCAAGGAGACTTTTTTTCTCTATGATTGTCTAAAATAAAGTAGTTGTGAGACTTGGAAGCAATGTTGCTTTCTCTTTGCACATTTTTTCCCCCCAGGACTAGCACATGCAGTTACACAAGGCTCAGAGCTGACAACAGACAAGGTGACAGCTCTCACAGAGGGCACTTTGGAGTAAGCTTCTGTAAGGCTCCTCAGCAACTCCAGGGTGCTAAGTTGCCTGTGTAAGATAGCTTGACTGGGAGTTTGCTGTGTTTTCCTTCTAGCTTTTATCTTATCTGGAATAGTATTGCCCTCCCCAAGTTAGATTTATGCTGCAATACTTTAAAATGAAGGCTTTTAGCTTCAAATTGCTTGGCTACTGAACTAAAGGACTGTGGCTGAAAGTTCTCATCAAGGGCACAAAGCATGTCTAACCATGTCTTATTCAAAATTTCACAGTACTACTCCTCTTGGTCTATGCTTAAGCACTGGTAGGGGAAAAAAAACTTGATCCCACTTTATCTCCTAGGTTAACTCCTCAGAGAGCTGCAGATTAGCTATTTTCCATTATGAATCAGACAATGATGCTACATTTAATTCTTTTGTGGGTTGTGAAAATGAAGACACAGGAGATTTAAGTGACCTTGCTCTCAAAGCTTCATTGCTTCTCAGAGAACAGAGGAAATGTTTACAGCATGGCTCTGCCATTTCATATTTGTGATTGACAGGCTGCTGTTATAGGTGGCCAGATCTGAGCTAGGTATCCTCTCTTACAGTTAATGTAAAGAAACAGGTACTTCCAGTACAGTGGCTGTCTATAACAGATGAAGTGAATGGTGCTGTAAGAGTGCCACGAGAGCCTAGGGTGAATAGCTCATCTGTTGACAGCTAAATAGCATAAATTTAAAATTAAGTGAGATGAATACTACTTTAATCTGTTGCTTAAATGTAGATTGGCTTCCATATGATAACATTTTAATATTTATTTATATTTATTTTTATTTTTATTTTACATTTATTTATTATTTATATTTGTTGGAGAATGCCAACAAATTGGAGTTTGATTCTTGTTTGAAAAAATTAGCTAGAGAATACAAAAGGTGGATTTCAGTTCCAGGTTCAGCGTCCTGACTAGAAGGTCTCTGCAGTGCAGATATCTATATGTGAATTATGTACATAAAATACCCTACAGTTAAGGGAGATCTAATTGATACAGTTAGTGGAGCTGAGGCAGCTGTTCAGCTGGGCAGATGTACATGTGTTCTTTAGGCTGCGCTCTGAGAGCTCTCTTTTCACTGTCCATAATGGAAGCCTAGACACTAGAAATAGATGCCTGGTAGGTACATACATTTAGGTGTCTGAACATGAAAATGAACTCTATCTCAGTATGGTTAGTGCAAAATTTTTGTGGTGGTTCTGAAGATAATAGTGATATTTCACTGTTTATAGTGTTTTAATCCTAGTAGGTGGATGAATGACTGCGCCTTCCACATTTTTGCTCATGCTCAGGCTTGGAACTGAGGACATAGGAATGTGTGTTTATCTGTTGTTGGCTTGGTAAATAATGACTCACTCGTGCTGGACAGAATGGTGTTTGGAGGATGATTATAATCAATTTGGCATTTGAATGCTGGGGGGGTGTAAGGGCTATACAATATTTTTGCACCCTTTTGTGACATACATATCACTCTAGAACTATTTTTGCTTAACAAAGGAATTTATATGCTTTTCTGTGACTCTCATTTGAATCTGCAGCTATGACACTGTCACAGTTCAGGCAAAAATGCTGTGTGAGAGTTAAAAAAAGTTGAATAGTGTAGATATAGGCTAGGAATTTTGATGCGGCAGAAGGGCAACGGAATTAGTTCCCAGCTGGAGACCTTCAATTGTTTTTACAATAAATAAATATCAATGAGAAAGGAAAAAACTTGAGCTGGGAGCACATTTATTGTTAGTTCCACTATACTGCTGGTTCAGGAGTTGCAATGGCTCATACTAACTCCTCATAGAAGAACTACATGGCTCATAAGTACACAACCTTTGGGAATTTATAACTCAGTCAAGATCTATTGATCTTTACAGTGTCAGGGCTGGGTGACCTTAGAAATATGTAAAAGCTTACAGCTTATGGATTTCAGAGAACCTTCTGAAATGAGTATTTGGCTTCTAAAATTTCTAAGCTTTCATTTGTATTTTTGAAAATATTCTACTGCATATAGAGCCTGGGACCTGACTGGGACCTGGACAAGCTCCAGAAGTGGGCCCATGTGAACCTCATGAGGCTCAACAAAGTCAAGTGCAAGGTCCTGCATCTGGGTTGGAGCAACCCCCAGTATCAATACAGGCTGGGGGATGAAGGCATTGAGAGCAGCACTGCCAAGAATGACTTGGGGGTACCGGTGAATGAAAAGCTGGACGTGAGCCAGCAAAACACACTCACAGCCCAGGCGGCCAACCGTATCCTGGGCTGCATCAAAAGAAGTGTGGCCAGCAAGTTGAGGGAGGTGATTCTCCCCCTCTACTCTGCTCTGATGAGACCCCACCTGGAGTACTGCATCCAGCTCTAGAGTGTTCAGCACAGGAAAGATATGGACCTGTTGGAGTGGGTCCAGAGGAGGGACAAAAAAATGATCAGAGCGATGGAACACCTCTCCTATGAGGAAAGCTGAGAGAGTTGGGGTTGTTCAGCCTGGAGAAGAGAAGGTTCCAGAGGGACCTTACTGCATCCTTTTAATACTTAAAGGGGGCTTATAAGAAAGATGGGGACAAACATTTTAGCAGGGCCTGTTGCGATAGGACAATGGGTAAAGGTTTTAAACTAAAAGAAGGGAGATTCAGACTAGATATAAGGAAGAAATTTTTTACAATGAGGGTGGTGAAACACTGGCACAGGTTGCCTAGAGAGGTGGTAGATGCCCCATGCCTGGAAATATTCGAGGTCAGGTTGGATGGGGCTCTGAGCAACCTGATCTAGTTGAAGATGTCCCTGCTTATTACAGGGGGTGTTCAACTAGATGACCTTTAAAGGTCCCTTGCAACCCAAACTATATTGCACCTGCAGGATTTTCCATGTCTCTAAGTGGTGCTTCTTAAATTCAAGTATCTCCTTATGTGAAGTGTAAATGCTTAACCATTTGCTTCCAAAGTCCATAATCTCAGTCATGCTACTCAGTACATTCACATAAGGAAGCATGCTCTTGTCAAACATACTGTATGCATGCAAAATAGATTAGAGAAATTTAATAGGAGTGTAATTTGTACTGGGTCTAAATAAAATCGAAAGGTATATTGAGGCTGTTTTGAAAGGAATTTTTCCCAGACTTATTTCTGTTCAAAATTTTCCTTATGGTCTGTATGGTGGAATATGGAGATTGCTTATTACAGGTACGGAGACAGAAGCCTGGGTGGTATCTATGGTGTACTGGAGGACAAGATTAGAATTCAGATCATTTCAGTGCTGCAGAAGAGGCCTTAATAGAGTGCAGTTCTGCAGAGATGAGTGTAAGAAAAAATGAACAAGGAATAATCATCCAGAGAAAGAATGTCAGAACGCTGGAGAAATTGCTGGAACTGTGGCATCTCCTCCATTCAGTGCCTTTAAGAACAAGCAGGACAAGTATCTTCTAGAAGCACTCTTTCTAGAAGCAGAGACATGCTCAACAAGCTTCTGTGTGGTACCAAACTGGGAGGAGCAGTTTATAAACTTGTAGGCAGGGCTGCTATTCAGAGGGACCTCTACAGGCTAGAGGAATGAGCCAACTGGAACTTTATGAAGGTCAACCAAGGCAAGTGAAGTCCTGCACCTAGGCAACTGGGGAATAAAATTATTTTGTAGAAAATGACCTGAGTGTTCCAGCAGTCAGGAAGTTTAAGATAAGTCAGCAGTGTGCCCTTGCAGCAAAGAAGGCCAACCTCATATTGGGCAGCAAAAGTGTAGGCAGCAGGTCAAGGCAAGCGATTATTTCCATCTATTCAACACTCTTGAAACTACATTTCAGTACGAGTCCAATTTTGGGCTTTCCAGTACAAGAAAAACATTAACACACTGAGGTCACCAAGCTGGTAAGGGGACTGCAGCACTCGGAGTACAAGGAAGGACTGTCAGAGCTGGGTATGTTTGGCCTTGAGAAGAACAGGCCAACAGGAGACCTTATTGTTACCTATAACTTCCTAATACGGGGGAAACAGAGACTATGGGGTCAAACTCCTCTTAGAGATGCACGGCAGAAGGGCAAAGAGTAATGAACACAAGTTGCAACACAGAAAAATCTTGTTAGATAGAAGGAAAATTTCTTATTGTGAGGGTCACCAAACACTGGAGCAGGTTGCGGAGTCTCCATCTATGGAGACACTCAAAACCTCACTGAACATGGCCCTGAGCCACCTGCTTAAGTTGCCCTGCTTTGAGCAGGAGGGGGATGGCCTCTAGAGTTCCCTTCCAATATAATGTGCTTTATGCTTGTGTGATTCTATAGGGGAGAAATATAAAATTGCATAGGAAGTACTATATTCTAAAACATGCTCCAAACTGAGAAAAACAAATGCTTTATTTGAACAAATGCTATGTTTGTTCCTTGGTTATATAAACTATTTAAGGACCTGTTCACAGTAAAGAAATCAGTAGGTGGTATCTTAGCCAAATGTTAACTTAATGAATCGATTACCAGTTGTGTATGGCCACACGGTTCATGCTGCAGGGTCATCTATAGCATGAAGGGTCATCGGAAGCTTCTGAAAGGTCAGACATGCATGCAAGATAGAGGACAACTAATCAGCAATTACAAGCTGCTGCATGTCAACAACTTTTGTGTGTGTGTGTATTCAGCTTATAGTGAATACACCGAGGAATGAATGAACTAAAAGTACCCACCATTTTCTGGGGCTAAGTGTTTACACTGACAGTGGCAGTAATTAGCTCCTGGCTAGAGAGCATGGCAAATTATCACCTTCATATTCCTGCATAGTGTCCTTTTTTTTTTTTTTCCTTTTCTTCCTGTTGTGGTATTGTTGTTTCTACCATTCTCTTTCCTCCTTTTTTTTTTTTTTTTTTTTTAATGAGTTTCTCTCTTTTCCTTCAGTTCTCCATTAAATCTCACAATTCTTTCAGGACTTCTCCCTACTTTTCTGTTCTCCCCATTAATTCCTCAGATCATCTTTTGTCTGAATTATCATTCTGTGCCTAGTTTTTGTCTTGCTTCATCTGACGGTGAGTTCTTTGGAGTAGATATTGGACTGATTATATTGAATATTACTGGATTTATGAAAGGAATAAATCTGGTCCCAGGTATTTAAGTATGTGTTTGTAAAGCACCATGTAAATGCATAACAATAGCTGTGATTAACACTAATAATATTACTGTTGTCATGGTTAATAATAAATGTGATCAATACCAATATAAATATAATTTGTCACTAGTACTGTATTTGTTCAATGAAGGTGGTTTTGATAATAATAAACACTGTCAACGAATAATATTCTTCTTGATTATAGAGGAGGCATTCTAGTAATTTGCCTTTCTCATAATTTACCTGCTGTAGGTAAAATATGAAAAGGATCAGTAATTATTAATGTACTTCGAGCCACTCATTTAATCAGAGGAATAATTACTGCTTGCTTCCATTCTTCAATCATTTTGCATTGCAGCATGGAAATGCAGATATCAAAATAGCAAAGAGGGGCCCGCTGAGCCCTTGGAGTTTTGTTTTGAAGTGTCTCAATGACTTAGTTCTGTAAGACATATTTTAAAAAACTAGGTAGTTTTTCGTAAAGAGATCTGGAGCCACAGGAGTGAGTGCCCTGATTATGATCTAAAAGGTGCTAAATGCCTATATTCAATTTATAATGTCAAAAATAGTTGGAGCTGGGAAAGCATTAGAAAGAAGTGTTACACGTTTTTCATGTTGTTAACTTTTCCCAGGGTATCAGTTTGTGGCTACCATGGAAAGCAGGCTCCTGTGCTAGATGGACTTTTGATCTACCTAGTGCAGCCATTCATATGAGCATGGGGAGCATGAGGTCACTTTGGACAGACGCCCCAGAAATCAACCAACAGCTGTACCTGGGCAGAACATAATGAGAGGGGTATGGAAAATACCCTAACTCAGAATAGCTCACAGGCTTATGCGTTGGGCTTTCCTTCTGGTGGAACGGATCTATGGATTTGAATATTCTCAAAGAGAAGGGGGTTAAACCTTTACCCCCTTCAACTGGTGTGTGTACTCTTGGCACTGTTTTAAAATGAAGTGGTGGTCACCATGTCCTTAGCGTGGTGCTAACTGCAAATCTGTGCAGAGGGTACCTGATCTGCATGACCAGGCTGCTGGAAAAATGCAGTTTTTTGAATCCTCTGAAAGTACAGGTCTGAGATAACTGTTCAGCAGCTCAGCTGTATCTAGACATTTATAAGAAATAGGACTTTGTGCACCTGGGAAGCATTAATATTAACCAGCCAAGATCTTGCCAGGAATAGAACCTTGAGTTCTACTTTTGTCTCATGAGTTTCTTTTCACGGTGAGTCTCAAGAGTTTTGTCTCACCCACTGGTATTACTAATTATAATGAGTTAATTAATTAAATAAAACCAACCTAAATGTATTTTATAATATATTAAACCAAAATTATTTTCAAATCCTGTTTTATAAAATATTTGATAATAATTAAAATTAAAAAACCTAATTAATAAAGTCAGTGAAATTTAATATTTTTTTAAGTGGTCCTAGTTGCTCAAGTTATTGTTTCATGATGTTTGGTTTGTCATGAAGTCCTAGCTTCTGGAATTATAATGATCTCAGTTTATACTCTATAAAAGTAAATTTGTGGAATTTTTGGTATTCCTTATAGTTGCAGAGAAACATCCAAAATATAATCACACTGGAATCTTAAGGATAGTTATAAAGAAAGCATTTTTTTTTTACTTTTTACGTCTTGTGTCTTTTTTCCTAGGGGACCTGAGGTCTGGGTTTTCGAGGTGGTTATTTTTGAATGATGGAGGTTGATAACATTACTTCTAACAGAGATCTGGATTCTGAAATAGAATTACAGCTAAAAGAACAAAATTTTAAAAATCAGCAAAAATTACAGTATAAAGTTGTTTTAATTAGAGTTTACAAGTATCTCATGTTCTACAAATAAATATAAAAGGTTAAAATTTAGTTTATAATTCTTAGGAACAGAATAATCATATGGAAGAGGACTTAAAAATTTTAAAGCACAGCTCCACTCCAAAGACAAGAAAAAACCAAACATCTGAGAAGTCCCTGAATTGTGGATTAGCAGAACAAAGATGGTTTTTCTTTTTCTCTGAGCTTGATTTCATGTTCTTAAAAAAAAAAAAAAAAAAAAAGCCTGTTGTAAGACTTTGGAACTTCTATGCTTGGGCAAGAAAAAGGGAGGCTTATGCGCCCGGACACTTGGGAACGATGGACAGAAACTAGTAGCTACAATTAAACAGTAATTAGATATTCACTCTGCTTTATTTTGAATGTTTGTGCCAACTCAGAAATCTCAATTTGCTATGGTAATTAGGTAGACTTCCTGCATAAATCAGGTTATATTAAAACAGTTTATGTGGATAATAATTCGTTCATAGAGTTGATTTTTGTATTTCATGATCACTCCCATTTTAATTAATTACTTATTTTTATATGAGTGATAGCGAAGTCATACAACTGCACCCCTGCAGCATGTACCTGGGGGGCTTCTGTTGAAGTGTTTTTGAATAACAGAGGTAAGTTAATGCTGGGCAGACTGAATTTACATACTAAGTGGCATTTTTATGTACATGTGCAAAAAGAACTCCTTTTTTATTGTAGTATGACTCACAAATGTTCCCAAAGGGAAGAAATCTGTTATTCCCTTGTATCCTCTTTCTTATACATGGTAATCATTGTACGCACAAACATATGCACAAAAAAATTCCTGTCTCTTGGATTAGAAGCAGTAATTATCTCTGCTTAATGTATCTGTCACAGTGTTAGTAACCATCTGATAGGGAATGCTTGTGCTTTTTTGCATTCATTCAGCCTTTCAGCAATTTTTTTGGATACTTAAGAAAATTCAGTAAAGCTCAGCTGTGCCTGAAATATTGGATAGCGCTACAAAAACTGCTCAATTATGTCAGTCAATACTGCATCAGAAATTTGCAATTTGTCCACTGCAAATGGATAGTTCAAGTGTGCTCCCAAACTGAAGCAGGCCATGACTTGTACTCTGCTCTACTAAAAATTGTTTGATATTTTCATTTTTATTTTCAGTCTGCAATAAACATCACATAATAAGAATCATTACATTTTTTTCTGGGAACAATTGTTATGAACTTGATACTGCAATCCTGGAGAGGCACAGGATGGAGCTTCTCTCTGAAGCCATGATTTGCCAGACTATCTGGAGCCAAGTTCTGCTGACATCCAGAGAGTCTCTGAAAAGACGTGTCATGAAGCAGGCAGCTGCAGGTGTTAAGGGTAAGATCCCCAGAGGAATTTATGGAAGCAAAACCTAGCTTTTAGGTACATTGCATCTCTGCCTGAGAAGTTCTCATGAATTAGACGCATAAGCGTGGGAGTCTCACTTCACCCAATGAGACACTTCCTAATTAGCTACGGGAAAGCAGAGAGGAAATGCTTGTAGCTGAAATAATTTTCTTTATGTCCAAGAAACTAAACACATATTCTGAGACTGCCAGAGGGGTCTGTCTCCAAATGGGACTTACCACTTTGAATCCCTTTTAAAGGGAGGCTAGAGACTTGAGGATTGTACTAAGGTATGCTCATAAAATGCCCCTGGGAGGAGTGTCTCTCATTTTTTTCACAAGTTCAGTGATTACAGTGCTCACTTGACATGGGGAAGAATCTTGTTTAATACCTGTGACGACATAAGTAGTTCTCAGAGTACTCCAAATGCAGACTTCAGTCATCAGAAGAAATGCAGTGACAAAAGCCTTCAGCATAAGTTGGTAACTGATCCAGGACCTTGAGGATCTACTAACTTTTTGAGAATGCTGACACCTCTGGGGTCAGGTGAGAAGGCATTAGTGCTTCACTGTCAGGACATGAAAAGTATCAGGCACATTAACTATGGAAGGACTTCTATAGGTGTAGACAGTTCATGGATCTGTGGGGTTTTTGGTTTGTTGGTTGTTGTTATCTTTTAGTCCGGCTATTTTTTGACATGTTGAGGTCAGTAAGTCTAGAGGAGGGATTAGGAAAGGAGGAAAAAGTAATTCATCTCCTAATGGTCCTTATGTTCAGAAAGCACTTGGGGACCAAGCATGCAAGAACTCGTAAAACTACTCAGCTCAGATTTACTCACCCCACATGTCTGAAAGTGTCTGGTTCACAATGTGCACACCCAGAAGCTGCAGTGTACCTAACATTACAGTGCAGTCTCATTACATAATAATAGAAATTTGAAGTCAACTTTTTAGTTTCAATTACTGGTTTTCACTGGCTTTAAACAACTCCGAAATTCTCCAAATTAAGGTGCAGAACTGTGAATCTTTCTTATAATTCATGTTATTTCTTTCACGTCTCTTAAAAGTGTCAAAACTGAGGGGTTTCTGTGCTATCTATATGAAATAGACAGCTTGGCATATAGGAGTTCATCACTTTTCACCAATGTGAAAAGTGCAGGCTAAAGCTAAGTTCCTCTAGCCTCAGAATTTGTATTCTTTATGGTATTATGGACTACCATCAACAGAAAGAGGAAACGCTATCCCCTCTGAAAGAGCAAGTCCAGGACCCAGCTTTCCTGCTCTAAGCCCTGGGTTATTGTGTTACACCCAGTCAGCTCAATTGTTAGGTACCTATCTTCTGAAAGTAAACAATAATTCTTATTGTAATTAACTATATCAGTGAAGAAATGCCAGGTAATGTTCCTATACACTTAAATCTCTACTGCATATACTGTTAACTGTACCAGTTCCCAGTATTCAAAAAGACTAGGAGCCATTTGAAATAGTCTATTTACTGAGGTCATCTTATTTTGAAGGGTTTAGGCATTTAATAGTATGATAAATGGAGTGCTGCAATGGATGGCTATAAGCTCTTCAGAAGGGATAGGCAAGGAAGGAGAGGTGGTGGGGTGGCTCTGTATGTTAGGGAGCGTTTTCATAGTGAAGAGCTTAACAATTGTGATGACAAGGTCGAGTGCTTATGGGTAAGGATGAGAGGGAAGGCAGACAAAGCAGATATACTGCTGGGTGTCTGTTATAGACCACTCAACCAGGATGAAGAGGTGGACGAAGCGTTCTACAAGCAACTGTAGAAGTCTCACAGTCGCAAGCCCTTGTTCTTGTGGGGGACTTCAACTTACCAGATGTCTGCTGGAAATATAACACAGCCGACAGGAAACAGTCCCGGAGGTTCCTGGAGTATGTGGAAGATAACTTCCTGACACAGCTGGTAAGGGAGCCTACCAGGGGATGTGCTCTGCTTGACCTGCTGTTTACAAACAGAGAGGGTCTGGTGGGAGAAATGAAAGTTGGAGGCTGTCTTGGGCTTAGCGACCATGAAATGATAGAATTCTCAATTCTTGGTGAAGTAAGGAGGGGGGTCAGCAAAACCACTGCCATAGACTTCCGGAGGGCAGACTTCAGCCTGTTCAGGACACTGGTTGAGAGGGTCCCTTGGGAGACGGTCCTGAAGGGCAAAGGGGTCCAGGAAGGCTGGACATTCTTCAAGAAGGAAATCTTAAAGGCGCAGGAGCAGGCAGTCCCCATGTGCCATAAGAAGAGCCGGCGGGGAAGATGGCCGGCCTGGCTGAACAAGGAGCTTTTGCTGAGACTCAGGGGAAAAAAAGAGAATTTATCACCTTTGGAAGAAGGGGCAGGCAACTGAAGAAGAGTACAAGGACCTTGTTAGGTCATGCAGGGAGGGAATTAGGAAGGCGAAAGCCCAGCTAGAGCTCAATCTGGCCATGGTTTTAAGGGATAACAAAAAATGTTTTCTCAAATACATTAACAACAAAAAGAGCCAAGGAGAATCTCCATCCTTTACTGGATGCGGGGGGCGGGGGGGGGGGGGGGGGGGTGGGGAACATTGTCACGAAGGATGAGGAAAAGGCTGAGGTACTTAATGCCAACTTTGCCTCAGTCTTTAATAGCCAGACCAGGTATCCTCAGGGTATTCAGCTCCCTGAGCTGGAAGACAGGGATGGAGAGCAAAATAAACTCCCCATGATCCAGGAGGAAGCAGTTAATGACCTGCTTTGCCACCTGGACACTCACAAGTCTATGGGGCCTGATGGCATCCACCCAAGGGTGCTGAGGGAGCTGGCAGAGGAGCTTGCCAAGCCACTCTCCATCATTTATCAACAGTCCTGGTTAACGGGGGAGGTCCTGGACAACTGGAGGCTTGCCAACATTACGCCCATCTACAAGAAGGGCTGGAAGGAGGATCCGGGGAACTACAGGCCTGTCAGCCTGACCTCGGTGCTGGGGAAGATTATGGAGAGGTTCACCTTGAAGGCGCTCACAGGGCACGTGCAGGACAACCAAGGGATCAGGCCCAGCCAGCACGGGTTCATGAAAGGCAGGTCCTGCTTGACCAACCTGATCTCCTTCTATGACCAGGTGACCCGCCGAGTGGATGAGGGGAAGGATGTGGATGTTGCCTACCTGGACTTTAGTAAAACCCTTCAACACTGTCTCCCACAGTATTTTCCTGGAGACACTGTCAGCTCGTAGCTTAGACAGGTGTACTCTTCGCTGGGTAAAAAACTGGCTGGATGGCCGAGCCCAGAGAGTTGTGGTGAATAGAGTTAAATCCAGTTGGCGGCCGGTCACAAGCGGAGTCCCCCAGGGCTCAGTTTTGGGACCGGTCTTGTTTAATATCTTTATTGATGATCTGGATGAGGGGATTGAGTGCTCCCTCAGTAAGTTTGCAGATGACACCAGGTTGGGTGGGAGTGTTGATCTGCTCGAGGGTAGGAAGGCTCTGCAGAGGGATCTGGACAGGCTGGATCGATGGGCCGAGGCCAATTGGATGAGGTTCAACAAGGCCAAGTGCCGGGTCCTGTACTTGGGTCACAACAACCCCATACAACGCTACAGTCTTGGGGAAGAGTGGCTGGAAAGCTGCCTGGCAGAAAAGGACCTGGGGGTGTTGATTGACAGCTGGCTGAAGATGAGCCAGCAGTGTGCCCAGGTGGCCAAGAAGGCCAACGGCATCCTGGCCTGTGTCAGAAATAGTGTGGCCAGCAGGAGTAGGGAGGTGATCGTGTCCCTGTACTCGGCGCTGGTGAGGCCGCACCTCGAATCGTGTGTTCGGTTTTGGGCCCCTCACTACAAGAAAGACATTGAGGTGCTGGAGCGTGTCCAGAGAAGGGCGACGAAGCTGGTGAGGGGTCTGGAGCACAAGTTTTATGAGGAGCGGCTGAGGGAACTGGGGTTGTTTAACCTGGAGAAGAGGAGGCTGAGGGGAGACCTCATTGCTCTCTACAGTTCCCTGAAAGGGGGTTGCAGAGAGGTGGGTGTTGGTCTCTTCTCCCAAGTGACTAGCAACAGGACAAGAGGAAATGGCCTCAAGTTGCGCCAGGGGAGGTTTAGGCTGGATATTAGGAAAAATTTCTTTACTGAGAGAGTGGTGAAGCACTGGAACAGGCTGCCCAGGGGGGTGGTTGAGTCACCCTCCCTGGGGGTGTTCAAGGAATGTGTGGACTTGGCATTGTCGGATATGGTTTAGTGGGTATGGTGGTGTTCGGTTGGTAGTTGGACTTGATGATCTTACAGGTCTTTTCCAACCTTAATGATTCTGTGATTCTATATTAGTTACTTAGATGCCAGAAAACAGTCCTGGACATTTATTTCTCTAGGCAATAGCCTCAGTGGAAAAAGTTGCTTGATTCGGGGGCTTAACTCAGAGAAATCTGGGAAAAGAGATCTCTTTGCATTTGGTCAGCTCTAGGGAGACTCCTGTTCAGTATGTGGTCCACCAGTTGTCATATCAGTTGACTCTTTGTTTCCTTAAAGCTTAATTACTTTTGCTATATTGTATGTGAAACAGTTGAATTAGGGATAATTCCCATGCTGAAGAGCTAAAAGAAGTTGCACATTAACAAAATTCTTTTCTTCTTATATAATCTTTTAATCTGTTATATAACTGTCACAAGCAGGATTCACTTTAATTATCAGGAAAATAGGTGATGTGATATACTATTTCTGCTATTAGGACCAGCAGTAACAGATATTGATTGATCAGAGATGACCCTCATCATGGAAAGCCAGCATGATAGCTGTAACAGAAGGACAGGGGAGCAAAGACATTGTGCTTCCTTTGGTGAGATGTGACAAAAATGCCAATAGTGAAAGAAACCAAAGCTGATATCTTTGCCTATTGCTGCTAGTAGCTGTACTCATGTAATATTTCACTGAAAGCAAGAATTAATTCTGAGTCTCAATGGTTTTTTTTGACAGAAGCAATAGCAAGTATTTGGAACATTGCTTGGCTTTATCCAGGGTGAAACTGACTGACAGAGTCAGAAATTGCTTCTGCATGAATGCTGATTTTATTCTCAGAAGACTCATCAGCAAGACTCCAACACTGTACAACCGGATTAGTCTCTCTGTCTCAAATATTCTACCTGTATTTTCCACTACAGCTGTTTTTACTTCCATGGCAATATAACCAGCAAATTTTATTGTCTTGCTGTATTTAACACCGAATGGGTCTTGGCCCACTTAACCCCAGTAAAATATTGCAAATTCTCATTTGTCAGACAGATTTTTGGTATTTAGTTGCTGACTGAAGCACCAGGGTTTAGAATCAGTGCTAAGTTACACAGCACCATATTTCTTCTACAGGTCTTTGTATGTGTTTTGTACATTTATATGTGTATATAGAGAGAAACATACCAATTTTGCTGCTGAATGGAAAATGTGAACTGTAATCTAAAATATGTGCATGAAATGTTAAAAAAGAAAAAGCTCTGAAACTGATAAATAATTCCCTGACTTTTATGTTCCTTGTTTACAGGCGTATCTAAATTTGGAGTCATCAAAGCAAGCAAAGACTGACAAAATGATGACATTACTCTTTGAATCAGAAATTACCAATTATGATCAGTTCAGCTGAGCTTAGTAGTGGAACAATTCCAAACTGTTTGTTTCCAAAATGTATAAGTATTTGCAGCTCTTCCTTCCTCCTCGTTACCTTGTCTCTTATGTTTTCTGCCAAGGGAATTATATTAGTATGGCACAGGAATTATATGTGTTGATCACTTTGAGGCTCATGCTAGTTCACAACAAAATACCTGTTCACCAGAACTTGTCATAGAGAGCTTTTCATATCTAAGATCTGTTATGAGATTTCCACTTGTAATCACAGTCTTCTGATATCTGCTGTGCTACAAAATCCATCTGGTTTCTGTGTAAATCTGAAAAAGAAATTGGGTGGACACCTTTGACTTCTATTCCATAGGACACAATAATTTTAATTAAAATTGCATCCCTTTCTGAGGTTTTGGAACTGTTTGTTTCATTTTTCGCATTCAGTGAGGTCCCTCTGTTCTTTCTGTGGCACTAACAAGTTCTTATTTTCTTCTGTGCTTACTCTTTCACTGAGGATCCCGTGAGATCTTTCGGTGTCATCCACACTTCTGGCCAAAAGCAACAATCAGAGTAACTCAGAGCTGCTTCGTAATTATCAACATTTGTGTTTTCCAAACTAGGGGAGTGTTACTGCTAATATAGAAAGACAGCAACAAAACAAAACCCATAAAATATAAAGTGGAAACTAACATGTTTCGTGCCCAGTAAACAAAACCAAGAACCCCCCCAAACAAACAAAATACCAACCAAAAAAAAACCCTCCCACAGAAAATCCCAAGCACTCTGAAAGCTGTGGCTACTGCACATGCAACAGAAACCTTACAAAATATGCTCCAGTTATTGCTGTAACCTGAGAATCACCGTGATTGCTTAGTTGTGAATAAGGGTATCAAACTTCTTAAAACCTCTTTGCCAGCTAGTCAAATTGTATTAGAGCTGGAACAGTTTATGTGACTGGGCTGACCTTCAACAAAATAAAAAGTAACCCTTTTAAAAGCAGATTTAATTAGTCTATAGAAGTGAAGCAGTGATATGTACAGTCCCTGACAGAATGAGCTATCTGGGTGAATACACTGCCTAGTCATTGACTACACTACACATACACTACATACACACTTTGGTGTCTGTTTATAGTACTTTTTGAGTATAGAGAGTGTTATGCTCAAAATCTTGTTATGGACAGAAAAGAAACACACCTCATATGTAAGCTAATTTATTGTTAGTGTATTTGAAATCTTAACAGTTTCATTAATGAATTATTATTAGTCCAGATGTAACTCTTAAGAAAAGAAAAGAAAAAGAGTAATATAGAAGGAAAAGAGTTAAAAGTTTTACACACGCTGCCCCTTTTCATAGCATCATAGATTCACACAGAATTACAGAATCATAGGATGGCTGACATAGAAAAGCACCCCTGAAGATCACCTAGTCCAACCCTCCTGCTCAAAGCAGGGTGGACTACAGCAGGTTGCTCAGGGCCATATCCAATTGGGTTTTGGGTATCTCCAAGGATGGAGACTCCACAACCTCTCTGAGCAGCCTGTACCAGTGTTCCCCCTCTTTCATTGTGAAGAAGGTTTTTTTTTATGTTTAAGTGCAGTTTTCTGTATTTCAATTTGTGCCGCTTATCTCTTGTCCTTTAAATGGGCGCCACTGAGAAGGTTCTGGCTCTGTCTTCTTTACAACCCTTATGAGGTATTTGTACAGATTGATAAGATCCTTCTGAGCCTTCTCCAGGTTGAACAGTCCCAGCTTTTTCAGCCTTTCATGACAGGAGAGGTGTTCCAGTCCCTCCATCATCTTTATGCCCTTTTGCTGGACTCAGTCCTGTCTCTCAGTCGATGTGCCTCTTGTACTGAGAAGCCCAGACCAGGACCCAGCAATTCAGATATGGTGTCTACAGTTTGTTTGTTTGTTTGTTTGTTTGTTTTTATGCTGGTGGCATGGTCACTGTTCCAATGCTCTTCTGGATCTTAAGATGAACGATTTAATTCTGGTATGTGTGGGGGGAGTGTACAGTCAGTTGTCAGCATCCCAAACCCTTTGTTGGGAGAAGTATGATCATAATGATAGTTTCTTCCTCCTTACTCTAGGATCCATTTGGGATCTTGTTTATTTAGTTGCTAACAAGCACTACACCTTGCTCTTTTGTCTCTGGTCTGCAAGTTCACATTATATCTGAATTTTCTCTATATGGTGCTTTTATATATGTTAGATAGCTGTTTTTTCTTCTTTTTGTTACCCCTAAAGCTGTTTTTTCCCAGTTTCATGTCTGCATTTCTTTGACCATTGCCAAGTAGGTTTTAGCCTTCCAGTTTCTAGATTTCCAGTGCCAGCCTGTGCCCATTTTCTTGTCACCCTGTGCCCATAACCCCTTTACAGTACATCTTGTGCCCCCAGCTCAAGACCCCTGCTGCCATACCAGGCCCATATTCCTCTACACTCCATCATTACCTCAGTGTCATAAATAATTCATTCTGAACAGAATACTTGTTATTACTGTCTTTATAAAATTATAGTTATACCATACAGAGATTAACGAAAGTAACATAAATTAGGCTTAGCTACCTGTTCATTAGAAAAAAATCTGCTACATCTAAACAAGCTGGAACAAAGTGGCAGGCAGGTCAAAACAATTTCAGACAAAGCAAGCCTGACAAGTCTCAGTCATGAGGAGCAGCAAACCCAGTGTAAAGCCTGCGGCCTGTTGCTAGCAGTGGCAATGGTATATGAACTCCACCTCAGAGGATCCGGAAGGAATTTCTGGGTCATGGTAGAATGTTCTAAATGGTAAAAAAAATCTGAAAAGTGGAGAAAAAATATAACTTATATGAAGTACATGATTATTCTCTGGTTTCAAATCAAAGTTTGCAGGGTGTTCTAAAGTGCTGGCTTGCTGAGAGTGTGAAGAAATTGTTGCTGTGACATTTAGAGAGCAAGCATCCATAACTGAGAGATTAAACTCGATTTTTTTTTTCAAGGCAGAACTTGAAGGACTGAAAAATCAACAAGACTTAATTAATCAACTTGGCAACATCAACAGAAAAGCCTTTTAGGCATCATATTTGATGTATGCATGAATCACAAGCAACAAAAGGTACATACAGTTGCAGAAAATGTACAAAAGCTGTTGTTTTGAAAGTTATACAGCCTGAGGCAGCTATCTCAACAGGGCCTTTGTCATAGACTCATAGAATGGTTTAGTTTGGAAGGGACCTTAAAAATCATCTAGTTCCAAACCCCCTGCCAGGGGCAGGGACACCTTCCACTAGACCAGGCTCGTCAAAGCCCTGTCCAACCTGGCCTTGAACACATCCAGGGTTGGGGCATCCACAGCTTCTCCGGGCAACCTGTTCCAGTGCCTCACCACTCTCGTGGTGAAGGATTTCTTCCTTATATCTAATCTATATCTACCTTCTTTCAGCTTAAAGACATTACCCCTTGTCCTCTCACTACATGTCCTTGTGAAAAGTCCCTCTCCAGCTTTCTTGTAGGCCCCCTTCAGCTGCTGGAAGGATGCTATAAGGTGTGCCCAGAGCCTTCTCTTCTCCAGATTGAACAATGCCAGCTCTCTTCAGCCTGTCCTCACAGGAGAGGTGCTCCAGCCCTCTGATCATCTTCGTGGCCCTCCTCTGGACTCGCTCCAACAGGTCCGTGTCCTTCTCATGCTGGGGGCCCCAGAGATGGATGCAGTACTCCAGGTGGGGTCTCACGAGAGCAGAGTAGAGGGGGAGAATCACCTCCCTCAACCTGCTGGTCACGATTCTTTTGATGTAGCCCAGGATACAGTTGGCTTTCTGGACTGCAAGTGTGCACTGCCGGGTCATGTTGAGCTTCTCATCAACCAACACCCCCAAGTCCTTCTCCTCAGTGCTGCTCTCAATCCATTCTCCACCTGTATTTGTGCTTGGGATTGCCCTGACGCAGATGCAGGACCTTGCACTTGGCCTTGTTGAACTTCATGAGGTTCACACGGGCCTACCTCTTAAGCCCGTCAAGGTCCCTCTGGATGGCATCCTTTCCCTCCAGCATGTTGACCACACCACACAGCTTGTAGTCAGCAAACTTGCTAAGGGTGCACTCAATCCCACTGTCCATGTCACCGACAAAGACGTTAAACAGCGCTGGTCCCAATACAGATCCCTGAGGAATGCCACTCATCACTGGTCGTCACTTGGACATCAAGCTGCTGACTGCAACTCTTTGAGTGTGACCATCCAGCTAATTCCTTATCCACCACGTGGTCCATCTGTCAAATCCATGTCTCTCCATTTTAGGGACAAGGATGTCGTGCAGGACTGTGTCAAATGCTTTGCACAAGTCCAGGCAGATGATGTCAGTTGCTCTTCCCACATCACCAATGCTGTAACCCCGTCATAGAAGGCCACCAAATCTGTCAGGCACGATTTGCCCTTAGTGAAGCCATGCTGGCTGTCACCAATCACCTCCTTGTTTTTTATGTGCCCTAGCAGTTTTCAGGAGGATCTGCTCCATGATCTTGCCGGGCACAGAGGTGAGACTGACTGGCCTGTAGTTCCTCAGGTCTTCCTTTTTACCCTTTTTAAAAAGAGGGGTTATGTTTCCCCTGTCCCAGTCAGTGGGAACTTCACCAGACTACCACAAGTTCTCAAATATGATTGTCAAATAACAGCGTTCTGCAGTGAATTAATTACATGGCTAAGTATGTCAACATATTTATAGGGGTGATCCTTGGTGCATCTGTTCCAGCACACGCAGAGGAAAACTTACTAGAAACATCTCCAGAAGCAATCCAAGATTTATACACCTAGAGGGACTGATCTCTATCAATCTGCTCCAACAGTGCTAAGGCAAGATAAGAGCACCTTGGCCACACAGGTAAAAAAAATTAAACCTAACAACCCTTGGGTTCACCTCTTGCAGTCCACAAAATTCTTGCCACTAAGATCATACTTAGAAACTTGTATTAAGGATGGATGAAAGGTGTGGCCTTCGTAAGGCCATCAGAGAATTTTTAACTTACTGACATTGCTTCATGGTTAGGCTATGATTTCTTAGTTTGTGAGCAACTTTTCTTTGCCATCAGCCAATGAGGCTGTCAGCAGAGAGGGTCTAACATGATTTTTTGAACCAGGCTGTAGGGTTTTCTAATGACTAACATTTGTCCTTAGCTGGTGATGCCTTCAAAAATTCATTTTGTGTGCTGCACCTAATCTACTTTCTTGACAGCCCCAAGCACCTAAATGAGCAGAACTTTTCTCTCCTGAGGCTGAAACTGAACCTTTGTTTATATGTAACTTGATAAAAGCATTCATCAGAAAACTTAAAGATGGCCATTTCCTAGGCATATGGAACAAGTTTATCTTGTTTAAGATCTTATTGACAGAAACCACAAACGTTGTCTGAGAACTGTTACAGACCTTCATACCCAGTGGTAGAATTGTTTTCCTGGTGGGATAGGCAAGAAGTGCTTATCTGTTGATTTATCTGAGCTGCTGTTGGCTGCGTTGTATGGGTGGGTCATTTCAAAGTGAATAGCACATGTCTCCTAAGACTGTGCTTTCTGGGTGACTTTTTTGTTTCCCAGAAGCTCAGAATGTTTGCTCTCTCTGAATAAGAACCCAAGTTTCTTCACAGAAGCCTGTCAAGTCTCATTCTATGTCTATCTTCTGAATCAGGTTTCTTTTCCATCGCAGTGCCAAAGAAATTATCTTGTTAATAGTTTTGGTCAACAGTGACTATAGATTAATTATTCCTGCAGATTTATCATTGTGTAGAGTATCTTCTACTGTCTGCAAAGATTTATCCATCACCATATTCTTATGGTGTTTTGAAGTTTTGTCCCTTTAAAAAGATTTTCCTACCTCCAAAAGGCTATGCTACATTTTGTTGGCATTTTCTGTATGGCAAGAATCCCAAGAGAATTCCAAGAAAATATTCTCTCCTCTACAAATAGAAAATTCCATTTCAAAAAACTTGGGAACTCTTGTTCTGCTATGGCTACATTCAGTTTTGTCTTCTACTAGAGCTAATTTAGCATTTAGAGGGCAACTCTCAGTCTGTACAAGTACAGAGAAAGAAAACCTGACAAGGAATGAAACTCCAGACTCTGACACAGTTGTACTGAATGCCTCTTCTGTTCTGCCAGACCAGTTTAGCTACTACTCTTTTTCTTCTGTGCAGGCTGAGAAGCCCAAATCTAATTAAATAGCAGAGAAGAATAAGGCATGCAATTGATCTGTGAGAGGAGAAAAGGGAATAAATTAGCATTGAAAAGTTTAAACGAAAAAGTAATTTCAGTGTATTTATCAGATTGGCATTTGAGGCAATCCATTTGTTTTGGAAGCCATTTTTACAGTTAGCCAAGAGATAATCCGCCATTTCCCCCCCATCATGCTTCTTCCTTTCAAAACCAGAAATCAAACGCTCTTGATACTTCTTCAGAATTTATCCTACAGAAGAAAAGAAAAAAAAAAGCTTTCATAACATCCCATTTTCTTGTCCTTGCCATGTATCTAATATTCTCCCACAAGACACATATCCTTGTCAAGACCTTTTTTATTCAGCTACATTTTATGTCATTTCTCTTCATGAAGTGCCACCTGGCCTCTTAAATTTGTCTTTGACAGAGCGCTTTGAATATTCAGATAAAGTATACAGAACCCATTGAAGGGCCAAGAGTGAGTTTCATGATTCTTACTGAGAAGGGGAAAATGAGATTAGAAAGAGCTTGAACTGCCCTTCGTATTATTATATTGTCATGTTCAAAGAATATGTAAACACAATCAATCTTATTCTGAGTATTATCAGTACAGGTTATACAAGCAGGTGTACAGTGCACTTCATAGTCTCATTTTAAAGAGGCTGTAATTCCATATTTGCTTAGTGAGTGTCTGCTCTAACTCAAAGCGCATCAACATGCAAATAAGGACATAAATCTTGAGGAGAAGGAAATGCAACCAAAACTTGGCTGTAAATTAACAGTTTCACAATCAGTCAAATGTGCAATATTACTCAACATTTGGTACATCACAGCTGCTTCTAGTGTCTCTAATCTCAGTATGTTCGATGTCTCCAGAGCTTTTATTTGACTCACTCATGACTTATGACCAGAGATGTCATGAGATGCAGTTAAGCAGTGCATATAAGCACTGGGTGGGGATGCTCTTAGGGCTGTGGTAAATCACTCTCTTCCAAGTGTTTGATAATATCCCTTTGTACTGTCGTAATCTCAGTGTCAAATGTTATCAAATCTTCAAAGCTATGGGCCATGATGCATTGCCTCTGCCTTCCCTTGTATCTTTTAGAATAGAATATTTTGTAGATCTCACAGGCTTTCTCCAGCTGTTTACGCTATGAACACAGCAGGATCTTTTGGTGCCTCAAGTAAGCTATCTGGGCATCGGTATTAGACAACTTTTAAAAATGTAGACCTGGTTGTTTTTCAGGACTTCCATGATTCATACTAATGCATCTAGAGGTGGAAGCAGAGCACAAGTTTTCCTTCATATGGAGAAAACAAACAAAAATATCTTCTTCTTCTGCCCTTGAAAGGAAAAACTTTCTATTTTAGTGATATTCTGAGACGGGTTATGCAAAAATCAGCTGGGAAATGGGGGGAAATGCCTTTACTCTCTCCCTCTAACAAATGGAGAAAGAAACACATATATCTGCTGCAACTGTAAGAATGAGATATTAACAAGGCTGAATTACATATGCAATTGATGAATCATGGTGGAAAGTGGTGCAGTCTGTAATTGAGGAGCATGTAGGCACTGGCCTTTGAAACCAAAGAGAAAAACAGACCGGAGGAAACTCTGAGTTATAGTGCACATATCTCTTTGATTTTGGGAATTTTCCTAAACACCACTATTGAGATCAAGCACTTTAAAGATTTTCTAATAAATTAAAGAACAGAATTCTCTTTTGGGTTTACAGGCAGTGACACCATTGGGTTTATATGGGTATGTAGAAGACTAGAGATTTGCCTTGGTAGTTCAGATCATAAAGTAATAACTTTTCCATAGAAAATTTAAAAATAGCAAATAATCCTCTAATCTCAAAAATAAAGTGGATGATTTACCTTCATGTTATCATTTTACTTATATCTGAGCTAGCGTAGGTGTGGGAATTTGAGATCAACCTCTAAAATTGAGTCCCAGAAACTTAGCCAGAAATTACTACAAAGACATAGTTTTTAAAGAGTTTTTAAGTTTGGCCACAGTTGGAGATTATGAGGATGGAAAGGTAAATTTGGAGTAAAGCTAAATCTGCATTGAAAATGAAGAAAGAAACTAATATGAAAACCAATGCAAAAAATAATAATTTTAGTGTTGGTGTCTGCCCCCCCCCCCCCGCAATGATGTATCTTTTGGCTTATTAAATTTCCAGGTGGCTTTTCTTGCTTTCCTATGTACTAAATAGGTAATGACAACTTGTATTATCTTTCTCATCACACAGAATACGAAAAAAAAAGAAAAGAAACCTCTAAAGTACTATTCTGGGCATCTACTGCTTGTCACATAATGAGTAACTTGGTTGAAATGAAATGCTTTCATTATTAATGCTTTACAGTGCTAGGATGTCTTTGTTTCATTACCTTATGTAAGACTCACTGAAACCAAATAAATGTGATGTGCATATGCTGTTGTACATATGAGCTCACATTGCTAGCTTTGGCTCTTGGTAACATTATTTCTTAAGTAATGATTCAGTAATGGGAAAGGAAAATCTGATGGGAATGTTACACATTGGAGGATTCTACACCAATGACAGTGGTGATTTTTTGCAGATTCATGTTGCTGTTGCCAGCATTGTAATGTTACACTATACAACTTATAGGTTGCTTATTTTAGGTGGTCAGGAATGTATTTTGGTGGAAAATGAAGTTTCTGCATATAGACATACACAAATGGTAAGCAAATTGCAACTTTCCACTGCCAGAATTGCTAGAAAATATTTCTTTTCAGTCAATTTGATGTGATGCTGAAAAATATGACTTGTGAATTGATGCAAAACATTTTGTTTCAAATCACTTAATCAAAACGTTAAACTTTATTTCTTTGTCAGTATTCATCTCAATCAGATTGTAGTTTATGAGTTCTTTTCAAGAGCCTGTAGCCCCTGAAAAAAAGTATCCCTCCATAATGAATGCAGACTTCACTTTCACAAGTGGGGAAGTCAGGAAATCTGTGAAGCTCTTGCTACATTTTGAATCTGGTTTTTAGAAGAGCATGAAGCATGCTCCTGTACTAAAGTTCTCATGAGAAAATATACCAGAATGTTTAAACAATGTTTTATGTTGAACTGACTAGAAATGAACTAAAGAAGAAACATTTTCATTTTGGGATGAGATTTATTTTTACTAGAAATGTCAAAAATGAAACTCTCATGTTTTCAAATCATATTGTTGAGATTATGCATAAGAAATTTCATTTTTTTCAGTTTTTCCCCCACATTGGAAAAAACCTCAAAGTCAAAATTCTGGACGTCAAAGTTCTCTCAGATGTAATTTCTGAATGTTGTCAGAAGAGAAACAGTAGGATAAAAAATTAAGAAAGGAAGAAATGTAGGACACAGAAACATAATGAAGGTAAAGTTTGAGTGATTAGTGCAGCCTTAAAAAGCTTGTATGTAGTTTTTTGTAACTGACAGTGTATTGGGTCTGGCTGAGATAGAGTTTATTTTCCCCATAGTGGCCCTCATAGTGCTGTGCTTTGTATTAGCAGCTTGAAAGGTGTTGATAACACACCAGTGTTTTGGCTACTGCTGAGCAGTGCTCACACAACATCAGGCTGTCTCTCCAACATTTCCCCTTCACCAGCAGGCTGGGGGTGGGCAAGATCTTGGGAGGGGACACAGCCGGGACAGCTGACCCAAACTGAGCAAAGGGATATTCCATGCCATACGATGTCTGCTCAGCAATAAAAGCTAAGAGAAAGGAGGGGGCGGGGGGACATTTGTTACCACAATGTTTGTCTTCTGGAGCAACCACTATGTTTTTTTCCAATTTATTTTCTCCCCATCCTGCCCTGCTGAGGAGGGGAGTGATAGAAGGGCTTGGTGGGCATCTGGTGTCCAGCCAAGGTCAAGCCACCCACCACTGATAGTACGTTAAAGTTAAACTTGGACCTGTCACTTTATTCTAAAGTAAAGACTTCCTTTCATGTTTTAAAGCATCTTCTTGTTACTGTTGCTAGTACCATTTATTGGAGGATTTCATCAGGCAAAAGAAAAAAGACGGAAGTTAGCTGCTGAAATTTCCTATATGCCTGTAAAGAGGGGCCCACCTTTCCTTAGGACAGTATGCCAAAATGGATCAGGTATTTTTTAGGAACAGCTAATAGACCAAAGAGTTCTGAAAAGCAGGAAGTCAAGTGGGAAGTTCAGTCTAACAGATGAGGTTCTGAACAGTCATTGTTTTAGGAGTGTGGATCTAATGAGGAGTACAATAACATCCCTTAATTAAATGGACTGTTTTTGAAAACTAGAGGTCAGGCATTCAAAATAAATGGCATCCAGCTATGTACGTGTAATTTGCGTACCTATTTTTTTCACCCAGTAAAATAGTATGTCCTCCCTGATTTATGAATAATTATACTAATTATTTGTTGGTTTTTTTTTTTTAACTTGAAAATATTTCTTTCTATGTATATTGATATTTTTAGGGTTTACTTTACAGTAATGTTAGAAACATCAAAGGAAATCAGGGCCTCATTTTGGTATGTATTACAAAACAATAATGCAGTCATAGGAAGGAAACTTCTCATCCCTCAGATATCAGAGAAAAAGAATTAGAAAGAATATTATTTCATTAAGGCAATGGTAGCATTTCCAATGCAAAACCTTTTATTTTCCCTGCTCTTGCCATTGTTGACATTACTTCTGTGTTGCATGTTGAACAGAGGCATAAGTGACTGCAGGAGTATAGTTCAGGAAGCTAGTTGAAAAATATGCATATATAGAGAAAAATAATAAATGCAGGCAACACTTCCATAACTACATAATGCCATCTTTTGAGATGTTATCAGACTTTGACCTAGGCTTCATTTGGTCTTGGGAAAGGTAATAAACTTTAATAAACCAGCTGATGTAGTTGGAAAAAACAGACATGCTTTCAAGCATGCAGATTTTCAGGAATTGAAGAAGAGCTTGTGTGTCTGTTTTCTCTAACTGTGTCAACTGGTCTAATAAAAGAGGTTATTTCTTCCTATAAACCTGGCCTTACTTATATCATTAAAGACAGTTATGATAATATGACTAGATTATTTTTTAGCATGCTAATAATTTCCTTCAACTATCCCAGGTTTGGCTAGGTATTGTACTGAATTTCCAAGTCCGTTTAGAAAGCTTGATATGTCCCACCATTGACTACAACTATTAGATGAAAATATGATTCATAGTCCATCTTGAATTTCTCTGCTGTAAAGAAAATACTACATATGCTGTTCTTAAGTGGTTGAACATCTGAATTCCTTTGGCAATAATGTTTCGCAATAACACTGGATGTTTCCCTGCCTGTTACCAAGAGAAGTGCTTATATACATATCAATATATTTATTGTAAGAAGTAATTTTAATAAATCTTACCATTTCATTTTATTCGGTTTTTGAAAGGAGGCATATTGTACTGAGAGAGTGTATGTCCTTGGCAGAGAATACCGACCTGAAAATAAATGGGTTTGAAGAAATAAAACAGAAAGAGGGATCATTAGGAAACCAGCAAGCTGTTGAAAGAACAGTCAGCCAGACACTGTCATAAAGATTTGAAATGCTGCAGTGTTTTCTTTTATGGCAGTTCTCATTCAGAAAGGTCATGATGTTATGGAGGATGAAGGGTTATCTTTTATGATCTCCAGCAATTTAAAATAATGTAAACAAATAAATCCTAAGAATGAGAAAATGTTTATTAGCCTTCAGTGACTTTGCAAGAGTTCCGTTAAGTTACTGAATTGCTATGAGTATTATAGGAGGTGATGAGATGATCAGTAGCTATAACCGTACCCTGTAGATTTTAATACCTCAGAGAAATGTTAACACAAATTCCACACAATAATAAACGCAGAAATCTAAAATCAAGGTACCATTACACAAAATATTTCCTGAATTAATAGGCAGGGTGGAAAGAGGGTAGGGGTTACAAAATGGGTGACATTCCTATGCAGGAAAGGAAGGAAGAAGGAGACACTTGATAAACAGATGGGGTCAGACAATCTGTGGAGGATGTGGTAATGTTCTGTTTATTTAATTTTCCACAGCCTCTCTCTAATAAAACATCACCATCACATTAATATTGGTGGCAGCTTCCTGCTTCTGGCTATCAGGTCACAAAGTTAGTCATGTTTCAAAGCAGTCAAGGTATGTATGTAGCATGTATAGGTTCAGATAGCTGATGAGCTGTAAACACTTTTCTCAAAAATGGGATTCACACTGGCAGATCCCATTCCCCAAGCATGTAAAGAATATTTAAGCCCCACTTCAACTAACTTTCTAAGCAAAATCCTAAGGTCCTGAGTTCTCTAAATGTAGCCAATAGTTGATCATGCATTTAACATTAGTGATTTGTTTAAGCATCTGTCGAACATTCTGCCATCTGCCTGTAAAAGTGTGGTGGTCAAAACTTTTGCAAAACTACCTGCAGAGGAAGGGAGGAAATTTCTTGAGAGCCTCTTCCTTGTCCCTCAAGTGCCTCTGTTGCCAACCATCCTTCCTTAATTTGGGCAAATTTTAAAATTATTCATAATGTGGAATGACTAATTTCTTATGAGTATAGAAGAATGATGCTAACTTTTACGATTTTGTTCTGGAAACATTTTGAACCAGGGAATATCTAATCTTCTCTGAAAATCAAGCTACTAAATTAAGCATAACAGGTATATTATGATACTGTGAGTGTAACAAGCAAGAAAATAGTCTGAGATACAAACTTCATAGCTAGATTCAAGGATTTCTTATAAAACAGGTTTGAAAAGATGGCAAAATGGAGAGGTGCATATTTATATGTTTGTTGTAGGAGATGGCTATTATCCACAAATAAATTATGAGTGATAAAGAAGATTAGGCCTATGAAGATAGTTGTAATTTTATCTTGAACAAGTAGAAACTACAGCCTATAAGGCTGCACTCACAATACACACTGTCTTGTTTAGTTTTCATATATTTTTTTTTTAAACAATGGAAATCTCTTAATGGATTTTTAACAGTGAGATTTGTATTTTTGAGCTTACATTTTTTATTGACATCAAAATGGCTGTGGTGAGTTGACCTTGGCTGACCACCAGGTGCCCACCGAGGTGCTCTATCACTCCCGCTCCATCCAGAGGACAGGGGGAGAAAATATGACAAAAAAACTTGTGGATCAAAATAAGGACAGGGAGATCACTCAGCAATTACTGTCATCGACAAAACAGACTCGACGTGGAGAAATTAATTTCATTTATTGCCAATTACTTGTAACAGATTAGGATAGTGAGAAATAAGAACAAAACTAAAATAACTTCCCACCACCACTCTCTTCTTCCCAGGCTCAACTTCAGTCTTGGCTCTTCTACTTCCTCCCCTTGAGTGGCACAGAGGACGGGGATTGTGGATTGCAGTCAGTTCATAACACTTTGTCTCTGCCTCTCCTTCCTCTTCATGCTGTTTCCCCTGCTCCAGCATGGAGTCCCTCCCATGGGATACAGTCCTTGATGAACTTCTCCAATATGGGTCCTTCTCACAGACTGCAGTTCTTCATGAACTGCTCCAGCATGGATCCTTTCCACAGGGTGCGTCCTTCAGGAACGGACTGCTCTATCATGAGCCCTCCATGGGCCACAGGTCCTACCAGAAAACCTGCTCCTGCGTGGGCTCCTCTCCATGGGCTGCAGCTCCTTCTAGGAGTCTGCTCTGGCATGGGCTCTCCATGGGGTGCAGCTTCCTTCAGGGCATCCACCTGCTCTGGTCCTCCACGGGCTGCAGGTGGATATTTGCTCCACTGTGGACCTCCACAGGCTGCTGGGGGACAATCTGCCTCACCATGGTCTTCACCATGGGCTGCAGGGGAATCTCTGCTCTGGTGCCTGGAGTACCTCCTCCCCCTCCTTCTTCACTGACCTTGGTGTCTGCAGAGTTGTTGCTCTCACAGTTTCTGCCTCCTCCCTCACAGCTGTTGGGCAACATTTTTCCCCCTTCTTACCTGTGTTATCCCAGAGGCACTACCACCGTCACTGATTGAATCAGCCTTGGCCAGCGGCGGGTCCATCTTGGAGCCGGCTGGCATTGGCTCTGTCTGGCATGGGGGAAGCTTCTGGCATCTTCTCACAGAAGCCACACTTGCAGAGCCCCCCTTCCTGCCCCCCCTTGCCACTTTTAAGAGTTTGTCTATGCTTGAAGTTTATTCTTTCATAAAATAGAAATATAATGTTTGCGATATCACTCCTCATTTCAGCAGACAGTATTATGCTGTTATACCTAGAAGATGTTGGCTTAAAATGAGGAACGAACACATAAACTCCCAGAAACAAAGCTCCTGTTTTCATGCAAATGCCTCTAATAACAAAAGATTCAGAAAAAGAAAATTGCAGAAAGCCTGTGACATACAGATAGTTTTATCAGAGGAAAAGTTTTTTTTAAAATGTCATCTGACCTCTAGGAAGAACTCATATGAGTATACTTAAAGGTTTCAAATAGCACATATATCAGCAGAATATCAATATAATGTAAGCAAGATTATATTCTGTGAATTTTGCAATATCCAAACAGGAAGTAGCCAGAGAAATGTAGATTTTGATGTTTTCATAAACTGAAAAATTGTGAGGGCTTGTTAACAAAATAAAATGGTAAAGGGGAAGCATAGGAAAGAGATCATTACTGGATAGGTTTAGGAGGCAGCAGTGTGTTGTAAGGAACCTGGTCTGTATTTAGTTAAGCACTGTCAGTTTTCTCTTTGAGTTCACCTCATATCACTTCTGCTGAATGTCTTAGCCTCCTTTTCAATTATACTGGTCCTTATTATTCTGAATATAAAACCAGTGTAATGTGGTTCTTTTAGTGGAGTACTGCTTATATTTTCAACTTAGTGTCATCATACAATCATGATGACAGTGAAACCCTGTTCTGAAAATTTTTGAAATTAAATGTTTGAATTTATGCTGAATTTTCATGGGAAGTTATTTACTCAAGAGCAGAGAGATTTTTTTAAAATTTTTTTTTATAGCCAAGATATGCAATAATAATCTGCCCTGATTAGAGTCTTTTATGCACCCTCAAGGAAGACTGTGATTTAATCACCATGTCCCTCCTGCTTCTTATTCTGTTGAGTACAATACTGCTGAATGCACGATTTGCCTAGTTCAATGGAAATTAGTGGAGATGTCGGCTATTGTTTTTCTTTCTCATGTCCTCTTGGAAACAACTAAACAGAAATCCCCTAAGACGCCTTTCACTGCCTATGCACTTGCATGGTTTTAATTTGGTCAAAATTCAGTTCAATGTTTTTGCCCATTCCACACCACTGCCTTATTGATTTTTCTCTATATGTGCCTGACAATATAGTTCTCTGACTTGCATTCACATGTGAGAAATTGACTCTATTCCATTGAAATCAATAGCAACTCTCCTATAAATTTAAAATTGAGATGGCAGTAAGTCTACTAAAAAAGAAAAAAAAAGCCTCTTATGGCTGTGCTGCTGTGCTCAGCTACTCTTGTAGGCCAGCCCAATGAGGGCAAGTATTCTAGCCTGCTTCCTTCATGCCCACCCTGCAATACTGACTGTCCCAGTATTGCCCATGGGCATGGAGTGGTCTTGGACGTAAGACATGGCCCATGAAACTTTTGACATCTGCAGCAAAAGCCTTTTGAGAGCAGTCACACTGGACTTGTTTTCCTCAGATCCGTTGAGGGATACATATTCTTAGCCGTCCTCATTAAGAGGGGTTCATGGTTTACTCTGATTATTATACCATACTCCAAAATCTCACTGATGACTATGGCTGATTTATTCATGAATGCTGCGGACACTTGTCTTTCACATGATGGCCAAATGTTTTGAAACTGCAGCCTCTGTCTTCAGGGCAAAAATGATGCTGTGTTCCCAGAAAACAGTGTTAACATTCATTGAGTAGGGATACCTGTATCATCACATCAGCTAGCTATCCAAGTTGTCTGTGTCCCCACTTTGATGACCAGAGCATTCATACGGAGCACAACCATTCTTTCCTGCAAGCTGTTAAATGTACCTTCTGGTGATTCAAGACCTGCTAGTGCTGCCTATAAGATCAAGACAGTCATGAAAGTCACTGTTACATGATGTGCACTTTTTTAATCTGTTCAGAGGTTGGCTACAGGGCAGATGATACACTACTATTCCCAGCCCTGTGATGACCTTAGATACGGCTGGATGTAGCTCAAATATAAGAAAAACTGTGTGCCATCAGCACATACATCTACTGGGTCACCCACTGCTGTTTCTCAGAAATTCTCTTAAGATCTGCACCTCCTCCTGAATTTCTGAGAGCTTTCCAGGGATTTTGCTTCTGCATGTAACTACAGAGCTGCCACAGTAGAGTGAAAATGCAGCCCATGTGAGTATGAAATTAGTGCCTGGAATATTTTTGTGTTATAGAAATGAAAGCGCAGTAAGATTCTCGCTATATCTGTTGCCAAGTTTGGAGAGGAAAAGAGTCCTTAATGTTAAAATTTCTATCTTTGTATATATGAGTTCTGTTTTATGCCACAATGCCTTATATACAAAAATAAGATGGGTGCCCAAGAGTAATACTTGCAAGTAATGAAATCTGAAGAATTCTAAACATGATTCATGAAGAACTATATTTATGGTTTGTAGGCACTTTTAAATAACTCATCTCCTGCACCTCATATATTTGTTCTGCAGACAGCTGTTAAGAAGACTTAATGCTGCTTTCTGCTTTAATCATATTTCTCCTTGCAGACACAAATTATTTTAAGTTTTGCAAATAAGTAATCCAATAAGCTTTGGGGAGCTTCCAAGTGCCAACACCAGCTGAGGTATTATTCTTTTAAAGATAAGAGTTCATAATTAATATAAAATCATGACTTTTTGTCCACTTCGAGGATAAAAAAATTGATTTGGACAAAAGAAAACTTTTGTGTTCTCTTTTGAAGCCTTCTGCTAGGTTCAAAACACACATTTGGGAGTTCTGAGATGTCCAGATGTGGTCCTTCAACATCTTTCCCTCCTGCTGCAGAGATAGGAGAAATCTAGCTTTTCTAGCAATCTAGCATTTCTTCTGGTGAACACTTGCCTGAAACAACTCTGAAGTTGAAACAGCTTCAGGGTGAGACACTGGGATGCAAAACAGAGATGAGAAAGAGGGAAAATTGGGATAAAGAACTAGGAGTAAATAAGGATGCAGAGGGGAGAATGGAAGCTGTCAAGCTGTATCAGCTGAATCTCCCTGATGGCAGGCAACCCCTGATGGGCCAATTACTTCATCTCTGCAGCAGGAGACAGACATTTTCTGTGGATCCCAGGCTAGTAATGCTTTAATGTTGCTGAAACTGGTTGGCAGGTGGCTGCACATAGCACAGCTGTGTACAGAGGTACAATTTCTGCGTAACAGTGATTGAAAACCACTCATCCATAGAAGATGTGGTAGAGAAACAGACCAGGCAAGCCTTCTTTGACAAGCAAAGTAGTCTGCAACAGAAGAGGAAATTCTGATTCCTATATTTGCTGGGAGTCTGAGGGAAGGGAGAAGCACTGACTCCTCTATGCCTGTACTAACAAATAAATGAATCCAGGGCCTCTTTGTCCATCTCTGAGACCAAATGCAAATAGCATGGCACATCATGGTAACTGCACACCAAAGATCACACCAAAGAGAGGTGGCTACACCAAAACCTCCTAATAGAGCAGCCCTTGTCTTCTGCTGTCCTTGAACTGTGCCTGACATTGTCTGGGAAAGAAGTAGGCGGTGTGGGCCAGGACCCACACCTGTGAGAAAGCAAGAGCCTGAAGGTAAGCAGCATGGATGTCTACAGGTGTGTGCTCAGCCTGTGCCCTAGCCATTTCTTGATACACTCATATAGAGATTTTCAGCAAGTTTTGTGACTGCTGGGATCTTTTCTCCTTAGTGATGGTATCAGATGTGTGTTGTCTGTGCCTTGATTGCATGCCCTAATATATAGACTTACCATCAAAAGTGTATTTAAATGCTCACATCATTGAAGTGTGGGGAGTATTCTCCCATGCATGGAGAGACATGGGCAGCAGAAAACTTATTTTAATTATCTTGTTAGGTTGTTACACCTGTTACACCTAGGTTGTTTGCAACCTTTATTAGAAGTGAAAAAACTGCTTATATACAGGCTGCATATAGAGTAGTGGTATAGTTATTTATAGCTGTTTGTTTTACTGAAGGAAGTGTTTTGCCTAATTAAAAGCAACTCCCATGCAATGTTAGATAAAGTAAAGACATGTGGAGCTTTAAGAAGAATATGTCCTCCTGGCCCATAAATCTAAACTATTGACTTGTAGGTCCAACTGCAGTTGCTAGAATGCAGTTCTGCAACCTCTGTTTAGTTGAAGCAGCTTGTGCAATTTATTTTACAGGGTAGTAGAACTGAATTTTTGAATGCATACCTATTTTGTATGCAGTACTTGATAAGAAATTTGAAGTGTGAATTATGGTAAAGCAACTGTTAATTGCTGCCTTTCAAACTGTTTAGTTAGAAAGCAAACTTCCATGAGCAATGGAATACTAAATGGCCAGGTAATGACATTGCTTCAACAGGATCTCAGAGAAGACTAATGTATATCACAGAGTTTTCTAAAACTACAGAACACTGAGACAAGAGAATTCTCTCTTCTCCCCCCTTTTTGTGTGCCCTTCTTTGTTCACAAAGAAAGCGTCTGTTTTGACCTGATATGGAAAATTTTAAGAACATTCTTATTGAAAAAGACCTTTTTTACAAACCCTTTAGAGTGTTTTTGGAAAATTCAGGAAAATATATATGGTGGAAAATACTTTGTTTAAAATGTTTTAGTTATTTCATAAATATTTAGAAATAGAAGAGCATCTAGGGTATGTTTATTTGCAATATTTGTAGTTTAACAGACAGTTTCTATAAATAGTTGGATGGTTAATTTATAAATAAAGTCACCTGATAGCATTGTTGGTTTCTAAAATAAGTAACCTCAGTTGAGACTGTTTATTTAAAACGTAGTGTAACAGATTATATAGCAATGTGAAACAGTCTCGCTAACACAAAGGTGCTTCTCAAAAATAGTTAAGAAGAGGAATTAGTGCTTTGTATGTTAAAAATAAACTTTTTCAACAGTTTAACAGTAAAAAAGAAGCATGTTTTCAACTATGAAACTGAATTATCACTACCTACCCAAGGCAACTATCACTACCTACCCAACTGAACTATCACTACCTACCCCGGAATGAACTGAATATAACAAATTGCAGTTCTGAACTGTAAATACCATGTGACAAGTCACAACTTGTGTATAGATTGTATATTAAGAACCAGAAAGTGGTATCAGCTCTAGTCCATCAAGGTCAGAACAACCTGCCGTTCCCTTTTGACTGCTTTCTTGCTTCATTAGCTACACAGTGGCCCAATTTTGAAGGCACAGTGCCATCTTTTCCCTGGAAATCCCTGGAGTCTGTGGTTATGACCCTCCTCTTGAGCATGAGCCAAGGTCTTGCAGTTCTTGGGCCAGTAATCTAGGCTATTACGTAAAATGTGGAGGATGCTGATTTTACTGTTTTTTTCAGACAATATCTATACTCAAAAGAGAGTAACATATTCATATGACTGCACAGAGAGATGTGCATATCTTTTTTGGTCCTTATAAACCCCTATTCATACCCCACATGTTATAGTCATGGAAGAAGAAAGGTAGTCACCTAGACCACTCTGGCTTGCCTATAGAAGGGCTCAGCTTCCTGTGCAAGAATACTTAATTTAGTTGGCCTAAGTTTCCCTCCCTAGGTTTCAGAGACTGTATCTAAATGATGTGACAGAGAAGCCCTTCCCAACTGTCATATCAAGGTGTATAACAAAGTCACACCCTGACTGTGTCTTGGGACAAGACCTGGTGATCTTCCCTTTTAGTCAACTCACTGAAGAAAACCAGGCACATAGATAAGGCAGGAGCCCTGGTGAGCTCCATTAGGTCCCGGTAACTGCACTCCCCTTTCACCTTAGATGCAGTCAAGGGTCGCCTCTCTCCATTGCCTGTAAAGGGACCTTAGAACGCTAATCTAAGAAGTAGCAGCTCCAGAACCAGCTATGTATCTTCTATTTAGGGTATCCTTAAATTGTTACATGTTAGTTTCATGATTTTAATTTTCTTACCTCTGTTACAAGTAATTGTTTGCACAAGTGCATATTCTGGATGTGGTCCTGTCTGTACAGAGCTATCCAGTTGTATTGAGGCACAAGCAGGCTTGAAGTTGGTATTTAGGTTAATATCCTGGACATTGGGTACAGTTTATACTCAGTATTTTTAGGAAAAAAAATTCCATTTGGCAAAAACAAAATAACTATGAAAGAGGTTTGCACTGTCAATGGGTATGGTGAATATCTCAGAGATGGTCCAGCAATGCCTCCTCTGCCATGCAACCAAAGCGCTATACAACCAAAGAATGTTTCTACCCTGAGGTAATCCCTCTACAGAAAATTATGTCAGTTTCATGGACGGCCATAGGCAAGGAAGCGCAATGTTGCCAGTCAGAACCAGGGTTGGGATTCAGTCCAGTATTCACCATTTCCACAGCACCCATATGATTTTTTTTTTACTTTCACGGCACTGGACCAAGCTCATGATAGGGTCAGCATGGCATGGTTTAGCTATAAGCCACCTAATCTTCTTTTCTGTCTTAGTGGCCTTGAGATATATCAGTGCCACTAACTGAAAACGAAAACAGTAGAGGAGAGAAAGCTTTTTAGGACACAAATGAAAAGTGACATAATCAAATGATAAACCTGCCTTTTCACTTCTGTAGCCAGAAACACAATACTTTGCTAAGATTCGGTTTTTATTTTATTGCTTAAATATGCAGTGTCAGTGCTTACATAATGTTTTTAACTTTTTATTTTCACAATGGGGATTTCATGCCTTGTGTATAATTGAAACGTGTAAAATTACTGTGAAATCTTACTGAGGCATATGCTGAATTTAATATGCATAGTACTTTTAATTTTCTACTAAGAAAGAAAATGAGAAACACTTAGTAGTGTTTGTATGAAACACTTAGGTTTCATACTAAAAACAAAAACATATGCTATCTGTCCCTCATTTATGGAAGATTATTGATATTGTTATTTATTATTTGAACTATAAAAAACTTCGAAATATATTTCGGTGTTCAGATTAGGTGCTATCATGGTTTATATTATTAGCAAATCTGAAGTACCAGCTTTGACTTTCCAATCCAACATCCCAGAAATGGGAGTGAACATACTCTTGGATGTCTGTGGACAATGCCATAGCATAGATCATGAATTCCCTGTGTGGAAATCTGGACAAAGCTTCAAATATGGGTGCAACTCACCCCATAATTTGGTTATGACTACACTCAAATACTGTCAGCTCCTATTCTTTTTGCATGGTTGCTGTGTCTGCAGCTGTTTTGGGATGCTGCATCTGCTGTTCGTTGTGTTCTGGGAAAGACAGCAGATTTCAGAGGGGAGCTGAGGACAGTGATAGATAGCATCAGGAGGACTAGCTGCAAGGTATGCCATGTCAAAACAGTTTGAAACACAGGCAGGAAGAAAGTGCTGTGAAGAAAATGACGGAGATAGATGACAGTGAATGGAAGAAAGCATCAAGTGTATCATTTGGGAAAGAAGTTGGGAAACATGAGAAGGAAACACTGAAAGCTAGCTGAAGGAACAGATTAAGAAAAAGAAATTAAGTGTGAGAAAGGGAAGCCAAATCTGTATACCTCTTGTATCACTGAGGAAGTGCTGCAGGACATTTTGAAGTAAATGAATGTGATTTAACTGTCTTAAATGAGAAAATACAGAATTGAGGTAAGCATTTTCCTTGGACCCCTTAGTTTTGGTTTCAGATAGCTGGCAAATAAGAAGCCATGTATATGCCCTTCCAGAGAAGGGCAATGAAGCTGGTGAGGGGTCTGGAGCACAAGTCTTATGAGGAGCGGCTGAGGGAGCTGGGGTTGTTCAGCCTGGAGAAGAGGAGGCTCAGGGAGACCTTATCGCTCTCTACAACTACCTGAAAGGGGGTTGCAGAGAGGTGGGTGTTGGCCTCTTCTCCCAAGTGACTAGCGACAGGACAAGAGGAAATGGCCTCAAGTTGCACCAGGGGAGGTTTAGGCTGGATATTAGGAAAAATTTCTTTACTGAGAGAGTGGTGAAACACTGGAATAAGCTGCCCAGGGAGGTGGTGGAGTCACCCTCACTGGAGGTGTTCAAGGAAGGTGTGGACGTGGCATTGTGGGACATGGTTTACTGGGCATGGGGTGTTAGTTGATGGTTGGACTTGATGATCTTACAGGTCTTTTCCAACCGTTGTGATTCTGTGATTCTGTGATATATTAAAATTTGATAGAATTACTGGTAGGACATGAGGTATGAGAAGCAAATATGAAGGTTTTCAGGAAGTGCACTTGGTTTGTGATGAGTTTTAACTGAGGAAAACAAATGGTGAAATAAGTTTTAGATAGACAGAAAAGGAATCAGAGAAATATGAAGTAATTTTGGATACAAAAAGGCTGAAGGGTGAAGTTTAGTCTAATTTCCTTTGATTTAAGGGCAAGACTATTTGCTCAAATAAACTAAAATTCTTTTTTTATATCCCTGATTCCGGATTTATAGAATTTGTATTTCAGTTGTACACATTGTTTCCAAGCGAATTAGGTTATTTAACTTGGAGATTGCAGACATTTAAGTCATGATTTATTTAGATTGCCTTATGCATATGTAATAAGTTTTACATCTTTATTGTGCTAAAATGAGGGCTAGGCTGTGCACTGTGGGCTTCATTTTAATGAAGTTCACTGGCAGAGTTTGGAAAGCATTCAGATGACTAGGGAGAAAGATAGGGAGTCATAAAGTAAAAGCAAGTAAGTTCTCACAAAAGTTTCATTTACAGATAGATGTGATGTGTATGGCTGATTCTTCTGAGGTTTACCTAGTTTTTCTGGCTACACAATACGCTGCCATTTAGGCTGGATGTTTGAAGATTTTTTTGTAAGATTAATATGAATTAATCCTTTTTGATTTTTTTTTTTAATCTGAGAAGACACATCTAATTCTATGATGATAACTGGTAAGAGTACATTTATGCCATTTTCAATGCATCTTTTTAACTGTCACTATATAATTTTCAGCAGTATTCCATTGTACCCTCAGATCAGTAAGAATAAAATACAGCCAATAACACAGGAACACTATTACCCCTGTAGCTTTAATGTTTTAATTATTGCAAAGTCATAATAGACGCATTGATAGCTCTATCTTAAAATGTGCAGATCAAGTCTTACCCTTTTTTGCTGAGAAAGTATTTTGAATCTACTAATATTAGAGTGACTTTTTAATTTCAAAACTAGTCATAGAGTCATAGAGTGGTTTGGGTTGGAAGGGACCATTAAAGATTATCTAGTTCTAACTGCCATGCCATATGCAGGGACATGTTTCACTAGATCAGGTTGCTCAAAGCCCCATCCAACCTGACCTTGAATGTTTCCAGGCATGGGGCATCTACCATCTCTCTGGGCAACCTGTGCCAGTGTTTCACCATCCTCATCATAAAAAATTTCCTCTTTATGTCCAATGTAAATCTACCTTCTTTCAGTTTAAAACTGTTGTCCCATGACCTGTCATTACAGGCCGTGGTAAAAAGTCTTTCTCCATCTATCTTATAAGTCTCCCTTATATATCGAAAGGCTGCAATAAGGTCTCCCCAGAGCCTTCTCTTTTCCAGACTGAACAACCCCAACTCTCTCAGCCTTTCCTCATAGGAGAGGTGTTCCAGCCCTCTGATCATTTTTGTGGCCCTCCTCTGGACCCGCTCCAACATGTTCATGTCTTTCATGTACTGAGGACCCCAGAGCTGGATGCAGTACTCCAGGTGGCGTGTCATGAAAGTGGAGTAGAGGGGCAGAATCATCTCCATTGACCTGCTGGCCACGCTTCTTTCGATGCAGCCCAGGATATGATTGGCTTTCGGGGCTGCGAGCACACATTGCCAGCTCACGTCCAGCTTTTCATCCACCAGTACCCCTAAGTCCTTATCTGCAGGGCTGCTCTCCATCCCTTCATCCACCAGCCTGTATTGATATTCCCTCTAGTGGATCAGCTGCACCACTCAGCTTGGTGTCATCTGAAAACTTGCTGAGGGTGCACTCAATCCCACCACGTCATTGATGAAGTTATTAAATAGTATTGGTCCCAGTATGGACCCTTGAGGAACACCACTTGTTACAGGTTTCCACTTGGACATTGAGCCATTGACTGCAACTCTTTGGATTCTTTGTGGGAAAAGAGATTACCATTGAAAACTGAGACAAAAAATGGTGGAGTACCTCAGCCTTCTCTATGTCAGTTGCCACTAGTTGTCTTATTTATCGAGGGGGTACATTTAATTGTTAACTGCTCTTGGTAAACAAATTGCGTGAACTCAGGTCCTTGGGATTTCTCCATCCTTATTAATACTAATTTATTTTGTATAGAACTTAAAAAGAAATCTCAGGACATCACCCAGTGTCTAGCCTGGTGAAGAATGTAGTGCAGAAATTTATAGAGAGGTAAAAGTGTTGCTTCCAAGATGAAAGAAATATTCAAGAATCAATTTCGTAGGAAAATCTGGGGGTTGTGATCTGTTAAATTGTATTGGCAATATTAACTGGTAACTCACCATATAACAAGTTATGGCCATTTGTCACAAATTTTCAATTTAATTATTAGTAGATGAAGCAAGAAGTAAGCCACAGAAAGAGCCCAATGCTCTGCTATATTTGACTGACAACCAAACAAATATAAAAAACTCCTTACTGGATCTATATACAGCAATAAATACAGTACAGAGTAATATTTAAATTACCACAATTACTCTTTTAGACCTGTCTAAACATACACTAACAGTGTAGAACATAATACTTTTCTTATAAGCCTATTTCTCTGCAACTTTTTAATTATCCTTCCACCTTAATTTACTATCAGATATATTTACTCAGTGCAAGTAATTTGTTGTTTCAGCAGAGCTGTTCCTCACTCTTTCTACAGAAAATACATAGAATTTTAAAATAACATGATGATACCTTGCAAAAATGGATGTTGAGAGTCTCACACAGGGCACCTGGCATACTGTGCAGAGGAAAGGAATAAAGTCTTATTTTCTTTTTAAAGTATTAATATCCAAAGAGCTAAAAAAGAAACTGGAACATTCCGCCTCTAACATGTCACCTCTTAAAGTTTCAGGTGAATGGAGGGACTGAGGAACTCAGGGTGTGGGTTATATTTTGATCAGAACTGAGAGCAAAGATGAAGGACAAAAGAGGGGTTGCAGGACAGATTGGATGACCAGAAAACCCAGAAAAACGCAAGTCTTCCACCTTTGAGTACATGCCAGGCATTTTTGCAGCTGTAACACCAAAAGGTGATGGAAAATTTTTGATGAAGCATTTTTTTTACTGGAAACTGAAGCTTTATTGGAACTGAATATTTCAGTTGGAACATGTCTATTTCAAGAAGGGAAGAGGCTGACCAAATAATTTTAACTTTTTTTTTTTCTTATTTTGCTAACACTGAGTGTTTTATTTTGGATTCTATATTTTCCATTTATTTCATTTTGGTTAGTGTATTACATGCTATATGTTGTGTCATACATATTTTTGACACTAAAAATGAAAACTTTCAATGAGTTTTTCTGGAACTTTTTGGTTTTTATTCCACTACAGTTTACAAAGAGATTTTTTTTCTTTAATATAATAGAATTTTCACCTCCTGATAATTTAAATAAATTCTCAGCTCAGAGAGCTCTTGAGCCTGACATCTACCAGGCTGTATATAATTTCAATGAAGACGGATCTTTGCATGATATTTGTACTTTGGAGTCTTGTCTTGTTTGCTCCTAGTTTTGTTATTTATGGTCAGTGTACCTGAGTAATTGTCTTTTTTCCCTACTAGACACTTGCAGTAAATGCAACCTACTTGAATATGTATATATATGTATGTATATGCATAGGCACTACTCTAGCCCTCTGACCGGCATAGTGTGTGTGTGTGTATTTTCATAGTTTGTTCCTTGCAGTCAATGACCTGCAAGCCATGGTCTGGTCTTGGGTTAAATCAGGGATATATTGGCCTCTTCTTACCTTTATGTTACTCTGTTCTTATAAAGGATTCAACAACAAGCCTTCTGGCATAACATGACAGTATTTTTTCTTTTTTTTTTTTTTTTTAAGGTAAGAAAGAGTTTAGCAGAAACAGAAGATCAGGTATCATAAAATTGATAAAAAACCAGATAATAATTTCATAACATGTTTAGTGGTTCAACATGTTCTTCTGAAATACTTCTGCATTTCTGCAAAACTTACTTTCTTTTGTCTGTGTCTCTGGCATGGACTCATAGTTCTGCGATACAAAGTGCAGTATTTGCACTCTTCCTGGATTTGGCTATGTCAGCATAGAAATCCCATCAAAGTTAACAACAAAACTTTTGTTTCTTGCCTCTGAATGCTTTTGCTTGTAAAACTGGGTTTTGCACTGGGTTTCTCTGTAATATTCCTCTCACATGAAGGAAGAACATTAAATGTTTGCTACTTTCAGCTAGGACAAACGTCCCATGTTTTGTTTGTAGAACACACAGCTCTGTCCCTCAAAGGAGTGAGATTTGTTCTTTAAGATCTGCTCCTATCCTACCGCCCTTCTTGCTGATTTTATGGGAGCTATAGGAGTGGGGCTGCTCCATGAGTTGGGATAAATTTGGAGCTGAGGAGGACCCCAGCATGGGCAATGCCCCTGACGAAGGGATGCCATCCAGCAGGGACTGAGCACAGTGGGCAGAGTATAGATGGTGACAGCCCCTGGGATGGTGAGTGGTGCCCCAGATTGAGGGTCCATCCAGGGGCTCCAGCCCAAAGCAAAAGGAAAGTGGGCAAGAGACAAAGCTAGATATACATCAGAGGCCCATACAGGAGGCAGGGCCACAGGCAGGGCGTGAGACCAGTGCTCCGACAGAGTTGCTGGAGCAGGAACTGACAGCTCTGGGATGAGCCAAATGGGGTTCTGGGCCATAGGCAGGGTGGCAGAGGCCCCAGGGGAGGCTGGGAAGGGATGATGAAACCTGTGAATGACCCCAGGGCCCTAACACTGATATGGGCAGATCCTAAGTTCTTGTTTCAAGGATGGCATGTATCTCTGGTGCTATATCCCCAGTTCAGGATGCAGGGCTCAACTTCCATTACTGGAATCTGCATGTGAATTAAAGGTCTAAATTTGCTGGTAGAAAGATGAGATCTGATCTGTTAAGATATCAGATAATGAAATCTAAAACTGTCTTAAAATTTGCATTTATAAGATTTCACACCAGGTGTTCCGTAGTCTCCTTTGGGAAATAAGAACTTATTGTACTCTGGCAAAGGGTGCTGCCATTGATTTTATTAAGATTAATCTAAAACTTAAAAATTATCTGTGTCATAAATTTCCTGAAGAAATCTGAAGAGGTATTTTTTTTGTTTGTTTGTTTTGTTTTTCTCCCCTTAACATCTGTTTTCAGCTGCCTTACTTCAGGTAAATATAAGTATCTAGGCAGTTATCTATAACCACTTCATATAGCAGCCTTCTTTTAATTTTGAGTTATCTCAAGATTGTTCTTTTCCCGGTGATTCATTTTAGTGTAAGACAAAAATATTTTATTTAGTATAACTTTAGCTATCTAAAAGTTAAAAGTCTAGATTAGTCATCAAGACACTCTCTAGAGTCAATGGAGAGGGATAAACATCTCAAAAGTGGTTTAATCCCATGTATTTTAGACATCAGAGCTATGATGGGCTGAATCATCCTTGAGGTAACCGTTCACAACACTAATTGTGAATAGCCTAAATGATAATTTAGGTATGAAATTTAACAAGTCCAAATGCTGGATTCTGCACCTAGGGTGGAGAAACTCTGGGCACAAGTATAAATTGGGAGAGGAGCGGCTGGAGAGCAGCCCTGCAGAAAGGGATCTGGATGTGCTGGTCAACAGCAGGGTCAGTATGTCAGCAGTGTGACCTGGCAGCCAAGAGGGCAAAACACAACCTGGGTGGCATCAAACACAGCATGACCAGCCGGTCAAAAAAGGTGATTATCCCGCAGTATTCAGCATTAGTGTGGCCTCACCTTGAGTACTGCCTGTAGCTCTGGGCCCCACAATTTAAGAAGGATGTCAAGGTCCTTGAATGCATCTAGAGAAGGGCAGCAAAGCTGGCGAAAGGGCTGGAAGGAATGTCCTATGAGGAGTGGCTAAGGACTTTGAGCTTGTCTAGTTTGGAGAAAAGGAGGCTGAGGGGCAACGTCATTGCACTCTACAGCTTCCTGATGAGGGGAAGTGCAGAGGTGCTGATTTCTTCTGCTGGGTATCCAGTGAACATGTGGGAAAGGCTCAAAGCTGTGCCAGAGGAGATTTAGATTGGACATTAGGAAGCATTTCTTTACTGAGAGGGTTGTCAAACAGTGGAACAGGCTTCCTAGAGAGGTGGTAAATGCCCCAACCCTGTCAGTGTTTAATAGGCATTTGGACAATGCCCTTAATAACATGCTTTAACTTTTGGTCAGCCCTGAAGTGGTCAGGCAGAGGGACTAGATGATTGTTGTAGGTCTCTTCCAACTGAAAATATTCTATTCTATTCTATTCTATTCTATTCTATTCTATTCTATTCTATTCTATTCTATTCTATTCTATTCTATAATTTATAGAAACCCCCCTATTTTAAAATGGATGAACATATAAGATAAAAGTAATGTAAAGATATTTTTTAGTTTGCAATATGGGTGCTTAAACTGAATTCTTGCATATCTACTTATACATCTGACATTTTTATATCCATTTGTAGTGGAATATATTTTTCTGTAGTGCACCTTTTCAAATTTTTTTTTTGTTTGGAAAAAAAATCTTGTAATTCTATGTATTCGTATCTGAAGTGTATGAGAAAAAAAGAGTGCATATGCTGCGAGTATAACTGAGGTTTTAGCTGAGTTCTCTTGAATCTGCTTTAATTCTCTTCTCAAATAAATTTCCCACTAGGATAACCCACAAAATTGCATAAAAGCACTCTCAAATCAAAACAGACAAGGCAAATGGAAAAATGCACTTCAGTAAGAATAGCTGGACAGTATGTTATATTATGAAATATGATAGAATGATGTGTATTTTTAAAGAAAGCTGCATTACATTCCTTTATATTATTCCACTGTACTCTATCATTGTCACTTTTAAACTAGAAATTACCCTTTGGTGGTTCTCATTCAAGTAGCATGATTTGTTTGTGCTTGCTATAAACTAGCCCTTATCTATCAAGCTAATGGACCTAAGTGTATGTTTTGGTACCTAAATATTCATGCCTAAATGCAGAATTCTAAATTTAAGCATAAAATATGAAAATTAGTTTCCTTAAAATATATTTTAAAAGCCAGACTCAGAGATTATAATATGTTTCAGTTTTACTAAAAAAGGTATTCTAAAACGCTGTCTTTTGAGTGTACATCTATCTCTTGCATGCACTTTGTTGTGCATAAATATGAATTGAAAATTATGCAAAATAGTACTTTTGAGAGGCCAGAATGTTTGTTATTCATGGCTATCACAATCCATTCACGTATAGCAAAAAGTTTTGAGCTTACTTGGTAGTTTAGTGTTGTAAGTTTTGCATTTAATGAAAACTGAGAAGGGTTATTTTTCAGTCTGTTGTTTTATATAATAAAGCATTAATAATTCAATGCTAAAGAGCTGAGGTACTCTCCTTTTCATTTCTCCTTTGTCCTGAGTGTGATGGTACTGAGTATATACAATTCCAAATATATTGTGCTCATGTCATCAGTCGTTATATGACAAAGTCTGCAGAGCCAGCTTCTCTAGCTTTTACAGTTTAGTGCTATCGCATCAGAGCTGTAAAAGATGCCCCAAACCCAGGCTTATACTCTCTGTTTTTCATAATGCAGAAATAGATGCCCAAGTTAGGATTGCTTGCAGTCTGGACAAGGTCTTCTATTTCATCTCGAGACTCTGAATCTAACACAGATAAGGAACATTTGTGGGACCCTGTATTGCTATGAGGTATTCAGTGGTGGAGCATTGACTCACATTATGTTCCTCCTAGGATGAACAAACTCTAGTGATCTGAATCAAGAATGGAAAGCAGCCTGCATAATATTACACAACAGCTTTTGAAGGGGTTCTCTTCAGAGCTTTGTTTGGTTTGATCCACTTGACAAAGTGGCAACAAACTGAACACAGATATTTCTGTGGCTGTTTCCAGTCTCTCGATGTTGTTTCAATTTTGTACGCTCACTTCACCTCCAAGACCTCTTTTAGGTAGCAAACCGTCCCTTTCATATAGTACTTAACTGCTTAACTGATGACAAGCTCTTTACTTTACTTGTTGACCAGCAAGTTAGTTCTGGGGCTCCCACCTCCTTCCACATTTATCAGTGTGTCAGCTAATGACTTGGTGCCTGCTTTGCAGTCTCCTGCTAAAACAACAATAGCTTTGTGGTTTTCACAGCTGTTACTACTGCAACAGCTGAATTTTTTCCAAGAAGCCATAGATAGGATAGAGGCAGGGAGAAAAGAAATAATGCATATACTTTGCACTGTGCTGTTTTTTCTTCCCAAGAAATCCAATTTCTAAAGAATCCATTTTCTTTACTAATATGTCACTGATGCTAAAAAATGTACATGTAAAGAAAGAAAGGTATTGCATAGATTAAGGTGAGCCATTCTCTTTAATAGTGTTGCTTCTGTTTTGCAGTACAAGAAATTGCTAAAGTTCAGCAGAGACAATGAAGAATATATTGAGAACATCCTTACTGAACAGTCAGTCTGCCCAAGTGTGTAAACTACCCAGAATAAAAATCAGAAAATATCACAACAGAAAATTGTGTCAATCCATTTTGTTTACCTGAAAGGATTAATTACCTGAAATGATTAATTTTCAAATGTTTTTTGTCTTAAAGAATTTGCATTTACCTATGTTGATACCTTATATCAAAATACTAAAATACTTAGTTTGAACGTATTCATTTTTGAGTCATAACTTCTCCACAATTATGAATTTTTAAGTCATAGTAGTTATTCAAAACAGTTTATTTAATCCATGTACAGTATGTCTACACAAATACCCTTCAGATTTGGTTAGATGATAGCTTTCCCAAACACTCATTTTCTGTGTTCTATTTTTATGTCCTATTGAAGATTGCCCACATCTATGTTTATTTCATCTAATTTTAGGCACTTATCTGAGGTACTTGTTGAGAACGTGGCATGTAATTAACCATATAGTCTTCCTGTGTCTCAAAAAGAAGCATCTAAAAATGAGGAACGCAATCTCAAGAGTGCTGAATAATGTCCTGTAATTACCTGGTTTTCTATTTGCAAGAAAAGCCAAGCTAACTGAGCTCCTAACTTTGAAACCTCACTCTATACAGGACAAGAAAAGCTTGCTTTTCTTGTCACTGTTTTCAGCAAGAGAACTAAAATGTCTGGGAATAAAGGAAATAAATACCTTTTGAAAAATTGTTGATATTTCCATAGTTAGGAACACTGTAAAGACTTGAGAAATTTTTTAGTTTGATGAATTTTGTTCATTTCTTCTTCTTCTTTGATTTCTTCCCATTGTCATGGTTTAGTCCCAACCGGCAACTGGTCACCACACAGCCGCTCACTCACTCCCCTTCCTCAGCTGGACAGGAGAGAGAAAATATGATGAAAGGCTCGTAGGTCGAGACAAGGACATAGGGAGATCATTCACCAGTTACCATCATGGGCAAAACGGACTCGACTTGGGGAAATTAGTTTAATTTATTGCCAATCAAAATCAGAGTAGGATAATGAGAAATAAACCCAAATCTTAAAAAAACAACACCTTCCCCCCACCCCTCACTTCTTCCCAGACTCAACTTCACTCCTGATTTTCTCTACCTCTTCCCCCCCGAGTGGCGCAGGGGGACGGGGAATGGGGGTTGAGGTCAGTTCATCACACGTCATTTCTGCCACTCCTTCCTCCTCACACTCTTCCCCTGCTCCAGCGTGGGGTCCCTCCCACGGGAGACAGTCCTCCACGAGCTCCTCCAACGTGGGTCCTTCCCATGGGCTGCAGTTCTTCACGAACTGCTCCAGCATGGGTCCGTTCCACGGGGTGCAGTCCTTCAGGAAAAGACTGCTCCAGCGTGGGTCCCCTGTGGGGTCGCAAGTCCTGCCAGCAAACCTGCTCCAGCGTGGGCTCCTCTCTCCATGGCTCCACAGGTCCTGCCAGGAGCCTGCTCCAGCATGGGCTTCCCACAGGGTCACAGCCTCCTTCGGGCATTCCTGCATGGGGTCCTCCATGGGCTGCAGGTGGATATCTGCTCCACCATGGACCTCCATGGGCTGCAGGGGACAGCCTGCCTCACCATGGTCTTCACCACGGGCTGCAGGGGAATCTCTGCTCCGGCGCCTGGAGCCTCTCCTCCCCCTCCTTCTTCACTGTCCTTGGTGTCTGCAGAGTTGATTCTCTCACATATTCTCACTCCTCTCTTCCCCGGCTGCCCTTTCCCAGTTTTTCCTCCCCTTCTTAAATATGTTATCACAGAGGCACTACCACTGTTGCTGAGTAGCTCGGCCTTAGCCAGTGGCAGGTCCGTCTTGGAGTCAGCTGGCATTGGCTCTATCAGACATAGGGGAAGTTTCTAGCAGCTTCTCACAGAAGCCACCCCTGTAGCCCCTCCCACTACCAAAACGTTGCCATGCAAACCCAATACACCCAGTCTTTAGGTTTATTATATACGACTTAAAGATAAAAATCTTTAAATTTGGTGAAAAAAAGTGAAATTATGGCTTCAAGATGGGTACTTCTAGACATGCATGGAAAAGAAGGATCTATTGGTAGTTGCAGAGCATGGTTGGGTGGGTTGTACAAGTGGACCATATTACATCATCTTCAAGATCCTGCCTTTTCTGTCCAAGCTTTACAATTAATTACATAACAAAAGACTTAGATAGAATCACATAATTTTTTTTTAATGAAATGCTTGTCTTTATGCTTTAACACATTATAAAGAAAAGAAATTGAGAAAAAGGAAGAGACATTATATAAGCTCTCTAAGGTCATATTTCCATTCTGATCTTGGCAACCAGATGTATAGATGTTGTAACTGTGTAGAATTACCCATTTTCTTCAAGATATACCACTTACCTTTCTATCAAGGGAAAAACCAAGAGGTAGTGACTTCATCTTCCTGATGTTAAAAAAGTGGAACATCTTGCAAAAACACTGTAAAAACTTCATTCCATGATATAATGATAGAAATCCTCCTTAAAATGTACCAGTTGAAGCTATCAGCTGTATATTCTTGGTACCCTTACATCTTTTCCTTTCACAGTGTTTATTATCAGCCCAAGTTTGTGGATTGCCATTGAAAATCAGGATTTGTCATCTTCAACCTTTATGAGTAAGTACGGTATTGTTTTTCCTTTTTTCCTTTAAATAGAGAGTTGTAAAATTTTATGTGATCCCCTATTGGCTATATGTCAATTTCTGTAACAATGAATATAATTTAATTTCCCCCCTTTACTTTTTCTCCTGTTCTGTACCTGCTCAGTTCCATTATTCTCAGGTTCTTGAATTAATCATTGATCCGCATTTAGTTGATGATAACTATTTTTATCTTGTTCTATCTCCAGTTTCTACTAGCAATGATAATAATGAAAATTAAATACATTAGTATTTGGTCAGAATCTCTTTTGGTGTAGTATAGTTGGAAGAGTCGTAAAGATGGTAAAGCTCTTCATCTGTTGCAGCGAACAAGGAACTTTTACAGTATTTGCGGTTCTGGCAAGGATATAAACCACAATGCAGTAGCCAATATTTCTGTAATTTGCAATTTTGTATGAAATAATTTTAAGTTTTTAAACTAATTATGGTGTTCAAAAAGCCTCAAATCTGCATAATTTTCACATCAACAAGTTCTAATTATTAGCTTCCTCTGTCCTTATGCAAACACAGGTGACAGTTTTAGGATGCAGTGTGAAGGTTTTAAGAAGTGGTTCAATTGTATTCCTCCACATCTAAGTGGTTCTATTCTCTCCCACTATATCTATAGAAAAAATCTTATTATACTTACAGAGATCTGTGGGCTTCTGTGTTAATAACCTAATTTGCTTATTCTGTCCTTAATTGGTTACGATAAGAAACCGTGTAATGGCAGAATAATTTAAGTGGTTCTATTAGTCTCTTTTGAAGGAACCATTGATTTTTAATGCTATTACTTCCTAAGCTCAATTTACCAAGGTTTTATTTACCATTAGCTTCTAATCCTTGCAAGTTAATGCATTTATTAACCTCTGGAATCCTGAGAGTCTGTGTTAACAAAAGCGATGAGTAAAACTCAAACTGTTTGGCTTGAATTTTATATGCTACATGCAAAGCATAATTCAGGAACATTCATTTTTAATATTTCTTAAATTAAAGAGGCTCTGTTTCAGGAACACCGATATAAGGAGGTAGCAGAGCGCTACAAAGATGGATTTTGCTATATTTTTTTCCAGTCCTTCCCATTTCACTTCTCTCTTTTGACCAGGTCATCAATTAGAGCGAGCTGCTAACAGATATTACTTTCTTTTCCCGCAGTCAATTTTATGATAAGGATTCCTAGTCTGGCATGCAGCCAGACTGAGGGTTAAAAAAGGATTGGTTAAGTAGTAAATTCAGCCCTCCTCCAATCGTTGCGTTAATCCCCAGCCTATGCAATCACCCTGTAAGAGGTAAAGATATGGAGTTAATAACTGCCTTCAAGATATCTGATCTGGTAACTCTCAGAAGGGGTGGACTGCTACTGCAGATTCTTATGATCAATTATATTTTTCATTAGATTTCATTAGATAGCAAGTTCCATATATTCCCTGGTCAGTAAGTATTTTTCGCTATTTACTTAGCAGTATCGTGGAACCTTGTTAGCTCAGCTTTATTTTGAACGTTGTTCTCATTCTCCTTGGAGTAGGAGCAGCCCACAGCGTAGCCCATCAGACCTGACAAGGGGTTTTTGGAAGCTGTCATAAAATGCATTAATAATGGTTATTATTATTCACTTACCCTACTCACTTTTCTCAACAGAGGCATGCCTTCATAAGCTGCTTTCCTTGCCCAAATCCTGCCATGCAGCAGCCTTTTGTTTCTTTCTGGTGACCCAAACAGAAAGTGCTTTATGATCAACTGGCTATTGCTGAGGACAGTTTGAGAACTATGGAAGAAACTGCAGATTCCTTCCCCAGGTCTCTCAGCCACTGTGCTCTGAAAGTGGGTTCTACAAATCTGACGTAGGAAAGGAGTAATTTTTGACAAACCCTGAACACAAGGGAAGGGATGAGACAGCTTTGTCTGGACAACTTGAAAGGCTGGAGAGTGGTATGTGTCTGCAGTCGTTATGTTCACTGAAAATTAAAGCCTTTTCTGCAATGTTGCTATAAATGCCCATCTGATATTAGGATTAACCACATAAATTTCTTTTTTTTTTTTAAATTATTTGTTATCTTTTTGACCATAACAGATTGGTTAAATCCCCTTCTTTGAAATTTTAATCTGAAAATACTCATCATTAAAACAGTAGACAAGGAAGCAATACGTTTGTCTGGGAAGTAAGAGACTGAAAGATGTCCTTCACAGCCTCACTCTTTGCGTGTTTTATGCTGTGGTTGTGGTTTAAAATGGACTGGTGGCCCTTAGGAGTTCGCTGTCATGGAGGGTGACTGAAGCATGTAAACATGGCCTTTCTTGAGTCTGTATCTGGTATTATAAACTTTTCGTAGTTGGTTGGGCTTGGTGGCTGCATTTCAGCAGAAGGAATAGAAAGAATGGCTGATTGATCTTTACTTTCAGCTATTTGGTGGCCCAGATAAGTAATATTGTAGCCTTTTTAGCTGAAGCTAACACAGAACCTAGTTCTCACATGTTCAGGAAAATGCTGCAATGACCAGTCTCTCATATAAAAGTTGGGAACTGACGTTACTTCCTTCCACACTTTTGAATGAAAGTGACACAAGTGGATATGCTTTGTACTGAATTCAATGACTTGTCGTGTACTGGTGGGTGTGAATGCACACAGCATTTTAGTCTTTTTAGGAGATGTTGATACAGAGAGGTGTGAACCTCAAATTTGCGTATTGCTAAGATAGTTGCTGTGACGGTCAGCTTATCCAAGATGGTAGCACCTTGTACATGCATAAAGCTTTCAATATGTAATTAATTATACAGGCAAAATCATAGGTGATACACAATCTTATCCCAACACAGGTGCCTTGAGTTAGATGGCCCATACCCTAAAAGTGACTGTTTCTCTTCATTGCCTGGGAAGGAGACCCAGACGACAGGTTTAAACAGATATGCCCACTTGATAAACACGATACATCCCACTCTTGGTATCCAGAAGGTGTCTTTTTGGATCTTGTTCTTGATCATGTAAATTAACAGTCCAAGTCCTTAAAGATATTTAAATAGTAATAAGTGACAACTGGAAGCAGAAATTTGGAAGTAGATACTAAAGTCATGGTGTCTGAATGACATTTATTAAATTTTATTAGACATTCTTCATCCTCACAGAGCAGCTGGGCAAAATAGAAAGAACTAATTTACTCAATGCACAGACACCACATGGCCAAACAGATCAACATCTGGAACAAAGATAGGTGCACACAAGGTCAGGGTGTAGTGTAGATTTTGTCTGAATCAGAAATATTTCAAAGGCTTAACTCAAATAGCTTAAAATGTGGGCACATTAAATTGGTTTAGCTTAAAATGAGTTTTGGTTAAAAATGAGTTCTTTAGTTTTAGTGATATCTGCTTTTCTTTAAATGAATCTGTGAATATGGGTGTAGAACTGACAGCCGACTATCACCTGCTGTTTACAGATCTGGGGTACATGCCTGTTTAGCTTAAATTAAAATGTTCATTATTACCTTGTTTTTCAGGGCGGTGTAAATCATGCACACGGATTACCCCGTAATTCAGTGACGCTCATCTGACAGGATAATTTAGTAAATGTTCACAATTTAGTTGCAGCTCTGAAACCCAGGTAATTAGCTCCTGTACTGGCTTTAGTAGAAGCATATTTTCAAATTAACTAGGTTGATTTTGAGGGTGGTCTTGAACTGATAATAAAGCTAAGACTAAATCTATGCTAAATAAAATAAGGGTGGTCCACACTGCCTAATTCTTACTGCAGTCCCTGGATTGCGCCAAAAGGCCTTGACCAAAAGCAAGCTGCTCTAGGAAGGACTAAGTCCTAAATGATGTAAAGCAAGTCAGTGCCCATTAGCCTTGACCTCTTTTATTCAGCAGTAAATACCCAGCCTCTGACTCTACAGATGGTAATGGCTGGCTTAACTAAGTTGTCTCTTAAACTAGTTTGCATTAAATTGGTGGTTGGTTGGACCAAGCTGATATTAACTCATTTTTTTCCTTCAACGAAAGAATGACTGTTGGAATTCAATCTTTCCTGACAGCCCAGAAAGCATGTCATCTGTAAATTTTCAACTATTTTTGATTGACTCATTTATTTCTGTTTAAAAGGCTCATTCATAGTGTATGTTGTCATGTTTCTACTGTTTTTTTATTACTATGTTCTGAGGATTTATTTGACAGTTTTCAAATCTAGTACCAAATTAATGTGATTTATTTCAATGTATCAGCTTCACAGTTCATGAATTTGTGGTTATTCTTACTAACTTTTCAATATACCTATTCCTTGAAAATTACCAGCCTCTATAATATCCAATAAAAATTATATACCAACAGAAAACATAATCATCTAGATTCAGGGCTTCTTGTTGTTTGTGCCCAATTTGCTCACTACAGGAAGTCACAAAGTCATGAGGTGAGAAATACTTCAGAAATACTTACAAACTATGAGAGGCATTTGCAAAAACATTTGCTTAAATTGAAAATATGGTATGAACTCTTGGTATAAATGACTGATAGGTTTTCAAGCTTTTTTAAAATGAAACTTGCTTTGGTATCGGACACACAGTGCTCTAAGGTACCCTGAATGTTCTTGGCAGAGAATGGTGTTCAGGACTATTGGGTCAGCTGGTGACATTGCTGCAAACTCTCTATTGCTTGTTCTGAAAGGCACACTAGAGTGCTCTGAACTAGCACAATATCAGAGAACAGTAATAGACTTCAGAATGCCCAGCATTTTTGCACCAGACCAGTGTTGATGTGGAGAAAAAGTGAGCTAAGCCTCTTTTAAATTCGAATTAGCACTTCTAAACCTGACAAGCATTTTTCTGGAAAGTGTAATTACTTTGAGAATAACAGTATGAAAGCCAAATGTCAGATGCTGAAACATGTTCCACACTGCTTTGTTTGCTTTTTAGCATTTCAGGAATTTCACTTAAAATTTTCATTGTTGGTTACTTAGAGATAAGCAGGTACTTGACTTACTTTCAGAAGTATGAAGTCATTGGATTGATACACATCATTGGGCAAAAGAAATAAGGGAACAAACTGAAAACATTTCTAATTCTATTTCTGTAATAAACACTGGGAATAGGAAGGGGAATATACAGAATTAAAAAACCCAAACCAAAACCCCCACCTTTTCTTTATAATTTATCAAGGAAAATGCCAAGGAAAAAAAAATATTATAGCAATATTTGTTTTATTTTATTTTTAAAAGTATTTGCATTTATAAGTAAATTACACCCAACCCTTACTCTTCAATGCACATTTCAGTGTTGAAAACTGGGCACCCCAGAATTAGGGTGACATATATGACTGTGGTAAGGTAAAATACTATGGAAAAACGTATGCAACAAGGAAATTCTGCCAGCAGGCCTTTCGTGTCTTGGCAGTCACATGTAAGTCAGTAACAGCAGAACAAGGACACTTCAGCTTCTCACTTCTGCAAACTCAGTTACAAAGGAGTGAATATGTCACAGGTTACTGCACAGTCTTGGGAATAGTCCAACGTACTGGTCAATAAGGCATAACCCCAATTTATCAACAACATGATCTCGGTTAATATGTCACAAAGTCCATATCATGACAAGAAATTCAATATAATTCTAGAAGGCAGCTGTGGTGCTGCACCATGTAGTGATCAAGCTCTGCTTGTTGTTGGAATGACTCTTCAGGGCAGTAAGACTAGAGAAGAACTAGAGCTTCAGAGAATAGAAGTAGTAAGCTATAGGGACAAATGATAGAAACTGTTTTCAGTACATATACTTTGCTAGAGAAACTCAGACCTGTTTACTTATGGCTATAATAATATAAACAATCTGGTTAGAAATGTGATTTTTTTGAGTGTCTGTGTGCATAAGAGCATTATACTCAAGATCTCTCGAGTGAATTTATGACATTATACCGGGCTAGAAATATATGATACCATGTAACTTATCTGCCTTACTCCAATTTAGCTACTGCATTTTGTCCAATTTGAACAAACATAATTGCCTCCACCCAGGGAGATTGTGGTATGTAACAACAGCTATGCGGCTAGCATGGTGTTATGTTGACATGTTGGAAATGATTTATGATTGTGAAGTAGGAGAAAGTGGGCTATAATGGACACAAACTCAGTCCAATTAAGAAAAAAGTAAGTAAAAGAATTTTGATTTATCATTATGCTTCTAATTTTTCATAGAGTTACTATGAATGGGCATCAAAAATTGTCACAAAATGTGTGTACAACAATTAATATTGGGTTTTATGTGCCCTCTTTTGTGCCTTACAAGGAAAATGAGCATATTGATAAGCTCACATATTTTTCACCAAAAGGAGTTAAGTCAAGACAGCCAGCCTTATTCATCCTTGTGAATGTATGTTAGCTATTTGAGCTGAGCTTTCATGGAGTTAAAAGGTGTAGAACTACACCCCTTTCTATTTCAAAAGTATATTTTCTAAAAAAAGGGGTGGACTGGGTATCCCAGATAGAATCATAGAATCATTTAGGTTGGAAAAGACCTTTAAGGCCATCAAGTCCAACCGTTAAGCTAACACAACTAAGTCCACCACTAAACCATGTCCCTAAGCGCCTCATCCACACATCTTTTAAATACCTCTAGGAATGGTGACTCCACCACTTCCCTGGGCAGCCTGTTCCAATGCTTGATAACCCTTTCGGTGAAGAAATCTTTCCTAATATCCCATCTAAACCTCCCCTGGTGCAACCCCCTACGTCTTTGCTGCCACATGGGTCCTCATCCCCTACTTCCGCTGAGATGGCAGTCCAAAGGTCCTTGCCAGCATACCACCCCTCACACACTGGCACGCCACCCACAGGCTTATCTTCAGCGAGCCTTCAGCGAGATATACAGATGCACTCCATTTTACTTGATAATACTAAGTTAAAATGCAGTTTACAGTTCAGCTGTAAGTGTGAGATGGAATGACTATTTTTTCTTCTGTTTCAGTTACTTATATAAATATGTATGTAGCCATATTTTAGAAAGCCAGATATATTTTAATAAAAATTTTGCAAAAATCAAAGTCATTTTTTAATTGTGATTCAGTACAGTAGGTGAAAAGCTAGTGACTGCAACGCAAAACTTTCCTTTCTTAGGTTAATACCATGAAGTTGATGCAAAGAGCTTTTCTCAGCCTTGCTTCAGATTATAGCTTCTGATTTTCATGAACAAGTGGTATATACAATCTTTTGGCACACAGCTCACAGTGTACTAATGTCATTTGTATCTATCTCAGTGCTTTAATATTTAGTTCTTAATATCCTGAATCAAAAGCCTACCTAAAGTAGAATGAAGTCTCCTATAGGCCTTTGCATTGATATTTGTAAACATCCCCAGTGGAGGGCAGCAAGAAGTTTTGCTAGTTTATCTTCTGTGACAGAAGCTACAAAATTCTTTGTGCTTTAAATGATGGCAAGGTTTAGTTATATCACAATTAGGATTGTTACAGCTATGTTTTACAATGCTTCCAACAATCATCTGATATTTAACTGACAGTATCTGTCCTTGTAAATCTTAATTAAATGCTTTCCCAGTTTCTAAATTTAAAGAGTCATCTATCATATCTCAGCAGTAGTGTCTCTGTCCATGAAACCCTCCTCTCCATTAACATGCAGCATATACTACCAGTGAAATTCATGCTGTGGTCACCTTCACAAGCAATGGTCATATTGGAAAGGTGGAGTTATTCCGGCAGCATAATATCTTCTGTCAGGAAAAACTGGGTTATTGCCTCCCTTCTCACCCCTGCATACTGCCTAGAATTTTTCTTCTTCTACAGGATTAACTTCAACATTCATGATGCTTCGAACAATTAATACAAGGTAGGATTTGAGAAAGTAGATCATTGGCCAAGACTGTACAGTCATGATGTGTAGAACCTATGGTTGCCTGACTGTATCACTATGAAAGTCAATTAAAGAATAAATCATGACATGCACTCACTGTTAAAAGATTAACTCTATAAAATGTATTTATCAGCATTTTTGATAATGAGTATGTCACAACATGGGGCTAGAGACAGGAAAAAAAGAACTTGAGAAGGTGAGGATTTGAAAAAGACGTGAAGAAGATAACTAGCAGAAGGATTGGGAGTGAAAAATAATGAATTAGGAAAATAAACAGTCAGAGTGGTGCTATTTTTCACATAATCACTACAGTCACACAAATCAAAAAACAAGTGAAGGGTTTTTGTCATGAAAAAAGATAACAAATATTACTCTTGAATGTAAATTCTTAACATGTGACAGCACTAGTCCACTTGAAAAACCTCAAGGTCACAAACTTTCCAGCACTGTGATGTTGTAAGCAGCCTTTAAAGAGCTGGCATGTAATAACTGTGAAGAGCTGCAAGATAGTGGAGTCAGTGCCACGTGCAATGACTAGGAAGGAGAGCTAACCAGACAAAGTTGTTCCTTCATTGCTTTTAATGTTTTTTCATTTTAAGTTTCTTCAGTCAGTTCACAGCTATAATAATTTCATACTGCCATCCTCTTTCTCCAGAAAACGTTTGACCATTTCAGTGGAAGTGACTCCAAACTATAGTTCACTCTCCTGCACGCTGCTTCGTGATTTGTTCAGCTAGGTGATGATAAGTGGAGATGCAGCTAATTGAGTTCTACCGCCACACAGTTTCATAAATGCTTGTCTAATCATGCTTCAGGTGTGGTTTAATTTTTAGTGAGCCTAGTTCATTCCCTTTGAAAGAATCTGTGTACATACCATGAGACACTTAGAGCAAGATAATGTGTAGTCTGAACTCTTCGATATCGAAGTGACTTTGCAGTGTTAGAATTGACTAATGCTTGTACAGATGCTCTGCTACCATGCCCAGGTTTGGCAGCCCTCCAACTGTCACTTGCTCTTTTGCATCTTGCTGGAGTCAAAGGCAGATTTCCATGTGACTTCTTTATTTTCATATGGTTCATAGGTTCATATGGACTGTGTACCACCTTTCTATTTAAATATTGTATGACAGCCAGATTTGGAGCATATGTTTGCATGTTCCTGGCATCAATGGCATTGATCCACACCCTTACAATATTAAAATTTCAATACAGGTAAGGCAGCGCCCTGGCGGACAATGACCAGGAATGATCTGCAGGAGAGCAGTGGCCAAGGAACATTCCCAGCTTGTGGGTTTGAGATGTGGATATGTAGTTTGGTGAGGCAAAAGTGCTTAGCTGTATGAACGCATGACATGCCAGGCTAGCTGACATCAAGAGCAGTTTCTGATTTGTTTTATTTGCTGATAGAGGTGCAGCAATTTTTAGTTCATTCTCCTACCCCAAGGCAAGTTCTGATGAGAAAGAAATCTTATTAGTGAGCTGAACTATCTGACAAAAGTTTGAAGCAATTCAGAAGATGGTGATGTGGTCATCAAGTATTCATCTTTTTGTGATATTTTATGGGGAATTCAGAATTATTATTCAAAAAACTTCTGAAGTATTATAAGACACAGACATTGTTTGAGAAATGGTGGTTGGGTGTCAATCATTTTGTGCAGAAGTAGGAGCAGGTTAAAGTTTTTTCCCTCAAACCATATGCTTGAAACATGAATGGAAGCAAAGGGATTGTTTCTAAAACACATTTGCTTTGGGAATTTTTACATTCTCTACCTGGAACCAGCTTTAACTCCTTCCAAATAATTTCTTTTTCGTTATCATTTCTTATACCATCCTCTTCTTGCTATTTTTGTAACACCTTCTCTCTTACCATATGTCCAAGTTGCAATGTACTATTAACGTAATTGAATTTGTTACTGTAAAAAGAAAATACCTTCCAAATTAATTTTGTTCAGTGTTTGGTTAGTGCTATGGCTGAAATTATGGACTTAACAGAATTTCTGGGACACGTTTCATAGCTGTGTATACAATATTTTACCACAGCATTTATTGCACAGCATTTTATCTGGAATTTTTATCTGGTACAAAGACTTGCATTTCAGCAGTAGATAAACTCTTTCGGGGAAACATTTCACAGCTTAAACTTGCATCTAGATGAAGAATTACAGAGATAGTAAGGCACCAGGGGAGCAAATGGTGGAGAATATTTTTAATCCCTGAGGTTCTCAGCACTAATAACAAAAATCTATTAATTTTACTTCGAGCATTGCACAGGATATAAAATGGCCCTTAAGCAGAGCTAGACTTCTGTTTTGGTTATAATTTTTTTTTTTGGATTTTTTTTACCTGACTCTGAATATGCAGTTATAATTGCTAATATTCTGGAGCATGTTCCCTGTGAGGAAAGACCGAAGAAACTGATCTTGTTGAGCCTGGCAAAGAAAAGGTTTCAGGGGGGGATCTAATAGCTTTCCCCCAAAACCTATGAGAAAGGTACCAAGAGGATGGATCGAGGCTCTTCACAGTGCTGAATGGTGTAAGGACGAGAGACAGTGGGCATAAACTGAAACAAGGAAGGTTTAGGCAGAATATAAGGAGAAACTTTTTCACCATGGGGATAGAAAATAACCAACAGGTTGTTCACTCTTCATCCTTAGAAGCTTTTTCATGGCCTGACTGGTTAAAGCCCTGAGCAACATGGTCTGATTGCATAGCTTACCCTGCCTGGAGGAGGAGGTTGCACTTGATCCCTCCTGAGGTATTTTGTGGGTAAATGACATCACTGAGTATCTTTCTGGTCTGAGTGGGCTCATTCTTTTTTTTGTAGGAACTTATATCAGTGATCTCTTCCAGACAAGCAGTTTCTGCATATATGCACACGTGAGTTCTAACCTGACCTCACAACCCCACCACAGTTTCCAGAACTATCATGTCAGCCATGTTCCTTCAGTAGCTTGGGAGTTCCTTCAGTGGCTTGGGTTGCTTGTCAAGGAGTGACTCCTGCCAGTCAACCAACCATTTCTTGTGAGCCAATCAAGTGTATACTTCCAGGCTCTCCCAAAAAGCTGGGCACAGAACTTGCATCCATTTTTCAAACATTATCAAATAGTACCAAAAAAGCTCATTGCAGCATGGTTCCAGAATGTGGCATAAGTAAGATAGAAAATATCTTACTGTTTCTAAATTATTCTAATACTGGGAAGGAAGAAGAGCTGAAAATGTTATGCCAAAACTTAGGGTGATATATTCTATCTTTGATATGTGTAAATCAGTAAAAATGTGTAAAGAGTAATAGCTTCTTGTTACTTTTCTCATCTCCCACAAGCCCAAAATCTTAACTGGTCTGGCACTCAAAGATAAGTGTGTTACTGGTTTTCCAATCCCTATGACTAGGTAGCTAGAGGAAGCAAAAATGAATGTCTTTGGTGATTTTTCTAGGAGTTTCAAAGGTCATGAGTGAGGTATCTCTGGAATGGAGTTCCTGTGGGCTCAGAAGAGGAAGAATAAAGGGCTGATTCAATACAGCTCAAGACATTATAAAAGTGCTAAGGATGAATGGAGGCATCTGTTGGAGACTGCTTTACCTGAAAACAGCTGTAGCTATCTCTTTCCTGTCTACCATTGAAAGGCAGCTCAGACAGCCTACCACTCTTGGTAAATGTTACATACCGTATCTCACACTCACCTCACATCAAACAGTGTGAAAGTGACTTCACAACGAAGAGGTGCATTTTTCTAAGGTGCATCACTCCACAAGTTGCTATAAAGGGACCATATATAAAGCCTGAAATACACATAGCAGTGATTTTGGCGGCGTATAGTTGTAACAGCAGTAGTAATGGGGGTGGAAAGGAAAATAAGCAGAGGAAGCATTCTTTTAAGCACCCTCCCTAGATAACTCTGTGCCTAGATGTAAGTTGGATTTCCAAACAGACATGTATTTTCACCTTCTGACAATGTGTATGTCTGTGAAGGTTCTTGGATATATTTACACTGTCATCTATTTTGTGTCAAACTGACATCTAAAAATACCTGAGGAGATTCACATGTTTGTGCTTTGGTGCTTTATTTATTTTTAGAAGTTGCATATTCAAAAAAAGCTTGCTTGGAAAGTAGTCAATGAGTATTTAACAGAACTATCTCTAAAATACCATAATTTCCATAAAAACATGGATAGTATTCTGGAAACAGTCATGAAATATTTGATGATATATTTTGTTCTCAAGCATGAGAAAGTTCATGAAATGTCACAGCAATGCTCATGAAATATTCCATGAAACACTCATGAGAAATCTCTCTGAAATTGTCATGTAAGATTCATGATATTTTCATGAAATATTAAGCAACGTATAAAGAAAAAAGCACACTGAGCTACAACTACAGTGAAATACCACATGAAACAAAATATCCATTCATGGAAATTTCCAGAAGAACTGCTCACAGAATCACAGAATAGTTGAGGCTGGAAGGGACCTCTGGAGGTCATCTGGCCCAAGACTTCTTCTCAAGCAGGGCCACCTAGAACAGGTTGGCCAGAACCATGTTCTCCAAGGATGCAGACTCCACGAGCTCCCTGGGCTACCAGTGCCCTCAGTCAGCCTCACAGTGAAAAAGTGTTTCCTTATGTTCAGAGGGAATCTCCTGTGTTTCAGTTTGTGCCCATTGCCTCTGGTCCTGTCACTAGACACCACTGGAAAGAGCCTGGCACCATCCTCTTCACACTCTCCCTGCAGGTATTTATGTATTCTCCTCTAGGCTAAACAGTCCCAGCTCTCTCAGCCTTTCTTCACAGAAGAGATGTTCATCTTTGTTGCCCTTCATTGGACTGTGTCCAGTATGTCCTTGTCTCTCTTGTACTAGGGAGCCCAGTAAGAGGACACAGCACCCCAGGTGTGGCCTCACCAGTGCTGAGTAAAGGGGAAGAATCACCTCTCTCCACCTGCTGGCAATGATCTGCCTAATGCAGCCCAGGATAGGCTTTGCTGCAAGGGCACATTGCTGGCTTATGTTCAAATTACTGTCTACCAGTAACCCCAGCTTACTCTACCTCCTCATCTTCCCGGCCTGTCCTTCCTAAAGATTTTGTATCCTTCCATTGCAGCACTCCAGTCATGCAAGCCATCCCAGTTCTTAAACATGAAAGCAGTTTGTTGACATAAAACTACTTGTGACATTTCTTTCAAACATCTATGAAGTTGTTCGTGAGCTATCACATGGAATTTATATGAAATATATAATAAAATATAATGCAAGGAAACCTCATAGCCAGTTGGATAAAGTATAAGTTTAAAATTGTTAAAATAACTCTATTCCTCAGAATAGGAACACTGGGCATCTCTGAGTCAATGCCTTTGGCATCTGTCGTTTGGAGGGAGAGAAGTTTTTTTAACTCCTCACTGCATTTTAAGAACCTCCTCTACTGCACCTGCCAGGGTTCACAGGGAAGCTTTTTCTCTATTCCCCTTGTGTATTTTGGAGTATGTGATGTAGAGTCATGGCACAAAGCATGCAACATTCAGCATGAGGCAACAACAGCTTCCCCTTAGTCTCCCAAATGCACCCTTCACAGTCATTTGATGTCAGTTTAGACAAGAGATAAAGAGTTTCTTTCTGTGATCCAGTGGAAATTCATAAAGTTTGACTAGAATTAGTACTGCAGAGGGCAATTCATACCACCTGGATACGTATTCTAGCCTGGGATGTTATTCCTTATTGGTTATAGAGGGAGGTTAGGTGATTAGTGGTCTACAGAGCTGAAGTCAGAGTAAATTAGTCATAGCCAATTAGTCATAGCCAATGACTAACTAGTGTCTAAAGCCTTCATAGGTCAATTAAGCAGAGAAAAAAATGGATTATCCAAAATTACGAGGGACTTTCAACGGCACTAACATCCATAATGTTTGGAAACAAATATATTTTTAAAGTTAAATAAAAGAGGTGTCAATCGACGTCCTGAATCCTTTCATAATAAACTTTGAATAACACTGGTGAAATTGCCAGTGTGGTCAACCAACTTTTGTATGAAGAGAAGCAATAGAAATAAGCATGTGGGTTCTGTCTGTTGTCCTGTGTAAAGTGGGAATCAAAAATCCATGCAAAGTTATCCACAGCCTCTGAGAAATTACAAACTTTAAAATCCATACAGACAATCAGGACTGGATAAGGTGTTAGTTACTGCTGGGGAGTTTTGGTAGTTTAGGTCTGATGTTTACGCTGGTGCTCATAATGGTGAGTGATGGCCACAGTTTTACAAATAGATAGAGGAGGTTTCACACTGACCTACAGTTCTGAAATGAGGTCTGCACAGAGCTTCAGAAAAATAGCATTTGTTTTCTTGATATTCTACATCCATTACCACAGATCAATCTTTCCCTCCTAGAAATGAGCCCATAAAAAGTTTTGAACTGAGGCCATAGTTCTGTGTTCAAATGATTAGAAAAGGAGTTGATATCAAATCAATGCTTGTTGGGGTGGAATATTTTATCCAGCACCAGGAGTGCTGAAGCTTCATTTACTGCTGTGGTTGAATCACAGCCTGATCCATGGACACAACTTCACAAGCTGCTCATCTATATATCACTTCTCATTTTCTTGCTGCTATCAGGCAACTATTGGTACTACTGCCAAAGCTTCTTGTCCAAACTGACACACACTGACCCACCTTAAGATGGGAAATATTTTGCCAGAAGTCTCAATTTCCCTACTGGAAGATAAAAATGAGGATCTTTATCAAAAAGAACAGAAAAAGATGTACAGTGGAACAGGAAGCAAAGAACAGTCAAAACTTGAGCATTCAACTTGCCACTGGAGGACTGTGGTCCATTAATTCAAACAGTGAAAGGTAGAATTAATCTGAGAAATATAGACATTGCCAGTGCAAATGTTGGTATTTACCTACATTCCTTTTACAGAAAAGCACTCAGGATGACTAACTCATTTCATTCTAACTTAGACATCATTAAATGGATCATACGGATTGTGTCCTAAAAGTGCCCATTCATTTCCATTGACCAGGAAGGAAAAAGTAGGGTGTCTAGCTTGGATGTAGACATCTAGATTACTGATATCTGAACCTCAGTCTGATGCCCCCAAAATACCTGTACAGAATATTGTGTAGAGAGTAGCCCTATGCAGTACTAAATTTGCATTGAGCAATCTAGCCATAGAAATGATGGTGGAACATTTGTTCCATTCTGACTAGAGTACCACAGCTCAGCACAAAATAGTCTCCTTGTGTGGACAAGCTCTACATTGAATAAAAAGGAGAAGCCCTAAGAACATTTTCAACCCATATAGTGACTTTCCTGCACATATCTCCATCTATTTTATGAATAGTATTTGCCTTTGTAAATACTTCTTCTTTGTGGAGAAGAATTATTCCTACTTGAATAACTGGAGATTAAGGACAGAGCTAGAACACAGGTCTCCCTACTTCAAGTTTTGGCTTTAATATCTAGATTGCACTTGCACTTCTGACACTTGGAAAATTACACTAGAAAAACTTCATCTGTGAGATTAAACTTCTGTATGTGCACTAAAGATGTAGCATCAGTTTTCCTCAGTGGTACAGAACACTTTAAATCTTAGGGGCAGGGCTATAATAAAAATGATACAAACAAAGGGGGTGTCAGATTAGTAACGTCCATAAATTTGCACTGTGGTGCTATTAAATAACGGTGGACTGGCAATCAAAATCTTGATTCAGCTTTATGTCTATGAAAGATTGGTTTATTGCTGTAATAAAGGGGTCTTAAGTCGCTCTGTAACAGATGATAGCTACTGTCCCGAGAGCATGGTACAGCTGGGAATAGAGCATGCAGTGTTAACCAGAGATGACTTTCCTTTCATGATGATCTTATGATAAAAGCATAGGACTGGAAGGTCTAAGTTTTATTTCTTGTTTTTAGAGAAACTTCCATTATGACCTTTGTAGGCCACTTATTCTGTCTGCACCTTACTTCCTTTTTTTGTGAATTTCTGCTCCACAATGTATAGATTGTTATACTACGTTCACATCCAAGTGCCTCTCAGTGTTGGGTTAAGCAATGTGACTAATGATACTCCTGTGTTTATTCTTGCCCATCCCTGTGAGGATGAAATGTGTTTAGAACAGTATTTCAACCTGGTAGATGTGTGTATGGGTATGAAAGGTAGAAAAAAGTAACTTTTACTCCAAGAACAGATGGTGCCAACATTCATAACTGTCAGTTCTTGATTTAATAATTCCCAGTCTTGAGCTGCCCCACATGAAAACCATTTTCTTGCAATATAGTTCATATCTGCCTCAACATTGAAGTTTTATGTTATTATTTTCAGATAGCACTAGGAAGGAACAGTTTCTGGAGCAAATATAAGATGGAAGTTTTCATGGGAGGTACAGACATTTTAAGCATGCTTTGACATGCAGGGTCATACATGTTAGAGATGACAAACTTTGATGGTGCTTCTGTAGGTTTAGAACAGCAAAGGTATGTAAATCTGGTCTTGAGGGCATTATTTAGAGGAGGCTTTAACTATGTTGCTAAATAATAAGAGTCAAAACGAAATCCATTGCCTTAAGGCCAAGGGGCACCAACTGGGTTATGTCTACACTGCCCAGGAATGCAGCATATTTACCTTCTAGACAGTTAGCAGGTTTCATTCCCTAACTCTGACTCCTTCAGATTGCCCTTGCCCAGAAATATGTTATGTAGGAAATGATCCCAAAGCCAGGGAGTCACATTAGAATGCTCTCTGGCTGAGCAGTGATAAATTAATGAGCCCAGATCATTTTCCATCAAGATAAGTCAGAGCCTTTTGTCAGGTAACAGCAGAGATATTGCCAACCTGACTATAGATGATAGAAATATTGCTGAACTGATTGGATTCAGCTTCAGTTACAGCTGAATCTTCATCCAACTGTTTCATTCAAGAGGTAACCCTCTCCCAGCATTCTAATATTACAATTATAGTAATCAGATGTAGTGAAGATTAGGTAGCACTGTGTGTCTTCTGTATATAATTGGCACTTGACTTTGTACCAATGGCTGAAATTAGACTGTGTGGCATTTATATTCCATAATATGCTTGTTCTTCCAGATCAGGAAAACAGCTGGAGAGCACTGTGACTTTCAGTTTACCCATGCCAGAGTTTCCTTCCAATGGAAACCAAAACATGGTAATAGATATAACCAGGATGTAATTTTGCATTGTGGGGAATCCCACAGTGTAGGAGCAACCATGGTTACTTGTGTCTGGGGGCTGAAAAGCAGTGGGAAGACAGCTATATTTAAGAATTAATAAATCAGCTGAACTGAGGTTCCGTTTCTCATTATTATTTATTAGTACGAAGTAGGGGGGGTCTCAGAACACTTTTAGGTACAAGTTGCTTCTCTCTGATGAAACAAGATTTTATTAGTGGTACATGTTGCAAGTAAGATTGGGAAGATAAAAACATACATCTATCTTCTACACACGAGAAATCCACAATTTGTGATCTTAAGTCAGTGTCAATTCCATGTCCTGCCTGAAGTCCAGCTTATATACTTTTAAAACAGACATTTAGGCTTGAAGATAGCGTTTGGGCATTTGTTGGGATAATAGTTGTGTGTGCTGCCAGGATAAATTTTATTGTGTTTGCAAAGTATTCAAGTACTACCAGTATGAGTTAATAGAAAATAATATAAGTAATATTCTATTATTATATGATCTTTCTGAAATCAATGCTTCTGAAATGATGATGTATACTGATAAATGATGAATACTTCTGATGATAACCAAAATAATTTTAAGTTTAATGGTATCAGAGGAATGAAATACGTGGTTCTACCACACTTTAAGGACTCAAGTAGCCTGAAATTATGGTTACCTAAAGCTTAATGGAGCCTAATATTATTTCTAAAATATGATCTTGCTAATATTGGCTAACAGTTGTAGAATGGAGACAGATCTCAGTGAATCAATGATGTATTTTCAGATTATCAGTTAGAATTCAAGCCATGAAAGTAGGGACTAAAATCCATTCTCTTCTGAGATCACATTGTTTCTCTGTATTGAAGGGGCCACAATAAATACACTCTTGATAAGGAAGGCAAAGGACCTAAAAGAGCTTGGAAACTATGTTTTACCCACTACAAGAAAGTATCTTTCATACTGGTGGAGTGGTATGTTTGTGGCTTTCTTCATGCTGTATGCTGCTTAACATGGAAAGCTATTCAGTCACAGGGCTGCTAAATTTGAGTTTTTCATTTTAAGAGAGCAAATATGGCAGGAAATGCAGCTTCAGTCTTTTCAGCTGAATTCTTAGTCAGTGTAGTAAAACCAGTTTATTTTTTTTCCCCATGTGTAACAGTTAAAGCATCTAAGTGAATAAACCTATATCCCAACAGGCAATATGATTCAAAAGCATTTGAGGGAATTACATGAAGTTTTTAAAAAGAACCCCCTTTGAGTATTTGTACATCAATGTTGGATAGCTGAGAACTGTAATGAGGGTTGCTCTCACTCAGTGATTCAGGAAAAGTGTAGTATGTAGTGTAATACTGGCAAAAACTATTACTTCATTAATAGCTTTTACAGTTTTTATACATGAACTTGTTGCAGAAACTTCTGTGTGAGTCATGGGAATAAGTTGCAAATGGCCTGAGATTGCCTGGAAAAGACACAAGAGTGTCTATAATTATAAAGTATTTGAGACTCTGTGCTAGCTTCTGCCTTCACAGAAAAGTAATTAAAAGTTCTGAAAGGATGAGGGGAAGTTGAGAAATACTGTGTACATCTCAGGCTGCAATTTCAGAATCTTGAGAGGGTGTTATTACCATTTACGTCTCCAACATGAGAAATTCAGTAATAGCTGTAAACGGTGGTATAACTTTCATTCTCAAATGTAAAAAAATGCTATCTAATGAATATATGATGGTCTTATCTCAGTGCAGTGAGAGCTGCAACAATCTGCAGCATTGTTAAATTCAGTTTAAATGTAAGTAATGCTATGATGATAGTGGGATTTACATACTGATGCTAAATCAAATACTAGAAAATGGAACACTGTATTGTGGCTGTAGTGTTATCAATAATGAATGCATAAGCAATAACTGAATGAGCCTGCCTTTTGAACAGTTGTTAGTTGCCTTTTGTCCTTTGAAAATTACTTTAACATATGCAAAATCTTTCTCCAAATTTTTTTCCAAAATTCTGGTTGGTGACACATTTGACCTGTTGTTAGGTTTCTTGAGACAACAAATTGAACATCACATTGCAATTTGCTTTTCTTCAGGAGGTATAGTGCATTAATAGGTTTTGTCCAGAAGAAAAGAAATTAAAGGTTGAACCTTTTATTGCTTCAATAAACAACTCACACAGCACATGCACTGTGTAAAGAGAGAAAAAATAAAATGGGAATCTTCCCTAAAGATATTATATCATCAAAAGAATTGAACAATATGCTCATTTATGTTTCCAGAACTAATAATCTTCGTATTTAACATCTTTAACTAAAATTGAATCCCATATTTGGATGACAGGAATTTAGGAAGCACAGGAATCCTTTACTTTTAGTATAACAGTATTTAATTCACCAACAGTGATTATATACAGATATGAGTTTGTGTTTATATTTTCATCTAGTTTAAAGAAGAAATCCAGATGCTGCTGTCTGTACAAAAGTATTATTAGATGCTATCTTTCATCTTAAATACATGGAAGCACCAGAGTTACGTCCTGATGACAGTGTCCTAAACTTCAGTGACCTTCAGTCAGGAAAGGTTTTAAGTGACTGCCTGAAGGGTTTCTTGAAAAATTATGCTTTTCTCAGTTGGGGCCAAGCTGCTTTATAATCACTATCTAGATAATCCTTGCAATATTTGGATGCAGTGAGTAAGTGGGTAATGTTATCAGCATGTTATAATTAATGAAACTGTGGCAGACCTCTTGTGAGTTAAAGGCAGATTTTCAAATTGCCCTATTTCCATTAAGTGCTTAACATAAATTATTAGCTTTTCAAAACATTTCATGTTTTTGAGAATGCTTGTGCGTATAGTGAGAGTAAAGGGCAGCATTGAAGAAGTGGTCCCAAATCATCAGTCTGATGCTTAAAAAAAGTTGCTTAAAGCATTTTAGCACCTGAACTATAAGTATCTTGGCGGACAGGATGAATTTAACCAGCTAAGCTAGGGTCGTGGGACCCATATATATTCAGTGAGGAGCATTGCCTGCAAAAGGCAGTTTAGAAGAAACTAATTTCTCCTGGATAGTTTAGGAAGTGTAAGTGACCCATCTCAGGTAAGCAGTATGGATGAGATCGCCCCAGATTTTGCACCCTTTGCCCTCTCCCAGAAGGCTTTGCACCTTGAAATTCCATCACATACCCTGCAGGCAAGGTGTTGGTTATGCAATACATTCACATCTTTGTGTTTTCAGAAAACATCTTTACTGGGCTGCAGCATAGTCCTCAAATTATTTCAAACACTTTGAACTGAAAACAACATCCAGTCCCTCTCTTTCTCACCCAGTTTTGTCTTATGGCAACAAAAGCACAGTACGAAGCCAGAGACCCAATGCTGAAAATATGATATGACATGATATGATATGATATGATAAGATATGATATGATATGATATGATATGATATGATATGATATGATATAACATGATGCAGCCAATCTGCTGTAGTTGTGGCTAGCCTTGAGCAGGGTGGACACAAGCCTATATAGCCTCTCTTGGCTTGGGGTCCCACAGTGGGCATATTCAGCAGCATATATGTAAGTTTAGTAAACGTTTGTGTTGAAGAAATATATGGAGGTGATGCAATGCAGTTTCTTTCTGGTTCAGGACAAAACCAGTTATGTATTACATTTAAGTATTATATGTAATGCTGACTTTATTGTGGAATTAAATAAATTGAATTTATTGTGAAATTCTGAGGAATTTTCTGTGCAATTTGATAAAAACTATTTTGGCAATCATTATCTGTTTTGCACTGTACATTTATCTGGAAACGTTTTTAGGGGGTGCTTAGTTTGTTGGAAAGATGTTCAAATAGGATCATAAGTTTGTTAGAGTACAACTCTGTCTGCCATCAGTCCAACAGTAGAAGGTCCTTTCTTATCTAGAAGTCACCAAACCACTGCCTCCACACCTTCAGCAGCCAATCTAAACATAGTGTTTGTGTGCATTTCTATTCCTTAATAGCAAGCTAACCTGCTACTGCAAATTACTAGAGACTAAATTAGAAATAACTATGGAGAGAAAACTCATTAAGGATAGTATGTTAAAAACAATGAACCAGTACCTTTCATAGTAATTAAACCATTGAACATTCTATCTCATATTAATAGTGCTTTACTTTTTGGATAAATATAAGCTAGAAAATTCTTGAGAAATTTGGGTGAGGTAGGTAAATAAATCTAATATACATCTAAAGCATTTTCTCAAATAAAATGAAACTTTTTTACCCAGAGGATCCTCGCTGTAGAACAGTATAAGAGAAAACCTGTACTGATTTTTAAGCGTGGTTCAGTATTTTTCATTAAAAATATATTTTCCAGTTTACTATTTCTATGCAATGATCACATTCCCATTTTTTGCATGCATCCATTGTCAATTAGGTGCATATCTTGTCATTCATACAGAACATATTGGTACTTTTCACAGGAAATTGGATATACTTCATACTGATTATTGTAGGTAAGGATTTTTGGAGACAAAATAAGTCTTTGGTTTGCACTAAGTAAATGATGTGAGGTGTCTATTGCATTACATGCACTGAATATCAAGTATCCATGTTATTTATAGAGTAAAAGCTGATCAAGGAAAATATAACCTATAGTTCCTTCCAAAACAGTTATTGCTATTGCATTGATTTATTTGCTGTTTTAGATAAAGATAATATACAAGAACTATTTGTAAATAAAATAGAGGTAAATAAAGAACTGTTACAATTTATGTGTTCTAATACTAAATTTTTAGTCTTGCTTCTTTCATCACTACTAGATTATGATCTTTCTAATTTTATGTAAATTTATGGGGAAAAATCACAGATAATTTAAATACTATGACATTGTTACCTTATAGAGAGCTAGCAGTAATTTTCCTCCAACACATATTCGCTAGTGATTAGATTTCCACATCATATATTCTGTGAAAGGAGAGAAATAAATAAACAGAGTACGTGATATGATTAATTGACAAAGTGATATAATAAAACTCCATAGAAGATACCCAGAAAATATTATTCTAAATGGCAGAACCTGATCCAGCTCTTTTGAGAATAGTGAAAAGGAGATTCCTCTTGCTCAAGTTCTGACATGCATAACATGTTTACAACTGAGTCTTTTAGACATCCTTCGGCTGAACACTAATATAAATGTAAAAATAGATCGGATAACTTGAATACTTGACGTTTTCTTCCAGGCTCTATCAAGATTTTAAAGATTTGTAATACTTTGCCTGTTTTTATGTCACCACAGTTAAATATATCTGAACATAATTTATAATAATTCATTAATATTAAAATATAATGTAAATGATATAGCATACCTAAGGGCTAGAAATTACAGAGAAACACATCCATTCATGAAATTCCTATTTCAGTCAAAAATAACTCAAAGTTAAAGTCTTAGATGGGTTAAACATTAATTCAGTATTTATTTAGAATTAATATAAATCCTTTTCATTTTAAGACTTATATCATCTTGGCACTTAGTCATATTTCTTATTTATTAATGTGCAATAGCTTTCCTTTCAAAGCTAAATAAGTGTGCAGTTGGAAAATTTATTTTAAAGCCTGGTGTCTTTTGGGGTTAGATAGCCAGTCTTCAGGCCAATTGCTCCACTGTTTGCCATGATATAAACATCTGGGAAAAAAAACAAAATCAGCATTTAGTGTTAAAAGCTAAGCATTTTACGGCACAATGACTATCATTACTGTATAATAACTTCTGACAAATAGGCTGTTACCATCCGAGGGGAGGCTTTTAAATCAGGCCTTAACTACTTTTATTAAAGGCTTGGAAGGTAATCACTGAATTTTATTTTTTTTTCTTGTGTGTTTATGCTTCTGTCTGGAGTCTTTAGAGATTTGCCAGTTACAATCTATCTACTACCTGTTGTGAAACACTGGTAACGAGATAATACAAGCAATTAGAATAGCATTGCTCACTCCTGAAGAAGTGTTATTGCCTTGAATGAATGTTTCCAAAGGGAATACATAATAGTGTTTCAGTGACATTTTTTTGTTCCCCTATTTTCCCAAAGATACCTTTTGTTTTTTACATATCCTGTCTAATCAGTAACTCACAGGTGGCTGCAGAATAGTGCTAATGCAAAAAATATACTCCCTTAGGAGTAAGTAACATTAAATCTTAAATCCACAGAAAACAAGGTCAGTCTATTATCCCTTTATATATGATGTTAAAACAGAATTATCTCAAAAATGCTTCTTGGTTAGATTTATTGTTATGTTTCTCAAACATTTCAAAATCTGTAGTCTGTAATTAGACTTGCCACAGTGTTACGTACTAAAGGTGAGAATTACATGCATGGATCTCACCTTTTAGCACCCAGATGTAAGCCCATATATCTCCCACTTGCCATGCTGTGCTGCATGCTTTTTCCCAGCCTTAGACCCTGTGTCATGGTCCCAGCTGATCACTCTGGTCTGTGACTCACTAAGTGCTTCTCATACATGGAGACAAAACATGGGTTCTCATAAGGCAGAGCTATGAGGTGAAGGCTAACACTTCGCTCCCTGGTCTGCCAAGGGCTATTCTGCTGTTTTGCCTCTTATTTCTGACACGATAAAGTGACCCTGAAGTTTTCACAGAATCACAGAATCACTAAGGTTGGAAAAGACCTGTAAGATCATCAAGTCCAACCAAAAAAAAAAAAAACCAAAAAAGACCCAAACAACCCAAACCCACCACAAAAAACAAACCACAACACACCAAAAACCAACCCACCCAACACCACACAGCACCATGCCCATCAAGCCACAAGACTGTTAGCGATTTCTAAGACAGTGGGAAGGGATCTACAAAGTGGTTACTAGAAATAATAATGAAATAAATTAGAAGAAACCCCCCACCCTCATATACATACCACCAGTGCCCTTTCAGCTGTTGGGTAAGTGTTCCTTCCTGCTGGGAAGAATGATCAGTGGGTTCCTGCCCCATTCTGGAAAGTTCTCCACCACTGAGTACACCTACCTTGGACAGCGAGCTCTGGAACCCAACCTGGTAGAGATGAGTTCTTGTGCATGCATGCCCCAGGGCACCCTCCCTTCCCCTTCCACACAGGCTGGACACATCCACACTGTATAGGACTTGGTTTTGCATCTCCTCTGGGCCACAAGTGTAAGCTCTAAGATATAAAAACTGTTTTTGATGTGTGGCTTTTTTTTTTTTTTTAATTCAAAATGCAGCACAGTTGAACAGAGTGGAGTCTTTTCAACATGAAACTGAAGGTCCGTTTTGCTGGGCTGAATGTCTGACATGAGGGTGTGTGATGCCATTTGAGAAGATAAAGAATGTTGGGATGTTGTTGGAAGACAGTGTAGGAGAGGAAAAAAACATGTCTGCTGCGGTATTCTATCCATACCACATAACTCAAAAAAAGAGACCAAGGTTCAAGGGTAAATTTGAGTGCAAAGTTACTCGACAGTGTAGATGTAACCTTCATTTGTTTTTGAATAGGTCTATGACTAGTTAGATTATGGCTCTGGAAAACTGAAGAATTGGGTTCACGAGAGTACCACATGCTTTATGTATTTTTCTTGTCTTCCTTTTTCCACAGTCTGCAAATAATATTTGCAAAGTAAATAGACCATGTAACTCCTTTTTTTTACTAAAAGGCTAGGTGTTCTTTACATAAAAATTCTGTTCAGGAACCAGAATTGTTTGGGGTTTGTCAGTAACTCTTTTTCCTTGGAGCTAAAGTTGGAGAAAAAAGTGACTACCCTTGCTTTTATATTCAGACCTACAGAACATACTATACTCAGAATGAGATGCAGCAAAGAAAAAAAAAGAGACTGCAAGAGGAAGATTATAATTATCATGCAGACTACTTTTGGGTTTGTTTTTTTGGTTTTGTTTTGGTTTATGTACTACTTTTCTTGTACCTTGTCTTACAGCTTGTCTTACAGTTTAAAAGGACATTATTATCAGTTTCTAGGCAAGTAAAAAAGTATTTATTTTTTTCCCCTTAATGTGTTCTTTAGTTTAGAAAATGGCTGGTTTTACATGTGATACTGACTGCTAAAGGCTCAATTACAACAAAAAGCAATATTCATACCTGAAGAGTGAGAGGTTTTTAGCTATAAAAGAATGCAAATTAGTTTGCAAAATCAGGTGGCATAGTCAGCCCAAGTAAAAGCTCTCAAGCACATTTTTCCTTCTGTTTTGATAACATGCAACTAGGAAAGCTCTTGGTCACCATAAGCTGTAACATGAAGTAGGAACATATATGATATACCATAAAAATTATAGCAGCTTACTTGTACTGCTACCATGTTTTCTTTAAAAACAAAACAAAAATATAAATTTATTAAAATTAATAGGTTTATACTATGTCTCACAGAAAAAAGAAACAACAGATGCATTTGCAGTCAATTAACACATTCTGCATGGTGAGGATACAAGTGGCATTTATCCCCTTTGCGCCTCTTGCCTTATTGATAGATTCAATGTTTGACTGGGCAAACCAGCAAGGAAATCAATATCTAGAGACTACTTCATATTGTTTGCTACCCTTGTAGAGAAGATAGCTCCTTAAACAAATCTATGGTTGGTACTTGCCACATTAATCTCCTGCCAAATCTATTCCACAAACTATGCAGTTGAAATCAAAATGAGCTCAGCTGATGAAAAATGCAAAAACGTAAATCATGAAGAGCCTCAGCTAATAAGGGGCTAATAGAAACTTGCCATTTGCTCTGTAGAAACGAAACATTTCCAACAGCACATATGTAGAGAAGCTCTTTGCAGTCACAGAGGCTGTCCTCAAGGACATCTGTACTTAACTTGAATGTTAACATCAGAAACTCAGATTGACTTCACCAGGCACTGAATGATGGGAAGATTTGTCCAAATTGTCCTTTCCTTTAGATTTTTCTTTATCTCCAAAAAGGGATTGCTTCAAGGACATGGGTTGGCATTGGTTGAAAAAAGGTACATCTTTGTATAGGTACATTTGGAAACAGATGGTGGAACTCACTGAATAAAGAGTCTTATATGCCTTCTACATTTTAAAAAGGAGTTAAGGAAATTTCAAGTAACGGTGGACATGTAAGCTAGAATTCCTCAGTGTGAATACATCAGAAACATTAATCAGTGACAGTCTCTAGGGTACTATCCAGTAAGTAGTAATTTAATTAAGTGTAGTCAGTATGTTTTTGGAAAAATGAGTTTACAGCCAGTACTTGATTTTTTTTTTTTTAAGAGTTAAGAAAAAGCTGATGAGAGAAAGTCATAGACATAATATGTCCATGCATTAATTTACAACTGCATTTTCAAAGTACTACACAGGCTGTTAGCTAAGCAATTCCCATTAGAGGTGGCAAATGAAACCTTATTTCCTGCTTTCAAATTGTGGGTGCAAGAATGCTTTTTGAAATACACCTACAAAGCTGGTGAATATATTACAGTGATGACCTACTGGTTTGGAACTCCAAGAGAGAGAAAATGTTTTAAATAAATGGGCAGAGGGACTGAATGACTATGGATGAGCACTAAGGCAATTCTGTTCACTTTGTAAAGTAATGACCCAGAGGAGGAGATGTACAGTAGAGAGAGAAAAATTTCCTGATACTAAAAACCAGAGAGGCATAGTAGTCATTGACAGGAAAAGAAAGTATAGGACAAAATTACTTGGATAGACTAATTGCCTGAACTGATAAATACAGTTCAATACTGAGAAATTTAAACTCCTGTAGCTAGGGGGAGTTTCATACTAATAATAAGAAAAGAAAACATAATTTAAATGACCAAACACAACAGAATTCTGAGAAGTGTCTGAGGACAATGATGATAAAGAATAAACAAACATTTTAATTTTTTTTTTTCTATACAGAATCACAGTGCATCAAAGTGTGATGTGGACTGCCCTCCGTGTACTGAGAATAAAACTGCATGAACCTGGCTGGTTTGGTGCCTTGGGTGTCTTACTGGCTGTTCTAACTTCTCCTGGCAGTTCCAAGGGTGGTGGCTTAAAATTCACTGCACTCCTGCTCCCTGCCTGCACACTGCTGTTGTGTCCCTGGGGAGTCTCAGTCTGTCTTGTAGGAAAAACAGCAATATAGCAAATCTCAATGCCAGACTTTACAGGATAAAGTGGTTTTATTTTTAAGCAAAATTTGTATCATTCATTCACACTCACGCTCTCATATGCACCAGGATGCTTGTATGCAGGCTGTCTGTCCCGGATTCCCTTCAGTGGCCTGAAGGACAAAGGATGCCAGCTATCAATTCTTCCTCACATCTCATGGCTCTCACTTAGTATGGCAGCCATATTGTTTTGGGTATGCTTTTTCATACCTTTTAGGAGTTGACAGTGTTTGGTTTCTCTGTTCTGTACCAGCTGTGTGAGTTGTCAGGATTTACTCACTGTACTTTGTTTCTCAGTTTGGGTGTCCGGGCTCTCGGTGACCTGTAAATCTAGTGGATATCAGTGTATGCCATTCTCATAAAATCTCTCTCAGTATTTGTTCCTTCCATTTTTTCCACACCAGATGTTAAATTTCATCCTTCATACATGATAATATTTCTATTACAATTCTCTACATTGCTGAGTTGCTGTTGATAATATGACCTCATATCACAAGGGCAGATGGGACAGATGGACATTCTTTGTCCAAGAACAGTCCCTTCATGGTGGCAAATAGTGTGCCCTAAAGCAGGCTCCAAACAGGGTGCAGGAGAGGATTTCTTTCTTGCAGCACCCAGAGCCAGCCAGAAGGATCTTTCACTGTACTGAAAGAGCAGATGTTAGGGGTTTGGCTTTGACCTGTGTCTCAGTGCTTGTGGGATCATAAGATAATTCAGGCTGGAAGGGACCTCAAGATATCATCCATCCTCTTGTTGAAAGTGTGGTCAGTTACAAGGTCAGTCCAGGCTGCTAAGGGTTTTATTCAGTCTGGTCTTGAAAATCTCCAAGGACAGAGAGCACACAGCCTCACTGGGAAAACTCTTCCAATGCTTGACTGTCTTCATGGTGAAAAAGTTATTCCTAAATGAGGTAGATGATAGATATTGCTCGTTGAGTTTTGTGGGAGCAAGTTTCAGATTTTCCTGATCAGAAAACATATGACCTGATACAGAAACAGATGATCATATAAGGTGGCAGAGAGATTTATATAAGTAAGGCAAATAACTGTTTTCACAGGGCATTCATGGGACTCTGGTCATGTTGCAGTAAATTCTTGCTCTTATGAATAATTCCAGTCATGTCAGTGGAGCTGTTACATGGAGATTTTAGGTTGGCAGTATGGATCCTAACATTAGGCCCATGAAAAATCGATATCTGAATTAAATTCCATTAACTCAACATGGGAATGTTGGCTCTCTGGGGGAAAAAGAAGAGTAATTGTGACTCAGGGAAAAATAATAAAGGAAGCTTCTCAGCTGATGCTGAGGTAGATCTCCGGACTGCATGGTGCTATACCAAGTTATATCCTCAGAGGAATTGGCCTGTTTAAGATAAATCTAAAAGACATGATTCCAATTCCAAAGGCAAACAAAGTCATGATCTGAGATAAGGTTCAAGGTCATAAGAGGGGTAAGAGGATCTGTTTCATGGATGTGGCTGCATTAAATGGTGCAGAAATTTACATATTGTTCTATGTCAGTGTCAGGAGTAGTCACACTGAACAGTCCCATTAGCACTGGTAGAATATTATATCTATTTTCAGATAATCAGAGACCTTGTGGTTAATTTTACCTCCCTACTTTCACAGAACAGTTAGCCTGAGTAATTTTGTGGGTTCCATGAATTCATAACATACAAAGAGCCAATAATGCACGTGGCTGATGAGCTGCAAATTCACACAGACATTTCATTGTATGTCAGGCAGTCCAGCCCCTATGTCATTCTTTCAAAGCTTTCTATTTTTTCTACATCCTTTATAAAACTGTTTAACTGGGAACGATATGCAAGGAATAATATCATTAAAGCTATATAAATTTACTATCACGTTGGTACTTGTTTGATTTTTGCAGGATTGCACATCTGGCAGTTCTGCATCAACAACATGAGTCTTCCTTACATGTAGGAAGGGATTCACCTACCTGTAGATATCTAGAATGAAACATCTGTGCCTAGGCTAGGAATGGTAGGTTCCTTTTATAGCCAAACAATAGACATCTTCAAAAGGTGAATCATTCTAATGTTGATACTTTAGATATCTATCGCTGGAGGAGATGAATTCCCTTCTAGAGGTGCCTGTATCCTCATTGTCTGTTAAAGGAGACAGGATTTACCTTATTCTAATCCAGAATTAGACACCTAATTTGGATTAAGGTAGATAACTTCTATCGTAGTTTTTTTACCATTGCATTTTCATTGTACTGTTTTCCATATAACCATTTCTAGCTTTACAAATGTGATCTGCGTTCCTTGTCCTGACATACAAATGGCCTTGCCAAGTGATTCAGATCTGTTTGCATATGGAAATGGATAGATTTGAAACAAGACAACCAGAATGCTAAAAGGAACACTGAAACTTGGAACTTCAAGAAGAGAGAAGCTGGGTATATAACAAATGATAAGTAATGGTGCTTAGTTCCTTGAAGAAATTGCTTAAGCACTGTGCATAACTAAGCCAGATGATCTATATTATTACTGTTCTGTAAAAGAAGCTAGAAGCAGCATTTAATTCTGCAGATAACAAATTACTACTCACCAGCAAAGGCAGTAAACAAATGAAAAGGACAGATAAGAAAGCAAAGCTGAATTTCAGCTGGAGTGCAGCAAAAGTGATGTTCTTCACTGAACCCTTCCAGTGCCTAAGAATATTTTCTCCTTCTTCTGTTTGTCTTTTAAAAAATGTGAGGCATTCCAGTTTATGATTTTTTAACCTTTTTTTCTTTAACTGGAGGCCTCATTTGTAGCTTTGTCAGCTCACATCTGTGAGGTGGGAAAGCCAGCACTGAAGAATTCTAAATGAGAGTTAGTTGTAGAAAATATTCCCCAGTCAACAAGGAGGGTTGTTCTGTGTCAGCTGGGTTTCACTCTTGACTCAAAACGTCATTAATACTGACATGCTGGAACTGATGCTGTGCAGTATAAAGCCTCCCATACTGCAGTATTTTCTACAGCAAGAGGTGGACACTATGATTCTGCAGTCTACAGGGACTCCCCAGGGCTAAGATGTTGTTCAAACAGGGCAGCCCTAACCTAGCAAGCTGAATAAAATCCTACCTTGGATTGGCTGACTAACTGGGTGATAAATGAATATCCATGAAGGGAAGGCAAAGTTTAATGCCTGTAAGAGCTGTCTTGCACTCTGATAATGTCACAGAAAGAAATAGTTGTGGATATTACAGCTGTGATAGTCTGATGACAGAGAAAAGAAGTTTGTAGGTGGAGGTAAGAGGTTTTATTTGAGCAGCTAGCCAAAACAGAAAAGAAGAACCAAGCTCTCAGGCATACACAATGTTCTAAAGTAAGTGTATGCACTGGGGAGTTACATTTGAAAGAAAGAAAAACTCCTCCTTGCTGTTTCAAGGTATTTCTGTGTACAAAACCAGGTCAATGAGAACCATGGACATCAGAAATGTGTTTTAAGCTGTATCTTAGGAGACTCACCTGCTGATATGTTTTAGCTATCAATACAATTTGCACAATTTGTTTCATGTGCCTTCCCTTTTTAAAAGACAGTATTCGCTGGGAAAATATTTACTGTTTTAGCCCTCACACTAGCAGAAAAACAATAGTCCTTATTTTATTTCTCTGTCCCCACCTTTATTCTAACTGTATCACAAAGACTCATGGAATAAAGTGAATCTCCTTCCTCACTTGTATTCTTTCCCTTTGTCTGTGGCTGCTTCCAGAATACTATTTTGACAACACAGATATGTTAAATATAATACTTGACATTTACATGCCTATTTTCTTTCTTAGATCTCAAAATGGAACTATAAAGAAGTGTAAACACTCCCGTTGTCATTTTATACATGGAGAAAGCAAGATGCAGTCATACGCAGAACTGAGAACAGAACCAAGCCTTCTTATCTCTAGACATGAGCTTGTCTTTTCAGAACAATTATATTGTATACTTTTGGTTTTATGTGGAAAAAAATATATTTGAGGCTCCAGCGTGCAATGTGCAAAACTGCAGGTAGTGATGTGTCTCATTAGGAGTTTCTTTTTTGCAGAAATAGCCCATCTAAAAATTCTTATTGCCCAGTACAGTCTGCTTAGAGAGTTTCTGCTCAGTGTTCTTCCTGAATAAATAAGAAAGGAGGTTATTTTCATGTCTTGGTTTCTGACTAAATTGCTGATAGAAGTCAAAAACCTTTCAGAGAAAAAAAAAATCTTTGCTGAGAAAAGCATAAAAGAAGTTTGTATCTCCTAGACTAATTCTATAATTTTTTGCGTGTTGATCTGAATATATTTATGAGTGAAGAAGTGATTTAGGCTTCAACTGAAAAGGAAGATGATAAAGATGAATTAAATCATCCAGTCCATTTGATCAAGTAAGCTGCAGTGGCAATTCTTTGATAGAGAACAAAATCATATTAAAATGATAAGAACAGAATTAACAGGGAACACAGAAGAAAGAAAAAATTATGAAGGAGATGATTTTAGGAGACTAAATAACAAAAAAATCCTTGAATTGTGAATAAAAAATAGCTCATTGTGAAATAGAGTCTCTCAATTTGAGTTTGGGATCTTAAATATCAGTGCTGTAGAATTACATCAGAAACAGCAGTTCCACAAGCAGCCAATTAACCACAGTTAGGATATGGAGCAGATGATAGTCACTAGACTGCATATTAAGCTCTTCCTTGGTATGAAATCAGAACTTGATTTAATTATTGACATGAGTAGAGTTACTGCAGGTCACATAATGGTTTCCAGTTACACACATTGGTGTCTTCTGGTTTTCATAGACCTGTTTCATCATCTGCAGAGTGAGACTAATGCATACCTCTTTCAGGAAGCATTAGGAATTTTGTCAAAGAAATAAAAAGTTCTATTTTTTGTTCTGGTGTTTATTACAGATCTTTTGCGGCACTGCTCAGAAATGTTTTCCCCTTGGGAAAAAATGATGAAAAAAAAAGCTGAAAATTAATTTTGAAATATTTTATGTTCAAAGAAGAAAGTATTGGAGGTCTGAGGTATTTTGATTTGCAAAGGAAGGCTAAAATGAAAATCACATGGGATTTGGATCCAAACCCTACATGTCCAAATTTCTGAATATTGAAAACACAGGGATTAATTATTTTTCTTCATTCTCTGGGGTTTAAAGAGACAGCTGGCTTTCAAACAGGCTTAATAGGTACAACTGAAACAGTTAATTTAAAATTCTTGAACAGAATAAACTGTTGTGTTTATTACTGGACCAAAGAAAGACTGTAACACTTTTTTTTTTTTTATTCCAGCATTAATGATTAAGATCTTCCTAATTTTAGAATTCTCAGGAAAGCAAAAAAACAACAACAACAACAAAAAAAAACCAAAAACCACAAGACATCTTACAGGTTATGGCTTTCTCATAACAACTACAAAAATTTAGTCTAGCATTTAGAAAACAAGTTTACCCTTTCAAATTACTGTTGTGCATTCCTGTATTATGGCTGCCTGACTGTAAAAGTTCCTCCTGGGTAGAGTGGCCCTGAATGCCTTTCAAAGACAAAACAGAATGGTTTATGTTGCTGTGTAAGCTGAAAATGCTGGTTTTTAGATACACTTCACAGCAAGAAGCTATTACTAATTAAACAGCCTTGGTTTAAGAAATTTGTGAACTTCATAAAAAGTTTGGAAAATAGTGTCTACACTTAATGCAAACAATGCAAGGTTAGAGGCTAGGTACTTATTTATTCACAAAGTTCTTGGGCTTTCAGGACCTTTTTGCTCCATTTTGTTCCCTACTTAAACACTTGAGCCTGTTTAAGATTTTTTTTTTAACTTTTATTTTTTTACATCATAAAATTTACAAATTCTCAAGACAAAATTAGTACTTTTTGCATAGTGTTTTTGTTTTAATACTTGATGTTGATGCTGTGTGACATGAGTTAATATCAAGTCAATGATAAGTTCAAGTGCAGTAAATGCCTTAGAAGGGAGATGGCTGAACTGCTTTGACGGAATCCGTTGGTAAAATCATGCAAGGAAAACACAAGCAAGACAAAGAAAAGGAGGTCAGTGAAAAAATAAATGAGAAATAGCAGAGGAAAGGAGATGGTAGAAGGAGATCAGAAATACATTTAATGCAGACAGACATCACAAAGAAAGCAAAGGCCAAAGAATTCTGACCCAAAAGTGGAGCACCTTTGAGTCACCTATGACAGGCAGCATTTCCACCTGTCTGTTACAGTAGGACTATGATTCCGAAGCCTAGCTTTAGGCAAATGTCTTTTTTGAATATTGCACTTCTGGGATACCCATTGCCTATGTAAAATTCCAGCTTGCAAAATCAGTCCTCTAATTCTTGTCTTTTCTGTTGAGTTTCTAGCAGAACTCCATTTCTGCAAGTCCAGTAATGCATTTTGAAACCTTTTACTTGTGGGGAGGAGAATTTCAAAGCAGAAAGAGAGAGTGGGTAGTTTCATGTGTATCTGCTTATCTACTGACTTTCTTTGACCTTTTACCTTTTGGTAAAAAATGTATTGTGTAGCTCAACACAAGCTGGAAGAATGGTGATGCAGAAAGGAGTCTTCTTGTTGTCACACTTAGCAAGCAAACTGTTTTTGTTTTCACTTTTTAATTTCTTATATTTATAATGATGGCAGAATGTGGAGTTTTCTTTCGTCTGAAAAAGGGGTTGTATGGCACAGAAATAGATTTTTATAATATAATATTTTTTAGTGCACTTAGATAGTCTTGCCTCCTGGTCTCCAAACCAGAAATCTGAGAACGTAATTAATCTATAATAGGAAAGTTCAGATATTTAGAATGAGTTCCTCAGTGTTCATTCAGAAGTCCTCAGTCACATGTACAAGCCAAAGCATTATCTTCAGCAGCTGTTACTTGTTTTTCCAAATTCAAGGAAGGTTTCTGTATCAATAATTTGGTTACTGTTTTATCTTGCTTATTCAGTTTTTCCTACCCTACAAACATATTCACACCTTCAAAATAATAGCTACCAATACTGTTCCCTCAAAAACCTTGTTACTGAATTTGGAAGTCAGAGCAGAATTTGGTCTTTTGTAAATAAGGGCATAATACTTAATTTTTTCCTACCATGGCAAAAGTATCATTGATGAATAAATGTAAATGAACAGTTCTTCAGTTTGAAACTACTTCTCCTATATAAAACTCATCTTTGAACAAGGCAGTCTGTGTAGCACTGGTCTAAACATGCTTTAAGGGTAATAACTGCTGCTTTGTATAAACAAAGATCAGCATCTTCCACAGACTTCGCACGCAGCTTTTGACTTAGATAAAGTGAAGTCAGCACAGAAACTAATGTTACTTCTTCATGTCACTCTTTATCTGCATTTTAGCTTGAGTAGAAAGAAGGAAGAGAAATCCAGTCAAGTGAGATCTGCCTAATGGCACCGCTGCTGGAGTCAGGTATTGTATTTCTTGTCTCCCATTGCTGCTAGAAATTTACGTCTTGAACCATGAAAGCTGAGGCACATGTTTCCTCTAGGGCTTGGAAGAAGAACTGAAAAGATAATGAAAATGTTTGCTTTGGCTGCACACAAACTCAGTAGGCAGGTCATGTGTTTTGAAGATATACTTAACAACAGTAACACTCATAGATGTTCTAGAGAGTAACACTTATCTCCCATATAATTTGAAGCATGAGTTTGTCACTTTGTCATTCAGTTCAGCACAACAAAGCAAAGTGAAGGGTCATTGTCATTCAATTGCTTGGCACAGGTACAGGGCATAATTTAATGGCTTGTGGTAGCCAATGGGAAGTTAGCTGCAAAGGCAGAGGGCCTCATAGATTTCCCTTTTATCATTATTCTGTAGAATATGGTAGATAATTTCCAAAGAAAATATGCCAGTACAGCTGTTATGCTGTTGATAACTTGTCTTTCATCTGTGAAATCGGTTTTAGACTTGGTACCTGCCTTGAACATGAGCACTACATCTTTGCTACACTGCTGGATTCATTTGAAAGATACCCTGCTGTTGTAGCTTGGAAGGAGTGCTGTTGAATTTTAAGAGCTTTTTTGATTCATGCAATGATCACTGAAGACAGGCATCAGTGATAGGATAGTTGCATAACAGTTTTCAGAGATAATAGTAGAAAACAAATATTGTAAAAGTGAGGATAAAGGGAACTTTCTTGGCATTAGCCTATCTTAAGTACCATTCAGTATTCAGCTGGCTCTTCTCTACTGTCTGTTCTAATGCCTTCCCTGATTGCAATATTTGTAATAGAAACATGCTCAGCTAATATCTCCAAAGTAAGCAGATATTCATCCCACTTAACAAAATCATTTGCAGAGAGGTAGGTGGCAAAACAAGAATTCAGATCTCTGTGCCCCCTGGGTTTATGCTTATTGCTTGAACTAAAAAGGGAGCTCTGTTATCTCAAGCCAGAAACCGTGCTTTCAGATTTTATGCACTCTTTTTTTATACTATTATAGGGTGATGTTTATCTCTAAAGAACCACATGATCTTAATTCAGAGGGACACTTACTGCACCCTTAAAAGTATACTGGAAACTCTAATTGATCAATGCTCTTTCCAAGGTGCAAGTGCTGATTAAGGAAAACCAAGAGAGAAATGTCAATAATAGTATGATAATTTTAACTAGGATATGGGCATTGCCATATTTACATGAGGGGATCATGCTGTGCATTCAGTAAGAGCTGCAAAATTTTTTCATACTTACTATCACATATATTGAAAAAAGTAGATTTTTAAAGAGTAATGTCTTTATTTTTTACTTATTCACACGCATTTCTAATAGGCAAAAATATACTTTATAGTGTTTTTTTTTCTTCTATTCATCTTAAGAAGCTGAGGTTCTGGTTCCTTGTATGTCTTGCAGGTCATGAGCTAAAAAAATCTGAGCTATACTAACTCCTTGTTTGTGTGTCCCCAAGTTGTCAGCAGAACTCCCTGCAGCATTCTTAGATGCCTGAAAGAGGGAGGAGGCATGGAGAGCAGTAAGATGATATTTATGCGAGCTATATACTTGTAGAGCAGAGAATGGGTTTCCTTTCCAAACAATTATCTCTTTGCTCAGATTATTAGTCTGAGCTCAAAACAACAGGAGAAATAGTACATGCTTATTTTTGCATCTGACTGTTCACTTTACTCATGCAATGATTCAGAGACATGAGGCACTCACTTTGCTTTTTCTGGTTACCTAGAAATTAACTCATTATAGTTTAAGGAGGGGAACTAGTTCTACAGTTGCACACGCAGGGCTTACAGCAGTGGTTTTTCTGTTTGGGTGTGTAAGGATATGGATACATAAATCCAGTATGTTTCTTAACCATTTGAATAGTGTGCTCTCCTCAGATGACATTCCCACTGTTACAGAGAAGCTGTGGTTTCCCTTTGGGAGTCACTTTGAGCTAAGCTACAAATGACTCTGTCTTTTATTTTTGCCTACCCACAGTATGCTGTTGGTCTCAAACAGGCAATAACTAGTGTGAACGCATGTGTTGTCTTACCTTGATATCAGGTTTTTGCCTATTAGGTTGTTTTCTTTTTAAATAAATGAAGAAAGCTGCTCTTTGGTGGCCAGCTCATTTGTTCAGGTGGGCAATAACGTCTCACTTTAATGTTTGCTGTATGGTCCTGTAGTATGAAGTCTAGGACTTACCAGTCCAGTATAGGTCAAACAAACAAACAAATAAACAAACATAAAACCAAAACATGTCCTGACACCTAAATATTCAGAAACCTAAAATATTCAGAAAAAATATTAAGGGCTTTCGAAGTAATGAAAATAGCTAATATGTAAACAGACTACAAATACAGCAACCAAAAAGAATTTTTTTTTTTTAATTTGCCTTCTTTTAAAATATATTTTATCGGACTTTTCTGCTCTAAATTCTTCAGACTCAGATTAATGTTCTAAAAGGCAACCACAAGTCTGACATGACAGCCACTGCATCAGAAGTCCTTATACTCCCTTTTGGTTTGATTGTTGCATAGCTTTTATACAGTCCAGTGGAGTGCAATCATCTCCAATGTAGTGTTTTCTATACACTACGCAGGCATGAATTATTGCTAATGCAGCATGCCTTTCTTCTGCATCAGTGCTATTCTGATTATTCTGAGGACTGGTGTTAGTGCAACCTGTAAGTTTTTATAATATGTTTTGTACAGTTTGCAATGTATAAATATAAATTGGCAAAATGGAGGTCTTTTCAGCAGAGTTTAAGAGCTGAAGTGGTGGAATAAACTGGTATAACTGGCAGGGGAGTTGTTGCTTTTAGCAATGGGAAAACTAAGTGTTTCTCTGAAATTGCCCAGAACAGAGGTTCTCATCCTGTTGTCCTTGAATCACTATTGGTCTTAAGGACATTCACTTTTCATACGCATTGATTCTCATTTTATGCTGTCTCTCCTTATTTTTAAATCCTACTAAACTGCACTCAAAGATGGCTAAATGCATTTAGCAATTTCATAATATCAGCTTACTTACTTGGCTACAGGCATGCTATCTCACTGTTAACAGGAGAAATCATCCACATAATTGAAACAGAGAAGGAAGCTGTCCTGCCAGATGTTCTCTAAAAGGTACTCCTCCTTAAGAGGGTGATTAATCTCACCCAGCATTCGCCACATACAAGGTAAGTGTCTAAGTAAGTTAGTTGTTTATATTCTATTTATTGGGAGAGATAAGAATTTCTTATCTTAAGTTTGACCTTATCAGCTTCCAGAAGCGCTTGTTGCTCTCCATTGTCTCCAAAGAGGCCTTGATATCTAGTTTACCCTAGATACCATTTTTTTAAGCAGTTACAGTTAGGTGAGATGAAGTCCATCATCAGGTATTACAGAGTCTTGTGCAATGAATACAGTTCATTGTGACATGAATACACTTTGCCAGTGTGCTCAGTTTGGCCAAATAAAAAGCAGTTTAGAAGCAGAGGCCATTAAGACAAGCTACCAGAGCACCAAGACCAAGGAAATATTTTTAACACTTCTCAGAAGCACCTGAGGACCTGTACCTAATTGATGAGAATACATAGATTCACCTTCTTATTCCCATTCTTCTGATAGACACTCCTGGAAATCTCATATAGTAGTTATAACCAGTTGAAGTAGGAAGAATTACTTACCTTTGCATTATTATTGCAGTCACATTTTGAATTGGTAGTCTTTGTTTTCATACCCAATTTTTGCCTTTCTTGCATCTTTTATGTTCATCTTTCCTAAACTAGTCTCATACAATTCGCTTTGCTGTAATGTCAAGCTGAAAAACTTGGGGAATATCTGCTGTCTTGCAGCTCATATCTGCTTTACTTTAATGACTCGGGTATCTCTGGTTTATTTGATAATATGGATGTATTAAAAATAAGGCATACCGATTTGTTCCAAGTTTCTACTTGGAGCTAGGAGCAGTGACTAAGCTCATCTGCATGGAAGAGTCCCTTACACCTTCAGCATGGTTTATTTGCAGGACTGGGTTCATTGTTTGAATTTGCATCTCTAACTTAGTAGAGGTATTCACAATTTCATTATCTGTGTGCTTTAAAAACCATGCTAAAATCCTTTATTACTAAAAGGAGTTCAAACCAATGAAACTTTAAATACAAATCCCTTGAGCTATTATGTAAGTGTCATGTATTGTGCAAAATTTAAATTAAGTAATAGTAATGGGAAAGAGAAGTTAGGCGTGGAATAAAGAAATTTTCTACGCTAATTTAAATTTGTTTTCTTGTGTTTAGACCTGCAAAGTATCTTTGGAAGATGAGTTCGTCTCCTTCTTAGTCCAATGTTGACTTAATAGCTTTAACTTGGCTGTCTATGTAAAATTCAGCTTTATGTTCTGGGGTTTCAACATCTTTCCATTTGGATCAAGTAACTGCTTTATTTCTAAATGTCTGTATAACAATGTACTGGATGAATACTTCATTAGCATGACACAAATCAGAGGAGATTTTGGATTTCTGCAATTTGTATCTCTGTTTTTTCTTGCCTTTCTAACAGTTGTAAATGTTCATGGAAGATTTAGATGGCAAATATTTAACAAGAAGAAAATCTTTTCCTTTTGCTTGGCCTTCCCAGAAAGTTGTTTTATTTTCGTATATACATCCATATTGTGCATATATGTGCATGTATATTTGTTTTATATATGCATTATATGCTGTACATACTCTTTCTTATAATATAAACTATTTATGATATATAAAAATACATATAAACTATTTCTGATATATATAAATATGTGTGACAATTAGTTGCTTCTTAAATCAAATTCAGGTGAATCCTAGCTTGGTGAATGCCATGCACCTCTTTATCTGGTTAAGTTTAAAGTAACTTTCTAAGCTTTCTGTGACTGTGTTTAAAAAATGCTTGATGAGATCCATTTGACTAAGTTAGATTTTTAAATATTATAAGCCTATAGGCAAATCACCATCTACTCTCTTCATAGCCAGTGGAGAGGAAATAAATTAAATTAACTGGCTTGTGGATGTACATATATTTATTAAATTTAAAAGATTCTGGTGTGACTAAATTAATTGTATCCCATGTAACTGGGTTGTAGAACTAAATCTCAGGGTGTTTTTGAGCTCGTAGAAATCAGTTTCTGCCTCTTTACAAGATAATTCTGCCTTCTGCCTCAGGTGTGATGGTCTTTTCAGGCAGGTTTGCAAGACAGGATTGATGAAAAGACTAGTTGACACAACACCTCCCTACCTTCTTTTTCTAAACCTGTTTACCCAAAATGTGTATGGCCCTATACCTAGCTCAAATTTTTATTCATACCAGTAAGATTCCTGCAGAAGGACCATTTGTGCAATGAAAATGGGAAGTTCAAAAGCAGAACTATTGAACTCAGGCTCTGGTCAGAGATCTTTTACTGCTGTTAATTATCTTAACTGCATTTTCAAACACATTTTTACTCTATATAATATGCTTTTGTAATATTGGTGAATAAAGTTAATCAGTAGAATATAATAGTTTACCTTTATTCCATTTTACCCATAGAAATAACTTACAGTTTTAGACTCATAACTGTAACTACTATCCATTGACATACGTGTCAGATAGAGAAAGCTATTTTAATGATCTGTTTCTTTAACTATTTTTTTTTTATTTCTGAGACATCCTTAGATGAAATCAGTATTTTGTTGCAGAACAGTGTTATTCTCTGGAACAAGTTAATGCAAATTATACTTTCTGTGATTAGGTAATTCCTTATACCTCTGTATTGTAACTAACTCCTGCATTTTAGACTCTAATCATTTTATTTTTCATAGTAAAATTAAGCTGATTGAATAGCTCTGCTTCTGCTTTCTGCTTTTTCAATTTGCACTACCTAAGCTTAGATGGTTCCTCTAAACCACACATAGCCTTGCTTCTTGTTAACTGTACTTAGAATTCATGGCACTTTCAGCCATGAAGTAGGAAAGAATTGACATTTAGTTATCAGCTTGATTTGAGCACTCATTCATAAAAGCTTTTAGCTTTGATTGGAATGACAACACCATCAATTCTTACCCTTTACAGAGCTTGCTGTACACTGAAAATGAAGAATTTCAATGAGCTCCTCTACACCTATGTGAAATTATAAAGAAGAGATAGAGGGTAGCCTGACATCCAGTTTGGTACGGGAGCATGTACCACATTTTGTTGAATTAACTTTACATAGGAGCTAACAATGAAACTATAAGCATTTAACCTATTAACTCATTAGCACATAGACACAAATATTTAAATCTTAAGCAGACTTGAAATCCCAGCATTGACTGCTGATACTGTTATATGAATTGAAGTCCATTCTTGGACTTGTTCTTAGCAGATGAAGTGCTAGAACAATACGAATGCTTCTACAGTTAGCTAATTTCTTTCTTCCAATGAATTGCTTTATTTCTGTGTTTAGTCTACAGGCTTGTGAAGATAGTCTTTACAAAGGGAAGAGTAGCAAAGGCTAATATCTTAAGTCATTAGAAACATTACTGGGCACAAATTGTTGGGACTGCAAAGTACAAATGTTTTAGAAAAGCTGTTTTCCCAGCATGAGACTGTTGGATAGCTGATTGCTTATTTTAATAATTTTTCAAATGTATGGAAGTGGGATTCATGGCTAAGAGATCTAAACATAACGTGACAGCTGGGATGCTGTTGGGTGCCAGTTGTTAACATACACCTGCTTTTTAGTGTCCGTTGTTGTAACAGAATGTAATTATAACTAAGTATACCTATAAAGCTGTGCAAAGGACTTACAGCATTACTCAATACTGTATTGTATCCCTACTTTTTTTAATAGCCTGTTTTTTAACCTAAAATAGCTGTTATTTTTTTCATTAATGTGCTGTCTGCTAGGCAAGTGATATTACCATGAGTCTCTACCCTAAATAGACACTAAGTAAAAATTTTGGTGGTTTTTTTCAGTTAGGACATCTTATAAGTGGTATCCTAGAGAACCAGAAAGAATAATCATCAAGAATCAGGTTTTATAGAAACAAACTCTATAGCGTATGCATAAGACTAGTCATAGATTCATGACATTGTGGATCAGATGCAATAATATATATATCAGCTGATTTATACTAGCATTGAAACAGAAAACTTCTTTAAATCTTATTTAACACTGCAGGCTACTAGGTCCTTGCATCATCAGAGTAGTACACAATAGTAGAGGGAGTTCATGAATTTGATCACAGAATCACAGAATCACAGAATCACAGAATCAGTACGGTTGGAAAAGACCTGTAAGATCATCGAGTCCAACCTGGGGGGGGGGGGGGGGGGGGGGGGGAGAAAAAAAAAAAAAAAAAAAAAAAAAAAAAAAAACAAACAAAACAAAAAAAACCACACAACCACAAAACCCACGCCACACAACAACAATAACAAGCCACAACCCACCCAACACCACACAGCACCATGTCCATCAAGCTACATCCCACAATGCCACATCCACACGCTCCTTGAATACCTCCAGGGAGGGTGACTCTACCACCTCCCTGGGCAGCCTATTCCAGTGTTTCACCACTCTCTCAGTGAAGAACTTTTTCCTAATGTCTAGCCTGAACCTCCCCTGGCGCAACTTGAGGCCATTTCCTCTAGTCCTGTCACTAGTCACTTGGGAGAAGAGACCAACACCCACCTCTCTGCAACCCCCTTTCAGGTAGTTGTAGAGAGCGATAAGGTCTCCCCTCAGCCTTCTCTTCTCCAGGCTAAACAACCCCAGCTCGCTCAGCCGCTCCTCATAAGACTTGTGTTCCAGACCCCTCACCAGCTTCGTCGCCCTTCTCTGGACACGCTCCAGCACCTCAATGTCCTTCTTGTAGTGAGGGGCCCAAAACTGAACACAGTATTCGAGGTGCGGCCTCACCAGAGCCGAGTACAGAGGCATGATCACCTCCCTGCTCCTGCTGGCCACACCATTTCTGATGCAAGCCAGGATGCCGTTGGCCTTCTTGGCCACCTGGGCACACTGCTGGCTCATATTCAGCCGGGTGTCGATCAACACCCCCAGGTCCTTTTCTGCAGGGGAACTTTCCAGCCACTCATCCCCAAGCCTGTAGCGTTGCCTGGGGTTGTTGTGGCCGAAGTGTAGAACCCGGCACTTGGCCTTATTGAACTTCATCCGGTTGGCCTCAGCCCATCGATCCAGCCTGTCCAGATCCCTCTGCAGAGCCTTCCTACCCTCAAGCAGATCAACACTCCCTCCCAACTTGGTGTCATCTGCAAACTTGCTGAGGGAGCACTCTATCCCCTCATCCAGATCATCAATGAAGATATTAAACAAGACCGGTCCCAAAACCGAGCCCTGGGGGACTCCGCTTGTGACCGGCCGCCAGCTGGATTTCACCCCATTCACCACAACTCTCTGGGCTCGGCCATCCAGCCAGTTTTTTACCCAGCGAAGAGTGTACCTGTCTAAACCACAGGCCGCCAGCTTCTCTAGGAGAATACTGTGGGGAACAGTGTCAAAGGCTTTGCTGAAGTCCAGGTAGACAACATCAACAGCCTTCCCCTCATCCACTAGGCGGGTCACCTGGTCATAGAAGGAGATCAGGTTGGTCAAGCAGGACCTGCCTTTCATGAACCCGTGCTGGCTTGGCCTGATCCCTTGGGTAACCTGCACGTGTCCCGTGAGCGCCCTCAAGATGAGCCTCTCCATAACCTTCCCCGGCACCGAGGTCAGGCTGACAGGCCTGTAGTTCCCCGGATCCTCCTTCCGACCCTTCTTGTAGATGGGCGTCACGTTGGCAAGCCTCCAGTCATCCGGGACCTCCCCCGTTGACCAGGACTGTTGATAAATGATGGAGAGCGGCTTGGCAAGCTCTTCCGCCAGTTCCCTCAGCACCCTTGGGTGGATGCCATCAGGCCCCATAGACTTATGAGTGTCCAGGTGGCATAGCAGGTCGTTAACTGCTTCCTCCTGGATCATGGGGAGCCTATTTTGCCCTCCATCCCTGTCGTCCAGCTCAGGGGGACGGATACCCTGAGGATACCCGGTGTGGCTGTTAAAGACTGAGGCAAAGAAGGCATTAAGTACCTCAGCCTTTTCCTCATCCTTCGCGACAAGGTTCCCCGCCGCATCCAGTAGAGGATGGAGATCCTCCTTGGCCCTCTTTTTGCTGTTAATGTATTTATAGAAGCTTTTTTTGTTGTCCCTCACGACCGTGGCCAGGTTGAGCTCTAGCTGGGCTTTCGCCTTCCTAATTCCCTCCCTGCATGACCTAACGAGGTCCTTGTACTCTTCTTCACTTGCCTGCCCCTTTTTCCAGAGGTGGTAAGTTCTCTTTTTTTCCCCGAGCCTCAGCATAAGCTCCTTGTTGAGCCAGGCCGGCCGTCTTCCCCGCCGGCTCTTCTTACGGCACACGGGCACTGCCTGCTCCTGCGCCTTCAAGATTTCCTTCTTGAAGAACATCCATCCTTCCTGGGCCCCTTTGCCCTTCAGGACCGTCTCCCAAGGGACCCTCCCGACCAGTGTCCTGAACAGGGCAAAGTCTGCCCTCCGGAAGTCCATGGTAACGGTGTTGCTCACCCGCCTCCTTACTTGGCTAAATATTGAAAACTCTATCATATCATGGTCGCTAAGCCCAAGACGGCCTCCGACCTTCACTTCACCCACCAGACCCTCTCTGTTCGTAAACAGCAGGTCAAGCAGGGCACCTTCCCTTGTAGGCTCGCTTACCAGCTGCGTCAGGAAGTTATCTTCGACACACTCGAGGAACCTCCGGGACTGTTTCCTCCTTAGATCATTGATCTTCATCAGTTCTGAGATTTACAAGCTTCCTCCAACTTTCAGATTTAGCAGAAAACAGAACACAGGGCTTCCTTCAAAGCAAGTGATTAGTATAATACAAATATTTTGGGCTTTCTCTGTGATTAACGAACCATTTATTTTCAAACTGTGGAATAGAAGGGATAAAACGACACATGGCTGTTGTGATATGTGCATAACAAGTGCTAAACTGATTTAACCTTGTTTTGTAAATAAATTACATACTTTTAAATCACTTTATTGTCAGACTTAGTTCTATTCCCTAACTGAGATTTTGTTGCTAAGAGAGCTACTCTCAGTGAGCTCATTCCTTATCAAAGGCAGTACTTAAAAACTGATGGAGAATTCCTTACTTCTCAGTAGATGTACCTAGCTTGCTGGGGTTTTCATTTTCATAGGGGTCTCTTATTTCTATCAAGTCTTTTGTGAGAAGAAAAAAAAAAGTGTATTAGTGCTCTGCATTGCATAAGCAATACTTGTCCAGATGATACATTGTGTGTCCTGTCATGGTAGATTACTGTGCATATTTGAGCCATGTGTGCACAGTTCATGTATGAAACTCCGAAGCTTCTTTGCGGCACATGTACTGTACAGGTGATATATTCTCCCTATATTAATATATATTCTCCCTATATTAATATATATTCTCCCTATAATAAGTGAAAACAGCATTTATCGAAACATGCTCTTTACCCTCAAAGGCATTCTGAGACACTGCAACCTTTACTAATCGAGGCAAAGAATTAGAGAAAAAGAACACATTGGCAACATCATGTATTGAGCTAGAAGGAACATCAATACCTTAATCTTGATTATGACATTGTCTTAATGTTCATTTGTGTTATTTGCATTATATTTGCCATCATAAAAATGGTAATGACAGCTTAAAGGTATCTTGGAAATATTATTTAAGAAGACTTGTGTAAGTGCTTTCAGAACATCCAACAAAGTGGTGTATAATTTCTGAGTTACCTTGCTTATTTACTTAGGTTTCTGAAGTTACAGCATAGAAGGCCTGTGAAGCTCTACATCTAAGAATTTTTACTGACTGTACTTGAAAGCTTGGGGTGACAGTGGCACTCTAATGCAGTATTTTTAGGCAAGCTCAGTCGAGCTATAAATGCTTTAAGACGGAATGCGTTGTAACAATCAGGTAAATTAGTGGTTGCTCTGGCAAAATGCTTGCTGTATGTGACCCTATAGCTTTAAACATTTATTAAGAAATCTTTCCAGTTTCATTGTGTGTTACTATTCTGCATCCCATTATTTCCAAATACTTCAATGAAATATCTGATATGTTACTGGCAGTACTGTTTCCACTCTTTTCCTCTCGTTTCACCTGTCGAACTCCTTTAATTTCATGCCACAATGTTAATACAAGTTAGGCTGAAAAATAAAGAAAAAGTTGCCAACACCTGTAAAAGGACTTGAGAGTCTAAGTAAAATAATCAGGGACAATTGTCTAAAATCCCTAGCAATAGTGATCTTTATTGTCTCAATAGATCCTTTTGCAACAGAGAAGGTCAAACAACAAATGCGCTACCCCTACAATTCTCACTTTGAGGGCTTTTTTCGCCTTCTTTTTCTTCTCTTTCCATGAGGTCTCTTTCTCTTTTTCTTACTCCCCTTTCTTTGTTGTCTCCACCTTGTGAGTTTCTTACTGTTACAGTTTTAATGTTTTCACTTGTTCCAGCAGCTTAAGTAGAGAATACTGGGGTCAGCCTGAGGCTGCAATGCTCTTGCTTGTACAGAAGTTAAGAAACACAAACCAGACTGACCTTTTTAACACTTGCTTCTACATTTTCAAGACCTATGAAAAGGGAGCTGTGCAGATCAAGATGACACTCCACTGCTTAATAATAATTATTTTTATTTGTTTTCTGTGAACAAAGCAAATGCTTCATTGGCTGCAACTTCAAAAATCTGTAGGTAGGTAGAGCAGGGACCTACAGCTGGAGAGGTTAAGTAACTTTTTTTTAAAGAACTCTTTCTACAGTTCTAAAATCTTCAAAGGTAAGTGATACTGTATTGATTATTATTAACTTTTTTTTAAAGTAATAATACTAATAATTCTTCAAAATTAGACAAAAACAAAATTCACTATCCAGCCAGTCCTAAATTTTGGGGAAGCAAGATCAGAGGAAGGAGATTTTAGAATCCTCATAAGAAAATGAGGCTCCATTGTCACCTTAATCACTCAACACCAAGACCTAAACTGTCTTTATTTGTTTCTCCTGACGCAGTCAGAAAACATACCTGAGTTTGGTTTTCAGTCTTGCACAGAACTGGCTCAGACACAATACAGTAGTGATACCCTCATTCTTTCTGGCTTACTTAGTTAACTTTGCAGAAAATATGACACACTCACTGGAACTAAGACTCAAAAATCCCATCTGCCACAGAAGGTGTGAAGGTCCAGCTAGCAGGTCAGAGGGTCATTTCTACATTTGTCAATAAATATTTAGCTAATTCAGAAAGAGCAACTTAAACAGCAAGGACTGAAAAAATCCTGCCTTGGTATGTCTCATTTAGCTTAGTGTTTGAGACTCTCATATTCAGACCCAAGCTTGAATTTACTTGGGGACTTCTGGAATGCCTATTTTCCTGTTTAAAAAAAGCTTTCTTTGCGCTTAATAGCATGTTGTGAGAGGTCATGTTTATAGGTAAGACAAAAGATTTTCAACTCTCTCAAATAGGAAAAGAAAACAAACTCTGATGTCTCGGAATCTGCAGGAGCACACTACAAGCAGGGCTGTCAAATAAAAGGGCAACAGCACTACCAACTCATGTAAACAAAACAATTATTTCCTGTTTTGGAATAAAACAGTAAGAAGGAATGTTAAATTTATTTCTTACTGGCCTAAAGAAGATAAAAAAGAAGATATTCCAGTTTTCCTGTAGAATTAAACATTAGTACTTTCTGTAATGACGGTCAAAGGAGTTCCTTAGGAAAAGCCCTGCCCAGCACTTTTCTGTGGCCATCTAAGAACCTCTTCTGAAACAATTAACAAACTCTACCAATGCAGCTTGTGTACCACTCCAGTCAATGAGGAGATGCCGTCAGTTCACAAATTCCTGCTGATACATTTTATCCATTATATACACAGTTTTGTCAGTAAACTCCAGGGGAGAGAGGTACCTATGGTAAAGGAGGTGTGAGTTGGAGATAAATTCAGTAAACTGGACATACACAAATGATGCATTTAAAGGTGTTGAGGGAGCTGGCTGCTATCATTGTGAGGCTGCTATCATCTTCCAGAAGTTGTGATGACCAGGAGAATTCTCCAATAACTTGAAAAAAACAAGTATGTTCAGTCCTTGGGGAGAGGAATTCTGGCTACATACTGGGCTGCACTGGTAAAGACAAAAGCTCCGGGAAAGTGATTATTCATCTCTCCTCAGCAATTGGGAGGAGGCCTGTTGGAGTACTGTGTCCAGATTAGGGCTCACAGCCCAAGGGAGATATCAACAAAGTAAGGAGAGTTCAACGGAGGGCCGCTAAGGGGACTGGAGCACTTGAAAGACTGAGGGGCTAATGTGGATTTCATGGAGCTATGAAATTTTTAAGTAGATACAGAAGTACATTCAAATCATCGCATGCAATCAACTTTGGTAATACTTCAGAATAATTGTTAGGAGAGCTATAACACATACTTATGCTTTGAAGTATGCAGGTACTATCTAAATAATTGTACAGAAAATGGATTCACTCAGCTTTAACTTGAAAGCCAGAATCCTGTGGCATATCAGGACAATGACAAAACAGGATTAGGACTTTCTCAAAGTACTTCTTATGCAGAAATGTGTATCGTTGAAGTCTTCCTCCTAAACAGAGTTTCAATGATATCTGCTGTTACATCTGCTGCCGTCATGGGTGACTGGATCTGTATATAGGGGAATCTGAACAAAAGTGCATGTTTACAAAATGAGTGGTAAGGGTCTGGGTAATATATTTTTTAATTTTTAATCTCAGAGCAGTGGAATGTCATCAATACAGTTGTTGATGGCATCATAAAGAAATGGTTTGTGATTCTGAACCAAATCTACCCCTTCCTTTAAATAAACTGTGCAACAGGTTAAGACTCATCACTAGTTGATACAGGTACAGAGAGCTAAAACCAGTCATTCTGAAGGCCGATTTTTGTTTGGTTTTTAAATATATGGCTAAAGAGTATGATTTCCCCCCTCCCCCATCAGATTTTTTCTCTTTGTGAGAAACTTTTCTTTGTCTGTATGGAAAATTCTCTTAGAATCTCAGATAGTATAAATTGCCCTTGATTTACTGAAATCAGTAATCTATAGTGATTTATCCCACCTTTTTTTTTTTTCCCCAGTAGTGATATAAAATGTTAAATGAAGAGGAACACCTAAAGATAAATCTGAATGTCTTAAAAACTGTGGTGGGATGATCCTGGCTGGATGCCAGGTGCCTACCAAAGCCACTCTATCACTCCCCTCCTCAGCTGGACAGGGGAGAGAAAAATGTAATGAAAGGCTTGTGGGTCAAGATAAGGACAGGGAGATTACTAAGCAATTACCATCACAGGCAAAACCAGACTTGACTTGGGGAAATTAGTTTAATTTATTACCAATCAAATCAGAGTAGGATAGTGAGAAAACTTAAAACCTAAATCTTAAAACACCTTCCCCCCACCGCCCCTTCTTCCCGGTGTGACAGAGAGAAAGAGACTTCACTGTAAGGTTCAAATTAACAATTTATTTGAACTTCACTCACAGGTCCAATACACAACTATTGCAGGTTTTTATGGATACAATGGAGGAATGCAATAGTGCAATTAAATACACTATTCAAAAGTGCGCTAGATATTAATACCTTACAAAAAAGAGTGCACTAATCACGATCTTAAAGCATGCCAAATACCATACGTATGTTTTCTTAATCACTTACCCTCTCTCTCAGGTAAGGCCTCTTAATCCCTGGGAAGTTACCTTGTACAGCGTCCTGGACAAGAGGGAAAGAATCTCCTACAGGCCAGCTGTATCCTTGGAAAAAGACTCCCCCTTTTCTGCCCAAACCTTGTGGTTTTTATTCCCTGATTTGATGGGTGGGGGCAGGATTTGGTGAAACACTGGAACAGGCTGCCCAGGGAAGTGGTGGAGTCACCATCACTGGAGGTGTTTAAGGAACCTGTGGACGTGGCATTGTGGAGCACGGTTTAGTGGGCATGGTGGAGTTAGCTGATGGTTGGACTTGATGATCTTGCAGGTCTTTTCCAACCTTAGTGATTCTGTGATTCTGTGATTATGCATGAATGTTTCTATCTGGTGCCTTGATAGCTCCTTAGTCTGTATGGCTAATTTAGTGATGTCTTGCACACATTGTTACTGAATAGTGGTGGAATGGTACTCAGGGCAGTTTGTTTGTTAAGGGATCATTCACGGCTCCATTCGGGTTTGGGTTCTTTTCATGATGCAGTGTTCAGACAACCCCGGGCTGAGCTGTTTCCGCAGCTCCCCCCAGTCATCTCTGCATAGATAAGGATCTGTCAAGGTGAGACAAAGCTGAGTCGAATCACAACTCCCTGCACCTCGCCTTTGTGCTCCAAGACCGTTTTAGCTGGGTGATCCCATACACCCAGGCTCAACTTCATTCCTGAATTCTCTATGTCCTTTCCCCCGAGAAACACAGGGGGACTGGAAATGGAAGTTGCGGTCAGTTCATCACACATTGTCTCTGCTGCTCCTTCCTCCTCAGGGGGAGGACTCCTGACATTCTTCTCCTCCAGCGTGGGGTCCCTCCCACAGGAGACAATTCTCCACAAAATTCTCCAACATGAGTCCTTCCCACGGGCTGCAGTTCTTCACACAAACTGCTCCAGCGTGGGCCCTTTCCATGGGGTGCAGTCCTTCAGGAACAGACTGCCCCAGAGTGTGTCCCCCGCGGGGTCACAAGTCCTGCCAGCAAACCTGCTCCAGCGTGGGCTCGTCTCTGCATGGATCCACAGGTCCTGGCAGGAGCCTGCTCCTGTGCAGGCTTCCAATGGGGTTACAGCCTCCTTTGGGCATCCACCTGCTCCAGTGAGGGGTCCTCCATGGGCTGCAGGTGGATATCTGCTCCACCATGGACCTCCATGGGCTGCAGGGGGACAGCCTGCCTCACCATGGTCTTCACCAGGGGCTGCAGGGGAATCTCTGCTCCGGCGCCTGGAGCACCTCCTCACCCTCCTTCCTCACTGACCTTGGTGTCTGCAGAGGTGTTGCTCTCCCATATTCTCATTCCTCTCTTCTCTGGCTGCCGTTGCACAGTTGTTTTTCCCCCTTCTTAAATATGTTATCACAGAGGCACTACCACCATCACTGATTGGCTCAGCCTTGGCCAGTGGTGGATCTGTCTTGGAGCCGGCTGGCATTGGCTTTATTGGGCTTGGGGGAAGCTTCTAGCAGCTTCTCACAGAAGCCACTCCTGTAGCCCCCCTGCTACCAAAGCCTTGCCTCTCAAACCCAATACAAGAACCAAGCAAGTATTTTAACTGAAATTAGGCACAGTTTTAAATGAATTCAGCTTCAGTGTTTTTCAACAGAGTTTTCTTTTGAGATGTCCAAGTTTGAAGCTTAAGCCAAAATTTGGGAGGCATTAATCTTTTTGGCTTCAAACAAAATAATCTACATCAAAACTGCCAAACTCTGCATGACTGCAGGTTATTTTCATCCCTAATGCGTCAGCTACATTTTTAATTTCAAGATCATTGCTTGCTTTTATTTTAATTGTCTTTGAGAAAGCTCTTACACAGCAATCAGCCAAAAGATTGCCTGGTTCATTTAAAATATGAAAACCAAGCATGTTCTTTAACATGAGATATTTCCTTACAACATGAAGACTCCTTTTGAGAGGCTACTGAGTGAAACCTCTTGGATAAAGGTTATGGACATAGTCCATGGGTGGGTTGATTTGCCATTCATCTTCAATATTCTCTGTATACAACAAAATTTTGATGCATCCGACTTAATTTTTGTGTTGCTTATAGCCTTTCTTCCCTTCCACTCCCTTTTTTATATAAAGAACATTATCTACCTATCTATCTATCTATCTATCTATCCATCCATCCATCCATCCATCTTTTCATATCAGGTGATTACTAGACATGAGAAGCAGAATATTTCTCACGTGTGCTCAGAATACTGCACATAGCACAGTGAAGAAATCATATCCCTTTTTTTCCCTCTAAACCTTCTCATTTTTACAGGCAGATACAGAATTTTCCTGGATGCTTTCATCTTGTAATTTCTGTCTAATGGCTTGATCTATTTTCAGATGCATTGATAATCACAAAAATGAGATAATGCAGAAAATACAAACAGTTGTTGAAAAAGCAAACCCCAATAACAGACACTTTTAATCTTCCCCCCCATATTTCTTTGGTTCATGAATTCAAAAGCAGGAAAAAGCAAGAGGAGGAATAACAGAGTCCTCAAATGTTTGATATGGAATGATCTGGGACTAAATCTATGATAAAACCTAAGTTAAAAATTTATATTCTCTTTACCTGTCTCCTGTTCTTGGATGAGTCTAATTAGCATAAGTACTTAGGTCCAGACTCACCCCTCTTAATTTTAGGCCCCAAATTTAAAAGCATATTGACTTATTCTCTGTCTATTCTCAATGGAGAGAGGCAACTCAAGAGGATGATACACCCTACCCAAGATAAGTAGGGAAATCCTAAATGAGCCCTAAAAAACAAATCTCGAATTCAGTACTTCCCACTCCCTCATGGATGCCTCATCACTAGGCTACTCAGACAAGATCACTCTTGCTTGCTTTCCCTTTCATCCAGGCACTCACTGTGCAGCAGCCCAACTTCAACAGGAGGAAGGGACACCGCTCCCTGCCACTGTAGCTTTGTGGTAATGTCATGCTCCTACAATATATGTTTAAATTTCCTTCCTCCCACAGAGGTAGACCTAGAGTTAGCCCTCCATCTTAGCATTTGGCTGCCGCCTTCTACCCTGTTTCCAAGAGGCTATTCTGGAGGCTGAAGCAAGGTGGTAGAAGGGTTTGTGGTCGATGTTCTCTTTATTTACTCTTTGCTCTGCAATACACTTTTGTTAAAAAGCTTCAACTCTTTTCTGTATTTCCATTGTTCAGCTGTTGGTATTTTGATTCAATAGAAAGCACCTGTAGGAGGGAGGGACTCTGCCTTCCCAGTGGTCAGCTAAGTGAGCTCTACTGGAGAGAAGTGTCAGGAGCAGATGAAGAAGAGGCAGGGTGAGTTGGAGTTTGCAGTATAAGCAGAGACTAAGAGAGCATTGAACAGATGCCCAGACCTCAGGGGATCAGGAAACAAAAGTATTTTTCCTGTTACTTGAGAGGACTGTATAGAGTTTGTGCAGCCCAGGGAGCTAGTAGAAGTTACTGGAGAAAGGCTGAAGGAAAAGATACATTTTACATAGAAAAGGGAAATGGGAGAACTTCTAAAAAAAATTTGTCTTACAAAACAAAAAAATTCTTTATTTAGAAGTTTGCTATTCCATGTTTTTTTTCTAATAGTAGTAGCAAGTCAAAGCCCTTTTGATGTTCTTAGTATTTTCACTTTAAAAAAAAGAGTGCAGACACATCAAGCTCACATCTTTTTCTGATACAGAGTCCCATTATAAAGCACCTTGCATTCTCTACCATCTTGGTAAGCTGAGACAAAGTAAACCAGTTTCTTGCCCTGGACATCTACTTCCGTTTCTCAGATTATTGTAGATGTCGCACCAGAGCATGAGCCTTTCCGAAGATAACTTGGATACTTAAAAAAACCCCACACTACGATGTGTACTAGCCTTACAACTCACAAAGCAGTATCAAGATTTACTTCAGAAGGTGTGTTCAGGCATGTGTAGATGTTTTCAACAAGTTCTCCAGGCTAGAAGTGAACATTGCCAGGAGAGCAATAAGACTTATGAGATGATGCAAGAACACTAAGTTCTGTGCAAACTCTAAGTTGTTTGGGTGCTACTATGTAGCAAAGGCAATAGAAATTCTTAACAAAGATTCCTATCCTTGTCAATCAAGGTGTATTGAAGATATGAGATAAACAGATATGTCAGGGAGTAAGATTCATCCAAATTCATCCAAACATTACAAGTTTAACAAATTTACTATTATTTACACAATATTTTGAAGTTTAAAATTTATATGTATATATGAAATTTATAGTAACTTTTATGTGATAATAATTTCTCTTTAAGTTGCATGTTATACTGCATGGTTTTATAATTACACTGTAGCATAAATTTATTCTATTAACCATAGGATTTATTTTGTTAAGTTCTTGCTGAGAGTTATTAAGAACCACTCAACATCAGAGAAAGCTGAGAAATTCAGAATACGTTGCCTGCATATTGTCATCAGTCTTTTAATAAAGCTTTTACTGCACTGAGGCTATTTATTTGATTAATATACTCTAAGTCTTGGTGTAAATTTTGTTCCTAGGCAATATGCTTAGTTGTCCTTTGCCATTTTCTTTTTTCGATTTTAACGTTTTCTTTGCCTTAGTTAAAAGAAACTTCTGACATTTGTGTATTATTGCAATGCACTGTGAAATTATATTAATCTATTTTTGAGAGTGAGTAAATGTTCTCACCCACATTATATTATCCATTGCGTAACAAAATAGTAAAATTACAAAAGTAAAATCTAAAACAACAAGAAGGCGGCACAGCAACCAGGGAACTTGCACAGCTGCTCTAAAAAGGCTCCTACTAAAGTGGAGCCTTTATTCTTTTTGGCCATTTTTTTTTCACATTTTCTTAGTGGCTGGGAGATAATGCCATTCATTTCTTTAAAAATCATTGCTAATCTGATTTAATGGTTTTGTGATGGGCACATTTATGTGACTGTGCCTGACATTGACATTAAAATATTTTCTGTTTAGATCTTCACAAAGTGAATTTTGTGTTATGTCAGTCTTTGTAACATTATTAAAAACATGTAAAATAGGCCAGACCCTTTTACAGTCTTTGATGGATGTTTGGAACTGGGAGATGAGATATGACCTGGATGATACAGAGTGGAATTCAATAGAGTTACCAGAGCTGAAGATGTCTATTTGAAAGAAAATTAAAGCACTTCCATGCCACATATTACATTTTAAAAAAAGATGAATCTTGGCTTTGTGTAAGTCAGCATAGATTCATGAACACCAAGAGAGGTCTGTGGAGCTCTGGATGTTAACCAAGACCTGTCAATATTAGCAGCTTCAACCTTTTGTTTTCTTTGCCTTTCAAATGAAGTGGTGATTTTAAAAACAACAAAAAACATTGACTATATTTTATTTTGTGATTGTATTATTATTTTAACGCAGATATTTGAGTCTGATTTCTTCAGATTTTGTTTCAGGTACAGTGACTATAAACTGATTAATTTATGCAATTCACCACAAATCAAGTTTCCCTGGTTTTCTGTCGTAAGCAGTCTAAACAAGCTGCATAACAGTATCAAGGGTGCTTAGATCCATATTCTACAGATATACTATTCAGATTCTACTAATCATACTATACAGATTCATGACTGAGTGAAGAGGTCCTCTTTCTTATCCTGGATATTCAAGACTCACAGAATCACAGAATCATTAAGGTTGGAAAAGACCTGTAAGATCATCAAGTCCAACTGTAAACCTAACACTGCCAAGTCCACCACTAACCATATCCGCAATGCCACATCCACACGTTCCTTGAACACCTCCAGGGAGGGTGACTCCACCACCTCCCTGGGCAAACTGTTCCAATGCTTCAGCATTCTCTCCATAAAGAAATTTTTCCTAATATCCAGCCTGAACCTCCCCTGGCGCAACTTGAGGCCATTTACTCTTGTTCTGTCGCTAGTCACTTGGGAGAAGAGGGCAACACCCACCTCTCTGCAACCCCCTTTCAGGTAATTGCAGAGAGCGATGAGGTCTCCCCTCAGCCTCCTCTTCTCCGGACTGAACAACCCCAGTTCCCTCAGCTGCTCCTCATAAGACTTGTGCTCCAGACCCCTCACCAGCTTCGACGCCCTTCTCTGGACACGCTCCAGCACCTCAATGTCTTTCTTGTAGTGAGGGGCCCAAAACTGAACACAGTATTCAATGTGCGGCCTCACCAGTGCCGAGTACAGGGGCACGATCACCTCCCTACTCCTGCTGGCCACACTATTTCTGATACAGGCCAGGATGCCGTTGGCCTTCTTGGCCACCTGGGCACACTGCTGGCTCATCTTCAGCCGACTGTCAACCAATACCCCCAGGTCCTTTTCTGCCAGGCAGCTTTCCAGCCACTCGTCCCCAAGCCTGTAGCACTGCATGGGGTTGTTGTGACCAAAGTGCAGGACCCGGCACTTGGCCTTGTTGAACCTCATACAATTGGCCTGGGCCCATCGATCCAGCCTGTCCAGATCCCTCTGCAGAGCCTTCCTACCTTCAAGGAGATCAGCACTCCCACCCAACTTGGTGTCATCTGCAAACTTGCTGAGGGAGCACTCAATCTTGAGCCTTCTTATCCACCTCTATTCTAGAGGCATTGGCTGATGTTTGCAGTTAGATAATAAAAGCTCTGATTTATAAGAAATGGGATATTAATATTTAGCTAGAAAATATATTCTGATATTAAGCTGTGATTTTGGATAAGGGCTCTAAACCAAGCAAACAAAGGCAGTTTAGTTGTTTTAATTTTAATACTGTCACTCTAGATACTCTTTTTCTTGTTTTAATGCTCCTTTCCCACTTACAAGGTTCTATATTACTTTAGATGCTTGCAATAACTATCATCGTCTTTGAGCCCAGAAAAGGTTCTCTGAAAAAACACTAGTAAATCAAAATGGTGGCTTTAAAATCTACTTTGTACAGGCATTATAAGATTCAGAAAGGAAGAGAAAATAAGATGCTTTCTCATTACCAGGTAAGCACTGATTGCACTAAGATGAAGGCACTTCCTACACAAGATTTTTGAGTTGTCCAATATTCTAATGCCATATTGATTCAGGTACCTCACCAGCAATTCAATTCTTACCTTTATGCTCACTATACATAGGGCCATCTCATGATGAGCCAGCTAATTTAAACCTAGAACCTGGCTGCTGGACATAAATCTTGGGTTGGCTCACTATTTTTCTATTTTAATCTTTGTAACACATTTTTTTTTCCTGATGGTTTCACATCTCAGGATTAACTCTGACTGTAATTCTTACAATTATTTTAAATGACTGTGCAATCTAACTGAAAAACCCAGGGCTAATTATGCCTTGAAATTCCCTTTTAAAAAAGTGTTCCAGGTTTAGGAAATGTTTCATATGGTTGAAAAATTAAATGCCAGCTGGTCATTGCTTGTGCTTGTGTATTGGGTTTGCGTGGCAGCGCTTTGGTAGCAGGGGGGGCTACAGGGGTGGCTTCTGTGAGAAGCTGCTAGAAGCTTCTCCTATGTCTGATAGAGCCAATGCCAACCGACTTCAAGACAGATCTGCCACTGGCTAAGGCTGAGCTAATCAGCAACAGTGGTAGCGCCTCTGTGATAACATATTTAAGAAGGGGGGAAAAACCGGGAAGCGGCAGCCGGAGAAGAGAGGAGTGAGAATATGTGAGAGAAACAACTCTGCAGACACCAAGGTCAGTGAAGAAGGAGGGAGAGGAGGTTCTCCAGGCACCGGAGCAGAGATTCCCCTGCAGCCCCTGGTGAAGACCATGGTGAAGCAGGTTGTCCCCATGCAGCCCATGGAGGTCCACGGTGGAGCAGATATCCACCTGCAGCCCATGGAGGACCCCACGCTGGAGCAGGTGGATGCCTGAAGGAGGGTGTGATCCTGTGGGAAGCCCATGCTGGAGCAGGCTCCTGGCAGGACCTGTGGAGCCGTGGAGAGAGGAGCCCACGCTGGAGCAGGTTTGCTGGCAGGACTTGCGATCCCGCGGGGGACCCACGCTGGAGCAGTCTGTTCCTGAAGGACTGCACCCCGTGGAAAGGACCCATGCTGGAGCAGTTCGTGAAGAACTGCAGCCCGTGGGAAGGACCCACATTGGAGAAGTTCGTGGAGAACTGTCTCCTGTGGGAGGGACTCCACGCTGGAGCAGGGGAAGAGTGTGAGGAGGAAGGAGCGACAGAAACAACGTGTGATGAACTGACCGCAACCCCCATTCCCCGTCCCCCTGCGCCGCTCGGTGGGAGAGGTAGAAAATTGGGAATGAAGTTGAGCCTGGGAAGAAGGGAGGGGTGGGGGGAAGGTGTTGTTTTTTTAAGATTTGGTTTTACTTCTCATTATCCTACTCTGATTTTGATTGGTAATAAACTAAACTAATTTCCCCAAGTCAAGTCTATTTTGCCCATGATGGTAGTTGGTGAATGATCTCCCTATGTCCTTATCTCGACCTACGAACCTTTTCCTCATATTTTCTCTCTCCTGTCCAGCTGAGGAAGGGGAGTGAGTGAGCGGCTGTGTGGTGATTCGTCCGGCTGGGCTTAAACCATGACGGCTTGTTGTGTGTAGCGTTCTCCCTCCCTCTAATGGTAACACTATAGATAAATTTCTAATTCACCTGCTGACTTACTGATAGTGATAATGATCTTTAGACCAAGAAATCTTGATTACAGACTGTCTCCAATTCAGTAAAGGACCTTTTTTGATTGGTCACCAGACCTTTGTTTATCTTGCTAAAGGTGGGGGTTTGCTGTAGTTCTAGCTTTTCTCCTCTATAATTACTTCTTGTGCTAGTATGGAATAGCCTCTGTTGCTGGACGAACTGAAAGTGTAGCATCTAATGTCTCTGGTCTTGATGTCATTGACCACAAAGAGGTATTTTTTGTCTTTTGGAAACAATTCAGGCTGTTAGTTTTTTGATCCTACAAACTCTCCCAAATGAGCTACTCTAGGGTTTTAAGGCCTTTAAGGGTAAGCAGGATTAGCATACAGATATGGGTTTTCTGTGTTCTGAGGCTTATCTTTATTATTCCATATTGTGCAGAAAGGGAAAATGCCTGGGTAAGATCCAATCCAGTTAGGACTGAAATGTGGGTGCCAGGACAGAAGAACGACATGAGGATCTGTCAGAGATATATCAGCTTCAGTGAAAATATCTGTAAGAAGCAGTTTGGGTAGGGCTAGTGCTTACAATTTTTATTAGAATGCTAATTGTTTTTAAATTTTTAGTAGAAAATAAAAATCATAACAGTATATGCATACAATCACTTTAAATGTATGAAGACTCTGTGGGGAGGAGAGTATTGCATCGTAAGAAATCCTTGGGCACTGCAGCTTTAGGAAGTATGCATTTTGTGATACATTCTTTAGTTTTTCCTACAGTTTGGTAGCCTATTTTATTTACTGTCTTGAATTCTCTTTCTCCTTCTCTTGCTGAGCTCAATATTTAGGGATTTTAAAAAAAAATATATCTTGAAAGGCATTAAATGTATTTGTTCCTGTCTCTTACATTATCAAGTCACAACGACTTGAGGAAAGGATAGCAGAACCATCAGAAATGTAATCTAATTTGATTTTATTAAAGTAACAATCACATTTAATTAGAAATTATTTTCTTTCCTGCATCCCTTCCTTCTCTTTTTAAAAGAGTATGTAAAACAAATTCTCTGTCTACTCAAATCATCTGGATTCCTGGGTCTGATTCAGTGTTCATTTTATATGCCAGGATTTTGTATAAGAATTCTATACATAATCAGTGTCATGCACTTTTTATTCATATCAGGATCGAAGGACTTGATGCAAAATGAATTTTAATACGGTTCTTCAAAGCAAGTAATATGCTACTAGTTGACATGTAACTTGCTACATCAGTTGGGGTTTTATGTAGTAAGACTAGTGAGCAATAACACAATACTTGTACTCACATTACATCGAGATGTACCACATTCATACTAGATATGTGGTGAATTAATCTGTTGTAGTTTTTCCACTAGCAAATAATGATTACCCCAAAGTTATTATGATTTCAGCCTTTTGCTGACATTTGTTGTAGTCTCAGTGACATGCTATTACCCTTGTCACTATTTGGTGTAAAACACCTCTCATTCAAACACCATTCATTACCCTTGGGCTAGGCTTGCATTCAGTACATGTCAGTAAAGGGGCAGGAGGTCAAATCTCAGTGAATTAGCTGTCCTCTGTGAAAAAATAACTCATCTCAGAAGATAATTTCCCTCTAAACAACTGTAACATTTCCATTTTTGTAAAGTTAGATTCTATTTGGCTTACATACTGAAAGACCCACTTACAAAACATGTTCACACCGTTATCATGTTTCCTGTGTTGTCTCCAAATACCAATTTGTGCATACTGATCACTGAGTGACATTGTCTGAATGCATAGTACTGTAGTCTCAACAGCAGCTCTGAAGCCCACAGCTTGGACTGCATTTTACTCCTCTTCCACCAATAGTACAGTGTGAAATTTTGTTTAGGAAAATATAGTCTCTTGTTTTTATAAATCTTCTCTTTGTGTACCAAATGAAGTCAATTGTTATTTGATCATCATCTTTGAAGCCACCTGTTAATAAAAAAATACTGTGAATTTACACTCTGATTGTAATCCTGTCAATGTAATTTAAACAACTGACTCATGCTGGAATTTTATGCACCTAGTTAAGTAGCCCTCCTGAAATATACACTTATGCCAAAACTGTGGGTCACTTCTGTTCTGGTTTTGGCTGCGGTAGAGTTATTTTTTTTCATAGCAGCTAGTATGGGGCTGTGTTTTGGATTTGTGCTGGAAACAATGTTGATAAAACAGGGATGTTTTAGTTACTGCTGAGCAGGGCTCACACAGCACCAAGGCCTTTTCTGCTCCTCACACCACCCCACCAGTGAGTGGGCTGGGGGTGCATGGGAAGTTGGGAGGGGACACAGCTGGGACTGCTGACCCCAACTGACCAGAGAGATATTCCATACCATATGACGTCATGCTCAGCATATAAAGCTGGGGGAAGAAGAAGGAAGGGGGGGACATTCGGAGTGATGGCTTTTGTCTTCCCAAGTAACCGTTATGCGTGATGGAGCCCTGCTTTCCTGGAGATGGCTGAACACCTGCCTGCCCATGGGAAGTAGTGAATGAATTCCTTGCTTTGCTTTGCTTGCCTGCGTGGCTTTTGCTTTACCTAATAAACTGTCTTTATCTCAACCCACGAGTTTTCTCACTTTTACTCTTCTGATTCTCTCCCCCATCCCACCTGGGGGGGAATGAGAAAGTGTTTGTGCGGTGCTTAGTTGCCAGCTGGAGTTAAACCAGGACAACTTCCTAGCTCATGAGGATGATTAGATGGTGTGGCCATGGCTGTGCCTCAGATTCTTTCTCTGAAACACCTGGGTGACAGGTAAAAAAAGATCTCTTCACTTTCACAGAACTTAACTATGTGGCATAATTTCTTGCTTGGTGGCATGGTTTCAAAATGGGTTTGAGTCCTCTACAGTTAGAAAATGCTCCTGGATGGCCAGGTGTGCTTGTTTCTATATGGGGAGAGGCTCAGACTGATTGTGTTCAGTGATGACATTACAGTTGGGTCCTGGATCTGGTGCTTGAATCCGTATCTCGCCCCTTGGTCCAGTTGCTCATGTTGAGTTGGGATTGCTCTCAAGAACAGTTCTCCAGAGGTACGCTCACTCACACAGGTTCACATTCAGTGATCCCATGTGTGAAGGCACATGTTAATATAAAGGGAGATCAGTTCCTGCCAACTCTCTGCTCTCAGCTTGGCTCCAGCAGATATTGAAAGGAAAACACCCTGTGTGGTTTGAACTCTCAGCCTGGTCTTACACTTATGAGCAAGACATCTAACTACTGGAGCATTATATTGTAATGCATGTGACCTTACCTTTGGACACATTTTAAAGGAGAAGAGTGTGTTTTGCTAAAATTTGTACAGGGATAACTAAGGCATCTGCTCTCAGCAGAAGATGTCCTCCCTGTGCCTCTGAATCCTTGGCTGACATAATCTTCTGCTGGCCTCCTAATGACCTGCACTCTGCCTCAACTTTGACCAAGGGGTGGCTAAAGACACATGTCTTTGTTCAGAAACCCCTGCTGACTCTCAGGTGTCTTTTTCTAGGCTACTCTTTCATATGCTTGTCTCTTCCCCAGCCATGAAGATAGAGGATAGGTGACTTGGCCAATGAATCTGTGAGCCAAAGCCTTCCTTCATATAAGCCATGACAACAGTTACTTTGTATGTACTTAAGTCACTTTCTAAAACTAGCCTTGAAAGATCTATATACCTTTTTCAGGTTTGACTCTTTAACACTTACCTTGCAATGTATAATGACTTCTCTCAAACTCATTAGAAGCAAAGTAATTTTGGGGAGCGTTGGTGAATTCCCTTGAAACAAACCACATCTTCATTCCCTGACTTATGATTATCCCTATGAAATTAAAATAAGACAAAAATCCAAGTTGTTTATAAAAAATATTGCACCTCATCTAAAAAAATTACAACTTTGATTCCAGGTTTCAATCTCATGTAAATTAGTTTGATATAAAAATAAATTGGATGTGTCACAGAGACTTGGAAATCAGGGTTCACAGTGGAACCTGCCAGCTTTTCTACCATGTTTTTAACCAGAGTTAATTGTGGTCAACTATGTGATCTATGCAGGTCTTAAATTTATGAGCTGCTTGTAGGTGTGGTTATTGTTGTTGTAGATATTTTAGAGACAGAAACAGTTGGGTGTAATCAAGGATCTGCAGGTAAGGGGAGATTTTGTGTTCATTGAAAGGGACTTAACAGGGATTCATGTGGTGCGACATAATTTTGTTCATTAGAATGACAATATTTTATTCTTTTGCTGTAATCACCTCCACAAGAAAAAAGCTAGAGCTTGATCCTGACTGGCTGCAGAAATGTACATGGCCCTGTGGATAAGCACTGAGCGTATTTGCTTCTGTACTATTCTCTAGTAACACTACATTTTCCCACCCCATACCAGTTGAACACTTTTATTTTTAAAAAAAAAACTGTGAAGATTTTTCTGTAAATTTCAGACCAAAATGTCATATACATCATATCTTTTCATATTTAAATATACATATAAAATATATTTGTATGAAACCAAATACATGGTTTGAAGAAATGCTGGCTGAGCAGTTAAGCAATAATATAATGGAAGCATACTTATGTGTAAGCATAGGAGAAATGCTGATATGAGGTTATACAAATTGATTTTTGGAAAAACATTTGTTAAAACTTAAAGAGGGGTTTTAAAAAAAATGATTGCTATAAGATCTCATGAGTCTGTAGTCTTGACAGCCAGAAAATCGTGTAGATTAGTCACTAAGAAACAAAACAAAACACACAGCCAAGGTGTTTGAAAATCAGGAGCTTGCCTACTGTTTTTAGGTGACCATTATGTGATGAGAGATGACCAGAGTCACCACTCCCTTTCTCCAGTGGAAGATGGGAGTAAAGGAGGCATGCAGACATAGTGGGACCAAACATTGCAGGCAGCTAGGCTGTGCCTGCATAGCCTTTTGCCTTGCCCCCCAAGCAGACAGCTGCCTTAGGCACCTTTCTATTCTGATTAAGCCTTGAGTCATTTCTGACTTTAGGGTACTGCGTGCTGAGCATGCTGATTGGAGTTAGCTTACTTCAGAGGGTACTGACTCCTTTAGATCTTTTTTTGTCTGTGTCTGTGGTGCCTACCTCTCTTGTATAGAAAGCCTAAGCAAATTCCATTGGAAGGGTGAATTGCCTATAAGTTAGAGATGTATAACTTATGATACTTTGATACACGACTTTTAAATAACTCAACTTTTATGAGAACTGGCCTACTTTTTATACTGACCTTGTTAGGAGTTTTTCCTAAAAGTTTTGTACTGTATCCCTGGAAGTGCTGTCAGAATATAATGTACTCCTGCAATAAAAAGTGCATCATTATTCGTATGCCAGCAGAAAATCAGGGTTTAAATGGTTGATGGCTCCTATTCCTATCTGATCTCTACTTGTGAGACAGAAAAGAATTACTGAACTGGGAAATAATACCAAAGTGACCATAGAAAATCCAAAAAACTTGGAGGTTTTCAGGACTACGCAAAACCATAACTGACCTGTCTAGTATTGGCAATAGTTCTTCCATGAGTGGGAGATTAGGCAAGAAGACTCCCAGATGTCCATTCCAACCCAACATTTCTCCCATTCTATGTTTTTTACAGGGCTCCTAGAGGGTTTTTCTACTTTTTTCTGAAGCACTAGTAAGAATACCAAAACCAGTAATTTCTGGGAAAGCATATATCAAAGACTTAATAAATACGTTAAACACAATATGGTAGGAAGAAGAATTCAAGATCTGTGAGGAAAAAAAAAATGGATAATCTCAAAGACAAACTCCTGTTTAAGGAAGAGCAAGTTGGCATGCCTTTGAAGAGGGCTAGTTGGAATGGAAGTATTTTGGATTCAGTCTTAAACAGGTGCCTGAACTTCAGGTGGACCAGTAAAGGAGTTGTTAAAAGCTTTACAGGTTGGATCATTCCTGCAGTAATACATATGTTCACAAAGGAAAAAGTGTTAAGATAGAGGTTTATGTATTTGAACAGTGGCAGAGAGAAGGAGACTTTTGTAGACTCAGACAGTCTGTCTAAATGCTAGGCAAGATTCCAGCCCTGTATCTCAAGAAAACGAGGGTTATCTGCTTGCCTCCTTGCAAATGCAAGCTGTCTGAAATCCGCTGGCCTATGAAAAACAAGCTACCTGCACAGGAGAATCATAAATGTTAACTAGATTAAATCACTAAGTAACACTCTTACTGGAAGTACTGGTTGCTGAACTGAGCTCATCCATTCTCACTATGTCCAGAAAATTGAAGAAAAAGCATGGTGGGTGAGTATACCATGAGATGACTGAACTTTCCCCTTTGGGAGTATTCTTGAATATGGTCTAAGACTGAGACTGAGCTAGTTCTTGATCATGAACAATGACACGTCTGAATTTGAACAGACCTGTGCTTGACTAACAGTATAAACTTACAAAGTGGCTGGAAGCTTAAAAGTATCTCTTATTATTGTCTGTTATCAAACTGCACTATCTCACCCTTAATGAGGTTATGGCAGGAGAATGAGATAGGCTTGTGTAAATGTATCAGGGGAAAATCAGTACCACTATAAAGTAGGTCCATTAATAAATGAGATGGAGAATTAAATTACTAATGACTTTGAAATGGCTGAGATAAAAAAATTCTGTGCCAAATCTGCCTTTAACAAGACAAAGTTAGGTCCATTAGGAATGCTGGAAAGAACCCACAAAGCTATGATCTCACTGTGAAAGAACAGCTAAGGAAACAAATTTTTGAACATGATTGTTACCACCCAATAAAATGGGATACTCTCTAGTGCACCTGCAGTACTAAAATACATCTTAGCCTCTGCACTGGTTAATACTGGGACTGTAATTCCAAAACCAACTTAAACTGTTAATTCTATCAAAAGAAATCACTCAACCCTGCCTTGGCCTCTAGATCACCTCACTGACTCATGCTTTTTCTCTTGCCCTGTCACCCTCCCTGTTTTGACAGACATGTTTGCACTTCCTTATGGCTAACTGCATTTTTGTAGTTTTCCACTGGGACAAATAACTTCTACGGAGTAATGAGCTTCATTAGCCTGAGTGAAGGTAACTCAACAGTATTATTTCCATTAAACAAACTAATTTGTCAGCTCAGGTGTATCTTCATGGCACATCATTCATTGTACTGCTTAGATTTACTCTAGATATTAAGCTGAAGATTTCTTACTGACACTGGAGTTGGCACTGACTGCTATCTTTACTCTAATCGGGTTTTCTTCTAGATGTTTCCTCTATATCATGCCTTTCATTCTCTCCTTTTCTACTTGGATCATAAAATCCTACCTGAGCAATCTTATCCTCCCAGTCACACTCTTCTACCTTTCATATACCACTTTTAACTCTCTCTTCTTTTTGAGGAATGTGGTACATTAGGAAGGCTCATTTGGAAATGAAGAGGACATTTTTTGCATCATATTTTTCATACCCATAACAAATATAAAGTGCATTGGACTAATGTAATCTTGAAACAATCACCCTGAGAGGAGTGAAATGTGTCTTTTTATTGAGAGTTTCCTGTTTAAATATCAAGGTGATTAATGATTGTAAGGGTCAGTAATTTAGCAGAACCATTTGGGTGATAGGTTATTTTATAATCCTCAATTTTTGATACTGAAAGACCAAACTATCATCTATTCAAATGCAAATGCTTTCAAGCTGCTTTTCTGGCAACTATATTAGTTCTGTTGTTCAGTATAAACAAAATAAGCTGAATGATGAAAACCAGAAATGTTAAGGCCAACACAGGCAATGATACTTTTCTACAGTAGAACCAGAAATAGAACAAACATTAACTTTATTGCAGTATTTATCAGTATGTTGAACTCAAGGTTTTTAATTTACAAGAATCTTTCACACTATTCTAATTCTACCACAGAGATGTTCCAATGAAAGCAGGGAGTCATAAATCAGAAGCAGAGAATGATCTTTCCTAGAAGAAGTTTTAAAAGAAAAAAATCAAAGAAACCAAAAAACAGCCATGGGGAGCCTCATTTTTCTGCCTCCCAGAACATTTATTTTGTTTTTAAGACACTTTCTGAGCCATATTCATTAGCCATTCCTCATCTGGTATTCCTGTTCCATTTCACCTCCCCTAGAAGCACTATTATCTCACACCAAGAAATGGTTGCTGGTTAGGGAGGGAATATCAGAAGATGAGAGACTGCAAACATTGCCTTTCTACTCCCAGGTATGGGGAGAAGGTGCTGGAGGTAAGGAATCCTTTCCTTGGAAACTCAGTGACGCATAAAAGGACAAACACAGTATCAAATACTGAGAACTATCTGGGACCAGAACAGGAAAAGAAGTGGTTTTCCAACCATTTTAGAAAAAAATAGTGTGATGCTCTGCATATAAATTTCAGTAACTTCCTTGTGAATTCAAAGCTGTTGTGCACTGCCTACTTTGTTGAATATTCAGACAACCTATAAAAAATTACTTGAATATCCCAAATCAAGAACAGCACCTAGATATGTCATTAATAAAACATTTTGCATCTGATGCGAGATCTAATGAAATCTAACGGATGATAAAGAATGATCAGTAAAAGGTCAGACAAAAACTTGGAAAATGTTAAGCACATAATTTTGGCTTCTTATTTGCATTAAGAATTCTGTGAATTTACATTCCTCTTTACAATTGCTTTACATTAAAATGATGGCTTAAGGTAGCCTTATTATAAATGAAACAATAGCATATACTTATAGCTTACTGTTGAAAATATTGTTAATATAATGATGCCAGGGAAGGAAGTCTAAGGAAAATGATAATCAGATCTTTACTGGTCCTGACAAAAATCTAAGAAACATGTGGTTTTATAAAAATGAAGCTCCTAAATTTGACTGAAGCACTTCGATATTCTCCTTGAAGAAGTGAAGATGAGAAAAGCATTCCTAGGAAAAATCCCTAAATACCAGAACTCAGGGAAGCACTGAAACTTGTAATCTGTATCTGTCAAATTTACCTTGTCAGAAGAATCACGTATCATATGCATCACCTTAATCATACTATAGCATGTTTGGAACAAACCTATTAATGATCATGTTTTGTAACTACATAAATGTTCTGTTCACTGAAGCAAGAGTAAATCATGTTAAAACACAGTGAAAGCACTGCTTGCACAGGCTTGCAAGAAGTAAATTTACCCTGTAACTTCCATTCTGAAGGAAGATTGCTATGAACACTCAGCAGTTTCCTTTCAATATGTATTAAAATATTTTTCAGAAGCTTTAATTACATATATGTTGTTGAAAATTCATGGGTTTTTATTTCTTTACCAGCTTTGATAGCAAGAAAAAGTATAAAAAAGTTTTGTCACAGGTTTCAAAATGTCAGACTAAAAAATTAATTTTAGTTTTATGTTTATTTAGTCTTCAAAGACAAGGGAGTGGTAGGAATACACTCACTCATGCAAATCAAATGTACTCATCTATATTCATACTAATGATGTGTATTACTAAAACCATGCTGTTTTTCTGTAAAAGTATCTATGCTTATTAAGGCTCTTTAGCATTATTTCATATACACAGAGATATGTACTAAATGCTCATCTTCACTGGTGTCTCTTTGGAGATTTAATGTGCTAAAGATTTACTAACATTACTAAAGTTTTTTGTTGAAATGTGAGAAGAAGCTCATTGAAAGATATTTATTTATATTGGTATATATCCAGCCACAGAAGAAAATTACTTGCTGAAATTCCATTTTTTATTTATTGTTCACATATTATGCAACTACTGAAGTGAAAAATATGAGGTTTTTTAAATTTTTTTTTCCTCAGACAACAAATTACAGCTTTAGAATGAGACTTTGATCCTACACACTGAATGACAGAAAGGTAAACAACCTTTGAACCTCTGTGATGTAATTATATAGACAAATAACTTTTGAAATGACAGAAATTTCAATAAAAATTTATTTTACTGTCTAGCGTATTTGTTACCACAATATCATGTGCATGATACCAGCATATCGCAATACCACAATCCAGAACTGAATCAATCCTGTCACTTTGTTTTTATTAGTTTTGCTATTTTACACATATATTTAAAGAGTCTTACTCTTTTCAGCATAGTTTCACTTGATTCATTCACACTATGTACGATTGCAAGCCTGACTTTTGAAATCCATCCAATAGTGATTTAAAACCGACTTTAGAAAGACTGTAATTGAGTGCAATCATAAAGTGCAGATTTGTACAGGAAAAGAAAAAAAAAACAACAAAAACAAAGAAAAAATAGGCTCAAACAAAAAAGTGATTTAAAATTTAATCAAGAGCTGGAGCCATTGTAATTACATTAAAATTTCTCCACCTGTTTAACTAATAGAAAACAAGATAAACATTTGCTTATAATTCAAATGCATTAATATTACAATTCAAAATATGAAACAATATAAGTATTATACAGAGCAGGATAGAGTTCACAGCTTGAGGCACCTAGATATAGTTGTCCACATGCAAATATCTGTATGTTTAGCTTGGTCAACTGTGCCAGTCACATGCATATGTCGTATATTGTTGGGTATTGCAGGTAGTACCAGATGGCTCTTTTCTTGGCAACTGAAGCTCAGCCATGTCCAGTTCAATTAATGTGTCCTGGGTAATGGTTCATCTGTCCAGCCACCAGACATCTGTTTTAGGGTGAGATTAATAGCTCTATGGGCCTCAATTCAGTTGACTAAACATAGGAGTCTAGTGTCATCTGGGATGTCATAGAGAATCTGAGACATCATGTTAGAGCTGCAGATATACCATTGGGGATGCAGGAGACTGTGTGGACAGTGGGGATACCTTAAGACATCTCGAACAGCATTAGGTGCTTATGTGTGGCCAACTGAATTAAACATCCAGGCTCCATCAACTGTATTGACTAGAGGCTTGATTTAGTTGCCTACGCATAAGGAGTTTAGAGATACGACTTATTTGCCTAAACATAGGTGACTTGTCTTACGAGATGCCCTAAGGTGTGTCTCCAGACCTCTGGATGCTACTGTACAAGGGTATGGCTTCAGAGTCATCACCGGGGGATATCTCAGGTACATGAAGGCATCTCAAATGACACTAGATGCTATGTTGAGGTAACTTAATTGAGAACTTAATGTCATTTGAGACAGCCTAAGCATCCACACTGGGCTGGCAGATATGACAGGAGAAGCAGGTGAGACTCATACCCCTCGGAAATAGCAGCTAGAGGCCAGATGGGATGGCTTTTCACTGGTGCTAGAAGTGGTATTTTAAATCACTGATAGAAACCCCAGACATCCACTGGTTATAATGAGAATTTATACACCTAACTCTCAGGTAAAAACCTATATGTAGATGCCTAAACACAGGTGTCTTAACTTTGTGATCTTAATTATATCTAAAAGGAAGTCTAAAAATGTTTATAATAGAAATGGCTGAAAGATTATTAGTGTTTTGAGACAGGGACTATAAGTCTGTATCACTATATCCTTCAACAGTAGCTTAGGGTGGCAGTTTGTAGGTATTAGAGTTAATTAAAAAAATTAGCTAATAAAATATTATGCTAACTTCTTTTAAAATTACTTCCATCCAATTTGTAGTTTTTCTACCGATTTGTCTCTATTTAAGCCTTTTCTACCATAACATTACTTGTAATTTCTTTATATGCAAAATAAAGCCAAGATCTCTCCTCCTTTGAAAAGTATTTTGGATATATCTGAAAGTTAACTCTGAATTAATACATATTAAGACTCTCTGGCTCCCTTCAGGCTAGTCATTATGTTTGCTAAGATTTTGTAGGTTCAACTGGTCTAGCTCACCCCAAGGAAGGATGGCAGGGAATTGTGGGTCTCCTTGTGATGTTCTTTGTAAGGAGCAAAGCTGAAGGAAACATAAAATGGTATACATGGTTTCCTACTGCATGTCCACAAACACCATAATTTTGGGTAAGCTTGGCATTTCCTCACATACCTCTTGCTTACATTTGGTCAGGCTTTATGGTTTTGTCCTCTTTGTATTTAAGTCCACAGGCAGGCTTGATGTGGTAGACATATGTCTATACTGATAAACTGATGATGTCCAAAGGGCAGGCTCTGACACAGGACCCTGATTTGGTCTGTATGTGTAGGTGTCAGCCCACTCCACAGACTGTTTTTGGTCTGCTTCCACTAGCCTTCTCTTCTTGCTTTAAAGAAAACTAGCCCTAAGCAGTGTAGATGTATGCCAGTTGGTGTCAGTTGGTGTTGGAACCAGAGATTAGTTCCTGGCCCTCTTTTATTTAACAGTGTAGCATATAACCACAGTGACTCTGATCCTTTTTGAAACGCTCTCCTTTTCCCCAGGGCAGTCTTTCTAACTTTGTTACAATTCATAATAGTAATTCCTTTCTTCACAATACAGCCATCAGAGTAACATTTTTGGTGAGAGTGAGACTAGTACAGCATCTACAGTCTACCACATCACAAAATGGAATGTGGTTCACAGATATGAGCTCTGACAAGGATTGGAAAGCCACAGCGCAGTGATATGGACTATCTCCTGAGATTTGGGTACAGTATAAATTTACCTGTACACGTGTGTAAGGCAGTTCATATGTGTCCAGCTGGTGTCTGTCTGCTCTGTGTTGCCTTAACAGTACTGGGTATGCTCTTCAGTGATGTGAGCACAACCTCATTTTTCAATCTCTAATGTAACTAACTTCAGCAGACGGTTGCATTAATGACAGGCTTTAGCTCCATAGTCCCAATCCCTCCAAGCAAATGTATATTCCCTTGGGTTTGGAGATAAGGTAGATGGAACCAGTTTAGATTAAGCTGCAAATGCTGAAGTACATGTGGCTTAAAAGAGTATGTATAAAAACTTGCCTGTGGTGGAGAAAGAAGCTCTTATAATTACTGTTGTGTCTAAGACATTGAACAGCAACAATAAACTTCTGTATCCTTATATCACCTGAAATGGCCACCCTGACACTTGATCAATGAGGGATGGCACCTTCCTCTTTTGAATTATTTGGTGCAGAGCCTGGTTACTTGAGAAATTTAAAAAATAGTATTTCATATATTTAAAAACACTGCAGGCCCAGATTTAATTTAGTTTTGTTTGAGACCCAAGACAATTAACTCTGGAATCAATCTATTTTAGAGAAAATGTTTTCAGCTGCAGCTGCAGGCAGCTTTTGCTGTTTCAAATACAATAGCTGTAGTTAATTATCCAGTCAACAACAATTCTATTTAGTCTGGAAAAAAAATCTGGTTTTAATTTTCAAGCTTTAAATCAGCAGACACTGGAACTTAATCAGTGATTGTCTAATGAGAAATTAAGCAATGTCCTTAGAAAATAGATTTCACTCCTGTCTTCTAAGGCTAAAATTTAGGTTTAAATTTGCCTTAAGAAAAAAGCAAATTGTATTTTTAGTACCTACGAGGAAAGTGATATGAAGCTAGGCTGGTAAAGGTCATGCATTACAAAAAATCACACTTGACATGGAAACACCTTGAGAGATTTCAGTTGGAAAAGCAGACACAAAACAAAAGGACACTAGTCTGTTTCATTACAAATGTTTTACAATTAAAATACAGAGGAAACATTAAAATCAGCATATTTTGTGGGTTTTGGTTTTTTTTTTTTTTTTTAATTCTGAAGGGAATTCACTGCTAATTGTGAAATATCTAGCAACACTGGACCTCTAACACAGGAATTGAAACTCATAGAGAACAAGAATGGAATAAAGATACAATATATTAGGTGTGTTGAAAAGAAGATTTTGCTTTCTAATCTAATCTGCACGTGATCTCCCTGACATCATCTTCTTCAAATCCCGTTCTTTAGGAGGCAAAAGGTATAGTAATGTTGCAGGCCTGGTATACAGATTGTAAATATTTGGAAAGGGAGGGTCCATAACATAAAAGCAGAATAGTTTTGGCTTTCATACCCTGGTTTCTTTTTTTTTTGGACAAAAACCCCTGTGTTTTTCTTCCTGTCCCTCAAGCCGCTCTCCTGGACTGTGTCTAAAATGACCTGCAGGTAAATGCATCTGCTGTGCATTGTGGTCTTCCTAGAGGAACTCATCCTTCAGATTTGGACCTGACTTCATCTGGCCTGTGCATCCAGGTTCCTCTATGTGGCAACCAGAAAAGCAGACAGATGAGGGGGAAAATGGCCTCGTTCTGATAAAGTGTTGGGTTGTGGAGCCAGTATGCACATGGACTGGTAGCTTCCCTGTGCACCTTGTCAATGATTTTTCTTTGGTTGGTTCCTGCCTGCAGGAGGAAGGTGTAATTAAGCAATGACTGAACACACCCAGCTAGAAAGCATGAACTTGTGGAGGGTGAGGAGTTTCTGCCACCTCAGTGCCACCCACAGCTCCTGGCAGTCTAATGAAGCTGAAGGCATCCCAAGACCAGTGCTGTTCTTGCCCAGTGTATTTAAATCATAACTATCTCTCATGTATCTTAAGGATTTCTTAATTTTTCTCCAATTACATCTTTATGTCTACCTCAATCTAAGACTGCTGCCTTTAGTTTGTCCTTTCTGGAGGACAGGAGGGAGAGTGGACTTTTATACATCTGCCAGGAGGATCCTTACCTATCTCTTATGGACACATTTACTTTCCACTAATTCCATTTCCTCCATATATTCATTATGACTTTCTTTCATTACCTGTCCCAATGTATTTAATTTCTTCCTCATTTTTCTAAGACACAAATCAATCTTACATGCGTTTTCTGCCTTCTGCAGAAAGAGTCCTCATTTCCTCCTACACCCATCAGAGAAGTGATGTGTTACAAACCCCTTTTCAAAGCATGGCCTCCTGAAGCTGTCTTGGTTGCTTGTGACATATGGCCAATCATGGATTCACTTAGGTGCAGCTTCATAGCTATAGGATCAGGTCTTACAATGCTTTGTAATAAGCATTTTGTCTATATATTTCACTGTGTCTCATGGAAGAGAACTGTAACTCTTTCTTGAGGAGATGAGAAAATCATTAAGACAATAACTGAAGTTCATGGTCTTAACCTATATTTAATTCATGGAAATTGGATCATCAGGTTCTAGGGACCACCTTTTTGTAAGGTAACCTTGAAAGGGCTTGTGATTAATAGATCTGTTAGAAACAAAGACATTTGAAAAAGTGGTGATTCTTATAACTTTTTAACTACATTAATTCTGGGGTGTAATAAAAGCATGTGCTTTTAGAAGGGAGCACACATGAGACAGGTAGCCATAGAACTCAAATTTCTGTCCAAAATTTGGGAAAAAAACCTTACAAGAGGAGTTACCTAAGGTAAAATATTATTTTTGTAATACTAGAAAAGTGTCACTAGGTATTTGCTCTGCTTTAGACCTTCAAGTTAGACTGACAGACGCTATTTTCACCTGCATACCTGACATTTCAGAGCATGTTCTTATTCTTTTAATTATTTGTATGTATCAGTGCTAATTAGAATCGCTCCAGTTAAAACGTTACCTTAGTTGTTTTATGCACTTTTTGGATTAGTAAATCTCAAAAGCAGTCTGCAGAGAGAAACATTAGTCTGTAATTTGGATTAGTGCAGAATTGTTTGAATAAAATGAAATAGTCCATTTGTCCTAAAGAAAAAAAATTACAGATATTTGCTAGCGATTTTTTGAAAGCAATTTTGAATAGACATACCTGCTGTGCATATACTAATATATAAATTAAAGGGATTATACGTTCTTTTTTTTTTTTTAAATACAGCAGCTATTGACCAAATGGATAGTAATAGCTTGAAGTACGAAAAGAGTTACAGTTTATTGTGTCAATGATCTGTGGATTAAAGACTCCCCAAGTACATATTCATAAAATAAAGCATTTGGAATCAGACTAGGTTATCATGACAATGAACTGTAGATTAAAGATGACTAGAAATAGTTACAATTGCAATGGAGCAAACATAATGGGTTTGCTATTGCCAGAGTATTCTCAATTACAGTTTTTATTTTCTGTTTATTCAAAAAATAGAAAAATGAATTGAAGGTGAGTGTAAAGACTCTCTCAGCTTGGATGAAGGTATTGAGGTGACATGGAAGATTTGAGTCTGGTCAAAATCATGTTCAATCTAGTTACTGCATGTATAAAAAGACTGGAGAGAATGAGAAAGCTTTTCAGGTGTGTTGGGATTCCTCTGTGTACATTAACAAACAGTAAGTAGTTCGGACCAGTGGTAGAAAAAAGTGACATTCAGAGGCTATTTAGTTAGCATGAGGAGAAAGAGTCCTCTCCACCCATGAAAGGCTTTGGTTCTCATTTTTATAACGTAAATCCCCCAAGGACTGCCCCAGCATGAAGATGGAGCGGAAACAGAGGCCAACAGCAAAAGCAGAAGCCTAAGAATGAGCCATGAGTAAATGTAGCCTCCACAGTACATGTGGAAAAATGAGCACATAGGCAAGAGGGTAGATCAAACTTTCACTCAATGAAGAAGAAAAAGCCACTTATATGTACTAAAAGAAGTGATGAATAATATTGCATAGAAGTGAACTGGATACTCGTGACTGATCTACTGCAAATGTAAAGTGTAGCTGGTTTAATCTATGTAAAAATGCAAAAGGAGTTTCTTCTGGTAAGTTAATTATTTTATATGAAAGCTACATTGACAAATTTCAAAACCTAAAGGTCCTTAATTTAAAATCGGATGTACATCCTACAGCAAATTATAGCAATCATAACATGTTTGTTTGTTTGTTTAGGAATAAATATAGCAACAGAATGCACATTTCGGCTATTATGTTTCTATGCATGATATAGTAAAAACTGAAAATGTTCACATTTGGGATATTTGCTGTCTGTTTACAATTCATTCTGTGGACCCATATACCAAACAGTTAAACTTTTCATAGAAAAATAGAAAACAAAAGCCATATAGTATTAAAAGTGGGTATAAAGAATTTTTACATTTAAGGCAACAACTCACACAAGATTAGATTAGGCGGCAGTGATCTATCTTAAAATCTGTCACACTGAAATCTTTTAATCTGTGTGTAACTGCAAGCATCTATTTAAAGCCCACTGAAATCAGGGATGCTTACACTCATCTGTGTTTGCATGATCCAAGACCTTGCATTCATTGCAGTGTGATGGAGCATGTCCAATGGAAAATCTTTTTTGACAGTCATGGAAGTAGACCAAATAATACATATAAAGGAGTATTTTCTAAAAGGAACTACCAGAAGTTCCTCGAGCACTGATTGTTTCACTGAGTACAGTAAACATTATTAGTTAATGTAGTAAAAGTGCAGTACCTGAAGTGTATTAGGAACAGAATTATTATCTAATATAATACTTTATACTATAGACATAACACAGGCGTACAGACTGATAGACTTTGCAGGTATTTCTTATAAAAATGGAAGTCTGTTTGAGATTTCTAAATTGTTTTGAAGTGATTTAATGCTGTATGAGAAAAAAAAAAAAAGATCCAAAGCCATGATTTATTTTTGCTTCAGGCTAACTGAGGAAAATGAGAGTATAAGTTTTGTAATTTGTGAATATTGGCTTGCATGGTCAATCAAGGGGAAAGAAAGCCGAGACTTTGTAAAACACAGGCCATCTGTCTTCTTTGCAGAGATAATTATGTATAGTACAACCTGTGGCAAATTGATGAAAGTATAGATATTTAGCACGGGGATATTAAGGAAATCTGAATTATAAGTTAGTATTTGGTTAATAACTCTTTTTCATACAGATTTCAGATCGCATTTCTTTTCAGTTGAACTCTATTGCCCAAGGCTATTCTATTGAATGGAAGGTAGAATACAAGAAAAGATTATTTTTGATTATGCTTACAACTGAACTCCTATGAAAATCTTCCATCATTTAAAATAAAAACCCATTAAATAACTTTTCATAGTTTAACAAGATAATTAGAAAAGGAGTTTTTATAGTTAATAATATGAAGTTTTCCTCAAAATTGACTGATGTTGAAACACCCTTTCAGAATGGAGAGGACCTAATACAGCAGATATATGTGTCTATTTACTTGACTATGTTAGAATAGTGCCTAGTCACCCTAAAAGACACTAAGACTTGTCCTAAAAATATTATTATTCATGACCCAAATTTATTTAATCATATTGTCCTCTGTGGGATGTTTGAAGAGCACGTGAGGATGCTTGTACTGTTTTCTATGTAGTGAAAGCTCAGGTCCCCTACATAGCTCTCCTGCCTCATGGTAAGGAACACCGGGACCTTCCCAGGACCCAGTGAGAAGGTTATCGCTATTATGTGGAAATCCTTCTAAGTTCTGCTGTAAATGAATTAGGTCCTGGTTTTACTGACATCACTCCTGCTAGTGAACTTTTAACTCTCTATGGTTTTTAGAAGTTGCTATAGCACATTAAAAACATATGTAGACCAGCTGAAAATCCCAAGTAATCCCTGAAATGATCAGTAAGTAATTCAACTGAAGATGAATATGTGAAAGACAGGCAGAAAAGTAACTAAAGCAGAATTTTGGATTTACAGAAACTGGCTATGCTAAATGTGCTTAAATCTTTGACACATGAATCATCACAATAAAGTACAAAGTGTAAAGGAAATGCAATTAAATTTCAAGTGTAGAAGTTGGGTATATGCTCAGTCAGTAATTACAGTCAATTAGTTTTTCTCAATGTGACCGCAGTATCCCTTGAAAGCATCTGGTTTGCTACTTAAACTTTAAAATCACAAAGAGAAAACATTGCAAGATGACTTGGATGATTGACCTTCATTAGTCATTGATGAAATACTTTGTGCTGCTCATTGCTTTTCTAGGCATTAGTTAGTGACTTGCATTTTTCTGCAGAGCTCTGTTGGCTTTGTCATCTTATTTTCATATCTATTGCATCCCCATTCATCTTGTTTGATCACTTCCTGAATACTATGCAAGTCTTCAATTACATTATATAAAATAATAGATCATGCACATATTGCAGTAGCAACCTTTCTAAATTAATCGACTCTTATCTATTATTAATAGACTCTTGACTATTCAGAAAACACATCTGACTATTTAAGATCTGAGCACAAGAACAGGCTCTCCTCAGGACACCAGTGATTCTTCTAGAAAAGTATCCTGGCTCGGAGGGTAGCAGCACCTAGCTGATTCAGACGAAGGTGAAAAATGACACATAGTGACAACTATGGAATATTTTTTCTGCAGGGTAAGGTACTTTGCACAATTAGTATCTAATCTGTGGGATTTGATACATCACTATGTAATTTTGAGATGGAAACCAGGCTAGTAAGCTTTTGTGGGTTCTGCCACTACTACACTCATATAATGTTTAATTTATAAGGTAATGCTCATCCATTTTAGATATCTTCCATTTGGGAGGTAGTCGGACAGTCAGATGGTGCAATTCTTTTCCAGAAGTCATTACAGAGTCCTGCTAAATCTGCAGTTCTCTCAGGTATACCATACTGAAGGTTTATATAATAAGAAGATTGTTGCATGAGGAGGAGATCACTAGCTCCCATGAAACATACTAACTTAAGAGTTAATCACACAGCATGGTAAAGGGTTAGCACACTCAGGCCAAACCATCTCTGTCTTTTAAAATAGGATATATCATCACTGACTTATTAAAGTTTTGTCTATTCCCCTGAATAGTCTTTTATTGACTCAGACAATCCTTTGTACTTTCCCAGCATGAAATTATAATAAAAGGTTGAGTCTTACAGAAGTCTAAAATGTCCTTGAAATGAAAAGGGAAAATGGCTCAGGCTGCATTTCAAAAGTGAATATATATATCACTCATTACAGAAAAATGAATTGACTTTGTATTCATTAGATGATCTGTGAAATAATCTTCAATTAAATGGACAATAGATTTCTACCTCCTAAAAAGATAAAACTTTATTCTCACATGCGGTTTTTTCCCTCCTTTTTTCCATGTGTCAAAATCATTTTTAGAATTCACTCCTTCGGAAACTGTTGTTTTTAAGATATGGAGCAGAAATAGAATAGAAAAGCAGCCATAACATAGCTCTCAAAAACAGCATGATTGCTGACAAGAGTTTTACATCTGTTTTAGCACTCTCAGAAGTAAGGCAAGATTTAGTTGGGCAGATAGTCTAACATAATCCCATAGATATAATATTTCCAATTTATGGCCATTTATACCTTTAGGACATGACCTAATGAATCTTCACAATGCACACATGGGGGAAGAAGGATGACAGCACTTATGGTTTTACTTGCCCTAAAATTTTTGAGTTCAAGAAATATTTTCTAAATTTCTCTTCAGCCTTTACATGTACTATAATGATTGTTTGAATTACGGAAGTGCCAATGGACTCAGCCATGAGTAAGATCTTTTTGTTAGACACCGTGTAAATACATAAGCGGCCTTATCTCCAAAAACTTGCACAATAAGAAGGCATTGAGAGATGCTACAGCCAGCTACTGTGAGGTGCAGGGGAAAACAAAGCATGGTCTATCAACAAATACAGGTCAGAGCTTGAAGGCATCAGACACATTCAAAACTCACTAAAATGTGAAATGACTGCCTCATGGGATAAGATGCAAATGATTTTGCAGGAGGGGACATTAAACTACTGAGTGTTCAAAGGGTCAAACCAAAGCCAAAGGATGTTTGTTTTGGAAAACTGAAAGTGGAGCTGTTGTTTTTTTCTGAGAGGTGAAATAGAAGATTTAGTGCAAAAATAGAGGAAAAATCAGGAAGTATAGCTTTTGCACAAGGAATGTAGCGCAGTTAGTGTAACAGTTTAAGGACATTGTCTGCACAGTGTGCGGATTTCATTTTTGAGACTAAAAAGTGTTCTGTTTCTGTCTGACAAATTGCAAACTTTATTTTGACTGTGAAGACAATGATTGCTTTGCTGCAGTAGCTTAGCCTGAACCTTAACTAAAGTTTGTAGAGAGTTCTGATCCAGGGCTAACAGTAGTATTAGTGGCTTAAAATGTATCACTCAAACATAATTGCTCTGACAATAAGTTAACTCCTATGGAGAAGGATTGTTTTATCACCTTGGCAATAAAGCAATTTGGAAAGGATCAGAGAACATCTTGTAGGGCTGACCAGGGATTCATCAAGCAGAGCATCTAGAAAGTTTTAAAAAGGGAAGCAAGTAAGTTGTTTGATCTGCTTTAGTCTTCTTCAGTGGCTAAGGATGAAGGAAAGCTGTATACCCCAGGGGCATAATAAAGCAGAGAAGGCCAGAGCATTAAGTAGGTTCTAAAGGGGCTTCAGAGAAGCAGTGAGCCAGAATAAAAGACCTCCTGTTTGGAAAGTATGTTGAAAAGTATGTTTTTTTCTTTAATTCCTTTATAATTTATTTTGCTTTATTCTTTAAGTAAAAACAATAGTATGCTTAGAAACTCTGGGCCAATATGTGTGTATATATCTTCTTAATTGGCAAATTACTTCTAGCTCAAGCATTCTGAATAATTAATCTCCAAACTAGTATTAAAGGTGTTCATATCTGGGGCAAATATTGGAGAAAGGATGTTGACATTAGTCCCCCAGAAAAGAATATTTAGATTTTGGAAAAAATCTTAAAAAGGAAAACAAAAAAAAAAGTATTTTTAAGTGTGCCTCCTGGACATGATGGAAGAAAAGGTCAAGGAGAAAAGGACACAATGTAAAGTATTAATCCTAGTTTTCCTTTTATGCCCCAAATGAAGAACCCTTTTCTTGACTTTGGGTTCAGTCTGTATTGTGCTGCATGTTTGTCTCCAAAAACCAAATTGTATTTTTCTCTAAATTTCTCTGACATTGTATTTTTCTCTAAATAACCAAAAATGTAATTTTTCTTCCTCTTAATAACATCATCAGTAAGTTTGCAGGCAACACCAAGTTGGGCAGGAGCGTTGATCTGCTTGAAGGTAGGAAGGCTCTGCAGAGGGATCTGGACAGGCTGGATCGATGGGCCCAGGCCAATTGGATGAGGTTCAACAGGGCCAACTGTTGAGTCCTGCACTTGGGTCACAACAACCCCATGCAACACTAGAGGCTTGGGGAAGAGTGGCTGGAAAGCTGCCTGGTGGGAAAGGACCTAGGGGTGTTGGTTGACAGCCAGCTGAAGATGAGCCAGCAGTGTGCCCAGGTGGCCAAGAAGGCCAACGGCATCCTGGCCTGTATCAGAAATAGTGTGGCCAGCAGGAGTAGGGAGGTAATTGTCCCTCTGTACTCCGCGCTGGTGAGGCCGCACCTCGAATCCTGTGTTCAGTTTTGGGCCCCTCACTACAAGAAGGACATTGAGGTGCTGGAGCGCAACCAGAGAAGGGCAGCGAAGCTGGTGAGGGGTCTGGAGCACAAGTCTTATGAGGAGCGGCTGAGGGAACTGGGGTTGTTTAGCCTGGAGAAGAGGAGGCTGAGGCGAGTCCTTATCGCTCTCTACAACTACCTGAAAGGGGGTTGCAGAGAGGTGGGTGTTAGTCTCTTCTCCCAAGTGACTAGCGACAGGACAAGAGGAAACGGCCTCAAGTTGTGCCAGGGGAGGTTTAGAATGGATATTGGGAAAAACTTCTTCACTGAAAGGGTTGTCAGGCATTGGAACAGGCTGCCCAGGGAGAGCTATTTAAAAGATGTGTGGATGAAGCGCTTAGGGACATGGTCTAGTGGTGGACTTAGCAGGGTTATGTTTACGGTTGGACTTGATGATCTTAAAGGTCTTTTCCAACCTAAATGATTCTATGAGCCTATGATTATGGGCTCATTCATCTACTTTTTAAAAAGCTTTAGATGACAATGCAAAAGTCTTGTTTCATTTGAATCAAGTGTTTCCAAACCTTAGATGATTACATCAGACTCCTTCCCTTTCCTTCCGATGTTTTCCTGCATGTTTTCAAGCACATCCAAACCAATTTCCCGTTTTTGAAACATGACTCAGCAATACGACATATTTAATAACTCAGTCACTAATGCTGAATCAGTAGCATCTGATTTTCTTCCATGCTGATATTGATTCTCCTAGATAATACTCATCTTAGAATCATTTTTGGAAAAGAGAGAGACAGAACTCTATTTTCCATCAGCTAGATTTCTGCTGCTTTTTGGATTGGATAAGTGTGTCTGTCTTCACAAATTTTTATGGCACTGAAAATGACAGTTTAAGGGGACAGGCCATGAGAACTTCAAGATTTGTTTTTTCTTACTTCTTTACTCCATTCTAAATATTTCTATTGGCTGATGTGCTCTCATGTTATTTTTCTCTTTTGACATCTTTACCAAAACACTTCATGTAATCATAAACTCCTATTGTTTCAAAAACTGATTTAAAAAAAAAACCACAACAATCAAGCTATAAAATACACAGTTCATAGGCAATAATGTCCAAACAAGCCAAGCCACAACCAAAACCAAGCAGCAAGCTCCAAGGATAATTAGGTCATATTTTTGAAGGATTTTTTTTAAGTTTCCTTCAGTTATTTTTAAACAGTTACAAATATCATTGTCAATGCTAAATCTTTGTGCATGTCTCAACCTTCTCAAATGACTTTCCATGAGATATACACTAACTGATCATGTTAATAGTAAAAGAAATCTAAGCAATTAGTAGGAATTTCTGCAACACACTACTGGAACTTCATCTTGAAGCATGAGAGATAATTGTCCTGCATTCCTTCTGTTTTGAATCATCTAACTTATCTTGGACCTCACAACGAGAACATACAAGCCTTAGAAGTGACTGTACCCTTACTTTAAGAGGAGCCTAGGGTATCCAGCTCTTCATGTACAGCCATGGCATCTGCATTTATTTATATGAAGTACAACCAAGACCTGAGCTATCACAGTCTGAGGCAGGAGTCTGTACCTTCAAGACATAGTAGAACTACATGGGTCACAGATGGAGCGCTATGCTACATACAATTTATATTGTGGTTTTGGAGATCTTCACACTTTGTTCATTTTCGCCTTTTAATTTTTCCCATGTTTTTATTTTCATATGAAGTTATGGTTCTGTGGTTTTTTTTCAATAGTTCACTTTTCTATACTTTAGAAATACCTTAGAATACCAGATATCTTTTAATAAAGAACTATACAAAACCGCAAATGCAAATGACGCACAAGCCTTAGGCTCCGTTTTGGTATTCTGAGTACTGTCATTTCATCCCAATTGCAGGGTAACTAGTCCATCTTAATAAACTGTTATGATTTTCAGAAAACAAATTAGGTAGTGCATTACCTGCATTAGTACATTTAACTGCAGTTACTTACTTTTATTCAGGACAACCAGAGAAGCAAATTTTAACTCATGCCAAAAACCTAGACTTAAAATACAAATTTTGTAATGCCCTGAGCAATATCTTGCAAAACTATGGCACTATGCATGATGTATTGTGCAAAGGAGGCAAGGGGGAGAGCATGGAATTATGAACTGTGAACTATAGGATCAATTATCTGTCTTTGTCAGCTTTATGCCTTTTCAATTAGTTGATTAAATAAATCACTCAGAAGAGCTTGGATGCTGATGCATATTATATTCCTATTGGCAAGCTGGCCGTTGGAAATCCTCTTTTCATTCTACAGTAATTGCTTTTTTTTTTCCTACTTCAGAAGATTTCAGCCCATAGAGATGTACTCTTTGGCTGAAAGGGTTGCCAAACTTTAGGCACTGCTGAACAACAGTTACTGTATTTTAATTTTGGGTATCTACACCAAATATTTAGCTTATATGCAGCATAAGTATATGGTATATACTTAAGTTGATAGACTTCCTGATGAAGTCAGTGCTAGGAGTCCCAAGGCCTTCACCGGGTAGTCACTATGCACACTGCCAGAAGGAGCCCATGTTGCAAAATACATAAATTAAGTATTTGCATCACATTTTAAAATTTTGATTAGGTGCCTAATGCCCTTTGTATTCAGGTAGGCACTTAAACAGTTTTGAGAACTAAGCCTTAATGTCATGGCAGAATTCTCTGTGGCTCAGTCGCAGAGATAGGTGCAATACTCTACAAACAGAGCTAAATGCTCATTCTGGAAAGAAGATTCTGCTCAGTTTGTTACACTTGAATTTTGGGTAACTACTACTTATGGAGCCCCTGTCTAGCTCTTTGTCAACTGACCTTCAGACCTGAAAGGATATGCTGCTACTATGCAAGAGCTGATTCCTTCCGTTCAAACTACTCCACCAAAAATTGCTTGGTTTGTTTCACACTGAAGAGTTATGCTCACTGTTGCAAGAGCTAATTGATTCTGACTTGAAAAACAAGGCTGTCAATGTGTAGGTTTAGATGCTAAAGGAATAGCAAACATGAAGGTTGGTGTTTTTAGCTATCCTGCATGAAAGTCTCAGGACAAAGGCAGGGCTATATCTGATCATCTTCTGGAGATCTCCTTTCAGATAATTTAGCTCCTCAGTTCCCCAAGTCCTTGCTCCCCTGAAATTCATGAATGTTAGTTTCCAAGCTTTCTTTAGAATTGAACAAACCGAGATGTGATTTTTGAGATTGTTCACTCCAAGGTTTACTTCCTATAGGTAATCTGGATGAAAGGGTACCAGAAATGGTACCGTCTGATATACATACTCCTTCACGACTGTCCCACCAGATAGCTCAGAAAGCAATCTAAAGCACTGATCTCAGCACATGCTGTATCTCATGCCATATCTCAGCAGTTTCGCACTGCAAAAACCTCTCTGGTGATCTTCAACACAGCCCTCCAATTATATCAAGCATTTTGAATGGCAAAAGACACAAAATAATAATGATTTTGACCAAGATGACACAGGTACCAGGTTGAACTAGCAGGACATCACTGCCAAGTATATGATGTGAACATGCCCAGTCCTCTACAGAGGGAGCCAACTTCTTGTTACTTGGCTCAGGGGCCAGTAATCACTCTGTGCAGTACATGCTTTTTGTAGTGTAGGTGTTGTCACAGTACCAAGTACTACTTAGCAATTTTAACAAACTCTATCAAATAAAACAGGTAAATAGCTCCATAAAAATGAGCTCTTTCCCCCACAGGCTTAACTACCAGACTGCCAATCAGAACTTCCTTGTTCAATATATCTGGCCCTTGAACATTGATTAGTTTTTCTAAAAAAAATGGAGTATTTTCAATAAGAAACCCTATGCCTTAATAGCTTTGAACCCTCTGATTAAAATATTTGCAAGGAATATGGGATAATATGGATCTGAATTATAGCTGAGCACTTCTATAAAAACTAATACATCCATTATAAAGGAATTAAAAAAACCCCACACAAACCATTTGTGAATATAAGGGAAGACTCAAAAAAATGTCAAAATTGAAAGGAAGAAATAGTTTCAAAATTAAATACATCTAAAAAACTTTGTCTTTCAATTTCTATAAAGCTAGCTTTTGAGATTTTACTTTAAAATGGCTTTTTATTCACTCAATGGGAAAAAAAAACATTTAAAAAGTTATAGAACAGGAAAATAAAATATAATGTTTTGGGTTGTTTCAAGCAAAACGATTTTTCTGACCCACAATGAAATCTTCAGGTCTTCTGATTCCTAAACAAATGTTTTAGCAATTGTGAGGTTATACAGAGTTGGGTAGCAGTATTTTTTTCTCTAGACTTCCTTTTAAAGAAGAGTGTTTCTTATTCACTACTTCATAGAAAGTAGGTAAACTCATATCTTCAGTAGTGCTACCATACAGTGGATCCTGAGTCAATAAATGTGTCAGACATGTATTGAAAGTGTTTAAAATGTTTAAGATCAGCTACTTTGTGTGTGTGCCTTTTTTGCCCAGCTTTAAGATGCTGCACTGTAAATTTTTCCATTTTAGTTCTACCTCATCCTTTTAAAAAAGAGGGCCAGATGCAACTCCATTCTGTGCCTAGGCTTATTATAGATGCGTTAAGAGCATGAATACTAGATATTGCAGGTAGAACAGCTAATGGAGAAACTTCTTATTTATTTGCCTAGATAAGTTCTGAGTACAAGATGGGTATGACTTTGCTCAGCCACACTGCAATGTCAGTTCTATATCTATAGACACATAACTGAGGTGCACAAAACTTTTGAGATTCTGAGAAAGTCTAGCGATGGCCTGAGGCCTCTAACTTTCCTGTGTAGTAAATGAAGGGATCCCACTGAGTTTCTCCATCTGGAAGACTAGCTATCCACATTGACCTCAGAGTAACTTTATGAAGACAAGGGTCATTACATTAAAATTGTTATTTTTTTAATATTTCCTTTTACATTGGGTACTGAATGCTAAACAGGTGCCTTGTACACCTAAAATTAGGAAGCATATTATGAGGAGATTGGTTTGCATTCTGTAAGACAATTAAATCCTATTTATTGGCTGTCTGTATCTGAATTTAGCTATTAGCATGAGCTGGGGGTTTCTGATCCTCTAGATGCCCAGAAAGCGGTTATGGTGGAGTCCACCATGTTCCTATCCAGCTGATAATCTCATGTGTCATTTCTCTGGAACCAAGAGTGAGAAGAGTGTATACACTTCAGTCTTTTCTTCATACACAGTTGTGTCTGGAAATTGCCCCTATGTTCTGCAATATAGACATATTCCATTTCATATATCTGAGTTGGAAGTATATTGACTTTGAAATCAGGAGTGTGAGTACTATCAACACTGCAGCACCTATTTAGTAAGTGACTGTCATGTCTAAGTGTATTCAGAGACATATTTATCATAATTGCCACAAGAGTGTACACAATGGAAATATATCTTCCTCATGGATTTGAAATTTCACAAATACTTTGGAGAAAAGCCTAAATTTTTAGACAAACTGCAAGGATTTAATTTACGAGCTTGCAACACGTGAAAACAAATGAAAAAGATTTCCTTCAAGTTTCAAATATTTTTTTAATTTACTCTTACTTTAAAAAATGTAAAAAAGCAAACAGGAAGTAAAACAGTAAAAAGAATTTTTCCTTTGCTATAGCACCAGTGTAAATTTGTGTCACACTTTTGGAAAAATTTCAGGATCTTTTTTACAAAACCCAGGAAATGAACTACTTTTTTAATTGTGTTAAAATGTAGCAAAGGTTTCAAGGTTTTTCAAAGACAGTTCAATGACACACAAAAAGCAGTTCCCCCAAATCAAACATCTTTAAATAAATCATATATTTATTTTTTATAAAACTTGTTTATCTGATTCTTTTTTGAAAATGCATACTTTGTATTCTCTAAAAGTACTGAATTTGTAATCGTTAACTGTGTTGATGGAAACTGCTTACGGAAAAGATCTTAGTACATACTGAATTCATTACAGCTTCTTGGACCTCTGTAATTAGCAGGAGTTGGATGTTAGTTTATTTGTTTATGAATGTAAAACAGGTACTTAGACATTACAGTACTGGTATTTCAGTTCAGAATGTTTTTATAGATTTTGTGTATTAAACCAAATGGAATCTTACATAAACAGAACTCAAGTTACAGTAAAATAGACCACCAGGAGTCAAAGTTTTAAATAAATCTATAGAAATTCAGAGTGTTCTTGAAATTAATGTTGGGCACAATAGGTTTGCTGATATACACAATGTAAACTATCTCACATCTTTTGCTCTGATGGAGGTTTATCCAGGAATGGAGTAATAGCCTGAACTTGGTGATTAATCCAAAGCACAAAAAAATCATTTGGTTCCTGAAAGGGCTAAAAATACAGTGGACAAACTGCAGTCACCATTACTTCAAATCCTTCTGCAGATGGTGAGTAAAGTAAAACAGTATTTTCTTCTATGAAGAGAAGTTTGTTAACTAAATTTTTATGAGATCTAGAAATTAGAGAAGGGGCACCTCAGCTCTCTGTGATCTGAACTGATGATGTGTTTTATACATTAGGCACACCAAGAGCTTCAGAGCCCTCAGAGGGAGTTTTAATCGCCATTTAGCTTGCACATGGTGGACACTGAAGGAGGATGGACTTGGTCATTTATGAGGACTATGGGAACATCCAAGATGTAGAAGCACAGGTTTAGTGCCTGCATAGGCAGGGAGAATATGACACTGCAAGTGAGTCTAGCTGCATGTACCTCTTGTTGGGACTAGCTGTAAGCTCCTTTCGCTGAAGATGATAGACTACTTTTCAAGAAAGAATACAAGACCTGTGTGGCTTGAAAGACACCAAAAGAAGCAGTAGTTGAGTAAAAATGTCATTTGCCACAGAAAAGATCATCCTGAGCTTTGAACATTGCAAATTCATTTTATATTAAATAACCACTGGCTAAAAGGCAGAAATAATCCTGTGAGCAGAGAATTGGACAATGGTTCCTCACTCTCAGTGAAATGCTATACCCAAGTAGCTAAAAAGTCTATTGTATTTTATTCCATCTTGTAAAGGTTAAAGAATGTTTCATTTCTTTTTCTCATAGCATTATGGATAGATATATATATCTATCGTGATATATAATGGCTCGTAAAATGACTTAATGTTTAGTGAAGTACCTGCAAGCTCTGCTATGAAAGAACTCATCTTTCAGTAGCACAATTCTTTGTTGTTTGATTACATGAAGTGAGCAATGCCGAGAAGCACATGTCCTTTGATAAAGGAGCAAACCCATTTAGTATTGCCATGCTCAGTCAATACCTGGTAAAATATTGAATGAAAAACTGAACAGCAAATGCGATTTTCCAGAAATAATGTACTAAAACCATCTGAAGTATATTCCTCAAAAACCTTTTACTGAAAACTGAAATAAAAGATATAAAATTTGCATAAAACTTTTTCTTTTACCTATACATTTTTGCACATATAGGTATGTGCACACACACAGACATATGTAATAACTTCTATTTTTTTCTCACTAAGGCTTACAAATTTTGTTTGTTTGGATCTAAGGGACACACCTGAGTGCTTATTGAAGATAGCTTTTGATTTTCTTTCTTTTGAGAAAAATAATGAGGAGCTAAAACTACATAAAAATAGTATTTTTCTTTGTTATTCAGTGCTTTGCCACTTTTTTCCTTTTGCCAACTTTTATATTTATACAAGTATATAACAATAGTTGTGTTGAATTCATCTAGCCTTAAAGCCTGCATCTGGCAAATATTGACTGATATTTAGGAAAAGAGTATAAGAATAAGGCAATCTTACAGCTTCTGGCAATGTGCTGTACATGGACTTCATCAGCTGGAGGTTATGCCCATTTTTTTCCTTCAGAATTATTCTAATCACTTTAAAATCTCACTTAAACTGTATCTACAGATTTTGTGGCAAAAGTTCCACAATTTAACTTTATATCATGTAGAAAACATTACATTTTGATGGTTTTAAAGCTTCTGTCTGAAATTTCAGCAGCATGCCCCCTGATCTTCATATGATGAAAAACAGTAACAATTGCTTCTTCACTTTTACTGTATCATCAATGAATGTGTGTATCTTCAAGGTATTTGAACCTCACTAATATTTCTTTGTACAGAAGCTGCCCAATTCCTTTGATCTTCCTTACTGCACTTCTTGGTACCTTTTCTTAGCCTAATCTACTTTGCTTGAGATGGGGCAGCACCAGGAATGCACACCTTATTCATGAAACAAGTGCATCCTAGATTAATACACTGACATAATGCTGGTTTAGTAATTTGTTTTCTATTATATTAGCCTTTTTACCAGTGGTAAACATTAAGATGATGTTTTCATCAAAAAATCCTCAGTAGTCTGCGTAGTCTGCGTGGGAGTCACTAATTTAAAACCCTTAGTGTCTTTGTAGTTAGAGCTGTTTAATGCATTCAAGATCTACATCACCACAGGAGAATCATAGACACTATGATTAACTTTCGTAATGCTTTGGTCATCTGGAACACAAGGGGCCTTTGGCAGGGTTCTCCTTCCAGAAGGGGCATAACATTTGGAACAGACAGGGTGCTAGTGTGCCTTATGGTTTTCCTGCCAACCACAACTGTGGGTCATGCACTTCCAGTTTAACCTCATGGACATTTCACCCAGGCCCCCAATAGGGTTTCAGCTGAGTATGCTTCAACTTAACCTTTATCACAAATTGGAGAACAGTAGTCGTCTGAACATATAAGCCTGATAACTTCACTTTAGCTTGGTGCATGTTGCACAGTCTACAAACTGGAACCCAGCAGCAGAAGGACAGAGCACCTAGTTTCATTACAGAGGCTGGCACTGTTGGTAACAATGCGGTTGGCACTGGGAAAGGAGGGTGAAAGGACAATTCCATCTGTGCAAATGTAGCTCAGGACTGTAGAAGGGATGTATGTGTTGTACTTGTTTGCTCAAAATAGTGTTATGCTTCTCTGAAAAGAATAACTGAAATGGAAAGCCTTGAAAAAAAGAGGTGTTACACCATCCTTTGGAAAGTCATAGAGCATGCTAAGGCAGGGAACATCTGGGAGCTGTCAGGGTACTGGCAGGCAAGCAAGCAACATCACAGAACTGTGGCGCTGTAGCTGATGTAAAGAAACAGAAAGATTTGGTTGTGTAAATGTAGACATGCAGTGCCGCCTTAGATGTAAGGCATTCCACCCATCTGACATCTGCTGTTCCAGAAAAGCGTGGGTTTCCAGTAGCTCCTGTGTACTGTGTGCCATCACTATGAGAATATTTTGGATGGCTTGGTACATCAGAGATGACCCAATAGTACTGGACACCTATGTATAGGCAGCTAATGTGAATCCAGAGCACTGGATTCGGTTTACTATTATAGACAGCTAAATTTAGATAACTACCTGTCAAGACGGTATTATCTAAGCTGCAGTCATAATCAACGGACACCTAGGACACTAGTCAAGTTAATTGTGTAGATATATCCTGTGGCAATGAGTCATTTCCAACAGGATTCATGGAGATTCTGAGTCTATACATGGGCTTTACTGAAGTACATGAATAGAACTATTAATCCCGGAGGGAATAAAGGCAGTATAAACTTGCTCAAAATTAAATGCATAAGTATATGTTGAAGGGTCAGCATCAAAATCCACTGTCTTGGAGTTTTCCCACTATTTGTGGACTACTATTGGTGAAAGTGATTAAATGGTATTCGTACATTTAAGATAGACTATTTGGTAAACAACTAAACATTAGCAGGTACTGAGATCAGGTCCTGATTTTCTCACCTCTGCTGATAGGGAGGTATATTTCTGTTCAAAAACATGCATGTGAAGCTGATACAATCGAACTTTCCTTTCTTGGTATGTTTTTCAGGAACGAATGAAGATGTGCCAGTAATTCTTGAAACTCATTGTCTATTGGGACATTTGATTTATTTCTGTGCTATTATATTACTGTCTTCTGAAGCAGGCAGGCAAGTGGATGAGTGACTTTTCTGTTTTTCCTTGCTTTCACACTTCAATCAATTTCTGCAAAGTTTAAGAAACCAGTACATAGCTTTCAATTACGTTTTGGGTAATCCCTGGAGTATGGTTGGTAAAAGGAAATACTGATATTATGGGTGGTTCTTTTTCTCCTTTGGTATGAATATAAAATATGGTTGGATTTCTCTTCTTTAGTGAGTTAATTTTAAAGCTAGACATAGATCTTGCATGAGATGTTATTTCAATTATTTACTTATATTCTTAAAGTCACACTGACAGTTGTCTTAAGAAAATGAGACACCTTTTCAGACAGGGAACTTTTTGATGCTGTACTTTTTTTTCAGTCATCACATTTAAGATACTGTCATTAAATGGTTTATTACTCATATTCTTAAAAGTGTGTATCATATGTACCTGTGTAATAAGGATCAAACTGCTGATGCAAGTGCACTTGGTTGATTTGAAATAAGTATTCTAGATTTTTTAAACTAATCAAAATTAGTCAAACAGCAGCTACACTAGGAAAGTTATTATTCAGCACAAATGATTATAACATGGATCAAAATCTTATTAACTTTATGTATTTACATAGCCACATTTCAGATTTTTGAGACTTTAATTTGAACATCTTCCCCAGACGTCAGCCACCTTCTGTCCCATGAACAGCATGCTCAAAGCTAAGAAAGAAGACTAGAATTAAAGACATCTCCATCACCACATAAGTTTGTGTATCCTAACAGTACCTTGTCATTGTTTTAAATCTGAAATTTTATTTAATTATTTTTTTTTAATGTTATCCATATTTACAGAGCAGTACCATGTCAAAACTGAATAGCATTTCTTGAAGTATTCAACTGAGTAGACACCCAACTGAGCGGAGTAGACTTCCTTTTTTTCTTTCTTTTTTTTTTTTCCCCCCTGTTGGATTTTGTTAACACACAATAGTTTAATTTTAAGCAGGGGACTTGTTTTCACTTAGTTGAGGATTATTTGCTAAAACATTTCTAGGGCATTCAAGTTTTGAATGTACATATCCTATATAACTGTAAATAAACTAACAGCTCATTTACTTTCAGATCCACCTACATACCTAATATAGCCTTTTTGCTTGTGTATGCAGTTAGTTTTGTCATAAGCACTCAGATGTCTTTCTGCACTAAGGTTCTGAAGAGAGCATCTTTGAGTTTTGATTCCTACAAATGTTAGCTCTAAGTAAAAGGATAGAAGTAAAGACGCAGCAAAAGGGATGTATGGAAAAATTACTGCAGAAAAGAGACATCCCAATGAACACAGAATAAATTGTTAGAAACTTTTTTGGAGAATATGCTAGTTTGCATTTGATGGCTCTCTAAATCATATATATATATATATATAAAAATTCTAATTAACACTTGTACAGTTCAGCCTTTCTCTTCTGAAGCATGGGAAAAATATAATTTTACACAATAATTTGCAGTGATTTTCTGATTGAAGACCTAGATTTTTTGATCGACTAACTTGATTTTTAGTAATTTTTTTCCAACAAATTTGGCTGCCAGTTCTCATTTTCCATATTGCTGTCACTCTAGAAGACAATAATAAAATGTCATGAAGATGGAGGCTCTTTTTCTTTGCATAGCTTGAAAGACCTTTCATTTTTTCCTTGACTTCTGTGAAATGTTACACATTCTGTAGTTTTCAAACTTGCAACATTAAATACTTTTGTGTGCTGTGGTGGGTTGACCTAGGTTGGCTTCCAGACCCTAGCCGTTCTCTCTCTCCTCCTCCTCAACAGGACAAGGGGGAAAAAAAAAGATTAAAAGCTTGTGGGTCAAGTTAAAGACAGAGGGATCACTTACCAATTACCTTCATGAGCAAACCAGGCTGGACTTGGGGAATGAATTGTCAATTAAAATAGATTTGTATGGTGAAAACAAAGACAAAGATTAAAACAACTTCCCCCCACCTCCACCTCTTTTTCCAAGGATCTTCTTCACTCCTTCATTCCCAAATCCCTCACCTCCCCAAGCAGTGCAGAGGGATGGAGAATGGGGGTTGTGGTTAGTCCACAATAGCTCTTCTCTGCTGCTCCTTCCTCCTCATGTTTCTCCCCTGCCCTTGCGTGAGCTCTCCACAGCTCTCCACAGGCTCTCCACAGGCTGCAGCTTCCTCCAGGACATGTCGACCTGCCATGGTGTGGGATCCTCCACAGGCTGCAGTGTGGATATCTGCTCCAACGTGGTCCTTTCCATGGGCTGCTGGGAAATACCTGCTCCACCGTGGTCTCTCCCACAGGCTACAGGGGAATCTCTTCTCCAGGAGGTACCTGGAGAGTACCTCCACCTCCTCCTTCCCTGACCTTGATGTCAGTAGGACTATTCCTCATACCTTTTTTTCCATCACTGCATGTAATGTTTTTTACCCTTTCTTAAATACATTTTCCCCGAGGCACCACCATTTTGGCTGCTGGGCTCAGCCGTGCCCTGCGGTGGGTCGGTTGGAGCCGGCTGGAACCGGCTGTGTCCGGCACAGGGCAGCCCCGGCCTCTCCTCACAGAGGCCGCTCTGCAGCACCCCCCCCCCCCTGCTGCCAGCACCTGGGCACCTGCACCCAAAATATGTGCAAAAATTAATGGAAACCATTTAAATCAATGAATGACAGAGGAAAGTAACAACTGTATGTGTTAATTAAACAGCGCTATTTGAAGGTTTCACTCTATCAACTCAAGAGGAGGATATTTTGAAGTGTGTTTTTTAATGGTATTTAAAAGGCAAGTAAAATAATAATTTAGAAACTGCATAATGCTTTTAACCATAAAATATAGCATCTAATTTTCCCTAAAGTTACCCATTATAGATAAGGAATCTGTATAGGCAAAATTTTATCCTACTTTTTAAAGAGAAGACAGTGTTGCCTTTTTGTCTGTATTCTCCCCTTGCCCAGTTAGAGCCACTAACACTATTTGAGAAGTATTTTTGGCAACTGCTGTGGCCATCTTTACTTTTAGCCTACCAAGAAGAAAATTCAAGGCTTTTTTGGATTCATTGCATTGTTTGAAAAGTATTTGGTATGTCTTGTTAACTGCAAAGGCAACAGGATCAGATATTCTTTCTAAAGGTGAGGAAGGCCTGACAAGGTCTTCTGAAATCTTAGCACTCGTCCTGGCTATTGAAACGTCTCGATCGTTTACAGGCGGGTACAAAGCCAACCAAAGCCAAAAAAAGGTTAATGGAAATACATCCATTTATTTAAATGAGTTTAAGAAAGGGTTTTCACTGAAGTTTTTCCTGACCATAATCACTCATGTGAATTAAATCATGAGGACATGCAGCAATAGTAAATATTTAATTCTAACATTTAAATTAATTAGGTTCAGCCACTGGCTATAACTGTGCCCATCACAAGCTCTTTGTGGCTTTAGTAAGCGTGGTTTAAAGTTGCATTAAACTTAACTATAGCTCACCTGTTTTGCTATTAGCTTGATTAAAAGAAAAATTCTGACAGATTTTTTTTCCCTGTGTTGCAAATCTTTCTGAACATATTAATAAGAACTGTGGCTGTTCAATAGCATCTCATGTTATTGCTATGTCAGTGAGAGTAATGCAAGATTGATAGATTGTTTATCCTGTGGTAGATGAGGCCCTTTTTGTGTGAATTTTTGGATACCATTTTCTGAAATATACCTTCATCTCCAGATTTTTTGCTTCTGTTTGAATTTCCTTCAGCTGAGAAAATGAAATATTCTGCCTAATGGTGACTTAATGCTTTGGCCTTTTTAAATTTTTTTTTTCATTCTCTGCATTGTGACCTCTATTCAACACTAATGCAATCTAGTGGAAAGAAAATGAGTGGGTTGAAGCATAATATGTATTTTCTTCTTTCTTGACTGTTGCTCTTTTAATGAGAGTAGTGAAGAACAAAACTTTACAGCAGCGTTCCTAGATTAGGGACTAGAAAAAAATTATTCTTAGTAGAGCTGAACTTTAACTTACATATATTAAACAAAAATACAGGTTTTGGGACATATACCAGGCTATTTGGAAGTGTTTTCTGAGAAGTTATGCTATGACTTGGAAGCAGTCTTTTTTGCAAATTTTAGGTCAGTTATAGATTTAGGTTCACAGCTTTTCCAGTATCCTAAATTAGCTATTACAAATGTAGAAGCTATGGATGTATTAAATCTCAGGGATTCCACTGCAGGAGCAGTCACATGTCCAGTCTTGGTAATTCCTTATTTCACAGTATTCAAAATGGGCAGAATATGAATACCTGAACACTGGAAATGCAATTGTGTTATTTTGAGTACTTAAGAATGAAAAGGCTCAACAATAATTTAACCACATTATGTAGAGCATCTGGGATATGGGAATTTCAGTTATTTAATTACAGCTATCAATAGGCCAATCAGTTTATAGAGAATACATGAGCCTGGAAGACTGAGATAAGTCTTTGTGTTTAACCTTTGCTGTCTGAAAAGTTGATGTCTTGGGTGGAAGGCTAGCTGAATACTAATTGTTCCATGATGTCTTGCAAGGCAGGCTGGCTGATATTTTGGCTTTGATTTGGATGTGACTTACCTGTATTACTAGACTGGCAACGCACCTATTCTCATTTGCACCCATGCCCACTGGAGGAAACACATGAATAGTTGTCCTTATTCCCAGGTGTTCACTGATGTTTTCAGCAGAGATCCCAAACTTTTAAAACTGGTACCTTGCCAGAAATTCAAAATTCTGGACACTGCATACAGTGAAGCAGATGGCAGGTGCCTTCATTGTTAATTTAGCGGTTTACGTTCGGAGGACTACTGTTCCTGACTTATAATATTCCATCTTGATGTTAGCACTTCGAAAGAACTCCCTTTCTGTCTATGGCCAAAAGACTATCTGTTTTGGTAAAAGTCCTATATATGTAGTTTATAGATATTTAGGTACATATATGCAAAAAACTCCACATATATATAATGAAGTATTTTGCCATTCATGTTTGTGTGCATTTTAATATGTATATCTATATACCTATAATATTGGCTGAACCAGGTCTTCATTTTGTTTAAAAATTACTTTTTACCTGTACTGCTGCAAATGGATTTTGAGCAGAAATGGATTCCATCTGTGCCAGGTAAGCAACCATTCACAATTTACACTTCAGAGTGGACTAAACTTTTCCTGTTGGCTGTAAGAATGAGAGCATCAGAGTAAAACAGTAGCTTAGATAAATTAGTATCTTTAGTAAAATTTAATATTTTGGAGAGGCGTGATGAAATCTATAATACATTGAGCTGATTGTACATTAAGCCACTTGAGATCAAAATACACTCCTGATTGCTGCTAGAGTTATCTTAAATACTTAATTTGAAGTCCTAAATAATATGATCACTTGTTTTATGTAGCCTCACTAGCAGCATACATCACTGGAAATAAAAAAAAACAAATTAAAAAAATTTTGATTTCTTCCTTTTTTTTGTTCCTTTTGATTCCTTTTTCTGTGTTTGGCTTCTATATCTTAGTGCATTACAGTAGTCCATTACACAAAAGACATGAAGATGTATCATTAACAAACTCGCTCAGTGCAGATATTTGCAGCAGTAAAACATCAAGACTATGACCTTAAACGTGGTTTCTTTAGCATCAGATTCATTGGAGAAGGTGAGATTTCCCTCTTTGACTTTGTTGCTGTAATAATGACGAACACACATACATACGTATGTCCAGGTTTTTGCATACTTGCCCCGTATAGAATCTGGTAATAATATTATAAAACAAAATTACCAAAATTAATGGTAAAATCCATGTTATTGTTTATATTGATAGTCATGTGGTAGTTCTGTGATGATTTTTTTTTTTCTCAAGCAGCCACCAAAAAAGAGTGTGAGTCTGAGATAAAACACCGACACATGTAGCCTGAACCTGTACATCATCCATGTAATATCTATAAAATAAAACAGGGAAAGGAAAGAGTCAAATTTTATCTTTTAGGAGTTTCTCATTGGATAGCTAGAGGTCTAATATCCACAATATGCCATTTCAGACAACAAACATTTTTGCTGTATTTAGTCTGCAGCTACACTGTCTGCAGGATCTGTCTGAATGCATCCCAAGTAGCAAGAAATCCAATCACGTTATCATTTGTGACACAATTGTACCTATATCAATGACTTGGATAAAAATTAAGGAAAGAAAGGCAGGCTGAGTAACAGAAGAATGTCAGAGCTAAACCCAGCAAAAACTGGTGGAAATTTATTTAAGTCACGCTGCAGTTGTATGCATTAAACTCAAAAAAGTCAATAGACATGTGCCAATTTACCTGAAATGAAGTTCTGCTCCAGTATCAAGTCTCTCTTTTCTTGCTTGGTAATAAAAATACAGTAAAACATAAACTACAGATTGAAGACTTAAAGCACACTTGTAAAATGTTCTGACAAGAAATATGATGAGATGAATCAGGAAATATATGAAATCTCTGGAGAATAGCTGTTAGGAGATTTTAAGCTCACTACGTGTTGGGTATTTCCATTTTTTCTTTATGTCCAAAAAGTACCATTATAATTTGCTTGAACTTTCTAAATATAACACAGGTCATAGAATTTCTCTGAGTAGTTCTACATCAAGTTTTGGATACATTTTTAACTGAACCATAATGGCTCACCACCAACATTAATAAGACGATTTTGCACATTCCAAGTATATCTACTGAAAGTGCTTTCATCAAGAGCTGACATTTTTATTTGTCATAATTTTTAATTACAACTCCATTCTATGTGTATTTTTTTGGTGTGGTTTTTTTTTTTCAAGTGTGTTAATATCACTTGCAAGATACTAACATTGAAGGACACTGTATGTTTGTGCTTCATTAGTCATCCCTAAGAGCACATGTAAGTAGGATAAACACAAGAATTGAAATCTCCAAATAACCTTTAGTTTCTATGGTATGTAAATCTCCACAAACAGAAATCACTCAAGTTATGAATTTTTATGATTTTATTCCATTCAGTTAAGCAATCAAGGAAATAGCCATGAAATCTGAAACTATGAAGACAAAAATATGTCTTGATGTAATGAGCCAGACAGCATACTAATAAAATCATCAAATACAATCATTCAGTCAATAAAAATACAATAACATTTACAACACAATTCACAAAAACATGAAAATGGAACCTTTTTCGCACTACATGACAAGGAGTTACTACGGTTCAATATGACAGGTATTTCAGTATTTTACAAATATCTTGCTTTTTTACTTGTTATTATATCCAAAAATAACATATAAAAAACCCTCTGCACCGATGAATAGGAGACTATAATTATCCTCCATGTATTCACTTTCCTTATAATTTGCCACTTTCAATAGTTTTTTCCAATTAACCTTCCTTTATTGGGAGAGGGATTCACTTTAGATGTTGCATGTGGTCCAGTCATCTCCATCCTTTCAAAACGCAATAGAAAGAGATATGCACCACCAAAGACTAGCCATTAGTCCCTGAGACTTCTACTTGAGGAACAGATGAATCATCTCTTACAAGTGTCTTCTTCATCCATCAACTATAGATAGAAGCCTGTAAGGGTATGTGGAAGGAGAATGTCTGCTCCTTTAATGGTGTATGATCAAAGAAGCCATAAACAAAATCATACAGAGACAAACCTGACCAACACGTGATAAAGGAGGTCTTGACAAGAACAAACCTGCTCAGTCTCACTAATTGGTAAGGATATGTGGAGTCTAAGCATGTTTGTTTTCTCAGTTGGGAAGATGAGGAAAGGGAGAAAAACAAACACAGACATAAATCATGATCAAGTAGCATTAACAAAGATCATAACCAGAAACAAACCTGGTCAGTCACACTAATTGATGGGCTATCAAGAAAATGCAGGCAAGCCGGTACTTTGCAACTGATAAAGGTGCAAAACTGAGGGTCCAGAACATTGGAAGGGGGTCAGCGGGGCTATGCTAACTGATGAGGCAATGTGCAGAGGAAGGAGGAGCAGAGAGGAACGAAGAGGTAGACAGAAAGGGGTATAAAAGGGGCGGATGTAAAACAGGGCTGGTCAGTACGCTTGTCTGGCTGAGCCCTGCTCCTGATCACCCCAGTCTGTCCCGCCTTATTAAATCTGTTCTTAACAATCTCTCTGTGTAATCTCACTCCCTATCCCATGTGTGTCAGTGCTGCAAGGGCCCAGTGCCAGGTATTGAGGGGGGGACAGGCATGAATGAGGTGAGTGAGGGGCTCAGTGCTGGTGGCTGGAGCAGGACCATGGGTCACAGCTTGTGTGCCAGGTGTCAGCTGATGGGTGCAAGCATCTGCATCTTCCCTAAACCAGGTGTGCATGGGGTGTGCAAGTAGATTCACTGGAAAACTCCAAGCTGGACCAGCCCCAGGTCCTGGCAGGGGTATCAGGCAGACTGAGAGCCCGTACTGGTATGTGGGGGGACCCACGAGTGTGGGATGCCTGTGGGACGACTGTGTGAGTGTTGTGTGTTTGCAGCAAGCATCTAGCTGGACCAGCTGACAAGTCGGGGACCGCTGGCATGGTTAAGGGGGGACAGGATCTGGGCAGGGGTGCCTGGTGGTCAGAGGGACCATGTCAGTGCTCAGAGGATCCATGAATGTTCATGTGCTTGTGAACCTGGAGAGTGTGGTGTGTGTGCTGCACCAGTGAGCTTTTGCCTCTGCCAGCCCAAGAGGAGGAGGGGACGTGGCTGTCTGTGCCTGTGTCTGGTGTGAGTCCTGAACGTGGGTGATGCTGGAGACAGCGCCTACTCTGTGTGATCAGCCCTGTCTATGTCTTCTCTGTGTGTCTGTCCCCCGCCGTGTGTGTGTCTGGGATACCTGCACAGCTTCACTACTGGTTGAACCTACAAATGGAAAAATGACAGCTGCATCCTTCAGCCTGACGCTGGGTCTCCAGGTACCAGCCTGGGCTTCAGCAGATGGGCAGGAGGGTCCTGGGCTGGCACTGGTAGAGGAGATGGCTGCTTGTAACATCTCTTAGCAAAGGCTTGATGAATTTTTCATCCTGAATCATGAAACAAGAGAAAAAAATTAAATGCTACACCTAAATTTCAACACACATTTCTTAACTGTACACTAAGGAATTAAAGATCAAACATGGAGCTACGCAGTTACAGGTAGTCAATCTTGAGCAAGACGACTTAAAATTTTTTACTGAACTTACTGACTTTCCCCTTCCAATTCCCCTTCCCCTTCTTTTCTGCTGATTCTAGCCTACAGTTTACTGCCAATACTTAAGATAACCTTAGAGACTTGTTATGTCTCCTAAACTTGGAGCAACTATGTGCCAGTAGCTGTTTTTCTGCCCAAAGCTATTTTCCATGCAGTCATCCTGGGACAAGATTTGCGTTTGCAAGGAAATTAATCCAGTGAAAACATTCCTATAAGAAACTAGAAATTTATCTTTGGGCTGGGGAAAGGACATCAATTTTGTCCAACAGTGTATAGCACTCTGTCTCCAAGCAGATTCAGATTCCACTTTGCCTGCAGCTACACTGCACATGGAGGCTGCCCATGAGGAGGCTTGGAGGTCTGCAGGAGGAGAGTGTGATCTCTTCTACAGACTCAGGACATGATCTGGAGTGATATATTTTCCATGGATTTCTGGGATATTTTGGTACTTTATTTGCACTGAGGCTGCAGCTATGAACCCATGCAGACAAAAGTTCCTTGGCCTCTGAGGAGGTGTCAAGTTGTTTGGAATGAGATCTCCACCAGACATGTATTATCTTAAAAGGGATCGTGCTTTGGAGGCTGAGCAAAGCATGCCTGCATCCATGTGAAGTGACTTCACAGTGCCTCAGCTGGAAAGCAGCTACTTCATTCACAACTTAGTGCTTGACTGAGGCCAGAGGGAAATGGACACAGTTTCCTACGGGAGAGGAGGATTACTTGCTAAAAGTGAGGGAAGAAAGCAATATTGTGGCTCCTTCATGTAGTACTGTCATGGTAGGACATGATAGATGTGAACAAGCAGATGCGTTTTGCAGACACAGCAAAAGATTCCAAATGCTCTTCCTTGTAAACGTGGGAAGAGAGGAAGTCTACTGTTAAAAAGAGGTTTTCAGAAGGTCTGGACGTAATTTTGGAGTAAGCAGATGGAATGTACTCAGTCAGTGTAGCCTATGTAATTGAAGGTAATGAAGTGTTTAATATGAGAGGTTACCACTCAAAAATAAAAGGTGCACCTTCTGAAAATGTTACTGTCTTATTTATCTTGACAAATTAGAGTTTTAGCTCCCTTTTGTCCTCTTGGCAGAAAGGGGACTGGAGGCCTTGATGGACAAAAAGTTGCCCATGAGCCAGCAATGTGACCCTGTGGCAAATAAGTCCAACAGCTTCCTGGCTGCATTAAGAGGACTGTTACAGCACGTCAAAGGTAGGGATCCTTCCTCTCTGTTCAGTACTGGTGAGTGTATGGGATCACCTGGCTAAACCTGTTTCGGAGCACAAAGGCGAGATGCAGGGAGTTGTGATTCGACTCAGCTTTGTCTCACCTTGACAAATCCTTATCTATGCAGAGATGACCTGGGGGGAGCTGCGGAAACAGCTCAGCCCCGGGTTGTCTGAACACTGCCAAAACCCGAAACCCGAATGGAGCCTGAATGATCCCTTAACAAACAAAATGCCCTGAGTACCATTCCACCACTATTCAGTAACTTTGTGCTAGACATCACTAAATTACCATATAGACTAAGGAGCTGAGCCATCAAGGCACTAGAGATAAACATTCGTGCATAAGCCTGCCCCCACCCATCAAATCAGGGAATAAAAACCATAAGGTTTGGGCAGAAAAAAAGGGGGAGAGTCGCTTTTCCAAGGATACAGCTGGCCTGTAGGAGATTCTTTCCCCCTTGTCCAGGACGATGTACAAGGTAACTTCCCAGGGATTGAGAGGCCTTACCTGAGAGAGAGGGTAAGTGATTAAGAAACATACGTATGGTTATTTGGCATGCTTTAAGATCGTGATTAGTGCACTCTTTTTTTTTTTGGTAAGGTATTAATATCTAGCGGGCTTGTGAATTGTGTATTTAATTGCAATAGTGCATTCCTCCATTGTATCCATAAAAGAACCTGCAATAGTCGTGTATTGGACCTGTGAGTGAAGTTCAAATAGATTGTTAATTTGAACCTGACAGTGAAGTCTTTCTCTCCGTCACAGTGAGTCAAATCTGGAGTGCTGGGTCCAGTTCTGGGCTCACCAGTACAAGAGAGACATGGACTTATTGGAGTGTGGCTCCACTGGAAACCCAGGAAAATCACTAAGGTTTTGGAGCATCTGTCATACGAGGAGAGGCTGAGAGAGAGCTGGGGCTGTTCAGCCCAGAGAAGAGAAGATTCAAGCGGGTCTTATCAATGTGCATAAATAAATGCTGGGGGGTGGGGGGGGGGGTGGGGTGGGATTAAAGAAGGTGAAGCCAGGCTCTTCTCAGAGTGCTCTGTAAAACGCAACTGGCAATTGGCAGAAATTGAAATACAGGAAATTTCATTTAAACATAACAAAAAAAAAAACCCAAAATTTTTTACTGTAGAGATGGTTGAATACTGAAGGATGTCCAGCATCCATCCTTGGAGACATTCAAAACCCAGCTGGGCAGAGCCCTGAGCAATTTTCTCTAGACAACCCTGCTTTGAGCCGGTAGGCTGGACTAGATGATCTCCAGAGGTTCCCTCCAAGCTCAACTATTCTGCTATTCTGCGAAACTGCAGTGCCTGCATAGCAGCTCTCACCATGGTGGAGATTGTTTTTAAGTAATCAGCGATCGGTTTCAGAGGGTGATATCCAGCTTTTTGGGAAGAAGTGAATGATGCCTATCTTTTTTTCCCAACTATTGGTTTTTAAGAGTATGTATTGGTCTCTCCACAGTGCAAAAATTCATGCTGAACCAAATGTAGGCTAGAGTAGATTGCAGCTGGAGAGGTTGTTACACAATACTATGTGAAATATTAATAAAGTTTTTTTAACGCTCTGTCCCACAGCTTTCTCATTTGGAAGCTAAGGAAGTATGGGCTGTTAGATAGAGTGGAATTTTGCTAGACCACTGAGCTTAAAGGGTAGCAACGTGAGATCGAGCTGGCAGCTAACAACAGAGTATCTTAGGCATCATTACTGGGACCTGTAATTTTCAGTATCTTCATCAGCAATGTGGATGAGGGTACAGCATGCATCCTCAGCGAATTTGTGAATCAGACTAAGAAAGGGTGAGTGACTGACACAAGGAGTGGTAGAGCTTCTGTTCAGGGTGAGGCTGATAAGCTTGAAGATTCAGCCAACAGAGACCTCACGAATTTCAGTGAGGAGAAAGGCAGAGCTCTGCCTCTCGGGTGGAATAACCTTGCACACTAGTGGAGGCTGAGGATACACTGCCCGGTAGCAGTTCTTCTGAAAAGGACTGGGGGCTATGGTGGATGCCAGGTCAAATATGAGCCAAAGCCACACTCCTTTCAAGTGAAGCACAATGTGCTACTAGTCTGTATTACAAGAGAGGTGTCTAGAAAAAGTATCATCCCTCTGTAGTCAGTACTAGTGAGGCTGCATTTGGAATATTGTGTCTGGTTTTAGGTCCCTCAATCTCCAGTTGAAGAGGGATGTGGAGAAACTGCAGAGAATCCACTGGTGGGTTACCAAGAGAGTCAGGGGCCTATTGTATTGCATATTGTATAGCATGAAGACACCAGTCTAAATCATGTCTCAGTACATTATAGGCATGAGAGATGTTAAAGGCAACATTCCATTCTGGAAAATTTGGATTCCTTGTGCTGTGGAAGCCAACTTCCAACAACAGACTTTTGCCTTATTGCCTACTTCATGTATTCTCCTGGCAAAAGGAAGAGAATTAGCCTAGGACAGGCTCCTTTCTGATGGGCCTTTCTTGGTTTGCTGAGGGCAGTGACAGCAGTGAGCAACATAGTTGTGCTCACAAGTTAGAAGTAGACCCTGGGAGCAGGGGCAGCTGTCCACCCTTCTGTAGTTGCCGAAGAGGTTTGCATGATACAGGTGAATTCTGAATGGTGTGCAGAACTGATGGCCTGGACTGGCAAGTGCAATGTCACTAGAGTTATTTGCTGTTGTAGAATTCTGCTGAAGTGCAGTTTGGATGGAAAGAGCACCCTGGAAAAGACTATTCCTTCCCTAGTATAGAGGTAACCTAGACCCATAAACTGTTCAATGGGTTCAGATACCAGAGAAAAAAAAAATTAACTATTTTGTCTGGAAAAAAACCTGAACAAAACCAAACTAAAAAACAAATGAGACTATTTCATTCGATAAACACTTGAAAAGTAAACAAGTGAAAAACAAATGGTTTGACGTAATCGTAGCACAATGCAAACATTTAACTAACCTTATCCTGGATATTGGAGGACAAAAGATAAGCCCTTAATTTATCATCACAATATGTAAACTAGAAATTCAATGGAGGCTGCTTAAGTATACAGTCTTAGTTTGTTCAAATGTATTCAGTAAATCCAGCAGACTGGGTACAAATGGAGGTAGCATTAAGAAGCTGTGTCACAAAAGCCTTGTGCTTCCTTATATAGAAAAATAAGGATGAGAATGAGAGGTTGATAGTGGGACCTCAGTCACATGCAGAGATGAAAAACATAGGCAGAAAAGGTGAGTATATTTTGAATATTGGTGATCAGCTGCAACAGATGACACATATATTTGTTTACTCCACTGCATACTACATATTTTAAGTAGACTGTCAGGGACATGACCCTTGTCAGAACCATGCAACAGTCTGACCAAAATTAAAAAAAGTTGCTTGGGATACATTATACGTAAGCTGACACTGACTGCGCCAAATGAGCTAAGAGAGCACATAATCAATGGCAAACTCTGATCTTGTCTAACTGAAACAAAGGCGTTAGACGCAACATACTAGAAGATGGAGACCACTGTAATGACACTGCTAAGTAACATTCACTAAATAGGTAGAGTCAATCAAAGGCTGTCATTCTTCCGAATCCTCTTTCTAATAGCTAATACTGCTGCTTATGTTATAATACTATTGTATGTGAATGTGGTGGGTTGACCCTGGCTGGATGCCAGGTGTGCACCAAAGCTGCTCTATCACTCCCCTCCTCAGCTCGACAGGGGAGAGAAAATATAATGAAAGGCTCATGGGTCGAGATAAGGACAGGGAGATCACTCACCAATTACCGTCATGGGCAAAACAGACTCGACTTGGGGAAACTGATTTAATTTATTACCAATCAAATCAGAGTAGGGTAGTGAGAAAAATAAAAAACTGAATCTTAAAACACCTTCCCCCCCCTACTCCTTTCTTCCTGGGCTTATCTATACTGCCAAGTTCTCTACCTCTGCCCCCTGGAGCAGCAGGATGGGGAAAGGGGGATGAAGTCAGTTCATTGCATATTGTTTCTGCTGCTCCTTCCTCCTCAGGGGGAGGAGTCCTCACACACTTTTCCTGCTCCAGCGTGGGGTCCCTCCCATGGGACACAGTCTTCCATGAACTTCTCCAACATGAATCCTTCCCGTGAGCTGCAGTTCTTCATGAATTGCTCCAGTGTGAGTCCCCTGCAGGGTCACAAGTCCTGCCAGCAAACCTGCTCCAGCGTGGGCTCGTCTCTGCATGGATCCACAGGTCCTGGCAGAAGCCTGCTCCAGTGGAGGTTTCCAATGGGGTTACAGCCTCCTTTGGGCATCCACCTGCTCCGGTGAGGGGTCCTCCATGGGCTGCAGGTGGATATCTGCTCCACCATGGACCTCCATGGGCTGCAGGGGGACAGCCTGCCTCACCATGGTCTTCACCACAGGCTGCAGGGGAAAGACTGCTCCAGCACCTGGAGCACCTCCTCCCCCTCCTTCTTCACTGACCTTGGTGTCTGCAGGGCTGTTGCTCTCCCATATTCTCACTCCTCTCTCCAGCTGAAGTTGCTGTTGCGCAGCAACTTTTCCCCTTCTCAGCTATGTTATCCCAGAGGCACTACCACCGTGACTGATTGGCTCAGCCTTGGCCAGTGGTGGATCTGTCTTGGAGCCAGCTGGCATTGCTTTATTGGGCATGGGGGAAGCTTCTGGCATCTTCTCACAGAAGACACCCCTGTAGCTCCCCCACTACAAAACCTTGCCACGCAAACCCATTACAGTGAAAGAGATGACAGAGATCCAGAGGAATAACCTAAAATCTTTCAAATCTCCCCTGAAGGGAGAAGGAACAGTAAACCTACTCTCAGCAATTTGAAACCTTCTTTTCATTATCCCATCAAGGTCAATTCTCTTCCTAGCTGTGTTTAGCATCCACACTACCTTTCCAGGCCAGGGTAGTAGTTACCATCTCACGTGTTGCATCTTCCCTTAGAGGCATCATCAGCAAAAGTCAGGCTGCGACATTACATGATAGAGCTGCATATTGGGGCAGTACACCCCACTCCTTCAGTTGATCTCCATTTTCTCTGACGGGGGCAATGTAGTCATAAGAACCTTGAAAGATCCTCAGCAAAGCTACTACTCCCAGCAGCCACCATAGTCAATTGCCTGGTTTGCCTATGCCTGGAACTAGCATCTAGACTCACAAGTACTAGACGATTTCTTCTTACCCTACACTACATTCATTTATAACACTGCAGACAGGTAGTAGACAGTTCAAAGATATAACAAAGATTTTCAGAACTCAAATCTGAGCAAGACGAATGTTCCATTGGTAGGGAAAAGAAAACAATTTAAGTTTTTACCTCTGGTGCAATATTCTTTGGTTGAAGGTTCACATTCTCAACTAAACAATCTAGTTTTCTACAGAGAAGTAAAACGGGAGTCTTCACTGGCATCACAGTATCTGTGAGTAATGTCTCCTGTCATCTCTAGCTATCTAGAAGAATCTGTCCTACAATAGCTGGCAATGGCCTGGTCTCAGTTATTTATGCTTTTGTCACCTTTTAACCTGACTGCAGCAGTATAGTATATCTTGCCATGAAGATGTTAGCCTTTAGGAAACCTCAGTGTGTACAGAACACTATAGTATACCTCCTTAGCAACAATGGCTATTGTATCAGACAAGCCTTCTGATCGTCTCTCTCTCTGTTTAGTATCATATCAAATCCAAGTCTCTTTCCTTATTAGGAGGCTTACGAGGAGCTCAAAGCAATGGACAGAAGTAACTAAAGGATTGAGAAATGCTCTGCTCAAAAGACTCATTGCAGTTGTGATTTTCAAATACAAAGCAGTTTTTCATAAGAAAATATACAGCTTGTCTGTCCTGAGAGTGTTCTCAGTGTCCATCTCAAGACAATGGTGAGAACAGCTCCAGAAACTCTAGGCCACTGTTGCATACCTCCTACTTTAAACACCTTTCTAGCCTCACTGTCTATAACAAGCAACTAGCAAGGTACCAGTGTTTACAAGATTTAAAAATTCTAAAACAAGTGTTTCACTGCATAGAATTCTTCTTCACAAGAAGAGTATAAGAGAACAAATACATTGGGTACATTTTTCACATTACTTAGTACATTTTTCAGAAACTATGGTGATGAGCACTGTACAGCAACCTACATTGAGGAGATTTGAATAGAATTTTAACATGATATGTAACCCTTGCTGTAGGGTCATAATGTCTTCATAGTTCCAAGTCTGTCTTTTCTCAAAGACAAAAAGAAGTTGTTGAGGTTTTTCTTTCCTGGAAAAAGGCTGAAGAACAAGCTTTAAGATTGTTATGCAAATCAATAACTTCATAATATAGCAATTTAGTAAAATGCATTTAGAACAGTATTGAATTAAATCTGTGGAAAAATTCACTGCAATAATGAAAACTGAAAGCATTTAAGATTTTCTAAGTCTTTAAAGGGCAATGTTGTTGCATAGCAGAAGGTATTTGATTTGACAGAAATGACTAATAAAACCATTAACACAAGCTGATTTTTGCATCAATAAAAGGGGTTTGCAAGATTTCTCCAGAAAGTAGTGCTTAAATTTCAATAGAATCAATCAATCTTGTTAAAATAATCACATCTTAAAGAGTAGAGCTAGCAATCTGTGAAATAAAAGGTAGATCTCACTACCTGCTGCAAAAGAATTGCATAGAGGCATTTAAAAGAAAGGGTAGGAATAAAAGAACTTGCTTGGCTATATTCCTGTTTGTCAGCCTACATATGTCATTATAGGTGACATTGATTCATTATGTACTAGCTGCAGTGGAGTTCACTGTTTAAATCTAAAACTAAACCAAAGCCCAACAAAATCAATGCAGAGAGAATATTTAATGTAGTGTCATTTTTGGGGAATCTTCAGAAATCTGAATTTTTCTCTTTACATTACACTAATTTGGGGCTTGTTTTAATTTTTTTTTCTTCCTCTTTTTTTTTCTTTTTCTTGCCCTCCTCCCCCAAATCCAGAAGGACAAGTTGTTTCTGTGTCAGGATAAATTTTAGATAAGATTAGGTCCTTGAACAATTTGATGACAACTGATCTTTAGATCAATTTGATGACAAGACATCTCTTAAAGGCAAAGGAGAAAGAGAAAGGAAAGTCTATGTTAGCTTTTGATGGAGCAAACTCACTGCAATTAAGAACCTAGTGTAAACGGCTGTAGAGCAGGATGAATTTATACCTGCAGCAACACTGAAAGTGGTCTGAGAGGAAAATGAAGAAAAATGTTTCAGCTGAAATGTTTCTGAATACTTTGCAGATACTTATTATGATATATTGTTATAACTACTTGATATCTGGGGCAAACGTTTAGTGTCAGAGGTCCTCATCGCAAAAATCACTGATTATGTCCTGCCATACAACTGTATTATTAAAGGTGCAATGTATAGTGTGATTCTCATTAGCTGAAAGCTAACAAAATTATCAAACAGAGAAAATGTACATTCTATCTTTGAAGACAGCCTCAGGCCAGCCTGAACTGTTGCTGGAGGAATAAACCCTATTTCTCAACATCTCTGGTTTTGTCACTTGCCTAGACTAAATTGGTTTTAGGCATAGCAAAAATAAAATTGCTGCATGGAAAAGCTGAATAGTGGAGCAATCTAAGCACTGTGTTTGTGTTGATTGTTTTTCTTTATACTGATGTCCTGTAAAGTTAAGCTGGTCATGGCTGAAGTAGCAGAAGCAGCAAGCGGCATTTTCCTGAACACCCCAATTTCTTCCTTCAGTCTTCCTCATCTCTGCCCTCCCCTCTACATCTCCATTTCTGGTGGCAGGAGGGACCTGAACTGTTCTTTCTGGAGTAGCAAAACTGCTTTTCATGTGTTCTGCTACGGAGCTCCAGTCTGGGTCTGTGCCCAGATCCAAGAAAAGGAGGCATTATGGATACAGGTTTGGCTTCATTCCCCTAAATGTGGGCACAGCTGACTCTGAGTAGCTCTTGTATAGGACAATTTTTAAAGGCAGTGAAATCTACAAGAATACTCACCTTAGAGCCTCCTCTTCCTGCTGACCTTTTTCGGGTGCACAGTGAGTCTGTGAAGTCTCCATCTGTTCCTCTCATATGGGGACAGGCTGAGAGAGTTGGGGTTGTTCAGCCTGGAGAAGAGAAGGCTCTGGGGAGACCTTATTGTGGCCTTTCAATACCTAAAGGTGGCTTATAAGAAAGATGGGTAGAGACTTTTTAGTAGGGCCTGAGGACAAGGGGTTACGATTTTAAACTAAAAGAGGGGAGATTCAGACTAGATATAAGGAAAAAAAATTCTATGGTGAAGGTGGTGAAACACTGGCACAGGTTGCCCAGAGAGGTGGCAGATGCCCCATGCCTGGAAACATTCAAAGTCAGATTGGATGGGGCTCTGAGCAACCTGATCTAGCTGAAGATGTTCCTGCTTTTTGCAGGGGAGTTGGACTAGATGACCTTTAAAAGGTCCATTCCAACCTAAACCATTCTATGATTCTATGATCACTGTTCTCAACCCTGATCCATTGCAGAGATTGTACTGTGTAGAGGGCTTCAGCATTCAGAACCAGATGATTCTGGTATGGGATATACAAAACACTTGTGTATTTCCATCCTGTGCTGGTTTTGGCTGCGGTAGAGTTAATTTTCTTCATAGTAGCTAGTATGGGGCTGTGTTTTGGATTTGTGCTGGAAACAGTGTTGATAAAGCAGGGATGTTTTAGTTACCGCTGAGCAGTGCTTACACAGCGCCAAGGCCTTTTCTGCTTCTCACACCGCCCCACCAGCGAGTGGGCTGGGGGTGCACAAGAAGTTGGGAGGGGACACAGCTGGGACTGCTGACCCCAACTGACCAAAGGGATATCCCATACCATATGACGTCATGCTCAGCATATAAAGCTGGGGGAAGAAGAAGGAAAGGGGGGACATTTGGAGTAATGGCATTTGTCTTCCCAAGTAACCGTTATGTATGATCTCCCTGCTTTCCTGGAGATGGCTGAACACCTGCCTGATGATGGGAAGTAGTGAATGAATTTTGCTTTGCTTGCCTGCACGGCTTTTGCTTTACCTATTAAACTGTCTTTATCTCAACCCACGAGTTTTCTCACTTTTACTTTTCTGATTCTCTCCCCCATCCTACCTGGGGGGGAGTGAGCGAGTGGGTGTGTGGTGCTTAGTTGCCGCCTGGGACTAAACCATGACACATCCTCACACTGTCATCACTGTAGTGTATATTAACAGCTTCTCATTTTTATTTGACCTGTATTTCTCTTCCTATCATTTGTGATGGTTTCTACCTTACAAATAATACAGTATTCATTCAGTAATCTGGAATACTTTGGATTATAAATGCTATACTTTGCTGGTTATTACTTTATTATTAACATACTTACTTTTTATTAATTGACATAAGCTAGGAAATTTGCATTGATTAAACACTTAATCGAGCACCATGCAATCCTTTGGCACCAGCTGACTGTATCCCTGTTGGGTGGAATTTATGTTAATCTTATCTCAATTAAGCAATAGTCATTACCATTAGATTAAATTGGTATCTTGTGAGAAGTCCCAGTAAAGTGTCCCTCCCTGTCTGAGTCTATTGACATTAACTGGAATATATTTTACCATGAAAAATAATCAGGGAGAATTCTGACTTTATTTTTACCATGAGAAGAAGAAAGATATTTTTGCTGGGCCAGGTGATAATGAAGCAACACCCAAGAAATATAATGCATAAAGGTCTTCCAGAAAATCAGTCCTGTTACTCAGAGTTGCAGACACACATGTATGCAAAAAGAGAAAGGCTCTCTTAGACCATGGAAATAATCTGTTGGTGGACAGGCTGAGATGACCGGACCTGCTGTCCTCACAGTAGAAGATTGTGTACCCCTTTGCACAGGAAAGAGCAAGCCCAGAAAGAAATGATGCTTGCTTGACACACAGTCTCCATGCTGGCATGTTGCAGCTTTGTGCTCCAACATACCAGTAGCCTGTACTGTAAAAGCTGTCAGCCCAAAGTCTACAGCAGACCCCTTGCCCGCTTTGGTCAGGACGTGCTGAGCATGCTGTGGAAACACCTCCTTAACTGAGCCCTGATGTCCATAATCCAGGTTCTCTTTCTTCTTTGTATCCCAGAATGGTTCAGTGTGTGATACCGAGATTTCTGAACTGAATACACTTAGAAATTCCTCTTCCAGGTGAGGGAACCTCCTCACTCAGAAGGTACTAGTGGGTTAATTCCTCCTTCTGCTCTCTTCCTTGCCCACAGTGCCATGAGTTCTTTTCTGCCCATGGCCAAGACTGTGGTATAAGGGGTTGAGAGAGTCCCTGCATACACGGTGCTTTAGGTTGGGAATTTAGGTGCTCTGCTGGCAAGCAGGAAACAACATCTGAGCTCTTTATAGACAAGCAGAAAAGACTAAGCTTGGGTTCCTTGCTTGTCAGAGCACACTGAACACAAGGATCCATCCTCACCTCAAACCTATGATATTGGCAGACCCGGAAAGCGTGAAGTGAAAGAGTGTCCTTTGGAAGAAATGATAGTGCTTTCTCAGCTCTGATCAAATGGTGGTCACAAAGACTCTTTGACCATGCTAAGCAAGAGGCAGGTTTTTAGACCTGGGTTTCTCCTCAGTGTTTCATTTAGGGAAGTTCTCGGTTAAATTTACACAGAGTTCACTGAGTTTGGGTCAAACTTCTCACAATGTACTGGTATATTTTGGCCTCTAGTGAGACCAAAACTCTTTTCAGGGAGTGGTTACAGAGCCTGGGCTCCTACATTTCACTCAAGGGGACAGTCCCCCAAAATTCACCTAAGGGATCGTGTGAAATTTTAGGTATAGAATTCCTGCTTAAGATATAGACTTTCCTCTTAAACACACACACACAAACTAAGAACAACAAAACCAAAGTAAACCAATAATTTATAGATTCATGTACACAGAATCACAGAATCACTAAGGTTGGAAAAGACCTGTAAGATCACCAAGTCCAATCATCAACCCAACACCACCATGCCCACTATACCATGTCCTGCAATGCCACGTCCACACGTTCCTCAAACACCTCCAGTGAGGGTGACTCCACCACCTCCCTGGGCAGCATGTTCCAATGTCTGACAACCCTTTCAGTGAAGAAGTTTTTCCTAATAGCCAATCTAAACCTCCCCTACCGCAACGTGTGGCCATTTCCTCTTGTCTTATCTCTTGTCACTTGGGAGAAGAGACCAACACCCACCTCTCTGCAGCCTCCTTTCAGGTAGTTGTAGAGAGCAATAACGTCTCCCCTCAGCCTCCTCTTCTCCAGGCTAAACAACCCCAGCTCCCTCAGCCGCTCCTCATAACACTTGTGCTCCAGACCCCTCACCAGCTTCGTCGCCCTTCTCTGGATGCGCTCCAGCACCTCAATGTCCTTCTTGTAGTGAGGGGCCCAAAACTGAACACAGCATTAGAGGTGCGGCCTCACCAGTGCCAAGTACAGGGGGACAATCACTTCCCTACTCCTGCTGGCCACACTATTTCTGATATAGGCCAGGATGCCGTTGGCCTTCTTGGCCACCTGGGCACACTGCTGGCTCATCTTCAGCCGGCTGTCAACCAACACCCCCAGGTCCTTTTCTGCCAAGCAGCTTTCCAGCCACACATCCCCCAACCTGTAGTGTTGCATGGGGTTGTTGTGACCAAAGTGCAGGACCCGGCACTTGGCCCTATTAAAGCTCATACAATTGGCCTGGGCCCATCGATTCTTCAGCCGGGGGGGTCTTGTTTAATAACTTTGTTTAACAAATTTATTGATGATCTGGATGAGGGGATAGAGTGCACCCTCAGCAAGTTTGCAGACGACACCAAGTTGAGTGCGAGTGTTAATCTGCTCGAGGGTCGGAAGGCTCTGCAGAGGGATCTGGACAGGCTGGATTGATGGGATGAGGCCAATTGTATAAGGTTCCACAAGGCCAAGTGACGGGTTCTGCACTTTGGCCACAACAACCCCATGCAATGCTACAGGCTTGGGGAAGAGTGGCTGGAAAGCTGCCTGGCAGAAAAGGACCTGGGGATGTTGATTGACAGCCGGCTGAAGATGAGCCAGCAGTGTGCCCAGGTGGCCAAGAAGGCCAACAGCATCCTGGCCTATATCAGAAACAGTGTGGCCAGCAGGAGTAGGGAAGTGATTGTCCCCCTGTACTCGGCTCTGGTGAGGCCGCACCTCGAATACTGTGTTCAGTTTTGGGCCCCTCACTACAAGAAGGAGCGTGCTGGAGCGTGTCCAGAGAAGGCCAATGAAGCTGGTGAGGGGTCTGGAGCACAAGTCTTATGAGGAGCGGCTGAGGGAACTGGGGTTGTTCAGCCTGGAGAAGAGGAGGCTGAGGGGAGACCTCATCGCTCTCTACAATTACCTGAAAGGGGGTTGCAGAGAGGTGGGTGTTGGCCTCTTCTCCCAAGTGACTAGTGACAGGACAAGAGGAAATGGTCTCAAGTTGTGCCAGGGGTGGTTTAGACTGGATATTATGAAAAATTTCTTTACTGAGAGAGAGGTGAAACACTGGAATAAGCTGCCCAGGGAAGTGGTGGAGTCACCCTCACTGGACGTGTTCAAGGAACGTGTGGATGTTGCATTGTGGGACATGGTTTAGTGGGCATGGTGGTGTTGGGTTGATGGTTGGACTTGGTGATCTTACAGGTCTTTTCCAACCATAGTGATTCTGTGATTCTGTGTGATGGATCCAGCCTGTCCAGATGCCTGTCCAGAGCCTTCCGACCCTCGAGCAGATCAACACTCCTGCCCAGCTTGGGGTCATCTTCAAACTGACTGAGGGAGCACTCAATCCCCTCATCCAGATCATCAATAAATATATTAAACAAGACCAGCCCCAAAACTGAGACCTGGGGAACACTGCTTGTGACCGGACACCAACTGTTTTTAACTCCATTCACCACAACAATCTGGGCTCGGCTGTCCAGCCAGTTTTTATGCAGCAAAGAGTACACCTGTCTAAGCCACGAGCCACCATTTTCTCCAGTACAATACTGTGGGAGACAGTGTCAAAGTTTTACTAAAGTCCAGGTAGAAAACATCGCCAGCGTTTTGAGTTTGATCAGATAATTTCTAATAATTTATGTATCACAAGGAATGGCTAGTTTTTTCAGTAATTTTAATGTAAAATTAAAAGAACATAATTTTTATAACAGGGGAAGTACTCTTCTCTTTTCTTTTCATTTTTGTATTTCTGTTTCCCTTTTGTATTTTCCTTTTCTGTTTTAAATACAGAAGAATAATGTGTAACTAGCCCTAGACTACAGTGTGACCTCATGTTCCCCAAAATCCTAGCGGACAGCAAGGCTGCTTAGATAACTGAGCTTTTGGATAATTTGAGAGAATATTCATTATAATTTATGGTGCTGGGTATACTATCTTTTTTGGGTAAGAGGAAATCTTGAGTGGCTGAAATTTAGATAAACAAGGTTGGCAAATTTTACTAAATTACTTTCTTCTGCCAGCTAATTTCAAAATATAGAGCCTTATATTATTATCAGTATTCATCTTATATTATTAAAAATATTCAGGTATGGTTTGCAGCCTCGTAACTGTCAAAATGACTGAACTATAGTAAATATGTGGCTTATTTGCTAATGAGCTGAAATCATAGATCACAATAATTAAAATCCCACATCCCCACACTCTCCAAAAATGAAGTGAATGTGCTCAATAAAACTGTCTTTTTGGCACAGCCAACTTTATCTCTATTTATTATAAGGGTAGTTCAGGCTATCTTTTTCCGTTGTTGTTTGGCTTTAATGAAAAATGGGTGTTATAAATAACTTCTGTGAAGCATGCAGTAACCTGTAGGCATCATTTCATTTCCTTCTCACAGATTCACTGCAGCTGCTTGCTCCTCTTTGGCAGCCTTTCCCTTAATTTGTAATCAATTACACTGATTAAATGTATTTTCACTGTTTGTCACCTGAGCCTGAAAAAAGTGTTTGATAACACATTTGTAGGAGAATTTTATTTTTGGTAATTCTCAATATTGTTTCAGACTTCTAGATTTATCTCACGGAAATAAGGACTGTCTTTTATGAGCAGCTCTATTTTTTGACAGCTCCCCAACTCTATTTCACAGGTGACTACAACAGCCTAACGTACAGTTTTGGCAATCACAGAATCACAGAATCACAGAATGAAAGGTGTCGGAAAGGACATCTGGAGATCATCTAGTCCAAGCCCCCCGCCAGAGCAGGTTCACCTAGAGCAGATTGCACAGGAATGCGTCCAGGCCAGTTTTGAATATTGCCAGAGAAGGAGACTCCACAACCTCTCTGGGCAGCTTGTTCCAGTGCTCTGCCACCCTCAAAGTAAACAAGTTCCTCCTCATGTTTAAGTGGAACTTCCAATGACCAAGTTTGTGCCCGTTACCTCTTGTCCTGTCACTGGGCACCACTGAAAAAAGACTGGCCCCATCCTCCTGGCACCCATCCCTTAAGTATTTATAAGCATTGATAAGATCCCCCCACAGTCTTCTCTTCTCCAGACTAAAAAGACCCAAGTCCCTCAGCCTTTCCTCATAACAAAGATGTTCCAGTCCCCTAATCATCTTTGTAGCCCTTTGCTGTACCCTATCCAGCTTTTCCCTGTCCTTCTTGAACCTGGGAGCCCAGAACTGGACACAATACTCCAGATGTGGCCTTACCAGGGCAGAGCAGAGGGGGAGGATAACCTCCCTCGACCTGCTTGCCACACTCTTCTTGATGCACCCCAGGATGCCATTGGCCTTCTTGGCCACAAGGGCACACTGCTGGCTCATGGCCGTCCTGTTGTCCACCAGGACTCCCAGGTCCCTTTCCACAGAGCTGCTCTCCAGCAGGTCAGCCCCTAACCTATACTGATGCATGGGGTTATTCCTCCCCAGGTGCAGTACCCTACACTTGCTTTTGCTGAATTTCTTAAGGTTCCTCTCTGCCCAACTCTCCAGCCTGTCCAGGTCACACTGAATGGCAGCGCAGCCTTCCGGTGTGTCAGCCACTCCTTACAGTTTTGTGTCATCAGCAAACTTGCTGAGGGCACACTCTATCCCTTCATCCAGGTCATTGATGAATATATTGAACAGGACTGGACCCAGTACTGACCCCTGGGGAACACCACCTGTTACAGACCTCCAACTAGATTCTGCGCCACTAATGACAACCCTCTGAGCTCTGTCTATCAGCCAGTTTTCAATCCACCCCACTGTCCATTCATCTAACCCACACTTCCTAAGCTTGTCTATGAGGATGATGTGGGAGATGGTGTCAAAAACCTTGCTGAAGTCAAGTTAGACAACATCCACTGCCCTCCCCTCACCTATCCACCCAGTCATGCCATTGTAGAAGGCTATCAGATGGGTCCGACATGACTTCCCCTTGGTGAATCCGTGTTGACTACTTCTGATAACATTCTTTTCCTCCTGGTGCTTTGAGATGACGCCCAGAATGAGCTGTTCCATCATCTTTCCAGGGATGGAGGTAAGGCTGACTGGCCTGTAGTTTCCTGGGTCTTCCTTCTTGCCCTTTTTGAAGACTGGAGTGGCATTGGCTTTCCTCCAGTCCTCAGGCACCTTGCCTGCTCTCCAGGACCTTTCAAAGATGATGGAGAGTGGCCCAGCGATGACTTCTGCCAGCTCCCTCAGCACTCGTGGGTGCATCCCATAAGGACCCATGGACTTGTGGATGTCCAGTTTACTTAATTGGTCTCTAACTTGATCCTCCTCAACCAAGGGAAAGTCTTCCTTCCTCCAGACTTTCTCTGTTACCTCCAAAGTCTGGCACTCCTGAGGGCTGGCTGGAGCAGTAAAGACTGAACCAAAGAAGGCATTCAGTAATTCCGCCTTCTCTGCATCATCTGTCACCATGGCACCTCTCTCATTTAACAGCAGGCCCACTTTTTTCTCTAGTTTTCCTTTTGCCTCTGATGTACTTGAAGAAACCCTTCCTGTTGACCTTGACATCCCTTGCCAGGTTTAATTCCAAGGAGGCCTTGGCTTTCCTCATTTCATCCCTGCATACTCTGATGGCATTCCTGTAATCTTCCCAAGTGGTCAGTCCCTTCTTCCACGTACTGTAAACTTCCTTCTTCCACTTGAGCTTTTTCAGAAGCTCCCTGCTCAACCATTCAGGTCTCCTGCTTCCCTTGTCTGATTTCTTGCTCTTAGGGATACACTGATCCTGAGCTTGGAGGAAGTGGGACTTGAATATGACCCAGCTCTCTTGAGCCCCCCTACCCTCTAGAGCCCTAACCCATGGGATTTCCTTGGGAGAGATCAAAGTTGCTTAAGGAGATCAAAGTTAGCCGTCCTGAAGTCCAAGGTTGTGAACCTACTTGTCATTTTGTGCATACTGTACATGTTCCTAAACTGTATCTTCTCATGATCGCTATAGCCAAGCTTGCCCCCAACCTTAATGTCCTCCACCAGTCCCTCTTTGTTTTTCAGTACTAGGTCCAGTGGTACACCTCTCTTTGCTGGCTTCTCCACCACCTGAGTCAAAAAATTATCATCAATACACTGGAGGAACCTCCTGGACTGTACCTGCCTGGCTGTATAGTCTTCCCAGCAGATATCAGGGTGATTGAAGTCCCCCATGGGAACCAAGGCCTGTGACTATGAGGTGACTCTCAGCTGTCTGTAGAAGGCCTCATCAGCTTCCCCATCCTGATCAGGTGGCCTGTAATAAACACCCACAACAGTGTCTCCCATATTAGCCTGCCCCTTAATCCTTACCCACGAGCTCTCAACTTGCTCTTCATCCGCCCCCAGGCAATGCTCTTGAGTCTAATGGATTCTAGTCTCTGTGGCACATTCCAAGATGATGTCTTGGAAGAACACAGCACAGGAAGAAGAGAGAAAGCCTCTGCTTTCACAAAAGTTAGAAGAACACTTCTGTGATAATTTTCCCTTGGTCAAATATTTACTGATACATGAATGAGTAATATACAGAAATAGAATGAGAATAGAAATTGCTTTCTCTAGCAAGGAAAAGGCTACATTGTTCTGAAAGCATGCCTTTCATGCCTTGGAAGAGTCCTGTGGGATAAGTCCCTGGAGGGAAGGGGTGTTTCAAGAAAGCTGGTTATTATTCAAGGATGACCTCCTCCAAACTCAAGAGAGCTCCTTCCCAATGAGTAAGAAGTCAGACAAAAATGCCAGGAGGCTTGTGTGGATGAACAAAGAGCTCCTAGCCAAACTCAAACACAAAAAGGAGGCATACAAAAGCTAGAAACGAAGATGGGTAACCTGGGAGGAATACAGAAACATTGTCCAAACATCCAGAGATGAAGTTAGGAAAGCTGAAGCCCAAATGGAACTGAATCTGGCCAGGGATATCAAAGACAACAAGAAGGGCTTATATAAGTACGTAGGTGACAAAAGGAGGACTAGGGAAAATGTGAGCCCATAGCTCAACAAGATGAGTTACCTGGTTACACAGGACATAGAAAAGGCTGAGATTCTAAATGCCTTCTTTGCCTCAGCCTTTACTAGCAAGACTGGCCTTCAGAGGTTCCAGGTCCCAGGAACCAGAGACAAAGTGTGGAGAAAGGAAAATGGTGCTTGGAAGATCCTTCTTGGTGGAAGACGATCAGGTCAGGGAATAGTTAAGCAAACTGGACATATATAAGTCCATGGGTTCTAATGGGATGCACCCAGGACCGCTGAGGGAGGTGGCAGATGTCATTGCAAGGCCACTCTCAATAATCTTTGATCGATCACGGCAACCGGGAGAAGTGCCTTAAGACCAGAGGAAAGCAAACGTTAACTCCTATTCTCAAAAAGGGCAAGAAGGAGGACCCAGGGAACTACAGGCCAGTCAGGCACATCAAGGACAAGAAAATCATCAGGAGTAGTCAGCATGGCTTCACCAAAGGGAAGTAGTGCTTAACCAACTTGATAAATTTCTATGAGGAAACAACTGTCCTGGTAGACAAGTGGAGAGCAGTGGATATTGTCCACCAGGACTTCAGGAAGGTCTTCGACACTGATAAGATCCTCATAGACAAGCTATGTGTAGCTCTTCAATCTACACTAATTTTTTTCCAGGAGATACAATTTGAGTAAACACCATGTTTATTTAGTGTTTTTCATGAAAGAATGAATAAAACACAAATATATACAGTATGTTCTCAGCCATGTACAGAGTTAACTGTCACAGACATCTTAGGTGTTTTTTCTTCGGACTGTGCAAACAGTGGAGACCTCGAGAGAGGCTTAATGTGGGTTACCTACTGCAATGGCTGAGGGTAATGGCTCAAGTAAAATTTTCATTTTTCTATCTCAGAAACTAAACATGGCATTTTAAGCAGCTAGTTCAAGAAGAAAACATGCAGTTGAATTGTGACTAAAAGCTGGAAAGCTATGATTTTCAAAAGTGAGAAAGGAGTACAAAAGTTTTTCAGGTCTAGTTGGTGCCTAGGAGAAGAATTGGAATTGGGGAAGTAGAGTGCAATTTATTATCTTCTGAAGAACCCTAGTTTCCTTCCTTTGCTATAAAGGACCTTTATAGTGATTATCCTCAGACATGAACAGAATTCCTAGATGAGGTAGATTAAATAAATCTTATGAGTATATCTAAACGAGCTGTCTAGACTGCCTGTTGTCCCTGATTCCTGAAATCACTGTACTGGCTGGATGGCCGAGCCCAGAGGGTTGTGGTGAATGGGGTGAAATCCAGCTGGCGGCCGGTCACAAGCGGAGTCCCCCAGGGCTCAGTTTTGGGACCGGTCTTGTTTAATGTCTTCATTGATGATCTGGATGAGGGGATAGAGTGCACCCTCAGCAAGTTTGCAGACGACACCAAGTTGGGAGGGAGTGTTGATCTGCTTGAGGGTAGGAAGGCTCTGCAGAGGGATCTGGACAGGCTGGATCGATGGGCTGAGGCCAACTGGATGAAGTTCAATAAGGCCAAGTGCCGGGTTCTACACTTCGGCCACAACAACCCCAGGCAACGCTACAGGCTTGGGGATGAGTGGCTGGAAAGTTCCCCTGCAGAAAAGGACCTGGGGGTGTTGATCGACAGCCGGCTGAATATGAGCCAGCAGTGTGCCCAGGTGGCCAAGAAGGCCAACGGCATCCTGGCTTGTATCAGAAATGGTGTGGCCAGCAGGAGCAGGGAGGTGATCATGCCTCTGTACTCGGCTCTGGTGAGGCCGCACCTCGAATACTGTGTTCAGTTTTGGGCCCCTCACTACAAGAAGGACGTCGAGGTGCTGGAGCGCATCCAGAGAAGGGCGACGAAGCTGGTGAGGGGTCTGGAACACAAGTCTTATGAGGAGCGGCTGAGGGAGCTGGGGTTGTTCAGCCTGGAGAAGAGGAGGCTGAGGGGAGACCTTATCGCTCTCTACAACTACCTGAAAGGGGGTTGCAGAGAGGTGGGTGTTGGTCTCTTCTCCCAAGTGACTAGTGACAGGACTAGAGGAAATGGCCTCAAGTTGCGACAGGGGAGGTTCAGGCTGGATATTAGGAAAAAGTTCTTTACTGAGAGAGTGGTGAAACATTGGAATAGGCTGCCCAGGGAGGTGGTAGAGTCACCCTCCCTGGAGGTATTCAAGGAGCGTGTGGATGTGGCATTGTGGGATGTAGCTTGATGGACATGGTGCTGTGTGGTGTTGGGTGGGTTGTGGCTTGTTGTTGTTGTTGTGTGGCATGGGTTTTGTGGGTTTTTTTTTTGTGGGTTTTTTGGTGTTGTGGGTTTTTTTTGTTGTTGTTTTTTTTTTTTTTTTTTTTTCCAGGTTGGACTCGATGATCTTACAGGTCTTTTCCAACTGTACTGATTCTGTGATTCTGTGATTTTACTGCGATGGTAAGGTTTTATTGTAGCATTGTGTGTTGAAGACATGGGCGCACAGTTAATTCTCCAAAGCTCTGTTGCTAACTTTCCACAGTTCTACTGGGACTAAATATCCATTTCAGCAACCAGAGGAAAATATGGAAGTTAAAATTGTAGAGAAAGAAGCTCCTCTAAGCAGTTTTGGTTTGAATGGAAGCTGAAGTGGAAAGTTTTAGGGAAAAACAGTCTTTGGCTGATCATCCTTGGGAAAAACAGGAATGCCTGATATCTTATGACTTAAAAACAATAAAAACATGTTAACAGTGTAGTTTTAACTGAAATCAGAAAGCAAGGAAAACAATTCATACTTTTATCTTTATGTCCCTCTTCAAAGATATAGAGCAGAGATCTGTAGGATTTTCAGATCTATGCAAATGTCTAAAGAAATTAAAAGCATTAATTCTTTGCAGTTGTCTTTCTGCAACTCTAGTCTCCTTAAACACCTCTTATTCTATCCCTATACACTCAGGTTACAGAAGGTGAGCTTGAGAGCAGAAGCAGCATGCCTAAGGTTACAGTAAGTCAATGATGCATCTCAGTCACAGAAACTTGCCTTCTTAAATGGGCCTATTTCTCAGCTAAAACTGGGTAAACAGCAAAAATTATTTTCTTCTTGTCAGCATCTTATTGTCAAGTCAAAAAAAGAAAAATAAAACCAGCATGTCCATAACTGAGGTAGCATATTGAAGTATATTGAATCATACCATACACAAACACTCAGATCTGAAATATACTGCAGGCATTTATTTATGTAAAAGGGAATATATTTGTTTCTGTAAAAGGGAATAATATTTGTTTCAGGTTTGGTGAAGGTTAATCCTCCTGGTCAACAACTGCTTTTATATTTTTCATATTACTTCATTTATTTCTGGAGTTTCAGCAATTATACTCTCTTTAGTCAATACAATAAAGTAGTCTGGAGTTTGTTCTTGGGTGCTCTTTGCATTTGGACTCAGAAATATACTACAAAACAAACATTAAGCATAACATTTTGTCAGGCACATAAAACACAGTTCTTAATAAAATTGAATTCAATGAATTGTTGTCATATGTTCATTCAATGTCTTTCTGTCCATATATATAAATCCTCTGCTGAAGTTGTTCAGAGTTAGATGCTAAAACTTTGAAAGAATCTGATCCTGAGCTTACAGGATCTGGTCCTGACCTGTAGGCAGGATTTGGGATGGGAGATCTGGCAATGAAAGCAACAGGAAAGAAAGATATTCTGAGTTCTTACAGTGTGACTCTGTTCTTACGTAGCATGTGCACTTATGTATCACCTTTTTACCCTTTTCTTTGTAATAGACACTGTCTTTTGTTTCAGTCTTTTCCTCCCTCTACTCCCACTGTGTGTTTGTATAACAGAAAATATATGCTGTTCCTTGGAAACAAAATATTTCATTCCCTGCAGCTACTAACAATTTACTTTTCTCAGAGTCAGAATACAAACATGCTACTTCTGTTTTTCTTCACCTCAGATCATCCCAACAGTGCTTTACTTTGCTGGAAGGACATTCTGAAGATAGGTGAAAACATAACAAAGTCTCCTTGCTACAGTAGCTCAGTTCTGAGCTAATCTGACTGACGTGGTTGTGTGGCTTGAACATCAGTCTTTTAGAGACTGGCTGTTGGTCTCATAGCACTGAAAGTTACAGACTGAAGGTAGAGGCCATCATTTTGCTCACACAATCAGACAACCTCCCTGTCTCCTTTATCTTTGAAAAATGTCCGTGAATACATACATCCAATTAAATACTTCAAACCCATTCGTACACTCTTTTTCAATTAAGGTTAATTTCTCATACACTAGAGCAAAAGCTGACAAATGCAAATATATACATCTGCTCTAATCAAATTACATTTCAATTAATAAAATCACATATGGATTAACTTCATTGCCTTCTTCCATTTCCTGTAAGAGCATCCTTATCAAATAATACCCAATTAATAAAATTTATTTTTATGTCTGAAAACCTTTTAGTGCAAATAGCCAGGTATTGTTCCAAGTCTTCAAGGTCTCATATCACATGGAAGAAGAAAGGTAATTTTAAATTCTTTTACAAGTTTCTGATTGAGTGAAAAAAACCCAACAAACCCCAAACCTATTCAAAAGTCTGCGAAACAATTAAGGAAATAAAGTGATTGGTGTATGTATTTCAAAGGTGCTTGTGTGAAAACATTGTTAGAAAAAGTGACATCAGCATATTTTTCCCATTTATTTCATAAGAAGGATTAGCAAGCATAAAGTGGCTGTATCATTTGAAAGTCATTCAGATTCTTAGAAAAGACATAGAATCACACAATTTAATTTACAAAGTCTGCAAATCCTGTCATTCTTTTACTTTATGTCAGATAATCCTATCCCCAGATACATAATTCTGCTTACAGTACATTTTGATTAAATAATTGAGAACAGGCGAAGAAATTTAACCAACACAGCAGATTTATTTACTTTCCTAATTTAATTATCTCTTACCTTTAGCCCTAACTCAGTTTTTGCTGAAGATCAGATCAACAGAGTCAGAAAATTGAAAATCTTTGAAATTTTAAAATTAAATAAGAAGAAAGAAATAGTTATAAACTACCTCAATTCCCAGCACATTTTTGCACAGAGACATTACTGTAATACCTCTGTCTTACAATTTGTTACATTTGTAGGTACCTTGGAAACCAGATAAGATTCTTTTCAGATGCTGAGTTTTATTACGGTGAACTAATTTGGACTCAATCACCTTTTGACTCATATGTATTTAATACCATAATAGCTAGTTCAGCACTGTTTTTCAAGGCTTCTTGTTAGATGCTTCAAGAACCTGAAATAATATATTAAAACACATTTATTAAGGAAAATGATAAGAGTTATGGAATTTCTGTAAATTGCCAGAGAGAAAACCATACAGCATGACCTGTACATTGGAAAAAAGCCTAGCAACCAGACTGATTACAAAATGCAAGAGTAATTGGTAAAACACATATCTGATTTATGGTTATAGCAATTATAAAATACTTCATTTATGACCCAGTCAGCTTCTGCAGAATCCTGTTTAGTAATGAAGGGTATGCTGCATTACTACAAGGTCTTCTATCCAAAGGATTTATTCAGTGGGACTACTTGTGTCAACGCAGTGAATGAGCAAAGAGATAGTATAGGGACTGAAAAGAGATCTAGGTAATTCTTTGAATTTGAATCCAGTGGCGGTATTATTTGAGTGAAAACCTTGGTATTTGGCCTTAAGCTTACTAAAATAAGATCAAAATAGCAGAAGTTTTACTTGGAGATATAATTGACTCATGAACTTCCATTTGGTTCTGTTTCTTGTTTATTTTGATATTTTTTAGTTATTACTTTAGAAAGCAATCTGTGTCATCACTGAAGCAATTCAGGTTATAAGAAGATAGCAGACTTTACTGAACAGTTATTTGATATCTTAGCTTTAAGAAAAGGTCAATAACCTCCTGTATGGGAAAAGGGCTCTGGCTTTCCTCCTAGTCACATCTTTTTTGTATTTGAGAATTCGGATATCTGGATCAGAGGTTATTAGACTATGTTAAATGAAGAATGCTTTATGCTGTGTACAAATGAAATGTAGTTCATTTGAACATTTTGTTCTTGACTTTCATACTGAAGATTTGTGGACCCTAGCGTTGATGATACTGTTAAAAAGGAACTTCGATTTTTGAAAAGTTAGACACTGCAATACCTAAACTTGATGAAATGGAATGCAGAATGTAATCTGGAAAAAACCATTCCATTAAAAGCCCAGGAAATGATCAAATGAACCATCTTGGTGAGAAATGAGTTGCCAGCACAGAAATTCATTACATTTTACTTTTGTAGTGCAATTCACTTACTTAAACATGTCATGTGTCATTTTTTACTTTCTAGGATTTCACGCTGAGGCACAGACCTGTCCCTATAGGTACCTTGTCACATCTGTCTGTACTGTGTATATGTCTTGGGCATCCTAAAGCAAAAACATTGATGTATTGGAGTGAATCCAATGGAAGGTCACCAAGATGATTGGGACCTGGAGCACATTATGGAGAGGTAGTGACTGTGAGGACTAGGTTTATTCTAGAAGACAGAGGGCCTCTTACTGCTGCCTTCAATTACCTTATGAAAGGATGTGGAGAATATATAGCCAGACTCTTGGGATGTGCACAGTGATAGATGAAAGACACAAGTACAGTTTACAAAGAGGGAAATTCTGATTCTATATTGGGAAAGCAGTGTTCAGCATGAGGACAGTCAAACACAGGAACCTGTTGTCCAGAGTAGTTCTGGAGTCTCCACATGTGGAGATACTAAAAATTCAGCTCGAACAGAGCAACCTGAGCAATGTTGAAGCAGATAATTCCCATAGGTCCCTTCCAATCCAAATTACTCTGTGACTCTATGTTTGTGCACTTGAAGTGTGCCCTATAAGTTTACAGAGTAGGTTATTGTGTGTCATGATTCATTTAACGTGCTTCAGGCATCTACAATAAGAATCAGTCCCTAAAAACATTAATTGTCCTGTAGTGGCTATAAAGAGTTACTAATACAGATGCAGCCTTCTAAAATTTGTTCATATTAATCCTATTGGTAGAATCAACATGATCATTGTAAAATGGCAGAGATTTTGGAAATAATGGACTTTGAGGTTATTCATCTATCTTTTGGGGATCAGTATACCAGAAGATCTTCTGTCAGCTCTTCTTTCCAAATGCTAACAGAAATCCTTCTTCAGTACAAGTTGATCAAAAAATCTGAAACACTCTTTACTCACTAATTTTGTGATTATAATTGTTGTCGTGTGCATGCAAGTCTGTTGCTTCATGCCCTAAGCCAGAGGAGTTTCTAACCTTCGTCAAAAATGCACAGTCTTTAGGCAACAGGCATCACAACCTTCCCACTGAACTGGTGACACCAAGGTTTTTCACTGTCTACTTCTTACCTTGTATCACAGTAAGATGTGGGGTTTCTTTGGCTTCTCCCAATCCAAACCCAAGTTTTGAAGGGTTCTAAGAGATGCCCCATTCTGAACAACTGCTAGATCAGTATGTGCAAGTGTATTTGTCAAGCCACAGTTGACAAATTTGTTTGTCCTTTCTTAACTTATAGCAGTCAGACTGCTATTCACTTAGTGAATAGCTAAGTTACTAAGATACTTAGTATAGTGTTCGCTTACTGCCATTAATCTTTCACAAGCAACAGTGGAGATTTCAGTTATGTAGTTTCTGTTTCTGGAAATGATTATGGAACATGAGACTCTACATCAATAAATAGATTCTCATACTTCAAATAAGAAATAAAAACATTAAATGCAAAAAATTTTCCAGACTGCATAGAAGACAGCAAGTGAGAGTTTTTGTCTTTTTACACTGCAGAAACACTCCCTGATTTGTTAGGAAATACAAAGAAAAGCAGGATGGATATCAGCTTGCTTCCTCCTGGTTTTTCTGCTTATGCCAATTGAGCCAATGTCATCTTAGGATCGCAATATTAGAGCGTTTCCCCACATGCAAAATTAGCAGAGTTGTCTTTGATATGTAAGAATTCAACATGGCCTTAAACTCTGTTAACCTGCATGAGTGTAAAACAGGTGTAGCAAACTCCGTGTTCTGTCCCTGATGCTCAGAAAGTTTTAATCTTGCTTCTGGTCTATGAAGATTTGATGCTGCAACGGGGCTGCACATTGTATAATCAGGTAAATAATGCCTTAAGATGATCAGCTTGAAAGTTTCATAGCCTCTCATCTCTCACAGGATTGTAGACTTGGAAGATACCTCCAGCATTTTGTCATCCAGTCTAGTCCTTCACAGGCAACCATCTAATCCAATCCCTTTTACAAAGTTTATAAGATTGTTTGAAAGAAGCTGAGCCTCTGCTCCCAAATTGAAAACTGGTTTTGAATTTCACTTCCAGTGTGTGAAAAATTCTTGCAATTTTTCCAACTGTGAAAGAAACGTATTCTTGAATTTCTGTACATCTTATATGAATAAAGCTCCTTTCCTTACCTGATATTTTCCCCAATAGATTTATAGAGCAATCATACTCTCCTTTGTTCTTCATCTTGCTGTAATAAGCAAGCTATGCTCTTTTGTCTGCTACTCAGAGGGTAGTAAATGCATTATCGTTCCCAAAGTCTTCTTGATAAACATTCTTTTACAGGCATGAAATCTGAAATAATCTTTCTTAAGCACAGGTGACCAAAACTCTGTATGGTATTCTACATAAAGGTTAATGAGTGCCTTATTTCTTATGTCTTCTCTGGAATACTTTCTGGATCATATTTGTCTTTTTTGTGCCTGCACTGCTTTTCCCCAATCACTTGACTGTTTCTCCTCCTTTAATATTCAAATTAGATGTCCTCAGCACTTCACAGATGATTATAATATTAATCCTAAATGCATGACTGAAATTTTATTTTTGTTTTGCTTTTTCCTCCTCTCCTCTCCTCTCCTCGCCTCTCCTCGCCTCGCCTCGCCTCGCCTCGCCTCGCCTCCCCTCTCCTCGCCTCTCCTCCCCTCTCCTCTCCCCTCCCCTCCCCTCCCCTTTCCTCTCCCATTCTGCCCAGTTGTATTCTATCTTACCCTGTCCTATTCCACCCTTCCTTTCCTTATCCTTAAGAACATTTAATGCTTCCTGTGCAATACTCTCCTCTGCCTCTATTTGAAAAGAAAATATTTCCCAAATCTGTGTTGCTAGCAATGTTCAGTGATCTGATTTCTTGAGCAAATATCATTAAAGAAAAATTAAAAATACTAAATAAATTTATTTTTCAAAGTGCTCCATGATGTTTTTGTTATAGTAACCTTCATTTTCCACCTTCCAATTCTACCTATGAATTGCTGTCTTCTCAAGTTCAATGAGTAATTTCTCCTGTGGCAACATGTCATCTGCTTCACTGAAGTCCAGACATGTTTCATCGACTACATTTTCCTTCTCTGAAAAATAGGTGTTAAAGATATATTGCTCACATGATCTATCCCTATTACAATCTATCCCATTTACCATTTTCCTTCATGTCTCTAATTATTCTTTCCTTCCAAACACCTTCTACAGCTTTGCATACCTTTAAGGCCTGTTTTGTTACTCTCCAGATCATCTCTTTTTATTAACTGTGCATGCTGTTCTTTGATTACCCAGAACTACCTCTAAGTTGATACATTTATTGAGAAATGTTGTCATTACACCTGCAATTTAATTTGTAAATTTTTTCAGGAAGAGACAATGTTTCATCCCCAACTGCATCAAGTTGCTTGATTTTACTGTCATTTTAGATATGAATCTTTTAATTTTCTATTCTCATCTTCTCTTTGACACTACATTCAATATTGTTGTCTATACTAAAAACAAAAGCAAAGTTTTCATTTAATTTTTAGAACGTTCCACAAGTAATTTAAATCTCTATTCTACCCCTCAATGTATAAAAGTATTTTTCTTCCCTTTTCTTGTTACTTTATTTCCTGAGCAGAAGCCTGGAAGTTATTATTCCTAAAACTTGCTGGGTATCATTTGCATGACTACATCTGGAACAGGAACAACTTTCAGATCATATATTGAAAAATACATATGCGAATTCTGAAGTCAATTTATAAGCTAGAAATGCTGTAAAATAAAAGGGTTATCATGGTGGGATCATTGGGTGTTGATTTAATGGTTTTGTTCTTATTTGCTAGATTAAGATTTTTTTTGAAATTAAAAATTATGAACTACACATGCTGAATTTATTATTTTTGTTGACCACTGTCTTCATCCATTATCACTTTAATTAATAGCAAGTCAAAGTAGAGTGATTAATCTTCATTAGTGAGTAATTTCATAATTTTTTTTTAATTTTCTTTTTTTAAGTGTTTATAAAGTGGAATGAGTTCTCATGTAGAGGGATCAGCTACTATGAATAGCCGGTCATATTGGCTTTATCTATTCTAGTAACTGAAGAAATACTTACAAACAGTTACAGAATCACAGCATTTCAGAATCATAGAATTGCTGAGGTTGGAAGGTGCCTCTTGAGATTATCTAGTCCAACCCCCTTCCCAAAGCAGGGTCAGCTAGAGTAAGTTTCTGAGTGCCACATCCAATCAGGTTTTGAACATCTCCAGAGAGAGGGACTCCACAACTTGTCTGTGTAGTCTGTTCTAGTGTTTGACCACCCCCAGAGTAAAAAAAGGGGTTTTCTTATGTTCAAGTGGAATTACCTGTATTTTAATTTGTACCCATTGCTTCTTATCCTGTCACTCCACACCTCTAAGAGGAGTTTGGCTCCATCTTCTTTACTCCCCACCCCTATCAGATATTTATACACATTGATAGGATCCCCCTGAGCCTTCCCTTTTCCAGACTGAATAATTTCAGGTCCCTCAGCATCTCTCCTATGTCAGATGCTCCAGCCCTCTGGAGCATCTTTGTGGCCCATTTTTGTGGCCCTCTGCTGAACTTGTCCCAGTAAGTCCATATCTTTCTTGTACTCAGGAGCCCAGAACTGGGCATAGCACTCCAGATTTGTCTCACCAGTGCTGAGCAGAGAGGAAGTATCACCTTCCTCAACCTGATGGCAACATTCCTCCTAATGAAGCCCAGAATGCTGTTGGCCTTCTTTGTTGCAAAGTGCATTGCTGGGTCATAGCCAACTTGTTGTCCACCAGGGCTCCCAGGATCTTCTCTACAGACCTACTTTACGGTTGGTCGGTCCCCAGCATGTGCTTGTGTGGGGTTATTCATCCCCTAGCTTGCCTCTAGATTACTTCATAGTGATGACCATAAACTTTTGGTTCTAGCACATGAGCCAATTGTCAGTGTACCTCACTATCTGTACTTCATTCAGTTTGAATGTTTTGAGAGATAGTCTCGAAAACCATACTAAACTCAAGGTAGACAACAATCCCTGCTCTCCCCTCATCCACTAAGCCAGTCATCTCATTGGAGAAGATGGTCAGGTTTGTTAAGCATGATTTTGCTTCATAAAATGATGCAAACTACTCCCATCACCTTCTTTATGTGTCGGAAAATGGTTTCCATGATTATTTGTTCCATCACCTTCAGAGATATCAAGGGAGCTTGACCAGTCTGTAGCTGCCTGGATCCTCCTTCTTGCCCTTCTTGAAGATCAGAGGGGCATTTGCTTTCTTCCTGTCGTCAGGGATCTCCTCTGATCACCATAACATTTCAGAGCACATGGGCTGTGACCTGTGGTCCTGCTTCAGCCGCTGGCACTGAGACCCTCACTCACCTCACTCACATCCGTCCCCATGCAGCAGCTGGTTTTGGGGACACACACCATTCCCACCCCAGTGGCTGGAATTTAAAGACCTCACTGGCTCCAGTAGTTGATGCTGAGACCCCGCTGGCTCCAGCAGCTGACACCACAGGCCAGGGGTGGGCCACCACCCCCAGTCTGACCCCAGGATCTGGCACTCAGTTCCCTCATGATGGTCCCCTTACTAGCTGGCACTGGGCTCTTGCATCTCTGACACATATGGGATAGGGAGCGACATTATGCAGAGAGATCGTTAAGAAAGTAAAACAGCACAGACTGTGGTGACTGGGCACAAGGCTTATTTTACACACAACCAGCCCCTTTTATAACACTTTCTGTCCACCCCCCTTTACTTCCTCTCTGCTCTCCCTTTCCCTGCAAATCCCCCCATGGGCCTGTACAGCTCTATCGAAGCCCACACCCCTCCCAGTCACGGCCTCCCCTCGTTTACAGTCTTACCAGTTGCAAAGTCGAGGATGATCTTCCTGGAAGTGGTGCCTGTAGTTTCTGGATAGCCCATCAATGAGTGTGACTGGCAAGGTTTGTGTCTTGTCATTGTCTACATGTCTGTTTTGACAGGTCTCTGTTTGGTATATTTTGTTTCTGCTTCTCCCCTATTCCCTCAGTTTCCCAGTTCACAAGATCCCCGATCAGATAACCTCACTGGAATAAACATTCTCACACTCCCACATGCCCTCATCAATTACCGCAACTGACTAGGTTTGGTTCTCATCACTGCCTCCCCTATCATTTGTTGGTGAGGTGTGTGTCCCTGCATGTTCTTGTTTATGGCTTCCTCCTTTTCTTATTATCCCTTTTTTGCAGTGAAAAAGGTCCTTGACTAGGTACCCTTAAAGGAGCAGACACTTTCCTCCCACATAACCTTACACAATGGACTTTTTCATGTCTAATTTTTTTAAATGTTTACTAATCTGATCCTCCTCCAACAAGAAGTTTCCCGGTGGTCACAGGGGCCTGGAATTCATGAAGGCTGGTCATACCACTAGAGGCTGAGGCAAGGACAGCGTTGATAACACTGCTCTTTCAATAACCTTTGCCACCTCACCTCCTAACCTATTCATCAGAGGATCCACATTTTCCCTAGTCTTCCTTTTGCTGCTGATATATCTGTAGAGGCCCTTTTTGTTGCCCTTCACACCCCTTGCCAGATTCAACTCCAGGTGGGTTTTGGCTTTCCTATCTACATTCCTGCATGCTTGGACGTTGTCGCTATATTCCTCCCAGGTTGCTTCTCACTTCTTCCACCTCTTGTATGTTTCTTTTCTACATTTGAGTTTTACCAGGATCTCCTTGTCCACTCTTCCTTTAGTTCCTGCTCTTTGGGATGAACCATTCTTGAGCTTGGAGGTGATTCTTGATCCTTCCAGAACGTAGGTCTCAATAACCTATGCTGGAAACCAACACACTGGCCCTGTGCTAAACATTTCCTCAGCACCTGTCACGGGTTGGCATAGGCCACAGAGCTTTCGCAACAGGCAATTTGCATGCTACCATCCTGTCTGGTGGGGTAAAAAGTGCGTAACAGGTGGTAGGTCATTTCATACTGCTTGACCTCTGTGCCACAGAACTGTCCCAGGCACATTCAGTTTACTGGAATTGGCATAGCAATGGCATTTCAATCTTCTGGTTTTCATCTTTCTGGATTGTTTATTGTCTTCAGCCCTAGATTTCTGCACTGCTGCTTGCTTTTCCATTGATTCTTAGAAATCCATTGCTGGTTCATTTGATAGATTTCATAAACCAAAGATGCACTTCTAGCTGGACACATGGACTAGACTATACTGATAATTAAAGAAAAATGTGGGCTGATTATGTTCCTTCCTCTCTAAGGACACCTGGTGGAGACTGTCTGGTATTTGTGGTGTCTAAAGCTGTCTACTTCTACAGCACAGCAGTTGTATCTGTGCTACATTGCACTCAGCCCTCTGGGCCCCATGCTGTAACTGCTTGGCCCTATCAGTTTCTGTGCTTTTTCAGCTGAATGTGTCTGAAACAATTTGGTGGTTGAACTTCGGCCAACCAGAGGAGTGTTTTTTTAGCATGAAACTATTTCAAACCCTAGAAGTTACCTGAGAGAAAGCAGTGATCCTTGAGGGTGAAAAGTCCCAGGTGGTAAAGGACTGTTCAGAGTTAAAGTAGCCAAATTGTGCAGATCAGTTCTGGTTTTTGGGGTGGTGCCCAAAATAATCTTTCAGACCATTGTTCAGGCATTGTCCTAGAGAGTGCTACCTGGAGTGCTCTAAACAAATAAGGCAAGTAGACTGCCAGGGGCTCAGGTTGTGAACTTGCTTCCTGTTTTCTGTTTCTCGTTAGTTTCAAAATGCTCACTGATTCCAGATGAACGCATGGAGGTTATTTGCCATCTATAGTCAGCTTAGTCAATACTACACTTAAGTCTTCCTCCTGGGCATGAAGTCTAGGCCTGACAGTGGAAAGCTGATGGGAGAAAAATATAAGATGGTGCTTTAAATTAGGTAAATTATGATAATGAGTCTTTGGTGTCAGGCACATAGAAATAGGACAGAAACATCTGTCCTCTAGTTTCTAATCAAGACTAGTTAAGGGGATAGCTAGCTTCTAATCAGGAATAGCTAAAATAGTAGATTCAGCATTCACAAATCAGAGAATATTATGTTTTCAGTGGAAATATATGGGAGTTTTTTAAATGCAACTTGAAAGTTAGTAATGAAATTTAGCTAAGTTGCAGGGTTGAGACTCCAGAATTTTTATCTCTTGAATCTGCGGAAGGGTTTAAAATATTTTTTTTCCTGGACAGAGCAGGAGTGAAAATTAACTCCCCCAGGGATCACATTTACCCAGAGATTTTTTCTAGTTTCTGTGATTTGCTTTTATTTTTACACATACCTCCTTTATTCTTGCCTCTGTTTTACAGGACGCTCTCCATTGCATGCTTTCTCTTATTCCTTCCTTAGGAAAATAAGAGCTTCTATATGAAAAGCAGTGCTCCATTCAGGGCAACACTGAGTACCCTAAAGCTGTTCTTGCAAATGCTTCTGGAGACAGCACTGGAATCCAGGTAGCCAACTTCTAAAAGATGATGACCCGATCATGGAATAAACAGGTTCTTTATGGCTTTTTCCTCTCCTAATATGTGTTTATATTATTCTATCTGTTGCTGTCTCTGCATCCAAGAAATTATTAATTCCCTGGGATAAATCATCTCCATAATAACACATTCTATCCACTCTTCCATTTCTTCCCTTCATTTCCTGAATTCTTTCTATACAACCCATTCCCTCATTTTTCATTTAATGGGAAAGTATTTTGCCATCTATCTGGGTAAATATTTTATTTGTTTCATGGACCTGACCTATATATGTTTGACTTAAGATTAATATCAGACCATTTATTTTACAAAAAAATGTTTTCTATGTATTCTAAGTATAGGAAATATATATTCTATATATTCTAATATTTCTCTTTTTTCACTCCCCCCCCAAATATCAGAAATAGCATCTTTATTAAGATGTAGGTTTCCAATATATCATGCTACACTGGTTTCAATGAGATGCAAATCTCTTAATTGAAAGCAAACTAAAACCAGATTTCTGAAGCAATACTTTCATGAGATAGCTTATGAAAAATTTGGAGAGTTATTTTTGTGATTTAAATGGGGTTATAAATAAAGCCATTGATCTTTTTAGCTCTGTATGCTCTCCCCACAGAGAATCTTGAGGCAAAAATAGCTTAAAAAACCCTCTCTATGTCTCATCTGTTTCATGTTAAATGACTTCATGCTCTGCACATTAAGAGGTGTGGTTTCCTTTTCCTTTTACTCATAATAGCTCTTAAAAGACTTCTAAATAACATTGCCTGGCCTGGGCAAATGTACACAGACTACCATCCTTGCTCATATTCAGAACTCATGCCACAAAACAAGCTGAAGAAAAAAAGAGGAAAAAACAGCACTGCACATAAGAGTTGCTGAGAATGACTTTCATTCTTTGAAGTCACTTATATTGGTGCCATCTCCAAACTTCCATTAATATTATTTCACATAGATTTGCATGTGGATCAGAAGGAAACCAGGTATCTTACTTTATTGTATTCTGATAGTTTTATCTATCCATCCATGGTATGTGGAGTTATGCCCTGGAATATATGATTCTTTATAATTGTTTCTTGACAATTATTTCTAGTGATTAGATCACCAGTCAGAGTTTACCCATTTTTAAAATGCTTGGATATTGCTTGTTAATCTTAGCAAATGATCCCCATAGACCAAATTAATAATAAATTCATGACAGGAATGACAGTGAGAGAATGTTAAGCCTGTCTGTCTGAGCACTGTATAGACAGGGAGTGACAAATTCAAGGTTTCATGTATAACCCTAGTGCATAGTGTTTGTAATCTTTAACAATGTGTACATTATAACTCAAAGCAATATCTTAGAATAGCATCTGTATTTTTCTGGTACTGGTGTCCTGGATACCTGTGATTGTTTTTTTCCCCCAGTCTTCTATGATTAAGCTAAAGTACGTATAAGAATAAGTGTCCTGTAAATCAGACCTTTTATATAGCATGTTCTTTTTTTGTCTGTGGTACATATTTTAGTAATATCACCCCTCAACTGTTCAGGAAAGCCCTAGAACACGTACAAAAGTTTCCCTAACTTCAGTAAAAATTAAGCAGGTGTTTCAGACTAATCACTTGCTGAAATGCTTTGTGGAATGGGATTTTAATCAGCAACTCTACTATATGTTTCCTTTCTGGAAGTATAGATTTCTTTCAATCTACTTGATAGGGTAAGCCAGTTAACTAAGCTAATTTAGTGGCATATGTCTGAGCAGTGCTAGTTTTATTAGGTGCCTTTTAGAAGCTATGTCCATTAACTACAAAACTAATAGCCTGATTCTGAATGCATTTGTTATAGAGAAGAAATATTTCTCCCATGTTCGCACTCATGTACTACTCACCAGAGTAAATGCAGGTCTTTGTAGATTCAAATCTTTATTTAGCCTATTGTTGCTGGCATCTGTTCACTATTGTTCTACATAGTATACTTAATTTGCAGTGCATTATTTAGTCACAATTTATGGCATGCTTTCATTACATAATTTCCAAGGACTGCTCCTTGGACTCTCTGCAGTAGAGGTGACAATTCTATAAGCTGTAGATGCTGGTGATAATATCTAGGGGCTGTTTACAAGCAAGAAATACACACAATGATGATCTTCAGCCACAGTGCAATTCCTCTCAACATGCCTTTAATGAAGATATATAGGCATTAATGCCTAATAAGCTGGATATCTAGCAGGGTCTCTAACATTGGGTAATTGTACCTGGGGGAGTCACCATTCATAAAGAATCTTCAACTCGTCTTTCTACTTCCTTTTCAATAGTTGAGGTGATAATTATTTCTACAATTTAATGCCAACAGAAAAAGCCAACTTAAATTTTATATTTCCAAAACCGGTGGGAAACAGTTTTACCTTGAACTGTTATTCTCTCTAGCTCTATGTACATGTTACTCTGCAGATAAGCTCTTCGAAGTAGCACTTTACTGGTTGACTTTATGTTTTACTTGGGGGGAATAGAAGCTGGAATGAGGCTATTGCATACATTTAAAAATTATATACTCCTGTGAAATCAGAATAAGTTTCCTAACATTTCCTAAGGGATTCAATGAAAGAGTTATTGCTTCCAAATTTCAGTCCAGTTTTTAATTCTTTCAGTGGCAGAGCTGATAAATTATGATAAATTATTTCCCTCTTTTTTTTTTAAGTGGAAATGCATATTTTGTTACCTGGTTCCTATTAAAATGCAATTGTGGGAATTATTTGCTACCTGAAAAAAACTTAAATCAAGATAGAGAGCCTTTTTCTAAAGAGAAGACACAGTTCAGTTGCCACTCTACTGTTTGAAACGCTATGTCATATATTACACTGGAGGTCAGACTAGATATGCACAAGTCTTTCTTGATCTCTACATTTATGAAGCCTGAGGAAAAAAATAGACAAATTGTCTTTGCTCATAGTTGGACTATATGCATCATCTGCCCAAAGTATAAAAAATTTCAGAAAGCTGCAACTCCTGAGACTAAGAATTCAGGATGAAAAAAACAGTTCACTGTTCTAACCACAGTGACTACTGTGTCTAAAATAATGATTAAATACACCTTATCTGTTGCTTTATATTTCCAAAGTGTATTATAAACATTACATAATCAATTTTCACAAGAACCCAGTTAAGCAGATAAATACAACTAAATTAATTTAAATTGTTCTTTGTAGTCAGGTTGCTTTTTGATGTTATCAGGATATGGAAGGGAGCAGAACTCCAGCAGTCAGCTTCCTTGAAGCCCTCTCACACAACCGGGCACTAGCCCTGCCTGGGGTTTGACTCTAATGTCCTGTGTTCCTCTTTCACTGTCATCTCGTTCTTTTCCATTTTTTTCTGCCATTGATATCTTTTGTGACATACTATCTGGCAGTTTGTGATGAGACATGGGAGCTGCATCTACTATAGTGAGTATTTCCAGTTGGTTTAAAAACTGAGGCTTTCCTTAACTTGTTCTTTTTTCTTCTGAGCTTTATTCAGTGAGTCTTAATACAATTAACATCCATGATGATTCTAGTTATTGTTGACTACAGTGAGAGGGTGATTGGGCCATTAGCACTTAAGGACTTTTTTGGCTCATTAACCAAAATGGACACAAAAGATGTTATGAAACTGTTTCATTTCCACTAGGCCGGTCTCTATAAAAATGACCTTTTAATAAAAATTAGACTTTGCAGCTTGTAAGTCAAAGAAACCTACAAAACCCTTTAGTAGTCCTTGAAAGATAGTGGTATTTAACAATTCATAGTTTCTTAATTTGGGTAAGACCCTTGTAGGCACTTTTGTTTTGAACTGGAATCTCTGAACTGTTCTTGAGAAGAAAAGCCAAAAAGAGAACTTGGTATAAACATTTAATTTTGGCAGAAAAGTGTGGTTACATCTAAACCCAGGCTTTTTGTCAGCCAAGACAGTTACTGTTTTCTGTCCCTGTGTTTGGATCATGCTAAGAAAAAATCAACTGCTAAGCAAATGCTGCTTAAATGGTTTGGCTGGCAAAGGGAACAGCTGCTGCATCTCACTTACGATATAACCTTAGTCCACATGGCTATAAAACTGTTCTACATATTACTTCTTAGAACGGCATGCTAAGGGTTGTTTTATGTTTATGTAAACACAAGACAAATTTGTTTAAGTGTTATATGTTAGAGCCAAAATGCCTAAGCATTTAGCCATTTGCATATGGGTCCTTCCAAACTCCAAATGGTCTTTAGTTCAAAAAATAAATAAAAAAATAAAAATAATTGTCCCCTCTTGTGAAACTACGTGAAAAATTGTGCTCCTGGTTACTGTTAAGAAAAATCTAGTCTAATCAGGTTTTACACAAGGCTTATCATTGTGGAATATGAGTACTTGCAGCATCCAAAATTACGAAAAGACTGTGGAAGAGAAACAAAAGATACAATAAATGCGATCTACAGGGGCTCAGCAGCATGATGTAAATAAGTAACAGAAAAACATCCCATTGTTGAGACTTATTAAACTGAGGAATTAGTTCCTTAAGAACAGCAACAACAAATGGCCAAATACTTGAAAATGGAATGGACGTACCTGGAACACTATCTTGCACTAGCGTTAGAATTTGAAGGATATTTCAACGCTTTGAGAAGCATGCATGCTGTAAATAAACTTATTTCTTATCTACATAATTATAATCACCTTGTTTCATTGAAGTGGAGGTGTTCTAAAAATCCAGTGTGGTTGTTATGGTTTGACTGAATTAATGATTTTTTCCCCTATTTATATGAGCTATTCATATCCTGTACCTCTCATTTTCAAATACAGCAAATCAATTTTAGAACATTAAGAACAAACATACTGACTACAAATGCAGTGCAACACAAGAACAGTTTTCCAACAAAGGTTGAGGAATCTCCACCTCTGGAGGTTTTTAGGACTTAGATACACAAATCAAGGCTTGATCTAGTGTTGGTGATAGTCCTGCTTCAAGTACAAGTATGAACTACAGAGGTCTTTTCCAGCCAGCATTCCATGATTCCATGAACTTGTATGAGTTAAAATTTCTATGGGCCTCATACTCATAGAAGTTTCTCTAAATCAATGCCAGATTAAATTAGCTGTTCCCCCCTGATTTGCTGGGGGGGGTGGAGAAGGCATTTACACTGTCTGCTTTATCATCCAATTTGAGATGCCTGAGATAAAGACAATTTTATGAGGCTTTTTCCAAAGTGAATGGAGGATGAAATGGTTCAGAACACCCTAGTCAGGCTTCGGTTCTTATATGTCCTGTATGAAACCAAGCTCTTGCCATAGCTCTCGCTATAGGTGACCGATGGAGACAGGGCTGCTAATATAGGCACCTAGAATAGGTTTCATCTTATTGAACGTAGATAACTGGTTATCTGAGCTAGCCATCCTAAGCTCTCTTTGTAGTCAATGGAGAAACAAAATAATTTTAAGGATGTGTTTTATCTTTTCCTATTTCAACTATGAAGAGAGTGCAGGATGACTAGTTCAGACATAAACACCTACAGGAGATAAATAGATGGTGCAGGAGCCTGCAGATCTTCATTTATGATGAACATACATTTGCTGATCTAAGCTCACGTCTTCACAAACTAGGACCACCACATTTTGTTGCCTTGGTTATTACCATGTAGATACAAAGAAAATGTAGCCAATGTAAAACAGTTTCTTTTCGTTACACATGCTGCGTTATGGTCACACCATAATCCAATAAAAGTTTACTGAGGACTTAATCTCTAATAGATCTATTCCCTAGCACATACTAAGTAGAGAAACTGGCATATGGCATGAGGTGCAGATGGATCAGCTCTGCATGATCTGTAGTCTATAGTAGTTTGAGCTATGGTCTACAGTAATTTAAGCATGCATTTGCAGACAGATTTCTTTGTGGACTGCTTAGACTTACTCTTTGAAAAAAGGAATAACATCAGAAAGTAAAAAATAATCACCTATTGAAAGCTTCAACCCTACAGCCATAGGTATGACATTATCTTGTTATTCTATGCTTTTAAGAGAAGACATTTGCTTTAGTAGCTAGAATAACACAGAAGATGGTAGCCTATTTTGGTTTTATGCATGATAAAAGCACTAATGTAACATTTCAGAAAGTGGCATGAGGAGGTGCGAACTCTGGAATATAAAAGAGAAAGTCTTAAAAATGGAAGAGGTGGTAGAAAGTGGATGGTTGATTCAAGAGAAAGGTGGTTATTTCACAGTTCTGTGACATGATTCTGAAAAAGAAAGTACACAAATTTTACTGTGCTGCCTAGTGCCTAAAACAGGCAATGAGACTAGGAGAAAGAACCAGCTACCATGTTCAGCTGCAAAGCCTTCAGTCAACATAGTCCTGTAGCATAGATATGACAGTAGGAAAGTAGTCGGGAAAATATTATAAGTCTAGATGTCATACTGATGTCTAGATTTCAATAATAATTTTGAAGTATCTTGCTATGCCAAAATATTCTGATATGCCTTGAGAAGTGATCAAATACAATAAAAGATAGCCTCTGATGGAGTGAGAATAGGAGCATCCCATTGCAGTAGCAAATGATCTCTTTTTCATTTATCTCTTTCTTTTAAATACTTTTTACCCTTTGTAGATGGTGATAGCAATAGGGACTGAAGTGCAGGTAGCCCTGAAGGCAAAGTTCAGCAATAGGTAAGTAGAAAAGAACTTTAATGTCAGTAACTAGATAATAGGCAGTAGTTTTTTTGTAGATAGGCAGACAGCTTTTAAAACTTTTAAACTACTCGTATCACTTTGTGGTTGCTGTATATTGCCAGTCTGTTCTGCTCCAAGGGATGCTGAGTGGATTTAAAAGAAAACAAAACAAAGATATTAGATACAAGTTCTCTTACTAATACTAAGTGGAACTTCCCTCTCCAAATCCCTTGCAAATCTATTGCTATTTAACCTACACAAGCTGGAATACAGGTATTTGACTGTTTTTTTCCATTTATATATGCATGTGATCTGAAGCATTAACAGCATCATTTTTTCTCTCCTTCTGTTCAATGCAAGAAGGCAGCAAATATATAACATGTTTCTAGACCAGGCTCAGAACGTGTGAAAACTAAATGCTTCCAGTCAGTCACATCACTGGAGTAGGAACAGAAATACAGTCCCTGCTTGGCTTGGATACTTAATTTACTATATTTTAACTGCCATCTTTAACCCCTAATGACGTTTTGATCTCTAAAATCTGAAGTTATCCTCAGCTGAATATTATCTGATTTATAATTGGAAACAATCAGCTTTTCAGCTGCAGGCAATATGTGTTCTATTCAGCAAATCTGTTGTATGATTCACAGTTCCATAGAAAGAAGCTGTTCTCTTACTTATGAATACTATCGCCTCTCCAAACTTTACATTCCTTATTCAGGCAAAAATTGTATTGATTGTGTTAACTTGAGAGAGTGTATAGCATTAGGATCTCCAGGTAGAGTCATGAAAATAAAATAAAGAACTACTATATAAACTTTTATTTAAATTATTGTTATTGTTTTCCAAATAAAAGTGATTCTTACACATTTTATACGTACATTCCTAGGGCTTCCATAGAATTAGAGGGCACAAGTGATGCCATCTGCTGTGAGCAGATCTTCATCCTTCTGTACTGCCACCTCATCTGTCAAGTCCCATAAACAAAACTAGTAACTGTGGACAAAGACTTTCTTCAGAGAATAAACAGAGAGAAAACCAGTCAAATATTCAGGAGGAGACAGTCTGTCTGTAATAATTTTTTTTTTTTTTGGCATGAAGGTGGAGCAGGCTTACTTAGGAAAGTTATCTATATAATGTAGTCCTTTCCCATACAGACGTTTACAAACTATGCTCTCCTCATATTCCATGCAGAAGAATTTTAGCATTCTTCTGGAGATGGGTGCTAAAGCGAATGAAATGGGATGTACTGCCAAGCACATGAACTATCTTGCTGCAAATGTTAGACAATAGGACTAGCTGTAAATAGGCTTGTGACAGAATAAACTTTTCCAGATATGACTTCCAGAGTTGGATAAAATAATTTGCAATGACACAACACAGACAGAGAATCATACACCAAACAGCTACTCTTGTGTCTCCCTGGAAAGGATGTAAGCTTTTTTTTGGCAGAATCAAAGAGCCAAGATGAATCCAGGAGAAACCAAAGTATGAGCCTTACCATTATTATGAAAAACTGATGAAGACCCTGAGTAACTTCATCCCTAATCTTGCTGATGATTAGAGTTGCCTCTAGATCCTGCCCTCCCTCCCCCCAACTTTCTTTCTTAACATAATTTCTTCTCTAACTAAATAAATGTCTGAGTTAGCTTTGTGTCCTTCCCCAAGTAATGAATTCCTGAGGGAAGAAAATAATCCTTTAAAAGAGTATCATCGATGTCAGAGATGGTATTTGCATTTGCAGACTTTTCTTCGCCATTAATTATTTTCATGTGTGTTTAGAATATAGCTTCTGTTTGAGAAAGGCAAGATGTCAAGTAGACAGCTGAATGTTAGGTTTAATTTCAGCACATCTGCACAATTGAATTACATGAGATTGGTAAGCAATGCCATTTGCTTAGTTCTAAATAATCAATTCAATTTACTGTAATAGACTTTCCACAGTTAAACCCACTGTTACCACTCAACTTGCCATCATCATTGCATCTTGCATATGATTCCCCAGGTGAATTCTAGTGGCGGTAATATGTCACCTTATTAGAATCTGTATTTGTGCCTATCCTATTGTTCTGAATTAATGAGCAGCAGACATCACAAATTGTAAAATAATGTGATACTATGAATTCTCAATAACTTTTTTTAAAAAAAAATTATTACTTAATGGACTATAAATGGTTTATGTTTTCTTATTTCTGATTGAAGAGTAAATATCAGAATTCTTGGGCTCTGTTGACAGACTTACTGGGTAAGAATTGAAAGCGCTATATTTTTGTTTAATGTCAGTGAATCATGTCTAATATTTATGGTACCTTAGTGAAATAGTCACATTACAAACTGAAACCATACAGAATATGCCTGAGTTTAATTATGAATTGGTGATTTGGGTTGGTATTTTTCAAGCTGTGCAATGAGTCTCCCACCTACAATCTGCATTTGTGATTCCCTTACACCTTTTCAAAAGTTCTGTCCTAAGACAATTTTTGAAAAAAGACTAGATACAGGTCTTGGTACTTGTTGAAATCTCTATATCAGCTGAGAAAAACCCCAACAAAACAAAAAACCAAACTAACAGAAAACCACCAGCAGACATGGTTATTTATGGATTTGATGTAATTGACTATAGCATGCTTTTGAATCATATGCAATTCATTCCCACATTTTGATGTAATATCAAGTGAAGCTTGGTCATGAAATTATCTGAGTTTTCACTTAAGATTTGAATTTATATGATATAAATTTTCATTTTCTCTAGGTTTACTGAAACTACCAAGTCATTTAATTTCTGGGCTAAAGTGTTTTTGAATGAATACCTGAAAAGATAAGGAATTGTCTGCAAAAGAAACAAACATGCATACATATGCAAAGAAACATCCCTTTATGTAACAGGAATTTGTTGTATTAGAATCTGCTTTTCTGAGAGTCTCCAAAGAAATATGATTGGATAGGGTTGTGGCTAAGGCACTGGATTAAGAGATCAGTATTCAACTTCTGGCTGTGTAACACATTTCCTGTGACCTTGGACTTGTCACCCAGCACTTCCATATCTCAATCATCCATCTTTTTTTTATATATTATGATATGAATCCATTTTACTTACAAATAATGCATGGGACAATGTTCATAAGATTTGCTAGCCAAAGACATGCCACTGAAGCAATTCATCAAATAAAGGACACAAAGTTATATGACCTCACTATTCACAAAAAATGTTGTATATATACATGCAAATGCAATTGCTTTTTGTAAAAGTGATGAAGAATATTAAAGTCTGTTGTACAGAGCCAACAAATTTGCTTCCAGCAGTTTGTTTATGATACTTCCATTTCTTCAGTCGGAAAATAATCTGGGTATTTTCCATTTAGGAATCAATTTCACAACTGGAATGTTAAGGACTAGAAGTAAAATAAGTTTAATAGTATCTAAAGTTCCTTGGACTGATCATTTCCAGCTATCATTTTAAAAAGCTTCCATCCATTCCTCAAGAGTTTCATAAGTCCTACTCAAAGAAAGAGTTACAAACCGAGTCAAGCTAGTACTCCAAAGATGTATTTTGGAGAGATAATACATTATGAGAATTGACATGGTTTCACTGCCATTATATGAGCTTCATTTTCAGAGGATCATGGCCTTTAAGCTTTAAAAAATAACTATATCAAAGGCCTAGAATAACCATTAAAAATAACTATATGGGTTGGAATGACCCATATATAGTTGCTTTGCTCAACATTTTAATAGTTTCTGTGGACAGTTTTTCTTTAAAGCTTTGATACTTCTCTTGACTGAGCAGACTGCTGAAAACTTTCGGTTTGAAAGAGCAGAAAGTGTCTTTTCTTAGCTTATGAAATTCCACAGTGGGACCATGAACTTTCTTTGTGCCAATCAAAAAGCTGATTTGTGCTACAACTGGTATGGTCTTTGTGGGCCAAAGCAGCACATCTTTTACATGAAGCCAAGACGTTATTCTTAGTCTAATTAGAATATAAATCTAGTAAAAATGCAATATTTATTATTATTAGTCCTGGCATAATGATACTAACAGTTTTAGTCTAAAGTATCCAATTAATCCAGAAAAAATACCATTATTAATACCATTAACTTTATTATACAAAACTTTTGTATAACACCTTTTCTAGGGGTTTTTGCTTATGTAACCAATGCCCCTCTGAGCGTGTCATAGTGAGTTGTAAGCAACCCGACTCCTTCACAAGGATACAGATCCTGGTGTGGAGATCTGGATGTTGGTAGAGGGGGTTTCTTCCTCACTGTTGGGGGATGCTTTGACATATTGAGAACACCTTGTTATCTCGTCATTGCTCTGTAATTTCACCCTACATCCACATTTACTATATATGGTGTGATTTACATAATCTGGGTACCTCTTCTTTGCTCTCTTTGTTAACCAATGAAACAAATTCTATCCAGCTCACAAAGCTGCATTCTTCTAATGATCATTAACTGACAACTGCTAACCTGTTCTTAGCCCTGAAGGCCTTAGGTATTGTCCTGTGCTCATACTTCCAAGGCTTCTGTTATCATCCTGTGCTTTTACTCCTCTACATCCCATCATTATTTTAGGGTAATAGAGTCTACACAGAATACCTTTTATCAATACTTGTTACTTAACAGAAATTAATCGAAGTTTTTGTAACACTAGATGTTGCACCTACTATACAAAATAGTTCAAAGCTAAGCAGAACTAAAACAAAATAGGTAATACTCACCTGGCTACTGGACAATGACTGCTACAGCTAAGCAAGTTAAAACACAAAGTGCCAGGAAAGCCCAAAATAAGTCCAGACAAAACAAAGCTAAAAAACCACAGTCATGAGGCCTTACAGAGTTAGTACAATCTGTGGCCTGTTAAGCAAAGGCAATCCTATATTTGCAGGCCTACATAAGTACAGTCCCCTCTGTGACAACAGCCTTCAGAGCTAATAGAAATAAACCAATTGCTCAAGAGGAATGCTGAAGGATGGTGTACCATATCGCCTGCCAACAACAGGGGGATGAGGGTGGCAGCTGAAATCAATTTGGGTGTAGGGTTAATTTTTTCACCCAAAAATATTCTGTACAAAAATGCTATGTCTGGATGCAAAGACAGCTCTGAAAAATTACAAAAGAGTACATCTATCCTATGAATTGCAGCTTTGACACCTCTCGTATATATATTTTGATAGAACATCTAACAAAATTACTGTCTTTCTGGGGATCTCCCTCCCCTCTCCAGATCCTTGCTCTTGAAGAAGGTGATTAAAAAAAAGAATTCAGATCATTTATTTCTGCTGTAGCCTACCTATGAATTCTTCAATTTTCAATATGTTATTGGTGTAATTTTCTGTATTTTTCATTTAAGGCCATCTGAAAATTCCTCCTTGGTAACCTGCAGTAGTTGTTTAAGTGGCAGAAAATACTCGGTGAATGTATGGCAACCTCAGCTTCTTTGGAAATTTTGGAAGTTTATTTTTAGTTTTTATTTACATAAGTAGGTTAGAACAAGAAAAGGGAAATGAATTCCACTCTGAAAGATTAAAATGGGAAGCCATTGTAAAAGCAAGCCACAAACACTACTATGTCATTAGCAGAAGTGATGCTTAGGTGCTTGTGAGTACTTGCTCATTTCTTTTACATATTCAGGGTATTCAGCTCCCTGAGCTGGAAGACAAGGATGGAGAGCAGAACAAACTCCCCATGACCCAGGAGGGAGCAGTTAACGACCTGCTATGCCACCTGGACACCCACAAGTCTATGGGGCCTGATGGCATCCACCCAAGGGTGCTGAGGGAGTTGGTGGAGGAGCTTGACAAGACGCTCTCCATCATTTATCAACAGTCCTGGTTAACAGGGGAGGTCCCAGATGACTGGAGGCTTGCCAGCGTGACACCCATCTACAAGAAGGGCTGGAAGGAGGATCTGGGGAACTACAGGCCTGTCAGCCTGACCTCGGTGCCAGGGAAGATTATGGAGAGGTTCATCTTGAGGGTGCTCACAGGACACGTGCAGGATAACCAAGGGATCAGGCCCAGCCAGCACGGGTTCATGAAAGGCAGGTCCTGCTTGACCACTCTGATCTCCTTCTATGACCAGGTGACCCGCCTAGTGGATGAGGGAAAGACTGTCGATGTTGTCTGCCTGGACTTTAGTAAAGCCTTCAACACTGTCTCCCACAGTATTCTCCTGGAGAAGCTGGCGACTCGTGGCTTAGACAGGTACACTCTTCGCTGGGTAAAAAACTGGCTGGATGGCCGAGCCCAGAGAGTCATGGTGAATGGAGCAAAATCCAGCTGGCGGCCGGTCACAAGCAGAGTCCCCCAGGGCTCAGTTTTGGGGCCGGTCTTGTTTAATATATTGATCGATGATCTGGATGAGGGGATTGAGTGCACCCTCAGTAAGTTTGCAGATGACACCAAGTTGGGTGGTAGTGTTGATCTGCTTGAGGGTTGGAAGACTCTGCGGAGGGATCTGGACAGGCTGGATTGATGTTGTATTGTATGAAGTATGAAGTTCAACAAGGCCAAGTGCCGGGTCCTGCACTTTGGCCACAACAACCCCAGGCAATGCTACAGGCTTGGGGACGAGTGGCTGGAAAGCTCCCCCGCAGAAAAGGACCTGGGGGTGTTGATTGACAGCTGGCTGAAGATGAGCCAGCAGTGTGCCCAGGTGGCCAAGAAGGCCAATGACATCCTGGCCTGTATCAGAAACAGTGTGGCCAGCAGGAGTAGGGAGGTGATTGTGCCCCTGTACTTGGCTCTGGTGAGGCCGCACCTCGAATCCTGTGTTCAGTTTTGGGCCCCTCACTACAAGAAAGACATAGAGGTGCTGGAGCGTGTCCAGAGAAGGGCGACGAAGCTGGTGAGGGGTCTGGAGCACAAGTCTTATGAGGAGCGGCTGAGGGAACTGGGGTTGTTCATTCTGGAGAAGAGGAGGCTGAGGGGAGACCTCATCGCTCTCTACAATTACCGGAAAGGGGGTTGGAGAGAGGTGGGTGTTGGCCTCTTCTCCCAGGTGATGAGTGACAGGACAAGAGGAAATGGTCTCAAGTTGCGCCAGGGGAGATTCAGGCTGGATATTAGGAATAATTCTTTAATGAGAGAGTGGTGAGGCACTAGAATAGACTGCCCAGGGAGGTGGTGGAGTCACCCTCCCTGGAGGTATTCAAGGAACGTGTGGACGTGGCATTTTGGGACGTGGCTTGTTGGGCATGGTAGTGTGTGGTGTGGGTTTTTTTTGTTTGTGGTTTTTTGTGTTGGTTTGGGGTTTTTTTTCGCTTGATGGTTGGACTTGATGATCTTACAGGTCTTTTCCAACCTTAGTGATTCTGCGATTCTGTGATTCTGTGAATGCACATGAGTCCTTATTTAATACCCCATGGACATCTGTGAAGCATCTGAGACCTTGAAAATCTGGCCTCTACACACATTTCTTCAATTCCAAGGAATATTTTTAATGGAGCTCTTACATAAGTTTGCATGTAATTTAAAAATATATGAGTTTGTGAGGCTGATGAAAGGCATTATCAATTTCATTAAATTTCACTTACCATAGCTGCAATTATGCCTTTCAACCAGTATTTTTGTGCATATTTTTTGTGAAGATTTGGCAGGCTCCCCTCCAAAGTATGATCGTATTTTTCTTCCTTCCTCTCGTATTCTAAGGCTGAGAGGAATGAAAACAAAGTCTAAAGCTGAGACAAAGGAAATAACATTAATTATATTTAGACAATCTGCTAGCACTCCGGGTGGATGAGGTTTGTTTGCGATCAAGTTTCACCAGTATCAACAGTCCCATCAGCTTCTGTGCTTGTTCCGCTGCATGGCTGAACACCTAGGTAGGTCATTTGTCACAGAACATAAAAGAATTCAGTCTTTTTGAAGTGGGGAATCCAAGCTTACAAGCCCATCAGTAATTCATACTATAATTCCATCTTTGCATAATCAGAGAGATTAGCTGCCAGCGGTCTGTTTATGTGCAAGAGCATAGCAACGTCTTGGAGTTAGTTTTCCTTGTAAGCCTATAAATTTTTATGAGGTTTATATGTTTTGATCAGCAAAACACATTTTGAGAAGGAATAAATGTATCTTTTAAACTAAAAATATTTCACTTTTTAGTGATGCATGGATACTGTGGATACTGGTCTGGCATTTTCTTATGAGAGGTAGCCAAAAGCAAATTGAGCTCTCTTTTTGTGATTGGTAGACAAGGTAAAAAGCTTGAATTTAGGACTGCATTAATGCAGGTGACCACTGAATGAATTCACCCTCTTTAGTACTTGAATCAACTCAGCTGGAAAACCGGATATTAGCAGGACCTGACTGAAAAACAGATGTTGTAGCACAATAGATACAGTCTCCATAAACAAATCACAGCCAAAAACTGTGTGAAATTGCATGTAGTTATTGTAAAACAGTAGAAGGAGAAATTGTTTTGTGATTTTTTTTATTGGAAAACCAAGCAAAGGTTCAAAGAAATATGTTGCTATGGTTCCAATACAGCTTTGCAGTGAGAGGTTAAGTAGCATGACATTGCAAATTTCTTGAGGGAAAAAATACTTAAAATCTGAGAGACCTAACATAATAGAAAATGGTCTAATAAGGAATACATTTGGCAGAAATCAGTCAAAATGACAAGGTGAAATATCAGATACCTTAGACATTTTATTGGAATTTCAAATAATTAAAGAAATCTTTTATAATAAGTCATTCTCATATTTATAGTCTTAATGTTATTGAATCTTCACTAGACTTCACATATATTTCTTATAATACCTTTATTTCTAGAGGCAAGTACATAATCATTTATGTTTTTCAGACAGTGATGCTGTTTCATCTGGTATAGGAAGAAACATAGGAACAACTGAAGGAGCTAGGTCTTTTCTCCCTGGAGAAGAAAAGGCTCAGGGGGGACCTCATCACAGTATTCCAGTACTTAAGAGGCAGATAGAAAGAGGTTAGAGACTCTCTCTTCACAAGGAGCTACATGGAGAAGACAAGGGGCAATGGGTACAAGTTGCACTGAGAGAGGTTTCCTCTTGATATAAGAAAGAAATCTTTTACAGTGATAACAATTATTCACTGGAACAACCTCCCCAGGGATGTGGTAGAGATTTTCAAGATGCGATTGGACAGGGTGCTAGATGATCTCATCTACGCTTCTTTCCCATGAAAGGTTGGACCAGATGATCCTTTGAGGTCCCTTCCGATCTGCCTTGTTCTATGATTCTATGATTCTAAATTAAAGAAAGTACTGAAACTGAAAATTTCATGCTAGCATCTTATCATTGAGCAATGATGTAATTGCACTAATAATACCTTTCTGAAGAGACATATGACCTGAATTCAAATGATTAGTTTACCTATACAGTAATACTATACAATTCATTGTTAACACCCCTTTGAAACTTTTCTGAAATTGTTTTAAAACAGTTTGAAAATAATCGAAAAAGTTATTTCCATAAATATCAGAGGTCATCTGAGTTAAAAGTGTCCTTATATTTAGAAAAATTACTATGTGTCATTGGCTCTCTCTTTATCAAGAAATCTATGTTGTGTGCACTGAGTAGTGTATGATTTCAGAGCTATAACTACTCAATTTAGATACAAAGAAGTGATTAGAATTTTTTTGGTTGTGGTGGCATGCAGCACTCACAGATTATTAGTATGGATGTCTCCTTGAAATGAAGGATGCAAATCTCAGTGGCTTTAATGGTGTGAGTGCAGCTGTACATCACAATTTATGTACCACCAAAGGAAGTTTTTCTCTAAATCCCAATCACTTATACAATTGAAAGCCCTCAAAATCTCTATGAAGAGATCAGGTATTCCTGCAGAATTTTTTTTTTACAAGAGAAGTTTCTGTAGTGAGAAAGACCAGTCTGATAGGGATAGGGAGAGAAATAAAAACATATTTTAAAATCATGAGAATTCGCTATAGAAGTTACCAACATAAAATAGCAAAGGAAACCTCTGTTCCTCCTTCAGAAATTCAGAATTTATGTTAAACCAGTAGTATTTAATGTTTTTTGCCTCCTGAATTTACACATACATAGTACAGCTTTTCCATAATAAAGCATAGGAAGTGACACCCAACAGTCAAATATTGATTTCTTAATAAGGTCTACATACTGTAAGCTGTCTTGTGTTACTCTCAAAATCCTGCTTATGGACAAAGAAGAAACATATCTTATACTTAACGCTAAAAAACTTATTTGTGGAATTTCAATCTTAAGAGTCCAAGAATAATTTATAGTTCAAAAGTAATTATTATAGGAAGAGAATGAATACTTCTGTGCAGAAAGGGTTTCAGTAATATATTTAATACAGTTATACGCATACTCTTTAGTTTCTAGTTCTTTTCCTGGTGTTATAATTACTGTCCCCCTGCTCTTCAGGGTCCTAAGGTCCATGGTTCCATTGTGCTCATAATGGGAGTTGCCAGCACCTGCAATCCTTCACTGCAAGGAATGTGGTGTTCATTTTAATGGTTTCTTCTTCACTGTAGGATCCAGTTGGGATCCTTTTCATGTGTTTACTAACACACTTTTACATCTTTTCTCTTTCTTCATTAGTTTGCAGCACCATATTACATTCAAATTTACATGGTGCCTTTTAGGTATGTTAGCTACCATTGTCCTCTTTGTTATCCATAGGTTTGTCCAGCTCCAGGTTTGCACTAACTGACTGTGGGTGAGTTGTGTATAGCTATGGGGTCTCCAGTGCCAGCCTGTGCCTGTGCCACATCCCTCATCATCCCATATCTGTACTTCTCTGCTCTACATCCTGTGTACCCAATTCTCAAGGCCTCCGTTATTGTACCAGACTCCTATTTCTCTACACTACAGCACTATGATATAGTTGTAAATATCTCATTCTATATAGAATAACTGCTTGTAACTGCTATCTATATAAAACTATGTTTGTACTATCCAAAGATAAACACAATTGAAACAAATTATCCATCACCACCTGCTCAGTTAGAAAAACTGCTATCACAGCTAAACTAAGTAAAATATAGCTGTAGGCAGGTCAAGGTAATTTCAGACAGAATAAGCCTGACAGCCTTCAGTTCTGAGGCTGTGCAAACTCAGTATAAAACTTACGGCCTGTTACAAGTAATGACAATACAGTATTACAGGGCTACGTGGTTACACCTGTTTACTTTTAAAGTTTAGGATGTTTAGTAATTCAAAGGGTGAAGCCAAACATTCAAGCAGAGGTAGGATGCTGTGATTCCAGAATCTTAATATAGTTGCATTGTTTGCTTTAATGTGTGACTATATATATATATATACTTTTTTTCCCCCCCGTATACTACCTGCCAAGCACACTTTGACGAATTTGACCTTGTGATTCAGGCCAAGGATAAAGTAGTTGCATTTCTGCCTGAGTGGAAAGCTCCTTTAGTCACACTCCTTCTTCTAAGGAAAAAAAAATTTAGAACAGTTTTTTCTACCCGGCTTTTTGTCAGATATTTTCTTGAGGGACCTGGTACAAAAATTCTGTTCTATATTTGTTTGTACTCTGTGTATTTTTATTTAGACAGCATATATACTCAAATTTAAGGCCTGTTTTCATCTATATACTGTACACAGAATAAGTATTGATACATAGATAATTCAACTGTTGGTTTAAATCTTGGAAGAAATTCTTTCTTGCAAAAATCTTGACAAAGATACAATTGAATTTATCTTGGTATTACTGTGTTCTTTATATGTAATTTGCAAAATAGTCAGATACCTTAAATTTATTTGAACTTCCTTGTCTAAAGCTTAGTAGATCATGACATCAGAGTGAGACCTTTGAGATACAGTAGAACATGTGCAGTGAGATTTTGACAGCTCAGCTATGATTTCAGATGCATTTATAATAATTGCTTTTGACTAGAGCTTATAGGTCTCAGTGGGTTGTTCTTCTGAAGCATTTCTAGGCAGTAATAGACATACTGCAAAAGGCACTTGAGACAGTGTTTATGTGCAGCCCTAAAGGTACTTTGATAAGGCTCAGGTTTTTTGAACAGATGGTGTAATTTGCTTCCTGCTGCTTTTAAGGGTTGTATTCCTTACCCTGAGGTATTCTAGTGTACTCTTCTGCAAATCCTATTTGTCCATTACAATTGTTTTTGTTTCTTTATTTCAATTCTCCTCTGACTTACCTTTCACTTCTATTGTGTGGTAATTTTTTCAGGGGATTACTGGCCTAATAAGCTTGTTACAGCCATGACACACATGGCCCTGGACAGTTGTAATAAGGCTTCTCCCTCCCTTTTATGATTCTGAAATAACACATTAAAAAAATTGCTTCTCTGAAATTACAAAAAGAATTGCTAATAAAGTGTAATGATGAATTTGTTACGCCATATTGCCAAAGCTTTCCTTTGAAAAGATCATGTGAAATCAACCCATAACAAAGGCTAATTTAAAAATGTCATTTAATATAGGTATTTTTATTTTTAGAAGACATGGCTTTTGTGCTCTGGAAAGCTGTCCACTGACATCCCTGAAGAATAGAACCCTGTCCCTTAAAATCCCAAGACGTTGAAGTAGAGATAGCAATTCTTGAAATCCTTCCTTTTACAGCTCTGGTGCTTTTCCAAAAAAAGAGAATGGCATGGTGTCTGTTTTAGATCTGGCCCAATGGGTGGTCATTCTCCACTGGAGACCATTACAACCAATCAGGGACACCATTTGTTAAACCTTCATATTTTCTCATGATCACGTCAGTGGTGGCTTTCATAGAATCGTAGAATTGTTTAGGTTGGAAAAGACTTTTAATATCATCGAGTCCAACCATTAAGCTAGCACTGCCAAGCCCACCACTAAACCATGTCCCTAAGCACCACATCTACATGTCTTTTAAATACCTCCAGGGATGGTGACTCAACCACCTCCCTGGGCAGCCTGTTCTAATGCTTGACAACCCTTTTGGTGAAGAAATTTTTACTAATATACAGTCTAAACCTCCCCTGGTGCAAATTTTTTCCTATCATTTGTTACTTGGGAGAAGAGACGGACACCCACCTTGCTATACAACCTCCTTTCAGGTAGTTGTAGAGAATGATAAGGTCTCCTGCCAGCCTCCTTTTCTCCAGACTAAACAACCCCAGTTCCCTCAGCCGCTCCTCAGAAGACTTGTGCTCTAGACCCTTCAAAGGAGGATGGGTAGGGAACCCCATGAGATGAATGATTTCTGTTATGCAGATACCTTTATTTTTCCTTCAGAGTGATTACTGAACCACTACTTCTGAAACTGAAGAAGCAAGGTCAGAGGTAGCAATGCATAAGTTAAACTGTTTTACCATGCTTGCTTGCAGCTGCTATACCTATACTTAATGAACTTGAAGTTTGTGTCATATGTTGGAAGATGGTGATGATGATATTTCTATTTTCTTTGCCTTCTAGATCCGTGGGAATATTTGCCACAGGCTAAGGGTGTCTATCTACTTAAACATGTCTATATACACAGATATAGGCAGTTGTCTACTGGCTCTTCCAACACTCTGAGCTGCCCAGTCGTGAGTCAGCTCCAGCCCAGGAGCTATCTAACTTAATTTGTGAGATACTGTCTCTCATTTAAAGCATTCCACTTCTACCTGTCTAGAAGATGTACCAATAATTCTTGGTATTCTTGTAAGGTAACAAAAACCTGTTAATCCTGCTTTATATATGGTGGTCCAAAGAGCAGAGAAATTACTTGTTTGGAGGTCACATGGAAAATCCGTGAGGTATGATACATATCTCCTAATTTCCAGGCTAACACAATGGCTGTTAAACAGCTGTTCCTCTTCTTTGCTTGAAGTTGTGGTTATACAGTTACAAGCCTAGTATTAATGTCCTGTTAAATTATGTTTTTGTCTGCCATCACTGGAATAGTGCTGAAATGTGTTGGTGAATCTGACTCTGCTTTCAGGAAGGTAAAGGAGTTAAACACTTCTAATTCAAGACCTTTTAAGGTGAGTAACAGCTGTGAAAATATAGAAAATGAAGGGAGTGAAATTCCTCTAGGCTTCTGCAGACCTGCTTAGACCCCTTTCTTAATCTTGATGGTGAGGGATGTAAATAGAACTAGGGTTATGAGCACTTAAGATCATTAAAGACTAGTCAGTAGGTTATACTGATCAGATCTAATTAGGATAATTATTAACCTCCTGTTCAAATGCTTTTTCATTGTGTATGACAAGCTAGGCTTTTTCATCCTATATTACTGCTGTGATACATAAAACAGTTGCAAAGTTTTACCTTAGATGAGCCTGTATTTTAAGGAAATATTTCACTATGGATAATATACACTTATTTATTGACATCCTTCATGATGAAAGACAAAAATGAAATAGAGTTACTCATTTCACATATGATGTTATTGAACTGCTGTCAGTTGTTGTTGTTGAAATTTGGTCTTTAATAACCTACGCTGGAAGCTGCAGTCACCCACAATGAAACACTCAAATCCTCCTTTTTTGTTTCAGTAATGGTTTTCCCATAAATTAATTACTTTCATATGCTCCTGCTCCATTAATGTTATTTCTAAAACAGTGGAACTTTCTTTCAAAAGTGTAGTTGTGTGGCGATCTGCAAGAAGAACAAATAAACAGCTTCCTTACAAAAACTAGGCACTTACCTTCAAATGACAAAACAAGAACCTGAAGTTATTTCCCACCATAGTATGAAATATTGATAGAAGGAATAAGTGGAAAACCAATTTAAATGCAACTGAATGTTGCTAATATGACTCCGAATAACTCACAGAAGGATAAGTCAAGGGCATGCTGTACTCATTATTAATAGTTAAGGTCCAAGACTTGTAAGTGGTTTCACTTGGTCATCAAACAAAATGAAAAAAAAACAACCAAAAAAGGATTAATTTTTGTAACATCAAAAAGTTCCCTCAGGAAGACCAAAGCAACCTAAAAACAATATTGAAGTGTTCCAAACGTGCAGCAGTTCAAACACCATAGATTATTTTAATGAAAAACACTTAAAAATTAAATATAACTTTAATGAATAAAACTACTTATTTAATTTTTGCACTTCAGTGGTTTGCCAAATGCAATGTTGCCCTACTTTAGAAAAGTTTCTTTTCAAGCATATTCTATTAAACATAGCACCCACCTGGGAAGCATTTGGAACAAAGATAAACTGATCTCAAAGACATTGGAAGGTGTTTTTTTGTAAGTTTAATATAGAACTTTTAACAAAATAAAACTAAAAATCTGAGTTACATAACAATATTCCTTTCATACCTGCATACTAATCATTACTGTTACATGTATACTTCTGAAGAAAACGCATGGTAGTGTCTGGACATTCTTATTAAATATTCCTGGAAAAGGATGCTTGTGAAGACGATATGGATCTCTCTCTTTTCCTCCTGCTCCTTGCATATGTGAGATAAACTCACATACAAAGGAACCCTGGTGGAGCTGGGAGAGAGGGAGTTTCATTTAACTGGGTACTCCGAATTGCTCTGTAAATCTCTCCATTGGTGACCTTGGCGACAAGGGGTGATTTCAATCACTCATTGAAAATGCCTATTTCTCTCCGATAATAAGAACTACTCAGACTTAAAAATCCAATTTTTTTATGCCTGAGATGGGGTAGAATTATCCCTCACTGTATTGACTCATATTGCACTGCATGTTAGATGTGCATGAGTGAAATGGCTATCACTTTCCCTCTTCCCTGACTTTGCTCCCCCAGAAACATCGATGGGTTAACATGCAGAAGTTTCTGAATGGCCACCATACCCTACCTTGGCACATTAGAAGGAGCCGCAGTTGGCTCCTGGTTACTTCATTGAACTAAATTGTAAACTGCAGCAGTCTGGGAGCTTGGAGAGGATCAACATGGACAGGTCAGGGTGATAAATGCTTTAGCAACCCCTGTTTCAACTGCTGCCTTATGTTAGTCAACATGGGAAGTTATAGGCTTGTAATAGTTGGCATGAATACTGCTCACCATATGATCCTTCAAATCTATGTGGATTAGCCCTGCATAAAATACAGACTTGTTTGTTAAACTATATTTTCACTCTTCTATTGTGACCAAAAGCATTCCTGGGCATCCAGCTGAATCCTGACAATGTGTTAATGGTGACTGACCAGTTACCCAAGATCACATCAAGTAATCCTTCAAAGTAGGTACAGTAGTCTTGACTGCATTTACCCCCAATATCCTCACATGAATGCTATCAGTCACTAGGCTATCCTGTGGATTACTGGGAAAACTGATCTTTTTTCAGTGAAGACGGGAAAAACAGATCTTGTGTTAAGCACTGAGAGATAGTCCCTTCAAGCAGTGAAGAAATGAACCAGAACATTCAGTCCTGCTTCCTGCTGTGTTTGACAACGTACAGAACTGCACGAGCAGACAGATTGTACCCTTTAGAAAATAAAGTTATTTAAAGAAGGGAAGACACATCCGTGGTCCAAATGGGAGACAAGTTGCACCACAGGTGGACTGGCTGTTCCCCAGTGCTAATGAGAGAGGAGCTTTGCTACATCTTAGGAAATCTCTACCTCTATATACTTCAGTGGGGAAGAAAAGAGGAAGGGAAAGATTTGTCACGGTCATATGGTTACCTCATGATAATAAAGGAGTGGCATATAGTGTTAAGTTCACTGTTCCTTTTTATGTATTCCCTACATGATGCCATTCTTGTATACACTTTTGTATTGTACAGGTAAGCTTATTTTCTTTTACTATTATTTTTATTCTTCATCTTTCATGCCATCTTGTTGGGACATATGTGATTCTCTACCTCTCTCTTTCTCTCTTCACTTGTATAAGTTCAGGTATCCCCTGTAAGTAAGACTTGCATCGGTATTAAGAACAACAATAAAGCTATCTGCTGAATCAATCTTAGTATAGCTTGTCTTGGCTTTGCTGAGGGAAGTAATTTAGATGTGCAAATGTGTATTGTTGGACTGACTTTCCATTTCAGATTTCAGAGCTTAAAGAACACAGAACACAGGGCAAGTCTTTGTCTGTCTGAAGTTGGTCCTACCAGCCCTCCTGGCCACCACAGTTATTAGCAGGGATATGTGGTTTAAGTTTCCCAGAGAGAAGGACAGGGGGGAAAAAAGGAAATTTCTTGCTCCCTCTTTTTTTTATCCATGGTAAAAGCCTTCCACTATAGAAAAGAGTGTGGAGAAGAAAGATAGGAAAAGTGAAAAGGAGGTATACAACTTCTCTCTTTTTTTTTCCTTTTCTTTTTTTTTTTCCTTTTCTTTTTTTTTTTTTCCCTAAGCACTGTAGTCTTGTCCAAAGATCCCAGCACTCCACAACAGCTCAGCAGAGAAGAAGTGGATGGGTGGCCTGAGCGAATGGTGTGGTGAAGCTGAGGCTTGTCTGCTCCTGGTGAAAAGAGAAAAGCAATTGGGCAGCTGTCAAAGTTTCTGCCCCAGGATCGGTATTTCTAAGAGAGAGAGAAAACATGCAGTGTCAAAATAATGTTGAATACAAGGGAAGAAGAATGTAAGAATTGCTGAGATACCATTCATCTTGCTTAACTTGAGCTGTCTAAAAGCAGTTATCTAGTCTAACCAAAAGCTTCCACAGCTGACAGAGGGAAACAAGAATACACTCCAGAGGCTGAGTCATCCATCCAAGGGTATTAACACACAGGAATAAACTGTTCTCTGGAATTGCCTGTTTGCACTAACTACAGAAAGAACGTATGAGGGGCGTACAAAATGAGGGCGTACGTAATGAGGGCGTACAAAATGCCTAGCTTTTAGATGGTTAAATTTAAAGTGAGATGAATGTCACCTTTTTCAGTATTCCTTCAGATTCTCCAATTTGCCTGTCTGCATAATTAAATATTAAGATTAAGTTACTTAGTCTTTAAAAAAACACTTAATTCGCATTACAAGCTTATATCCATGTTATAATCTTGATACAGGTGACAAGTTTGGCAAAGTAAATCTAACCCTGACTATAAATGTGATAGGATGCCTAATTGGAAATATTCAATTGAATATTCATTTACATATAACTGTTTGTGATTATAAAAACACATTTCTTTGGACATGCTTGCAAATGTAATACCTTGAAAAGTAGGGAGGCCCTGAGATATAATAGCTATGGTTATGGAAGACAACACTAAAATAGAAAGACATTTAAATAAGGGTAACTTTCTGCAGAGTAGAGACTATTCTGATGAATCGCCCATCACATTCAAGATACTCACAGAACTGACCAACAGATTTATTTAGAAGATGTTTAAAGGTTAACATCAGAATTAACCATGAAATTATGCAACCTGATCCTAATACACCAAATGTCCTGTAAGTATTTTTTTTCCTAGCTATTTTTCACTAAAGCATACCCTCCTGAAAGGCACTTTTTCGTGATTTGATGTCATCAAGATAGGACAAATCCTCTACTTTCATTTCTTCCAATCGTTAATCACTCTTATTGTTAAAAAAGTTGACCTAATCTCTGTTTTCTGTGTGTACAGCTTCAATATCTAGCTCTTGGGTCATTTTATGATTTTTTTTTTATACCAGTTTAAAGAGCCCTTCAGTATTCACTATTTCATCTCTCCAAAGATACTCTAATTACTATAATCAAGATATTTCTCTTTTCTTTGATCAGCTAAAGAGAATGACTTCTTTAACTTTTTCACTGTACAGAATAGTTCTCCAACTCATGAATCATTTTTAATGCTCATTTCTTCCTTCTCTTCAGCCTTTGACATTTTTCTTTTCTTCCAAGATGCACTTCTTGCCTAACTTATCAGCTGAGAGCAGAGATTTTGATTCATTCTGTCAAATGAATGAATCTCCCCAAGCATTTTCTGATGATTATTTATAAGTATTGCCATGTGAACTGCAAATCACTAAAGCATGCATGGGTAATTAATGCCTGTTTCATATGAAATATGAAGAGTAAACATCATTAATTTGCTATGCATCTTTAAAAAGCAGGATATGTATTTAATACCTTTTCATGCAGATAGCATTTCTCTAAGCTTCTCACCTCTACATTTAGTACTTCTACTGTCTTAAGGAATATGTCATTCAATATCATACATACTGTGCATAATAGGGCTATCAAATAATAAACCAGTGACCGCTATTTTTTTTTTTCCCACTTGTAGCAATGGATTATTCCTCTGTAATCGTAATCTGCTAGAGGAAGAAACACTGCTGCTTTTCACAGAATCTGTTGATATCAACCATATTTCAGTTCAGAAACAGTCAACAACACCCTTATAAAATGAAGATACAAGGTAGAAAATAGTAGCAGAAAAAAGCATTAACAGAAAGATGGATGAAAAGACAAAACCATGATTCCCTTCAATTTTGAGAACAAGTCAAAAATTTTTCACTCTTTGGAGGCTATTTTGAAAGACATTCCAAAAGTTTGGACGTCTGTAGAAGTGCTCTGAGGAAACTATTCCCAACAGACCTAGTCCTTTTATTCATATTAAAAATCTTATTGAAACGTTACAAATAGAATTGACTTCTACCATCCTTGAGGGGCTGTGGGATAGGAACTGTTTTTCTTTTCTCCCTGATTACTTCTTTTGATGCTCCATCAGTATGAGCAACATCCTTAAAACGGAGAAGCAAACAGATTAGAATGAGAAGTACTTGTACAAAACAAGAAAGCTAACACCTTTACTTGTTTTCTGTCAGATCTAAAATCCAAAGGGATTTTCTGAAGCATGGCCAATTTTTCTAACTTCAGGGAGAGCTGAGACAGGTCAGTTCTGCACATTTTAAGAACTGCAGATTCTTCAAGACTCTTGGCCATATTGTGTCTTTTCTGCCTACCAGGTTGAGTAGGTATACTATATGCTTGAAATGCTTGCACTACAAGCCTTTTTAACTTGACTTTAATAAACTTTTTTTGAGTATGGTAAAGATATCACATAAGCCTTGGACCTTGGCATCATTTCAGCTATATAAGTAAAAGTCTGGATTAACTGTGGACTTCCATATCTGGAAAGTTAAGTTGAAAGATGGTCGAAAAGGAAAATAACAACAACATTTTAAAAATAACTTGAAGACGGAGAGTGTTTCCTAACCCAAATGAATAAAAATTATTTTCAGTGACAGTAGCTGTACTTTGCAGGAATCTCTGCCTGTGGCTATTTCTCAGCTACAGGCAGTAGTTCACCAGAGATGTATTTTTTGGATTCCTATGGCCACAGTATGCGAATGTATTAGCTTGGAACTTAATTGGAACTTCTATAGAATAAAGTCCAAAAGTGACTACCATTCAGGGTTTTTCCAAGGTGTGATAATGTCAACCTAATTTCCATCACAGCTAGACCTGTCTTACCCTCTCTTGGTATCTGCAAAGGGACCAAGTACTGAGGAAATAAATAAACCATCATATATACACATACATATGCTCTCTTACCATGCCTGTATTCCAGCTCATTAATGGAGTTACAAAGGAGAAGACATCAGTGTCATTGCTTGCCTACGGTATACTGTTCTGCTTGGCAAAAGTGGGATATGGGGATGTTTACCTTTGAAAAAAACAGGATCAGATAAATATTTTCAATATATTATAAACAGCAATAAAAGACTGTCCACTAGATGCCCACCTATATTTCAGTCTCTGAGTTTTGCAGTGCTTCAGAAACCATTCAACCTTTTGACTTCTAGTTTATGAAATCTGCTGAGTTCTTTCAGTGAATTACAGCCTTGTATTCATATGGTGGTCATCTCTTATTCTAAATACTGCATTCCTATATTGCAGGATGCTAAACAAAATACTGAAATAATAAGCTTAAATATAGGCCATTTTAGTCTAAAATATGAGAAAGCTATAAGCATTGTTCTTCAGTCATTTACAACCAAATTTATTGACTAATGTATGTAAAAGCATTTCTAATTCTATAATGCGCATAACAATTCTCTAAATATTGATTTCATAGCTGATCTTTCCTTTTTTTTTTACAAGCATGTGTAATTCCATCTTTTTTGCTGTTTTTATTTTTGGTAAATGTCTGAATATACTAACTGAACTGTGGAATTCAGTGCTGTTGACTCTGTGCCTGGAGCACAAAATAGAGCCAGTAATGAAAGAAACTACCCTATATGAAAGAGTGGATGGGTAAGAGAATATTTAGAATATTTATCTTTTGTATCCAAAGTCTTTCAAAGTGGATAGATTAGGAAAGGGCTAAGTGACCATCTGAAGAACAGGATTTGTGAATAACCTGCTTCAGATGATCTCATAAAGGTCATCAATCCATCATGGTCAGGATATAACAGAACCCATCCTACCGCCACAAAGAGCACTCTCTACTTTCCCTGTCCAACTCTAGTTTCACACATTTTGCTAGTGAGTTATTTGTTTTTTCAGTCCTCTGAAACATCTGGTGTAAGAAGTTCTTGGAGAAAGTAGCCTGGTTTTGACAGACCTTTCATCTGTTCTGCTATGACTCATTTTATGCTCCACCTGCTCTGTCATACTGAATCACATTTAGAATCTCTTTGAAATGTTGCTTAAAAAACATCCAAATGTTAAGCAAAATGTGTACAATGAAGGTGTTTTCCTCACATAAAAGCAAACCTTTAGAAATGTTGTTATGTGAGATCTGGAAGCTCTTTTGTTAGAATGGAAAACGGTATATTTTTCTCTTTCTGACATATGCAATAGACTGCATGTTTTTCAAAGAAGCTGTAGCCGTTCTAGTTGATATGTGGGGGCATATCAATATACTAACTTTCTTGTTCTGGAATAGGTAGAAATCAGGTCTTAAAAACAGAGAAAGAATGAAAGAATCAGAATGAGGTTTCTGTGCAGTTAACTGGCAGAATAACTCCATTTATTCTGAAGAGTTACTAGCTCCTCAAGTTGTTCGAAGTCAATGGCTTTCTTTTCAAAGTAGACTTCTACTAAGCCAGAATAAGCATATCAGAATTCAGCTCTAAATGTTTTGATCATTTTTGAAATGGAAGGGCATTCATTGTTGCAGGGTTATATTGAGTCGTACACTGGAATAAAATGTCAGATCTGTACATGTGTATTTATAGACTTTTTTTTTCCAGGTTGACAGCATTTTTCATGTATCCTGTCTTCTTGTAAATTCTTTCTGGTACTATTAATGTAAGTGCCTGGTATTTATTTTTGCCTCTTGCCATATCCAGTGTCATATGTCTACATTGTTCATGTTATGAACAAAGTAGGGAAGAAATGTAGAGAATCTAAATCAAAGCTGAAAATACAGACACAGAGAAGCAAAGCCAAGAAGGAAACCTTTACTGTTTCTTATCGTCCAGTAACAAAATATCACTTTGTTTTTTCCCCCTCATCAGCTGGGCTAAATGGCAGTACTTTGTTGCCAATGGGTAAGTAAGAATTTAGCGTCTCTTTTCCGTGAAGATGAAAAGTAAAACCACTTTGCCATGACCCAGGAGCTGCATCAGACTGAAAAAAGGATGAGATAAATAATGCAAGCCACCTAAACTAGGATTTTTTATTAACCACATTTAAGTATTCTTTGATCTTTCTCTCTGACTCCTGCTCTCAGAACAGTATAAGAGGCTGGCTGGGAGTAAAGCTAAAGCCATGCCCTTGAACAAATAGATTGCCGTCTGTGATCATAGAATACATTAGCAAACATTCTACTAATGTGAAAGCTTGCACGTCCTTTAGTCTCCAAGCTGCTACTGGTTATGTGAAGAGCAGAGTGAACTGTAGCAGTTACAGTATAAATGCAGGATAGAAGAAAACAAAGAGGATGCAAATTATTTTGGTAAAGGTTTGGGTTTCCTTAAGCTGACTAGTCATGAAATTCTCTTTGGTGGGGTGGTTGAATATTTTCCTGGTTTGCTCATTAGTATGTATTGACAACAGCTCAGTTTCTCACCTGTTTCTTAGTGGTTGGCCCTTTGGTTCTTCCTGTTGGAAGATCTGTGCCATGGATCTGCTTGCAGGTCAGGTATTTTCTTACTTGCATCTGTAGGAACAGTAGCAGCACATGATCCAGCTCTTCCAAGACCTGGATAGCCTCATGTTCTCCAATTCTTCTGTGGAGGATGTGCATTGATTATAATTTATTTCTCTTTTTTCTTGATGACCTGGACAATCTAGATCTAACACCATCTTAAAATAGCTGGAGGATGCTGTGGTAACTTCTTGACTAGAGCAAGATGTACAGTGCAGCAACATTTTCTTACCCATCCTTTTTCGATCTGAGGCTGTCTTCTTCTGTTTTCTGCTTCTGCCTAGAATGGATTGACCAACCTGATCTGTTGAGCAATCCTCATTACTCAGAAAAGAAGTCAAAGGGCAGCTCCCATTACTCTGGTTGGAATACGATCTGTAAATTTGTGAGTCTAGGGGGCAAGGGGAAGCAGGGAGCTCCTCTCTGGTTCTGTAGAGTTCTCCTGCAACATGTTGCTAAGTGTACGGAGATGGTTGTCTCAAGGAATATTCTTACAGGGTGAAACTCCATGTTCTTTTGTCATGTTACTTCCTGTTTTGTAGATAGCATTTATATTTAGACTGGTAGACTGTTTCAGAGATTATTTCATTGAAGTGTGGCATAATGATAATGACTCGTATGAAAGGTTGAAAGAAATGAAGCTATCATGGTTTCAGATGTTATATCCGCTCATGGATAAATATCTAGTTAAAAGATAAGAAAGAAGGGTAAGGAAAAAAATAAGCAGCCCCCCCCAAATAATTTTTTCCTCATCCTATTCAATCTATTCATAAATGATCTGGAAAAGGGAGTAAATAGTAAAGTGATAAAAATTAACCATGATACAAAATTATTCAGGATATATTTAGTTTTTACTAGCTGTAAATTGTCTCTGAGGCATCTACACAATTGAATGGCTGGAAGATAAAATGGCAGATGAAATACATTGTTGATAACTACAAAATAATGAATATGTGGGTAAAAAAATAATTGACTATATATACACAGCTGAGACATGAATTAGCTATTGCCATTCAGGAAAGAGGTCTTGCTGTCATGGTGAATAGCTCTTTGTAAATGTTAGCAGCTCTGTGCTCACTGGCACTCAGAAAAGCATGCTAAGAATTATTATAAAAAGATTAAAAAACACAAGAGAAAACAACATTATACCAGTGCATAATCCCATGATGAGTCCACGTCTACAACACAGGCTTCCTTTTCCTCAACTTCAAAACACATGAAACTTGAAAAGGTACTTTGGCAAGGATGATAGGAGATATAGAAAGCTTCTTTATGACAAGCAATTAAACAGACAGGGAGTGTGTGGCCTGGGAAAGAGAAGACTGAGCAGATTTTCGTGGTGAAGACTTGAAAAATCATGAATGGTATGAAAGCAGTGAATAGCACAAGAATTGGGGGCAATTATTATTCCATCAAGTGAAATTAACTGACAGATTTTGAACAAAGATCAGGAATGACTTTTCCATATAATCAATAATTACACTGTGGAAGTCATCACAAGGTGTGGGTGCCAAAACCCTCACTAGGGTTCAAAAGAAATATCAGACAAATTAATGGAAGGAAGAGTTATTACATACAGACAAAGACACATCCATCTCAGGAAATCCCCTCTTCTTTGCAGAAACTGAGATTATTAACAGAGGTGGTATACCAGATGAAAAAACCCCAATTTATATTTTCCCATTCTCATGCTTTTTTCCATGGGTATCTGCTATGTTGCCACTGTTAGACAAAAGAGTAGATTACAAGGATATTTGGTTGGATCAGTACATACGTTCCCACGTTTCATAGTCTTATATGCCCTCTGAATTCTTTCTGATACCGCCTGTGTGACAAATGTGTCTCTTGGTGACTCAGTATTTTGGGGTGGAATCTGTATATCGTCATTCTCTTTACAAATGAAATGTATAGCTCTATGGCAAGTAGAGGCTGTGTGAGGCATGCAGTATTTCCAGGAAGAGGTTAATGCATATTTTCTTGGTCTAGGTTAGAGCATTTATTTTCTTATCTCCTGTACTCCCTTCCACTTCTCCTCAGTAGACTGACATGACTTTGCAATAGTTTGGGATAAATCTTCTCTAGCCCTCTGTTTATTTTGAGCTTAGGAAGAGCACTAATTAAATTTTCCATGACAGTTTCTTGCCTTCTCTAAATTAAGGAAAACCTCATTATTTTAGTATTTCAGGAGGACATTATATGTCCTTTAAGGATGGCATTAAGAGCCATCTCTTCTTCTCTTACAAGTTGACTATGTTGAAGTTAATATGAATTTACTTCAGAGGGACAGAGGAATGAGAAAGACCTCTCGGGTCTTGGAGCCCAATCCACTACAATCTCAGCAAAGGGAGGTCATTTAGGTCAGAAGGAACCACAAATTAAATGCTGGTGACATTGCTTAGAGCACTACCCCCCAAAAATCTTCAGATCAGATTCACGTCAGCTAAGTTAGCACTGCATTCATCTCAGGTTTCTGACAGAGTCAGCAGAGAGTGATAAACAACTCCAGAGTTTGACGGAATCCACCAAAGATGTGGACTCCTTCTGGAAGTACCTATCTCTTTCCACTGATTACTGATGGTGCCTTATCAGTGACATTACTAAAACAATTTTCTTAACTGTCAGAGTTCTTAGTGCACGAACAGGCTTTAATGGCCTGAACCAGTCTCACGTTGGACCCCCCACTCCCTGCTCACAGGCCCAGGGTCCCACTTCAGCTCAGGTCTAGGACTCTAGTCCTTGGCTGAGGTATGTTGTGAGTGTGTCTGTCTTCCATCCTGTGTCCTACTGCCCTAATTTACTGACTGATCTTCCTGGACTTACTTACAGGTAACTTTGCATCCAGTCCTATCTCTGTCCCTGTCTCATGGATGGACCTCAGAATTATATTACAGGTAGCCTTGTCTCTAGTCCCATCTCTGCCCCTGTAACCTGCTGTTCCTGACTAGTCACCCTGGATGGACCCTGTACGGACCCTGTACATGACTGTTTACCTTGATTGTCTGGCACTGTGGATGGCCCCCGTCACTGTTACCAGTGCTGCCCTGCTCAGATCCTGCAGTTCTGCACTGTTCAATGAGGGCACTGCACAGCCTGTGCTGGGGCCACCGGGGGCTCTCAGCTCATCTGCCCTTGGAGAGCAGCCCCACTCCTGCTGCTCCCTGAAACTTAAATTCAGTGAAATGAGACTGAACCTTGCCAAAACCCTATTAAAAAGTGAAAAAAAAAAGAAAAATATTTTTTTTTATGAAAAGCAATTCTTGTTGTCTGACTATATTTGAAGCTCAGTGCTTCTAACATTTAATAGCATCTTAATACTCACAACTCTGGATTTCAGGTGAACGGACTTTGGCCTGTTCAGGGTTCTGCTTGGAAAAATCACATTTGCTCTATGACACTTGTTTATTTAAAAGTAACATTTACCCAGAGTATTTAGATCTAATAATTGTTTTCATAAGCTCACCCTCTAGAAATGCAGAATATAATACTTTCTTTGATGACTTTTCTGTTTAGTTTATGGGCAACCAGGTCTGAGAATGTGTATGGAAAAGAATGAAGTCTGATCTTGATACCACCTTTCAGAGTTTGCCGCAGACTACAGCAGTAAGACAGTATGAAGCCTTTAGTGTATAAAAGTTGTTTAGAAAGTGGTAATAAACTGAAGAAAATAAAGGTGACAGAGGATAGGTTGATATGGGTTAGAGTAAACTAACCTCGCTCTGAACATTACAAGAAAAGGGGAATTAAGAAGTCTGTAAAGAAAGGAATTGTGTAAACTCAGTTCAAAGAATCAAAATAAAAGTGGGAGTAAATTCTACCAAGCCTTTAAATGTGACATGAAATTATATTTGTATACAAGAGAGGTAAATCAGAAAAGAAATTTGAAGTAGTACAAAAAGCATAGGACTAAGGAAGAAACTTACAGTTTTTCTATTTTAAGGCATGTAATAACCCTTAAATAGTACGCTATTGTTAAGAACACATAAATCTAGAATGTATCTTTACTGGAGATTTCTGTAACAGTTTTATATGAAAGTTACAATATGATTAAAAACCTCTTTCTGTTCAAAGGAATTCCTCCCTCACCACATCTTCTTCTCCATCTTCCCTTTTTTACCCTTTCCTTCCCCTCTTCCTTCCCCCCTTCTCTACCTCTTGCCATTATGATAGTTTCCTGCAGTTTTATATACCTGGTTTATATTTATTGGTTATCAGTGGGGAAAGTATTTTTGTGAATGTTTGTGAATTCCAGTATTGCCTCAACAGAAAAAAATAAGCAGTTCAATTAACTTGATTTCCCTTTTATGTAACTAATCATGTTATCAAAGCCTTGAGGGTGGTCAGAAAAAAAAAGAAAAAAGAAAAAAAAGAAGAAACTTTTTCAGTTTTATAATATATTTGCCCAGAGCATTTTCTTTTACATTACAGGGTACATTTGAATTACTGTTTGCAAGCTGTTCTTAATAGAGCTGTTTAAAAGTGTCAGAAAGAGCATATTAACAATGCTACTAAATCAAGACTATAAAGACTGCAAAGTCAGAACATAGGCAAGCAAACTCAGAGAAAGGACGCCTGAATTATTAAAGAGAAGAAAAGCAAGAGGGAAAGTTAATTTGTATCATAACCAGGTCACTGTGCTAATCACGATTTCAGTCCCATGTAACACTACCTCTTGCTTTATTGGCCTGGTAATTGTTTCTCTTCATGCCATAGACAGAACAATAATGCCTATCTAGAAATGTGATCAGTCTAGAAGTGATACTAACTACTTGCTGTTCACACAATTAAATAATTCAATGTAATTTCAGATACTCTAGTTTCCAGAATGGTTTGGTCAGAGGTAAGACAATATTAACTGCTCTGCAAAATTGGAGGAAGGGAGGGAAATTTTCCATTTTGGAGCAATACTAGCCAAAGATGCTTTAGTTCTCCTCTTCACTTGCTGCACCTTTACCAAGAAAACAGACGGTTCAACTGTCAAAGATATTATGTTTGCTGTAAAACTAATGCTGGCATTTCTTAATAAAAGCTCTCTGGCTTTTTACACAGCCCACAAGTATGCAGCAAATTAGACATGCATACTGTTTGATCCTGGCATAATTTGCAAGTGTTAACAGAAAAGCTGAAGGCTGCTGAGTGCTAGAATTACACAGTAAAATATAGTAGGGAACATTTATCAGTCTCAAGGTGTATATTTTATTTTCTGTTTGTGATATGAATGTGTGTTCTTGTCATTTCCATTGTGAAAGTTTTTGATGGGACAAGTCACAACAGCACTGTATTCATTTTCATTGCTGTCTATAAATATATAGTATGATTACTGGAAATACACTGATGCAAGTGAAAATGATAATTCAATTTGAAAAGCACCTTTCTCACCATGCTCTACAGCACTACATCACTAGTTATGTAATGCATTAATTATGACTTTACTGTCTCTTTGTGATAAGAGACAAGATGGCACTTTGCGTGTGATATAGTATCTTCTATAATTACATTGCCTCCCATCTAAATCTAAGGTCTAGTTTCACAAAAATGAAATTTTGGGGGTCAGTGGTGCATGCATTCACATTGTGATTCTAAAATATCCTTTTAAAGACAGAAGAAATGCCATATTAACACTATTTGATAATTGGTACAATTGTTTTAGAATAACACTTTATATTTCTGCAGAGCTGTGCAGGTGAATATTTTACTGCTCTAGGACTCATCTGTGAATGAACCGTCTCATTACTTTTCTGTGTTTCATATTATCATCTTCTTCCCTCAGATGGGGAAGATAAGATATCAGTAATTTATCCAGGACACCACAACAAATTCTGGGCAGAACTAGGATTACAATTAAATCTTTCCTCATTTTCTGTTTTAAACATCAGGCTATGTTTTTTATTCTCATTCTTCAGAAGATCTAGTTACAAACTTAATCTTAAACTGAATTTATATGCATATCATGCCCAATGTATAGCTCGATATCAAGTTTAATGTTTTTAAAATCATAAAAAATAATCTGAGCCATGCATTGTAAACCAGAGGCAATATTTATTTCAGCAAGCTCTGCTCATGAGCAAAGTATTGCTAGCACCAGTGACTTCCTTACAGATTTTTCTTTCACTCTGTTTTTCCTTTTGTGTGTGTGTGTGTGTGTTAAGATAATAAGAAAACTTTGAGTATAATAATCAAAATAAGTCTCAGAGATGGTGGTGAACAGCCACCAGGAACATATCAATAAAGTGATTTTGTCCTCAGAAAATGCCATTTTCCTCAAACTAAGCCTTCCTGCTCTGATGAACTGGTTTCAATGAAATACTTCTGGAAAGATTTCACAGGTCTTGGATAGAATATCTGGCAAGGAAGAGAGAACAAGTGAGACCCCAGAATAATAAGTGACCAGGTAGGAAGAGTATTTAACTGGGATGTAGAAGACCTGGATAAAATTCCTTCTCTGAAGGATTTAATACTTTCATACTTCATGTGCCCTATCAATATAGTCATTCAGAGGCTGGAGTTACAGTGCCATGTATCATTACTACCTAGGAATTTTCCTAAAATTCCAAACGCTCTAGTGAATTGGAAAAATAATTTCCTACTCAGTTCTCCCTGAGAGGAATGAAGGTGAATTTTCTTACAGGATTAAAAGTGACAGTAGACCATATTCTGATGGTTTTAATACATATTTTAAAATATGTATGAACTTTAAAATTAAATCTGTTTAAATTAAACTTCTGTCAAGGACCTGATCAGGCAGTGGCTTTTTGCAAATCAGATATTTGTGTCATGGCCTCAAAAAAGAACAAAAGAAAGAAGAATCTCCATTTTATCATGTTGTAAGTACTAGATGAACTTTAGAATGAAAGCTGTATGTTCCTGAAATCCTATGACTTGGTTAAGATATGTTGTTTTTATACATTGAATTATATTTAATCAAAATAAATTTGTTTTGGTTTCAGATAGCTGCACTACACGCCATCAATGTAACAAGGTCACGGTTGAACTTAATTTTACGTGGATATACTGTTTCCTTTTTAACTTCTGGTTGTACTGGTGAGTGCAAGAAACATTGATGGATGATAGATGCAAACTTTCCAAATGGGGCAAGCAGTAAAGTTCAGTTGTAAATTGATCCTTTAAACAGCAATTTCATTTTTAATTCTCAGATTAGTAGCAAGCTTTACAAAAAAAACCCCACCCAAAATAAAAAAAACACCAACCTTGAATAACAACCCTGGGGTAAAACCTATAAAGGTGAAGAATTTCGTGAATTTCTGAAAAGTTTTGGACCAGTGAGTAGAAGATATAATTCACAGAACCACAGAATCATTAAGGTTGGAAAAGACCTGTAAGATCATCAAGTCCAACCATCAACCAACACCACCATGCCCACTAAACCATGTCCCACAATGCCACATCCACACGTTCCTTGAACACCTCCAGTGATGGTGAATCCAACACCTCCCTGGGCAGCCTGTTCCAATGTCTCACCACTCTCTCATTAAAGAATTTTTCCTAATATCCAGCCTGAACCTCCCCTGGCGCAACTTGAGGCCATTTCCTTTTGTCCTATCACTTGTCACTTGGGTGAAGAGGCCAACACCCACCTCTCTGCAACCCCCTTTCAGGTAGTTGTAGAGAGCGATGAGGTCTCCCCTCAGCCTCCTCTTCTCCAGGCTAAACAACCCCAGCTCCCTCAGCCGCTCCTCATAAGACTTGTGTTCCAGACCCCTCACCAGCTTCATCGCCCTTCGCTGGACACGCTCCAGCACCTCAATGTCCTTCTTGTAGTGAGGGGCCCAAAACTGAACACAGAATTTGAGGTGCGGCCTCACCAGCTCCTAGTACAGGGGCATGATCACCTCCCTACTCCTGCTGGCCACACTATTTCTGATACAGGCCAGGATGCCGTTGGCCTTCTTGGCCACCTGGGCACACTGCTGGCTCATATTCAGCCGGCTGTCATTCAACACACCCAGGTCCTTTTCTGCGGGGGAGCTTCCCAGCCACTCTTCCCCAAGCCTGTAGCATTGCCTGGGGTTGTTGTGACCCAAGTACAGGACCCGGCACTTGGCCTTGTTGAACTTCATACAATTGGCCTCGGCCCATCGATCCAGCCTGTCCAGATCCCTCTGCAGAGCCTTCCTACCCTCGAGCAGATCAACACTCCCACACAGCTTGGTGTCATCTGCAAACTTGCTGAGGGTGCACTCAATCCCCTCATCCAGATCATCAATAAATATATTAAACAAGACCGGTCCCAAAACTGAGCCCTGGGGGACTCCGCTTGTGACCGGCCTACAACTGGATTTAACTCCATTCACCACAACTCTCTGGGCTCGGCCATCCAGCCAGTTTTTTACCCAGCGAAGAGTGCACCTGTCTAAGCCACCAGCTTCTCCAGGAGAATACTGTGGGAGACAGTGTTGAAGGCTTTACTAAAGTCCAGGTAGACAACATCAACAGCCTTCCCCTCATCCACTAGGCGGGTTACCTGGTCATAGAAGGAGATCAGGTTGGTCAAGCAGGACCTGCCTTTCATGAACCTGTGCTGGCTGGGCCTGATCCCTTGGTTGTCCTGCATGTGCCCTGCGAGCACACTCATGATGAACCTCTCCATAATCTTCCCCAGCACTGAGGTCAGGCTGACAGGCCTATAGTTCCCTGGATCCTCCTTCCAGCCCTTCTTGTAGGTGGGCATTATGTTGGCAAGCCTCCCGTCATCTGGGACCTCCCCTGTTAACCAAGACTGTTGATAAATGACGGAGAGCAGCTTGGCAAGCTCCTCCACCAGCTCCCTCTGTACCCTTGGGTGGATGCCTTCAGGCCCCATAGACTTGTGAGTGTCCAGGTGGCATAGCCAGGTCCTTAACTGATTCCTCCTGGATCATGGGGAGTTTATTTTGCTCTCCATCCTTGTCTTCCAGCTCAGGGAGCTGAATACCCTGAGGATACCTGGTCTGGCTATTAAAGACTGAGGCAAAGAAGGCATTAAGTACCTCAGCCTTTTCCTCATCCTTGGTCACTATGTTCCTTCCCGCATCCAGTAAAGGACGGAGATTCTCCTTGGCTCTCTTTTTGTTGTTACTGTATTTATAGAAGCATTTTTTGTTATCCCTTACGACCGTGTCCAGACTGAGTTCTAGCTGGGCTTTTGCCTTTCTAATTCCCTCTCTGCATGACCTAACGAGATCCTTGTACTCTTCTTCACTTTCCTGCCCCTTCTTCCAAAGGTGATAAACTCTCCTTTTTTTCCTGAGTCCCAGCAAAATCTCCCCGTTCAGCCAGGCCAGTTGTCTTCCCTGCTGGCTCTTCTTACAGCACATGGGGACTGCCTGCTCCTGCGCCTTCAAGATTTCCTTCTTGAAGAAGGTCCAGCCTTCCTGGACTCCTTTGCCCTTCAGGACCGTCTCCCAAGGGACCCTCTCAACCAGTGTCCTGAACAGGCCCAAGTCTGCCCTCCGGAAGTCCATGGTAGAGGTTTTGCTGACCCCCCTTGACACATGGAAACAAACTTCACAACTCACAAAGAGTTATAAAGTGGGCATGTTTATTGCAGCACCGGGTGCAAGGGGATTTCTCCTCAAAGCTTGCTCACAGGGTTAAAATTATGACAGGTATTTAAAACAGTTAATGAAGTTAGTTATGCCTACTAGTTCTACCCCTTAATTAACTATTGGTTAATACTTTTCTTACTTCATCTTAAAGTTACAGTTCTCTTTTAATTCACCACGCATGCTCAGAGAGTAGGGGGCTTAATTGGGTTGGGGCTTTTCTAGCTAGGAGGTGTGTTTCTTGGTATTATAATGAGATTATAATGAGACAAGTTAACTCTAGGGCACTATTTTGGCAGTCTATTCTATTTTTCTACAATTCGTCGTTGTACTAATCGTTATTGCTAGTTAGCAGAGAGTTAGTGAAGACAGTCTTTATCTCTAATATGTCTAAGTGCCAGGTGCAGTTGTTATGAAGTATCTTCTTTACATTCTTCTTACCTGCTTTTAACCCTTGTTTTTCAAGATGTCCCTCCTTACTTCACCAAGAATTGAGAATTCTATCATTTCATGGTCGCTAAGCCCAAGACGGCCTCCGACCACCACTTCTCCCACCAGACCCTCTCTGTTTGTAAACAGCAGGTCAAGCAGGGCACCCCCCTGGTAGGCTCCCTTACCAGCTGTGTTAGGAAGTTTTCTTCCACACACTCCAGGAACCTCTGGAACTGTTTCCTCTCTGTTGTGTTGTATTTCCAGCAGACGCCCAGTAAGTTGAAGTCCCCCATAAGAACAAGGGTTTGCGATTGTGAGACTTCTGCCAGTCACTTGTAGAACGCTTTGTCGGCCTCTTCGTCCTGGTTGGGTGGTCTGTAACAGACACCCAGCAGGATATCTGCCTTGTTTGCCTTTGCCCTCATCCTTACCCATAAGCATTCAACCTTGTCATCACAATCATCGAGCTCTATACAATCAAAACACTCCCTAACATACAGAGCCACCCCACCGCCTCTCCTTCCTTGCCTATCCCTCCTGAAGAGCTTATAGCCCTCCATTGTAGCACTCCAGTCATGTGAGTAGTCCCACCATGTTTCTGCGATGGCGACTACGTCATAGCTGTCCTGCTGCACAATGGCTTCCATCTCCTCCTGTTTGCTGTCCATGCTGCGTGCATTGGAGTAGATGCACTTGAGCTGGGCTATTGATTTTGCCCCCGACAATGGCACGCCACCCCTAGGCTCATCTCTAGGGAGCCTGGTTTCATCCCCTTTCCACTTCGAATCTTGTTTAAAGCCCTCTTGTTGAGGCTCGCCAACTCATGAGGAATTTCATCCTATATGAGATCGGTGTATTGGAAATGGAAGGCATTGGCGGATCCTAGTTCAGTATAGGTATGTCAATTCCACACTGATTTCATTAAAGTCAGTTAATGTTTGTTGTTAAAGGGTATGTCCTTTGTTTGGGCCTTCTCTGTCACTGCACTTGCAAAACATTTAACAAACAAAAAAATAAGAATAAAATGTTGAAAATACTAATTTTGAGCCTAGCTTTCCAGATTCTCATTTTCACTTGTGAAAGAAATCTGGTTTTCTTTTCCACAAATTTCAGCAACCAGTGCTATGGAAGGTAAGAATTTTTGCTTTGCCTACAAAAAGACCAATATATTGTTTAATACTAAAATTCACGAGGGGCTGAGAGTTAATTTCCTGAGTCTATTCATACTGGCTATATAGGCAGGAGTAGAACTGAATAGGATTCAAATTAAGATTTTTGTGGCAATTGGATATAGGGGTTCTAGGTCTTTGAGACAGCTGAGGGAACTGAGTACAGCTTTTTCCTTTCTGGGCAACTGCTTTAATCAATTATCACATTGCACTTCCCTCACCTCTCCCCCTCAACCTCCCCCCAAACTTGAGAACTGTTTTTAAGCAGGTTTGTTTTACTGCAGATGTAAAAAATGGCTGCCTTGTGTTGTGTTCATCACACACATGTAACTTTGAATTTGAACTTTTCCGGAACTTAGATAAGGGTGAATAGACTACAGTTCATTTCATAGTATTTCTGTTTATATTCAAATATGTGGAGGAAGTTTTGGTTCAAAGAATTTTGACTGAATTTAGGCGACTTAAGGTAGTATTGAAAAAACAGAATCTCTGAATCATTCTCTTTGACTTACACAACTATTTTTCACCAAAGACTTGCTTTAGGTATGAAAATAAGTGGGCTAAATCTTTCCCTTAGCCCCAAATTGAGCACTGGGTGCTATTGTAAGATCCTTTAACAGTACAGGAAGAGCGCAAGATTACTCTGAAAGGCAATCTGAAAAAAAAGCCACATATGTATCTGAGGTAGTCATGCCAGAGAAGAACCGAACCTTGGTCTATAGCTTCTAGAACAAGTACTCTAGCCATTTCATTACTACAATAGGAGGTTGTGCTAACTGCAACTCCACCGCCACATCAGAAAGAAACTTTTCCTGAGTTTTATGAAGGCCTCATTCCTGTTGGTGTACAGAAATCAAGTTGAAAATGCCTGTTAGTTTAGGACTTCCACTGGGAGGTTTGCCTAAGGATTGTCTTCATTTGCAGAGCCCAATGGGGCTCACAGAAAAGCCGACATTTATTTTCTGGGACTTCAGAATTTCTAAACATGTTGAAAAAACAAAGGGGTTTAGGAATAGGATTCAGTCTCTCTAACTGTAGACACCTCAATCTGACTTAGGGGCTCTGAGTTCCCTCTAAAGCAAGTAGAATCACACAGACAATTTGAAGGAGTGGTTTGACTGACGTGTTTTAGGCATCTTCTTCAGCAGATAAACTGGACCCTATGTGTGCCTATTCCTCTTCATTTTGACTACACTGGAACCTAGGCTGCTGTAGATTTTGACGTGGGAAAATAAACCACATTTAGGGAGCTCTCTGATCAGAAAGGAGCTACCTGGTTGCTTTTGGAAATGTTGTGGATACAGACATTGAACAGCAATATTTTTAACTTGCCAGTTTGGATTTAGAAGTGTAAAGGTCAAATTATTGTCATGTCCCTCAGGTGAATGAACTTCCTGTTAGACTTCTGCCTAACTCAGAAGTTCTGAGTAGATGATTTAAAACTAGAGTATAGCTAACCAGTACTGTATTTTTCTATCACCCTAATTCCTGCACGACTTTTAGATTCATTAATTTCTGATTACTTTTAGATAGTGGTTAGAGTGAATGCATTGACTGTAAGCCATCTGACTGTTGATGGCTTACAGAAGAAAAGTACAGTTAAGGGTAAACTTCAAAAATAAATTTCCTCTAAAACTGTCTTTTCCAATATTTACCTCCTCATTGTAATGCTATATCTTGCATCTTCATTTTTCTCTGTTGGATACCTGTGTCTGCTGATTTAGTAATTGAAGAATGTCATTATGCTAACAATACATTGAGATAAAAGATCATTACCACAGAAAAAAAATTACAAAGAAAATGTAATTTTGAATCATTTTTGCACTCTGTTCAAGGTTGTAAATTGGCATACTTGGGAAATTTTTATTTTTTTATTGTTCATTTCTTTTTAAAGATGAATATAGTATTCACGAAAAATCTTAAGACTAACAGGACTAGAGATTTCGCCTACCCAAATTGCCTCAGAATTTACATCTGTTTCTTTCCTAAAAAATTGTGTGGTCCTCTGGTGCACTTTTAATCATTAATAGATAATGACCTTTAATATGTATAAAATGCTAAGTACAGAACTATCTGATACTTTAGCAACTAAGAGTTATGCTGCAAATATTGACTTGAATTAAGATTAGGTGAAATATTGTGGTTCATTAAGTAAAATGGTCTATTTTTAATCCACTGGATCCTCTTCTGGATGAAGAGGGCACTAATGTCACAGGACAGAGTTTAAGTAGAATCAGGTTTATGAGCTATAAATACAAGAAAGAAAAAAAAGATGCTTTACAGAAGAAACTTCACTGTTCTTTTCTTTCTCATACGAGTAACTGAAAACTGTATTTGTATCTGTAACCTCTGACTTTGACAAACCAGCATGCTATACTTCTTTTGATTCAAGTTTACTGCAGGACAGGAAGGATGTTCTCATAAAAAGAGATTACCTCTGACTTTAAGACTAGATAATTATAGAAGAACAGGAAAACATCTGATTTCTTATATGTTTCACCTGTCCTCTAGTTCACAGAGCTACTTAGGAGGAAATATGGACTAAATCCACAGAAAGACACATAAATCCATATTTTTCATGCAGAACAACTCATTGCCTAGCCCCTCTGCTCAATACCTAGGAAATAGAGCATTGATCTAGGTTTCTACAATGTACTGGAAAACCAGGATCTCATGAGCAGAATCCACCAAATTCTAAAGAAAACATACTGTACAAATAATTGTTTCCACTATCTGATCAGAATGGTGGCTTTTTAAAAAATTCTCTTCTTGTCTTTGTTTATCCCTGGTCTACAAGAAGGAGTTTCTGAAAACTGGCAAAACAGCTGGGCCTAGGGGATGGTGATCACTGGCACAAAGTGTAGCTGGAGGCCAGTAACTAGCAGTGTATCTCAGGGGTCAATACTGGGTCCAGTCCTGTTTAACATCTTTAATGACCTGGATGATGGGGCAGAGTGCACCCTCAGCAAGTTTGCTGATGACACAAAACTGGGAAGAGTAGCTTATATGCCAGAGGGTTGTGCTGCTGTCCAGGCCACCTTGACAGTCTGGAAAAATGGGCTGATTAGAACCTCATGAAGATCAACAGAGGGAAGTGCAAAGTCCTGCACCTGGTGAGGAACAACCCCACGCACCAGTACATGCCACACAGCACGTACCATGCGTGTACCTTGACCACGCAGCTGGAAAATAGCTTGTCAGAAAAGGACCTGGGTGTCTTTGTGGACAGCAAGATGAACGTGAGCCAGCAGTGTGTCCTTGCGACAAAGAAGGCTAATGGTATCCTGGGCTCCATTAGGAGTGTTGCCAGCAGGTCAAGGGAGGTTATCCTTCCTCTCTGTTTGGCACTGGTGAGGCCACACCTGAAGTGCTGTGTCCAGTTTTGGGCTCCTCTGTACAAAAGAGAGATGGAACTAGAGAGAGTTCAGCAAAGGACCATGAAGACAACCAAGGGGCTGGAGCATGTGTCCTAGGAAGAAAGGCTGAGAGAGCTGGGACTGTTTAGCCTAGAGAAGAGAAGGTTCAGGGAGGATCTTCTCAAAGTATATAAATACCTGCAGGGAGGGTGCAAAAAGGACGTGGCCAGGCTCTTTCCAGTGTTGCCTGGAGAGGTTGTGGAGCCTCCATCCTTGGAGATATTCAAAAACCACCTGGATATGGTCCTGGGAAACCAGCTCAGTGTGGCCTTGCTTGAGCAGGGTTGTTGGGCCAGATGACTTGCAGAGATCCCTTCCAACTTCAGTGATTCTGTGATTCTATCTCAGATTTGGATCCTCAGTCATGCATACTGCACTGACCAATCCTTTTTTTTTTTCCCCAAAGCAGACAGATTGTGGCTATTTGTTTTTGTTCTTTTACTCAGTGGTTCTGTAAATTACTTGAGATGTGAGAGATCTGTTCCTGACACAACCTGTTGATGTCAAAATTGTTTAGATAGCATTCTACACAGCATTTTGGGATAGACCTTTCTAGCAAACTCCCATGAAGCTGTTAACTTCATATGTAATACCACTGAGTCAAAGAAAGCAAATGTGAGAGAAGCTAGTTATAGTCCATTGGTTAGATCACTCACTTGGACATCATTGAAGATCTACTTTCTAAACCTGTGTTTTTCAAATCTAATGGAAGGATCCAAGATGTCAAAAAATTTTGGGCAGTGAAAGAGTTTATGAGCATTTTTGGGGCATACATTTTGGATTTCGGTAGCTAAACAGAGACTAAGGGAGTAAAAGCTTTTAATAAGTCTATCTATCAGCTGAAGAATAAGTACCAAGTACACTTCATCTCATTAACCATTCCAAAGGGAAATAAGTGCAGAACCAAGCTACAGCAAACCCAACACTGAAGAGGATGATGGGGTTCAGAAACTATGGTCAGACCCTCAGTGCTTCTCTATTTATTTTTCTATGCACACATATGATTATACAGTCTCTTACGAAGAGCTCTTACATACAAAACAGTGTGTGTGGATTTACTGAATACACAAGATATTTTTACTTGATGTAAAGGCTGGTTATTACTGTGGAGGTTATTTAGACTTTAATTACTCATTTCCTTTTATTCCTCTCTCTTAATCTTATCCTTTTCACTAATGCTTTTATTATTTCTTCCTTTAGAAAAATCACTTAGTATTCTAGTCTGTAATATATAAACTATAAATGTATTCCTTTATTTATCCATCCACAAAGGAAGAACCTGAGTTGATACAAAATCAGCAGCAAATTAGGAACTTTCACTGCCATCAAACAAAGGAACGGAGACAAACAAGCAAAGAAAGAGCCTCATGGTTACTATTCTTTCCTGGCAGATAAGACATCTGAACTCTATTTAATATTTAACAGTTTATTCAAAGTACAACAGCAGTAAAAGAAATTAAGAACATCATGCTACACTAAAGAAAGCAATGGTATTAGGGTATTTTCTTTAGACATGAGTTTAAATAGCTTCGTGCAAAGAAGGAATGTGAACACAGGTCTCACACAGAGAGGGAGAAAAATAAGTAAATATGATAAATAATAAAGAAGAAAATGGTAACACCTTCACTTCCATCAGTACTCCCTTGCTGCCTCACTTTTTTCAAAAGAAACCAAAACTTAAAATTTTCATGTGCTCTGAAATAATTCTTATTGTGTTGGGATATGTGTGTGGAAAGTTGTCTTTTAACTATAGGTCAATCCAAACCATTTTTTTTTTTTTAAATATTTTTCTTAACTTGTCTTTCAGGACTTCAAATCAGGCAGATGCATAGCTGTTATCACCACAGACATGGGACTGACTGTCCTTCAGCTCCTTTCTCTAAATGTATCCTTTCTGATTTCTAGCATTTTGTCCCCAGCTAATAGAGTCTTTAAGCAAACAATTTTTTCCTCTGGAAGACCAGGTCTTTGTCTACAAGATATGGTGGATTAAGTGCATTTACTTTAACACTATGACTACTTTCAGCAACTCTAAGTCTTGTCTTAGTGAGCACGTGACTACTGATAAGCAGAGTGATGAGATATCCTCAAACCAAATTATTGTTTAATTTTCAGAGAGAACAAAGCTTAAATTAATAGAAAAATGTTATTAAAAACTATTGAAACTCTATATTTAAAGGCTTTTGTATTGTAACAGGACCTGGGAAATTCTTGGGTTTTACACGGGGATGTACCCATCCAGCCCCATCCCTCCCCCCAACATGTTTATGACAACTGCCTTCTTTCAGAATAAGAAAGTAGCCATTAAAATTTAAGCTTACTTAATGGATATACACAGTTATTTCGGAGGGTAGGGGGGAGCTGGCTGGTTGGTTGGTTTATTTAGTTTAGGTTTGGTTTGGTTTTGTTTAGGGTCTTTTTCCAACAGCCATTTCTAGTTAAGCCAAAGTAATAGTATGGTGAGCAAACCCTGCCATAATCAGGCCAATTTCTAGAATGCATAGCATTACTTGTAGATCACAGAGCAGCCTGATGTCCTTCATAGACACAAGATAAACCAAGATATGCACTTCCATTTGAAAGTGCTTAACTCCTTACTTCCTCGGGTTTTCACCACGTCTGCTAGGAAAATTAAAGTTGCACTGGTGACCTACAACTCAAAATGAAGTAAATTGTCTGTTACAGAGATCAGCCGAGAGGGTGGCACTGACTGCAATGAAAATAATTAAAAGCTGGTCTTCTACAATGAGCTTATTAAATTTTAAAAGTCATTGTTATAATAGCTCAATAAAAAACAGGCTTAGTTATGTTTGATGACAATTTAGAACAATGATTTATCTGTGATGGATAATATGAGGCGAGTAGGAGCAGGATTTTATTGTGTAACTGCAGTCATTTATTTCATTTGAAACTCTTGGGGATTATAAAAATATTTCAGAGCAGCTAAAGGGACACTGATAAGGCCAGTATACAACCACTGACAGTACTGTTTTTGGGAGTAATGACAGTCTCACAAGAGCAATAGCTGGATATTGGACCTAGCACTTCTGAGTTCTTTCAAACAAGGCCAGGTCACAGTTATACAGTACTGCTTAAGTTTCTCTGTTTAATGTTTCCATTTATTGCACTTATCTCCCCACTAATTACTGACTATTAAGAGCCCACTGGACTTTGAAGTGCTATCAAATGGCCAATTAGATGCAGCTGAGTAGAAGTGTATTTCCAACCCATCCTGCCTCAGTTGTCCATGTAATACACCAGTTTATGTCACCTACAGAGCTGAGAAAGGTGAGCCCTGTGTAGGGTGTTTCCACCTGAATGAAGAATCCTTGCTCTGATCCTCCCTTCTCTGTATGGTATCCTCAATAGCTTCTGTTTCGAATTTCAAAGAGTGGTTTCCCTCGGCTTAACCAACATGGCCAGGCTGTTCAGGAAAAGTAATGAAACTACTGGTCAGTAGTAGGAGGCTCAGTGGTACGAGAGACAAGGCTTTCACAGAGGCTGGAGTAAGGTTGTACAACCTAATACTTAAATGCAGAGTTGAAATGCATGTCTCCAATTTAGGATTCACGCCGTATAGTTTTCACATGCGTCACACATCTACATATGTATGCACACCTAAACATGCATAAACATTAATGCTCACTATACCTCTATGCTTGTACTTTCCATTGGTTAATTGCTGCAGGATGAAAAGAGAAAGAGATTACTTTACTTAAAAAAATAAATAAATCGTGAACTTCAATAATGTGCAAAATTATATTGATACATTTGTATTCAGTTTACTTCTCTAGAAATGGTACTATATATGGAGACTGATTATGGTCAAAAGTTATTTTACATGTTTGGAACAAACCATGTCCTTCATTCCTTTTCTATCTTATCCCAAGGAGTAATCTCAGTGAAGATGCCTCTGCTTTAATATTGATCTCTTTTTTTGGCTTGATGGAATCTGGTTATTAATCTGTTTCTCAACAATAAGTGTACAAATATGCTGATGGAGAACAGTTTCTTTTCAATACTTTGAGAACCTCTCTGTGGTGAGTTAACCTTGGCTGGCTGACAGGTGCCCGGCAAGGGTCAACCCACTGCACTGTCTAGTTTTTTTAATCAAAGTATTCAATGATCGCAGTGATAGAGGAATGTTTAGCTAGTAAACACACCAATGAGTGAATATCTGAAAAAAAGGAATTAATTGTTAAAAATCTGGCCCTGTAGCTGAAACAACCGTAGGTATTATTGCGATTGCTGTAGTTCGAAGTTCATACCAGACACTTTATTAAAAGAGGTCTTGCTTTGTAATTCTTTATAAATATCACTTTTATTTGATTTCAGATACATTACCAGATACTTTTAGTTTGTTCATCTAAACACTCCAATAACATGGGGAGGGGAAGAGAGGAAAAGAGGTGAATACAAGGTAACATAAAATGAATCTGTGTCATAGTTCCAAAAAGTTTAGCACCAGATCACTACATCTAGTCTGCCTTTTGTTCATCATATATTCCAAACCCACTATATTTAATACAGTAGGTCTTTTGTTGATCTGAATTAATTGTACCCGACTTTGTTTCAGCCTACCTTTCAGAATGTCATTCAGGTTTCACCTGGAGACACCAAAGTGGATCTTTTACTCCTTTATTTTTGCTACGATAAAAACTGTGTTGTGTTTAGCACTAATATGCAATGTAATCAGTTCATTCCTTTCTTTAAGAAAAAATAAAAAGACTAACTCTCCAGTTTTTCAAATTAATAAATTTTCTCTAATTTTCAAAGTAAATTTGTGACTCTCTTCTGCAGTATCTCCTATTTTGCAATAACCTTTTAAAATATGACACCAAAATTGGACACAATCTTCCAGCACTGTTCTGACTAATGCCTTGTACAGAATAATATTACTTCTCTATTTCTATTTTGACTTTTCTCTTTATAGAACAACAACAACAACAACAACAAAACCTAGGCTTTTTTTTTTCTTTTTTGTTTCTTTTTGGCATTACATTGGAGTTCAAGTGGAATTGCTTATTCATTTGGGTTTTCTTAAAAAAAAAGAAGTTAAAACTTATATCTGCAGAACCTCTCCGTAAAAACCTTCATTAAATGACTTTTTCCCACTGACGACTTTTTGTCCAACATCTGTCATTAAGGGGAACTAACTCCATTAACTTTAGAAATTATTAAAATTGCTTTATTTAAATCACATAACATTAACTTTTGAAGTACATAATCTGATTCAAAGTCAAATATCTTACATGAGTTTGACTGTTACATCTTGACTTTACAAAATTTGTAATTTAATCAAGTAAATTCAGGTTTACTGCACAAGGTGAGTTTTGCACAGGATCATTTCTACTTTCATTAATTGCTATGTATTCTTATCCTTTAATTCACTGCCATCTTAGTTCCAAATCAGCTTTTTCTTTATATTGCCTAGGTTTTATTGATTATGGGACTTGTAAATATTTGGGTCATTCCATCTAGCCTTACTAAATATTGGTATAACATCTGTACTATTTTAGTTACTCTGTGATTTAAACAAATTAAGCACCAGCAAACCTAGAAAAAATGTTCATCTCTGGTGTCTGTTGTTCACTATTCTGCTTGGTGTGGGAAACACATTTTAATCCTCATGATATAAATAATATTTTTTCTTTCCCACTCACTCATTACCAGATGAATGAGAATTCCTCTCTCTACTGCAGTTCAGTAGATGCAACATTCTTTTAGGGAGCAGCAGTAGTTTAAACTCCCAGATAATAGAGACTATGTTCAAAGGGTGCATATGAAGTGGACACACATTATTACAAAGCTACAGGAGTACCCTGGAGTATCTCTGTGCTCTTAGGTGGAAAGAAGAACCAGCTTCTCCCCTAGAAGTTTTGTGTATCTATGCCTTAAAAAGTATTTTTCAGACTAATGTGTTTAACAAATTTGAGCTAAGTTCAAGTTACCAAGTTTGAGCTAATAGTTGGGTGTCCAAACTCACTCTTTTAGCAGCTAGATTCTCAGAGGAAAATGCATCTCACTGAACCCAGGAAATATCTACAATAATTTTGTTAGCTTGTTTTTATTTCATGTCCTACTGCAGTTTTATTCATTGTGTAACATTAATAATAATGGATTTAAGTCTTACAGCAGCATCTTTATTCTATCCTAGTTACATGTCTCACTTCTGCCTGTGTTAACTCTCCCATCTGTTAATTTCTTTTCTCCTGAGAGTTTCAGTTCTTAAGCATATGGCAGATGTTTCACTACAGCACATATTTATCTTTTGATCTTCAGCTATATTTATTACCTGGAAGAGGTCACAAACATCTGATGATTAACAAATGATGAGAGACCACGTCACTAGATATCAAAGAAAAAGACTTTCTGAGAAGAAGTCAAAGGAGGGTGAACACATCAATGAACTGATACATAGAACACCTGGAATTAAGGTGACATTGGCTCAGAGTCATAGGTTGCAGTCCTATAAGCTAGAGGAAAAAAAAATCAACATGCATTTGGGTGTATCATTTTTGGACTTTTTTTTTTTTTTTATTTGCACATGAATTCTTAAAAACCTTAAGTTTTTCTTTTCCTATCCGATTTCACCAACACTTGTTCACCTGGTAGCTTTTGGTACCTTCTCTATTTTAATATCTGCTGATACTTTTTACTCTTCGTTGTTTATTTTTTAGTAGTACAGCAACCTGTTTCATTGCTCCTAGCTATATCTAATTTCTTGGCATTCTTTCACATATTTATTTTTTTTCTTTTTTTCTTTCTTTTTTTTGGGGGGGGATATCTGGTTCAAAAAAAATTATTAATGGCTTCTTAAAAACCATCTTATAAAGGAATCATGTGTCCAAATTTCTATGAAATATAGCCTAATGCATATTAGTATTTCTAATAGGTGATTTGAGTTTCACCCTTAGAGGATGTGCTCAAAAGGGTCTTACACTTCCTTTTATTGTCTTTAACACATTTCAGATAGTTCCAACTGTTTACTATGCTAGTCTTTTTATTTTTTAGTTCCTTAAAGCTGATGGAAAGTGACCAAAACCCCATAACACTGTGTAAAAGTTTTCAATTTTACAGTAGCTTATTGTTGACCATTATCTTAAAACAGTTTGTAAAAATTGCATGTCTTGTGAAGATAGATTTCACATATCAAATTGTTTTTTTCACCCAGGTCATCTTGTAGAACACTCAATTCGGAAGTACCCTGAATTCAAGTAAATTATTTCTAAATAGTCTTTACCTTCAAAGTAAAAGGGCTCACCTAATTTTGCCTATGACTTTCTTATATTTGCTGAAGAGGTAATGATGCTATAAGCTGTTTTGCTCTAACTATTTGACCCATGCAACACTTCAAAATCTTACCAGGAATCTGTGCTTTTTTATTAGGCTACAAGGAATTTTTTGACTCCCCTTCCGCATATTTTCACATGCTGTTTTCTTCATTCCTGCACAGCATTTCTTATCACACGTACAACTTCCATCAAAGAACTGAATACTCAGCACACTGCAATCTATCACCTGCAGACCTGGGAAGACAGAGTAGGAAGGAGACTCCTTTCATTGCCTCTATGTCTGCTATATTTCATTCTTTTTAAGATTTGTGGGTTTTCATTTTTACATACAGTAAGTGACACAGCAAAAAATGTGTGAGTTCTGTGAAATGCAGCTGCCCCCATCACTTCAAAGAAATTTGTTTCCACACTTACAAAGATTAAAGTAAAAAACAAACACACACAAACCCTTCCATACTCAGAAAAGAAAAGGAACTTGTCTCAATATGTATAGAGGTTTTATACTCCACAACACTTTAGGAGTGCTTCCCATCCACTGTAACTGGGAAAGGGAAATACGATACCTGTCTGTCTCTTTTTCTAGTACATAGTCTAGATTCACTCTATTTCATTTGACATGTTTAATTGAGGTACCTTTGCGAGGGCGCTGCTGTAATGTCTTTCCAGAGTGAATTGGGAGCCAAGCAGCACTGTCATAAACCATCTTCATTCCCAATAAGCAGCTTCTAGAGTTGCCTTGACTAGAGAAGCAATCTTAGGTGTGTGTACTACTAACCTATTTATATAGATGCCTGAAGTTTAGGTTGCATGAATCTGAGCTGGGAATCACTCATGACTTAGTATTCATGGATATTGCTAAAACTTAAATCTCTGCCTTCAGTAGTTTTTAATTTCATTAAATTTCAAACCAGAATTTAAACGTTTCTTTCAAAAACACTATATTCTAGCAGAGACTATGAAAAACATATTAAAAGAAAAATATTTGAATGCCTTATAAAGCTGTATCATAGCTGACAATAACAGGCAAAAAAAGTATTGCTTTTTAATAATGTAACTTTTTTATTTCAAAAGCTAAAATTGTGCAAAAATCATCTTGAGGATTTTGTTCCAACATTTTGTAAGTGATCAAAATGTCATTGATTAAGCTATTTGTCCAATGCATTCTGTCAAATAAAATTACTGTTGGGTAGATGTTGAAAGATTCAGTTTCAATTTCAAAGGTAATAGTAAACATCATTTACAATCAATAAAAATATTCTGACCCTTTAACATTTCATTTTTGATGTCTTCAGAGCACCTATAATGGGGATGGACAATGTTGGCTAGTTTGATTTTTGCATATTAAACTATACTTTAATATGAACACTTGAACACTTTTAAACTGGATTTACATTAGTGAGAAATGAGGCTACTCACCTCCAGAAAGGAGTGCAAGTACATACAGCTGAAGGTACTGAATTGTTTTCATTGTGTCTGAGCATAGTGAACAACACCCTTGAGGAGCTTAATAAATTAGTTATGTTATGTTGAACTTTCAAGATTGAATTATACTCCAAAACATTTATTTTTCCTGCATGCTTGCTTCCTTTCTTGCTTTTTCAGATATACACATATCTACTATTTAGGTGCATAAGCTTATACATGATGTTTCTGAAAATTAAATTCAAATTCAAAGAATTCAAAGAATTATATTATAGAACTATTATTATAAAGAAAAGAAAAAGACACCTTCAAAACATGTAAATGACTTCTAAATAGAACTGCAAAGTAGCCATATTTCAAAAGAAAACATGTACAGGATCTACACTATGTTAACACAGTGGTATATCAGAACTGTCTTCTTACTACTGTAATGAAATGTTTATTTTGTTCATAAATATGAAAAGGAAGGTTATGTTATCATCACGCATTTTAGCAAAGTGAGCACAGAAGCATATCTGGTATTTGTGTGTTGTCACAAAAAAGATCTCATTTCATTAACAGCATTCACTGGAAACATTAAGTCACAGTATCAGCTTTTATTTTGGCTGAGAAGATGCAAATGCTTCTAATAAGATCTTTTTGTCCTGAGTTAGCAAAAATGAATGCACCCAACATAATAACACTACAGAAAACCACCATGAAAAGAGAATGCTGTTATCATAATGAAACAGACACTTTAAAGATATTCTACTCAAAGCCTTTATTTCTCTGTACAACTTCGACCTGCTGACAACGACAATCAGTTTTTAATGCATTTTGTGATAATACTTTGTGTCAGGAAATCCCAATGCTCTGCAACAAGCTCTCATCCTTATAGGTTAAGAAAAGGGATGAGATATCACTGAAAGGGGACTATTAACACTGCTGATAATACACAGAAAATCCAGTAGATCCAGAAAAATTCTTCATATTGTTTCTGACCGCTTCCTTTTGTTTCCCACATGCAATCTTTATAAAGGACCCTTTCATTTTGACTGCATTTATTTATTCCTGCTGTCTTCTGCTCTTTTCTACTTCACTCTGTCCTGAAGTAAAACACATCCCGAGAAGTAGTTCTGCTTTGTAGTCTGATTGTCAGCCAGACCCTTTATAAATACATTCCTCAGAAAACAGAGCCTTAGGCAGAGGAAGACTGACTTCTACTACATAACTGTCCTGAGATTGCAATTTTAATGGGATTACAGTGTGAATAAAGAGAACAGGATTGAAATTATTCTGAACTGTGAGGAGACAAACACCTCTGAAAAAGATCTATGAGGTAACAAAGTTTCAAATTCCTTTTTTTTTTTTTTTTTTTTAAATACCAGAAGCTGCTTATCATGGAGGGAAGAGCACAGGACAGTGTTTTCCTCAGTTTCCTCCCCCCTCAAGCCCCATCTATTGTTTAAAGAAAAGTTTTGAAAGTGCTTGGAGCACCATTTCAAGTCCAAGAATCCCCAGTTCCTTGAAATGCTCTTCTAGTAGGCATACATCGTTGTGTCTCCTCAACCTGGGAGGATTTTGACATTTGAGTCTTTATATTAAACACAACAGCTCAGTTTCCAAAATAAGGCCAGAGAGTGTCCTTACCAAGATATGCCTTTAGCATCCTTTCCAAATATGCTATTAAGAACATTCTCTGACAGAGAACAAAATTTTCTCACCTCCTCAGTGAGCGCTCTGGTACATCTTCTTTTACTGTGTTCTATAGGAGTGACTTGTATGCAATACTTCAGTAAAAAGAAAAAAAAAAGCAACAAGAAAAAAAGAAAAAAGAAGTATAAAGCCATGAGAAACTTTGGACAGTGAAACCCAAATGGATGGAGCCTTGCAGGCTATAACAAAGTGTTTGAAAGACAGGTTTAAAGTCATGTGAGCTCCAGGCACCTGCACTCACTGCAAGTGGCTTCCTCCCCAGCACACTGGCTGTTCTGGTGCCATCTGAGACACGGGTTTCACTCCATGCATTATCATCCCGGTGGGAGTGCCTAGCACTGCGATCTGTAGTTCACTGCATGGCCTAAATTTCCCTTCTTTGACTTAAACATAAAGTGAAATCTTAGTTACCCTGAGTTATCTGTAAACTTAGTGGAGAGAAATAAACAACTCCAGTGCTTACCAAAGACCTGAATTGCCTGCAAAAAAAGATTCTTTCCCTCTGCTCACAGCAGAGCGCACAGATGGCTCCACTAACTGACCAAAATTAGAAGGGATGAATTCAGGCTTAAAAGCTTATCAGTTAGGTATGATAGTTGTTACATTTTAGACTTGTAGGTCTTTCTTTTGGCTCTGATGCTAAAGATCAGATGTCTCTGTGTGATCCATGTTTTATGTTCCCATTATAGTCTGTCAAGCTCTACTCAGTGGAGCTGAGAGGTTGATACACTTGATGTGTCACCACCAGTGGGAGAGACAAGCCTATCCATAGTCTTCTCATGACATTTTAGGTTCTCCTTTGCACTCTTGGCATCTAGGTACTACTCTAGAAAGGTACAAGTCTTCCCGGTAGCCTGGTGCATGCAGAAGCTTGAGATGCTCAAGGGCATTCCAGATAGCACTCGATACTAATTTTCAGAGCAGCTAAATGTTGCCCTGAATGTCTACTTTAGAGCAAGCTGAAGCACTCTCTAGTTCTATTGACTGTGTTGATGAGACTCACAGACTATAGTGGAAGCTTAGACTCCTAGCTCACTGGTCGATACCTGTCTGTAGACATTTCATTGTAGATGTGTAAATATGGAGCTGAATCACATCAAAGACTCACTTGAACACACATAGGTGTTTAGTGAACCCCTCCTAAAATAGCCAAAGCATTCACACGGGGCTGGCAGATACGATAGTTCATAGTTCGAAAAAGCCTGCACTCTTCCAGACTGGCAGCTGGAGGCCAGGTGGGACACCTTAAAGCATCTCAAGTAGCCCTAGATGCTGACACATAGGCAGAGGAATCAAATTGTCTCCATCTTTGTTCCTGTTCTGCATAAGGACGTAAGAGTTCTCACCTCAGTGACTTGCTCTGAAGATGAATATTTAACTAAAACTTTGAAGATGAAAAATAAGACAAAATAGTTAGGACAGAAAATTGAATTGACATTGCTAGGGCTCCTGGAAGTAGAGCAACATCCAACTTGATGCTTAAAACGCAAGTCCTCTCAATTTGAACACAGTTTAAATTAACCCATATAATGTATTACAGTTAAACACTAACTACTTACTGACAGCATTAGCTAGCAACATGAAAACTTGCAACTCGAACACTTAAGCATATATTTGTTTTCTCAAAGAGTGGAATGAATGACAGAATGCATCATAAATGATTCAGTATTTCTTCATTCAGAATGATGTTTTCTTAGCACCTGTTCAAAGAACTCTGTCATCAGAAATATTTAGTTGAAATTTGGCCTTTAAAATTCATTCCCTGATGAAACTGGAACAAAATTATAGCAGAAATCACTGAAACATTCGTATACAGCATGTTAGAAAGAGTATGCAGCCTATCAATCTGTGCTGATACGAATGAAAGGATTTTTCTCATCCATAATGTGAAAAACAGAGCTGTTTAACTTTACATTTGTTTGTGAGCCAAAAATCTTTGAATGCCTCCATCTCAGAATGCAGATGGCAGTTTTATCTTCTTATCTGCTGGATCAGTCTGGTACAGAGGCTGCAAAGGAAATAGCAACACTGCCTGCACAGGTATTTTTGCACATGCTTTAATTCATAGAACTGTAAATTATGACATGTTGCCAATCATTCAAAATTTCATAACTCTGAATAACCTGTTAGGAACCAGTAAGTTAGAAGCCTTCAAATAGTTTCCTCAGGACATTTCCCACACTGTTAAAATAAAGCATAAAACTAATCCCTGCAACTTTTATCTGTCTGAGCAACTACTACTCATATAAAAAGTATAGGACTTGACTACAGGAAGCAGAGGTGCTGAATACCTTTATTTCCACTTAAATTTTCACTAGACATCTCCTTTAAAATAATTTTTGGTAAAGATGAATGTCCTTAGCTCCTCAAATCCCAGGTCTGAAAGAGAGTTGTCTAAATCAAGGTTTTGTATTTCAGCTGGCTAATATTTGAAAATTAATTGTCTTGCTTTGTTTTCCCCTGTAAATTACATGAGTGAGAAAGATTGTATGTAGAAACTAATGGCCGTGAGAAGCTGGTGACAAGCACAGTACAGGGAAGGTGGCAGTCACATTCCTGCATGGCTCTGATAACACACCTGAATCATGAAAAGAAACCCTCTGCATATTCAGCTGATGATTTTTTTTGTGGCAGAGATGCTGTACTATCTCCACTTAACGCTGAGCTGCCAGGCTGCTCCCTGAGAGTTTATTGCTTTGAACCAGGAAGTGAAATGCCAGATTATTCATCCTCTTTCTATGTTTGAGTATTTTAAGAAAACCTTCCCAAAATAGCAGTTGGGGGCAGAAAACTTACAATGAAATCCGAGTCAGCAGTCACGAGTTTGTGATTGCTTTCAGGGAGGACAAGTTTTGCTCTAACACTGTACCTCCCATCGGACGTCCTATTAAGATAGTGGGATCTTTTACATTGTCCTCAGTGGCCTCTGGCACAGTTGCAAGTTTGAACCTTGGTACTGGAAAATGGACTTAAAAGTCCGCAAGATTGTTTTCTGAGTCTTGACATAAGAAAAAGCAATGTGCTCTAATTCCCCTTTCACACTTTCAGATCTCATCCTTTATTGATATTCAGCCAGGTGTTAGGTTAATTTTGCATCAAAACAGTAACTTCAAAGAGTAATAGGGCTCCTAGTTCTTTTAAAAAGAATAAAATGAAACAGAAGAAGAGAAGACTGAACTGATTTTCTCTGTCCACTGCCACTGGGCTTGCTGCCCATTTCTTGTCTTTTATTTTTTAATTTGTTAATTCTAATGAAAAAGTGTTTGCACGGCAAGTTTAGGAGGCTTTGGCAATACAAAGCTTAGGACAACCTCATTTTTTATAAAAATGAACAAAGAACACCCACTCACTCTAAGATTGTTCAATGGATACTGTAAATGAATGAGACATTTATTTTTGTGCCAGCTCAACTACCAGTGTCGACAAGATTTGCATATATTTTGGCAAGTGCACTGCACAAGGTGGTAATAAAATAGGCCTTTTATATTTGAGTCTAATTTACTTCAGTTACACTCACTAAAAATGTGTTTTCACGTGAAAGGGATATCTATAAGGGTAACTTTGCAAACAGCTATTTCACAGAAATGTTTGCTATATAGCCAGTATCAAGCATTCTTCCACTGAGAAAGAACATTTTTTTGAGAAGAAATTCCCAGGTTCTATGAATTTCAGATTCCTTTTTTTTTTTTAAAATCACTGTTAGGCTTAACACTGCAGGCTTAAATATCATGCTTATTACTTGCTGCCACCAGCTCTATGTTTTTTAACTAACACAAAATATGGAATTTAAAAAAAAAATAACTCATTTTGCATATTTTGCCATCTTCAGTGACATTACCTAGCCAAAGGCTACTCACAGGAAGGCAAAAATGTGCTCTTACTCTCTGAAACATTATTCAGGGTAAAGTCTTTTTCAGAAGTAGTGGTGCTGGTATGGCTGAAGGTATGATTTCAAACCAATTTTCTTTAAATGTGTAGAAAATTGTGTGAGCAAAATGCTTCATGAGCAGTACTTCGGTTTTAACAGGCTCATACCATTATATTTTATTACGCATTAGGAACGTGCTTGAACTAAACAAACAAAAAAAAGCAACAAGAACAGCATACTTAAACTCAGTAAGCTTAATCAAACAGGTTCAAGACTATGTATTTGTCAAACCTGAATAAAAATATCTGCCCCGTGTCACAAGAAGATACACCGAAGGATCAGGTTTATGGTTTTACTGTATTTCGTAAGTCTTGGGTTTGCTCCTGTTTAAATTGTCTTGAGAAGATATTGCACTGCTGATTCAAATAAGAGAAAAACAATGAAAAGAACCCTGTCTTTCTTTCAGTTACCTTGCCTCTGTACTGAAAAAAAAAATGCAGAGAACCTAACTTCCCCCTCACAGCAATACAGAGCATCTGTAATACTCAAGCCATTTGCAAAGAATTAATGTCATTTTTCTTCAGAGATCATAAACAATGTGTCTTTGTGACAAATGCATTTCAGGCATACATACCATTTTCATATTTTAATAATATGAAAATAAATGAAAAAAGGTGATTAACCACAAACCTTTGACAGGCTAAATTAATTAATCATGAAACACAGCTATCAAACCATGCATAAACAGAAAATATTCTAACCTGAAAAAACAGCTATTTCTTATAGGTAGAATGGCAAAATCTGGGCATTATATTAATACTCTTACTTAGGCTAAGCAGAACCAGTATCTGTAAGAAGCTCCAACATTTCAAAAGGCTCAAGGTGAAGTAATGTGCCAGTGACAGAGAGAAAAATCAAAAACTGCCTCAAATTGCATTCCCTACTTTCAAAACAGGTATCAGCTGCCGCCCCACTTACACATCAGCTAAAATAGAATTGTCTTTGCCAGTAATTTCAAGAAGTACAGCATAAACTCTCATTTATGATTTTGAAGTGTACTAATTTTGGGAAGTATTATGACATGTCAGACAAGATAGCCAGCACCGAAGCATTTGTGAAATATGCATTTCTTATAACTAAAATAATACTTAGCTTTGTAATTAAAATTCTAGGAGAGGGACAGAGAATAAGTTATTATGAAAATATATAGCTTTAATTTGCAGACATATAAACACTTTTGGTACATTACAGACATATGATGCCAGAAATCAAAATCATCAGTTTTAAGCATAACACTAATTTATCTTGTTCACACAGAGAAATGTAATGTAATCATCATACAAAAGATAGTTCTCAGCTCTTAAAATTAAGTGAAAGTGATACATCACTGATAAACCTGCTGCTTTGTTGCAGAGGATATAGCAAAGAATAAATTATCAAGAAAATATGCCACCAGTCTTACAAGTTAGATTTTGGATCTAATCCAAAATCAAAGCCAATGAAAAGAAGCCAGGAATGGTCGTCAGAAGTCAGAAACAAGATCTTTCACATGAAATATCAATCCAGAAAGGAGCCACAGTCAGAATAAACTAAGTCCTATAATTCCTTAAAATACGAAGCGATTTTTGTTTTCATCTGGCAGATCAGATTCATAAGTATCACATGAAAAATCTATTACACAACCAAACTGATGGAGTACTACTGACAGATTGCTCAAAGTACAAAAAATACCACCACTTCTGTGACAACTAAAGATTTAGCCATTCCCTTGCTTCCTTGCATGTGGCATGTTTACGAGAATGAGCATGGGATTCTGTCATTATTTGCTGTAGGAAATATTAAATATAATTTTCCATAAAAATGACTGGCAGATTGCTGGAGCAAATGATAATGTGGGTGAAATCTGGAGCGAATGAAAGATGATATGTCACAGCAGTTCAGATTCTCATTACAGTATCTTGCATTCTTGCTCAACAGGAATTGCACTTCTTGTTAATGCCTTTTCTATCCTACTGTATAAGCTTTACTTGTGAGGTAATAAACATTCTGGTTTTTCTTTTTTTTTTATTACTAGTGCATTTTAATGTCTTTATTCTTTTAATTATACATACATCGGGACAGACATTTCTTTTTTGGGGGGTTAAATGCCTGTATGCCAATGTGTATTTTATATTAAAACCAATATATTTAAAATATACTCTGTGTTCATCTCATGGACAGTACCTCGAACAGTTCCCTGCTCAGGAGCATCTGATGCCCTCTTGTGGTTAAAAAGACTTTTAAAACTTGAGTTTAAAGAATCGTCTTACCTTCCTTTTTATGATCACGGATCTTACTGATTTATGAAAGCTGCAAATGACGTCCATGTTTTTATAGACAGGGTGCTAGCTGTTAGTACTAAGGTTTCATAAAAAAGCTATACACTGAATTTCAATTTAAAAAACTGTAAACATCTATTTACAATTATAGTATTATTAAGTTATAAATTAGCGGTCCTTCATTGCAACCTCTGTCAATACAACCCACGGCTAGGTGTTTCAGAGCTGTCCAAGGTTTTTCAGATGTTGGATTTATCCACAAAGAAATGTCAAATATTAGAAATCTCCATTGGTTTCTTCTCCAACATATGCAGGTTAATTCTTGCATTTAATGGGATTTGTACTTCCAAGTTTTCATCTGCTCTATGATGCTTTTTTCCTTTTCTTAGACAGATGTAAATGCCCATTCCTGTTACTAAAGCAATTGAACCCAAGCTTATTATTGACAGAGCTACCAAGGTAGGCATGCAGGATGCTGACTCCATTTTTTTATGTGTAGGCTCTATGGATATTTGCGGCTGCTTTTCTTCTATACTGATATCAGGCTCCTTTCTTAACAAACTTTCAATGTAGCTCTCATTGCTAACTGTGTCATTGACAAAAAGGTTCACCATGACAGTGGAATGGAGAGGTTCTGGATAGCCGTGATCACTAACTTTTACAAGCAGCCGATAGAGGCCATAGTCATTTTGCATCAGTGACTCTTCCAAGGTGATATTACCAGTTTTAGGGTCAATCCTAAATGACTCTGGTCGAGGGCCTCTTCTTCCTATGATGCTGTAAGCTATGACTGCATTCATCCCAGTGTCCTTATCGACAGCATAGACCTCAGTGATGGGAGAGCCAGGAAGGGTAGAAGGAAGGACCAACAAATAAGACATATTAGATTGAGGAAACAAGACCAGAGGGGGGTTGTCATTTATGTCCAGAAGAAGGATAGTTATTTTTGCAGTAGAGGAGAGGGCAGGATCACCGCCATCAACTGCTTCAATCCACAGAACATAGGAGCTTTGCTGCTCCCTGTCCAGGGAGACTTTAGCTCTCAAAACTCCTTTTCCAGTATCTATGACAAAAATATCACTTCCATTCAGAACTGAAAGGGCAACCCATCCATTTTGCCCTGCATCAGCATCTGTGACACTTATAACTCCAATTTCACCAAAACCTGGAAAGTTTTCTGGCACGAAAAAGCTGAAATCCTTATTGATAAATCTTGGACTATTATCATTTTTATCCAATACAGTGATGGTGACAGTTGCTATTGATTCTCTTGGAGGGAACCCAGAATCTACTGCTTTGACAGTATATCTGTATTTCTCTTTTTCTTCTCTGTCCAGTTGGGTGGAAACTGTAAGAACTCCTGAGGTTTTATCTAAATAAAAATAGGAAGGAGCATCAGGCCCTAAAAAATAGGACACTTGCCCTCTTTCTCCGCTGTCAGCATCTGTAGCATGCAGTTTGGTCAAGAAAGCATTGGGAACGTTGTTCTCCTCAATGGATAATTCTATAAGCTGTTGAGAGAAAACTGGCGAGTTGTCGTTGTCATCCAGAATCTGTACTTTGATTATTTTGTTGACACGAAATCCTTCTGAGTTCCACGCGACTACTGAGATTTCATACAGCTGCTGTGCCTCATAGTCCAAAGGCTTTGTGGTCTCTAACAGGTATTCATTATTGTATGGCTTGTATGGTGAAAGTCTGAAAGGCCCATCACCATCCAAATAGCAATTGACTTTGTATTTTTCATCAGGGTCTTTGATGGTAAAAAATGCTATCGGTGTGTTGACAGGCTCCAGTTCCTTTAAGTACACCACCCCTTCTGCTTCATTAGCTATGAAACGAGGGACAACTTCAGGTGGCCTCATCATGACTTTGATGATGGTCACTAGCACTGTGATCACGGCAGGGATACAACCAGGACCATTGCCCAATATGATCAGCCTGTGGACCCTTGGAGTGTCCCCATCAACCTTACTGGAGAGCGTGATGGTTCCTGTGCTTTCGTCCAGATGGAACAAGTCTCTGGATGGCTGGGGGACCTTCTGGCTGTAGGAGTAGGTGATCTGGGCATTGGATCCAAGGTCCATGTCTACTGCATGGACAGTGGCCACGTGTGTCCCTAGACTGGAATTCCCATAAAGAGTGACGTTGAGCTGCAAGTCGCTGAACTGGGGGCAGTTGTCGTTGATGTCGCTGATGCCAATAGTGAGGGTGGCACTACCCACAAGCGGAGGAGTCCCCCCATCCTCAGCAACGATGACTGTGACATACTCCTCCCGCATCTCCCTGTCCAGAGCCCCCATAACAATCAGGTAGGGAGTCCTCTCCCCGCTCTCATTCTCTTCCACATCCAGAGTGAAGACACCATAGTTATCTTGCAGGCGGTAGGTCTGGACACCGTTGGTGCCTACATCGGGGTCAAGAGCAGGGTGCTCAATAGCCAGGCGGGTGTTCACAGGTGCATTCTCGGGCACTGAGAGGCGGATGTGGGGCACAGGGAAGTGGGGCGCATTGTCGTTGACATCCCGGATAGCAATTTTTACCTTCACCAGGCGGAAGTACTCCTGTGGCAGCACCAGCACATCCAGCAGCAGCAGGCAGGACTCAGACGAGGGTGAGGAGGAGGAGGAGGAGACAGCACCTGCTCCCCCAAAGACAGCGGCCCCACTGCTCTCCACACACAGAGCTTCCCGGTCGATCTCCACAGCCGAGGTGTGCAGCTCTCCGGAGCGGTTGTCCAGCTGCACATACTGTCCCCCCAAGCCATGGGAGCCCAGGGTGAAGGAGAGTGGGGGCTGGGGGGCCACAGGGCGCTGCCCACCGGCTGTCGGCAGCTGCAGGTCACGGGCCAGACTTCCAATGAGCACCCCAGCGGGCAGCCCCTCGTTGAGGCTGTAGAAGAGCTCGGTGGCACGGCTGCAACTGGCAAAGCAGTTGAAAGGTCCAGCGAAGAGCAGGAAGAGGAGAAAGTGCTGGAGAGAGAGAGACACAGGGGTGTAGGGAGGGGGTGGTGTTAGAGAAGGAGGGGAGGCAGCCCCCCCCCCCCCGCCTCCCCCAATGCCACTTCGAGCAAGGAGTGTGGCATATGGAACATGAAGCCATCCTCCCTATCCTCCCATCTTCTCCCCCCAGTACAGCAGCTACTTCCAGGGCATCTCCATCTGTACCCTCCAGGCAACACGAGCTGCATTCCCCACAGCAAAGTCGCACCCCCAGGGATGGCCCAGGGGCACACTGCCTCCCCCCCCCCACCAGCAACAGCACTTGCGCCCCTCTTCTTCCCACCTCCTCAAGCTCTCCCCCCTTCACACCAGCACCACCCACCCTTCCACCCGCAAGAACGTCCCAAGCCGGGGCATCCCCCTGCACACCCCCAAACATTTGCTTGCCCCCTTTCCTTTGCACAGCAGCAATGTGAAACATGTCCGTGTCCCGTCCCCCCCCGCCCCCCCCGGTCTCTCCGCCGCCACAAAGCCTGTTCCTCCCGCATGCCCACGGGCCCTGCGGTGCAGCGGGGACGCGGCTCGCACCGCGCAGCCTGGGAGAGTCCCGGGGGAGCCCCGCACCGCCGCCGCGCTCCGGGGGCCGCAGCCCGCGGGGGTCCCTGTCCCCCGCGGCCGCGGAGCCGGCGGCCCCAGCCCCGCCACCAAGGACCCCCGGCCGCCCCACGCCGCCCCGCAGCCCCGCCGGGGTCCCCCTCTGGCTGTCGGCTTAAAACAGTCGAACAGAGGAGCCGCGGAGAGGTTGCGCGAAGGAAGTTGCCCGTGTTGGCAAGCGCATCCCAAGCCGCCGGCGCATGGAAAGGGGCTCCCCGAAAGTAACTTCGGGCATCGTCTCCACGGGGGATTCTTCCTTCCTCTCCCCTTTTTAACCCCCCATTTCCCTTTTTGCCGGCTCTCTGCTACAACCCGCGTCGGCAGCAGCAACAGAAAAAACTTTTCACGGCTGCTCTGGTCTGTGGAGATCGGAGCCGAGAGAAAACCCAAAAAATCAACAACCAGCACGCACAAATATACGTATAAGTAGATACGGTTTGGTTTTGGTTTGGTTTTTTTGCCAATTCTGCTGCTGCGTGCGAAGTCGGGGTCGGGGGGCAAGACGCGGCGCCTCCCCCCCCCGCCGCCCCAGCCCTCACCTGCAGGCTGCCGCGGGCGGTGGTGCTGCCGCGACTGCCCGGGGACCCCATGCCCGGCCGCCGCTGCCGCCGCCGGCTGCGCCCGAGCAGCCCGCCCGCTCCGCCGCCCGCCCGGCGCCTCTCCTCCCCGCGGCTGCCCATTCCCCCTCCGCCGCCGCCGCCGCGCTGGGCTGGGCTGTGCCCAGGACACTCCCCCTCCGCTCGGCAGGGCGCCGCCGCCGCGGGGAGGGGAGGGGTAGCTCTGCCGATCGTCACGGGCACGGCAAAGAGGGCGGCGGGGCGCCGCGCGGGCCGCGGGGGGCGCGCCCGCGGAGGCTGCGGCAGCGCCGCGGGCGGGCGGGCAGGCGGCAGACGCTCTGCTGAGCGCAGCGGCGCGTCCACGTCGGAGCGGGATGGGGCGGGGTGTGTGTGTGTGGGGGGGTGGGTGCGCGCGCGCGGGAGGCACTAGGACCAGGGGGAGAAGATGCTCCCGTCTGGAAACAGTAAGGGGAAAAAAAAAATTTAAAAATGGTGTTTTCCTTCGTCTGTGGAAAGATGTCGTGGTGTGGGTGTCAGCGGGGAAAGCGAGAATTAAAAGCTGCCTCGGTTTAAGGAGCGTTGTCCAGCCCTGTGGAGTAGCGAGCGGCTTGTGTCCGCATGAAATCAAAGTAGTGTTTTGAGGAGTTTGCAGGTGTTTGGTTGGTGGAAGGTGCGCGTCCTGCCAAGTTAGAGAAGCAACTGCAGTTTCCTGCTGGCCAGGAACCCGAAGGTCCCCTGTGGCAGAAAACTCTGCACTCCCATTTTATAGTCTCCAGTCACTGTTGGCTGGACTATAAGACTGCCATAGAACTAGACATGAAATTTTCAGCGCTCGGGAAACTTCAGATAGCACAAGGCCAATTAGACATTTCCTTAACATCTTGGGCTATCAAAAATCTTCCTTATGCTGGTTCTCTGCAAGATCTCAAGTGGAATTTGTGATGTCCATCTTTAGCCTTAAAGTGTTCAGTAGTCTGGACCCAGGCTATTGCTGAGAGTTCAGGTATTGGGACTCTGGTAGGCAGCTGCATTTGTCAAGCACGGTGGAGCTCCCCTTCACAAAGGTAATGATTGTACAAGAGATGGAACTTTCTAAATCACAAGGTCTGAAGACCACCTTGAATGTTTCCATGCTCCATGGCAAGCACAGGCATTTGATCTCGGTTTAGGTACTAAAACCATATAGGACAGCAAAAATTTTGCCTTCAGTCAAAACAAAAAATACTTTTCTCTTTTCCTTCTACAGCTCTTTGAGACAAACTCCACATCCAATCCAAAATGGAGAAACAAACAAACAAAAAAAGTAATTAGAATCCCAATCCAAAAACAGCTTTATGCCCAAGTCTTTTGTAATACTGCATCTTTCAAAAGCAAATCATAAGTGAAAAATACAGAACATCCTGTTTAGTAACTCTCGGGTTGTTTTTGGATGTGGTGAGGATGAAGGCAGTGGCACAAACTGAGTAGAATAGAATAGAATAGAATAGAATAGAATAGAACAGAACAGAATAAGAACAGAACAGAACAGAACAGGACAGAACAAGACAGAACAGGACAGAGCATAACAGAAACAAAAACTTCCAAGACTGACTTCCTCAGTGCTGTAAACCAATCACATTAATTCCTTTGTCTCATATTCTCCATCCTTGAAATATAAATAGTGCAATACTGTTTGTCTGAATTAGAGCTTTACCCCATTCTTGCTAACGTCAGTGGCAGCGGAATCAGGTTCTGTTTTATTCTGTGGATCTCTTTGGAACATACTATCATTTTAATATCCATTTCATCCCCAAAATGACATTAGCACCACAGTAATCATATGTGACTTAAACAGGACAGCATTAGGGTAGTAACAAAAGGCCCAGCTATATTTATTATTCACTAATCTCTAGGGTTTTGAAACCACTCAGTATGTACTGCCCTTATAAATTTTTTATATCTTTACCATTCAATTCTAGCACAAATAGAACAGGCAGTACAGTATATACAGTTCAGAGCAAACGTATAATTCAGAGAGAAATCAAGCTACCCAAGTCCTTTACTAAATTCTCATCCGTGTGCACTGTTCTGTAGATTGCTCAGTATGAAAGGTGCCCATAAACTCCATCCTGTTTAAGTTAGTTTAGCTGGACATGACAGATGCTTTTAGTTGACTCACAGCTGCTCTAATTTTATTCATTTCAGCAGAGAAATATTGACTCATTTGGATTTCAGTCAGATTTTGACACTGATTTATGTGGAGTTTGAATTTCATAGAGTGATTATAATCTTAGTGAATCAGTAGTCTTCTTGCAAATGAATCTGAAGTCCCTATAAAATTCTATCTTCAACTTTTTTTTCCCCCTGATATCTCAGTTTATCTCCCTTTCCTCTTATCCTCTTGAAATTACTGACCTATTACTATACTGTTCTTCTTAACCATCACAGCCACTGCATTTCCCTGAGGCTTCTGATAGGGTAGGTGATGCCTCTGCTATTATAGTATTCAGGTTTTCATTACACCTGATGCATTTTATTTTATTAAACCACAGGTGTAACAGCAGAATTAAAAGTTTTCTGGAGCAGCTGGTACCTCTATAATATTTTATTTTGTTAGGCATCAGCAACATCTAATAAGTCTTAAAGGCTCCTTAAAGACTAATGTGTCCAATAAATCTGTTTAGGCAGAAACACTCCAGCTGTGTATGGGATATGGGATGAGGGACGGAAGAGAAGAAGCAGTGCAGAAGAAATACAAAATTGGCACATTCATTCCTGGCATTTTTTTGGGGGAGACTCCCTTCCAGTGTCCCAGGAAAACATTAACTGGTCTAATTGCATTTCTATATTCAGTTATGTTTTCTGGGGATAAGATGTTAGCAGTTTATAAACCCAGTCCCATTCAATGACATTTAGCTAAACATATTTTTTAAACTTGCATTTTTCTACATCAAATCTTATTATCGCTGAATATATCCATATATTGGTACTGCATCCAAGATTCTGATTGCAATTATTGAATAAAAAACGAGTAGGAGCATTTCTGTGGGATTCCCGATTGCCTCAGGTAAGTTACAAAGCACAAGACTGAGATCAAGTGACAAGCCATCCAAGAAGCATCGTAGTTGTTTACAAATAAATTAGAAGTACATTATTGCTATAGTAAAATAGAGTATTTATTTGACTTTATTAAGGTGGACATAGCAGGTATTGATACTCAATTGAAAAGCCTTAGTTTTGTGGGCAGTGTTCCAGTGGCAGATGGAAGCGTTTCCAGATGAATCATCCAGGACCATCACTTCTGAAAGGGAATCTCAAATGGTATTTTTTGGCATGGCTGGCAACCCTAACCAACTTTTATAGTAGATGGGGATGCAGGTATATATTGTCCCCTCAACCTGGCAAAAAGCTGTCTGTTATAGCCTGTGGTTCTACTGAGGAAGGTTGTGGTGTGAGATTCCCCGTCAGTGAGATTCTACTGATTCAGCTGACAAATGGCGAAATACTTTAGTCAGTGTGACCCTTTGAGCTAGGTGCTTTTCAGTGGGGAAACAGTCAAACTGAGTGAAAGCACTGGTGTTAGTATTGATCCCTAGTCACAGTAAAATTGGGAAAGGGACAAGACTAACAGACTGCCACTTCTCTGAAGAGCTTAAACTGCAAGAGGTACAGGGCAAGTAAAGGAGATCCTTTTAACTATTAGCAATATAAACTTTTGATTGCTTTGCTGCTCAGTAAGGGAAATGCCTTACATCCTGAACTTCCTGTGCAGGATAGTGGATTAAAATGTGAAAGATTCTGTGACTATTAGATAGTGACCTTGCCCACAGAAGTGCGAGCATCTGGTGCTCGCATTTGTACTGAAAGCTGTGATCATTCCATGTCACTGTAGAACAGACCTAGCATGATCATCCTGTTCTCAGCACAGTGGGAGTGGGGCTTGGCACTGTTTTCCCTTGTGACACTGCAAGACAGTAAAAAACTCTGGGTCCAGCTTGCATAAAGCAGCAATGGAGCTGGAAAATGGATGACTCTCTGGAGTTTATATTGCTCAAATCTCCAGTCAGGCTTTCAAAGGGCTGGTTCTCGCAAGTTCTTGCAAGGTGAACCTGCAAGGTTCTGCTCAGCAGTCTTTCATGAACAAAACTCTGCTGCCGTCATGACAACCTTACAAGAAAGTAGCTAACATGTGAAAGGGGTTTCTAAACTTAAGAAGAAATACCCCACGAGACAAAGCAATGTTTGATAGGAAGGCTGACAAAGGTGGATGAGATTTTCCTGTCTAGTTAGCTTAGCTTCTATTGGGGACTACTGTGTTGAAGTATCACAAATCCGAGCTGTTAAACACTGGCAGAGAAAAGAAATTTAGAAAAAAGCTTCCTGCAGTTTCTGAACCAACTGCATTTGATACATTTGACCAACTTTCTTCTCAAATTCTTTTGAGGTTTCATAAAAATGCGAGTTCTTTGTTTATGATGTTTTGCATATGTCTCCAAATGTTTTGCCCATGTCTCTTTTTTTTTCTGGAAAAATGCCAAAATATTCCAGTGGTGAGAAAGATTGCCTTCAACATATTTCTAGTCTGATCACAACTTTATTTTCAAAAGAAAAACTAATTTAAACTTTTTTAACTAAGCATAATTTTCTAAAAGTACGTAGGAAGGAAGGATTTAACTCAGATTATATTCCAGCACATCTCTTTTACCAGTGTTTTTTACAGTGTTCCACGATGTATTAGCATGTGCTTTCACTGATTTCTTGTGTAAGGCTTAAAATAATAATGATACAACTTTTGTTTCATACAAGCCAAAGCACAGACTGAGGTACAGTACTAATGTGATACTGCTAAAAATTATTAATACTGTAAGTCTTTCATTACGGTCCTTATCACATTAGTTCAGGGACAGCATTCCAGCTTCTGCCAGCAAACTGTCTACATAATGCCTGAAAGTTATGAGAGCGTCATGAATATGTAGATATTTTTTAATCAACTTCTCATTGACATTAAGCCATGGGTTCTGAACTGAAGTTACAACCTCTCAATGCCAGAAATCAGATCTGTGAGGAGCACACTGCTCCCAGCAATGGAGTACAATGCATTGAAGAAGCCCTGTGATATGCCAGGTAGCTATCAGATGCGGAGGCATGTGCCTATCGGGCTCCGTGTGGGCTACCGTGTGTCAGATAGTTCATCTAAGCCAACTAGCCACAGCCTGCAGTCCCATTTCATTTTCTGAGATGGAAATGGTTAGAGAGTGGATGCAGTGCAGTAATAGGGACCATTTTTTCTACCGCTGCTGCAGCTCCAAGAGTATTCCAGCTTCTCTTTTCTTAGTTCCTTTGGAACAGACAGTTGTATAAATTTTACCCTGTCAGTTGAACTGCCTAGCTTTGCTCTGAAATACATACAATATGTTGTAGTTTCAGCTGAAGTCTTTGGCCATGCAGGACGAACATTTGCTTTCTTGGCAATAAATTATTTTGAATTTTCCAGGGACCAGATTCTGTCATCTTCCCTCAGTGTATATTCAGGTAAAAATTCTTAATGAAGTTATTAGGTCTACTTCCCTAATACTAACTTATTCCTTGCTCACCAAAATTCTTAAAGAACCCAAAAAGCTTTTTACTGAACACAGGATAATTACTACATAATCTGGGATTTGGGCCAAGTTGCTTCTTTTATTTAGACAAGGGAATTGACCAATTCTCAGTGGGTTTTAGTGCATCTTTATGTCTGTGATGAAATGAAGATAGTGAAACGAAACAACTTAATGCGTAGTCAACTTTTTACATAATGGGAAAACATATTGACTGTATGCTTCAGAAATCTTGCAGCTGATAGTGGCTTTATTGTTCATATTGTCGCTCCAATCACTCAGCTCCTTACTGAGATAAGAGGCAACAGTGTTTTCTCTGCAGAGGCCCTGGGTCCACTCAGCAGAGCTGAACAAACGGTGGGAGCCAAACCTACTCTGAGGTTCAACAAATACAGATTTTCTTGAGTTTGTAAAAGCATTTGCTCACATCAGAATCATACTTCTGTCTTGTTCAACTTTCATATGTAGTAGAAAGAGAGGATTACTCAGTAAAAAGGGTGGGATTTGCTTGCTCTAACTTTGATATCTGAAAATCAGGCATCCAGTCTGGGCTCTTTTTTTTTCTTCCTGAGATATAGACATTTCCAAGGTATGTAACTCAAAGAGACAGGTGTCTAAAAGAAGTGAAACAAATTGCTTTCTGGATGGGTCTGTTTCTCTCCTAACTAAAAATGTGGGCTAGAGTGAGTAGCTGAGACATAGATGTTTGAATTTTATCTGTTTAAAGGCAGATTATAGAGAGAGTGCTGAATGTGTAGCCACAATAGTTACATTGCAGATGTGACTTTAAACCATACTCTTAGAATAATTAGCAATATACTTTCAGACCACTGTTGAATCCAAATAGTCTAAATATTGAATGCTAGCATCACACTTCTCACAAATTACAAAACAAGAAATGTTTACAGATGTTACTTCACAATCATTTTAGACAATAATTACATCTAATAGGAAAAAAAATAGTGATCTATCGCTAACATAGTTTCAGAAAGTCAAAATTCATTATATACATCATTATTTATGAACTATTAGCTTTATTCACCCGACAACACTTTTTCTTCAAAACTATACAGTTTAACTCAGGTAAGTGAAGAAAATAGCTTAACTTGTAGGAGGATGATGTTTGAAATTTTTACTGACAATAAGATAGCACTTTCATTTGACACATTTGAGTTGTTTTTAAGCAGCATTGAAAAGTCAAGTTTAGAGTTTGACTTCTTCCCTCTTCCAAGTGCTGCACATCTCTAGGGCTCCACGTAATAACCATTTAATTCAAGAAATCAGAAACTCAGCAAGAAGTTTAATAAAAGTCAAAAGGCATTTCCTACAGCATAGAATAAATTTATCGAGTGTTTTACTTCTTCATATAGCGAATTTCTTCAGGGAAAAAACAATTTTCTTATTTTTTGTTAAAAAATGGAAATGCATAATTCATGGAAAAATGAGCAGCCTTTACACAAGGGTAAAACCTTTTTCTCCTTATTCAGGGTAATATGGGATTGTGAATGAAATAGCAATTAATGTAAATTTCTATTTCAAACTTTATTTTAGTAATGTACCATCTAATGTGGCAGTGTTAACAGCATAACCAATATGTTTGTTAGTGTTTTCTATTCCTTAGGGATATAAAAAGCTCAATTTCAATTGTCTAGCCAATGAACAAGAGTTTAGGACTGCTAGCTGGAATAGCTTTTACATGGTAGATTGCCCTTCTGGTACATCTCTTCAAAAATTGATATATGCATAAATAGTACCTCTAGGTATAGAATATGTATTGTAAGCAAATTGACTGAGAAAATCTTGCAGCAGAGCAAAAAGTAACAATCCAAGGAACCCTAAAATAATGGAAATTGAATACATTCTGATTTGAATTGTGTGCAACATGCTACAAAGACAGAAAAAAATAAAATGTCCCTGTTGTATTTTCTGCATATTATTCAAGGTAGTTTTCCACATACAGTCACTGACATTAAAATACTTTTCTTGAATGAATCTTTCATTTGATAATAAGTAATTTGTTTAAGTTTTAAAAACATTCAGCAATGGGAGGATGAACACAGGGGAAGAGATACTTACTAAGTCAACTATGGAAAATAAACTTTTTTTTTTATTTTCTGTCCAATATTATCTCAGATCTCATTCTGATAAATCTGAAACTTTAAGGATTCACAGAATCACAGAATAACAAAATCAGTAAGGTTGGAAAAGACCTGTAAGATCATCAAGTCCAACCGTCGAACCAACCACTCTTCTACTGAGTGAAAGTAGAAAGATCAACCTCTGAAAGTTATGGTTGGTACTGTGTTAACTACAAATCTTCTTGATACTGAAACCATTTTGTGCATGTATAAAGATCCTCAAATATAAATACGCATGATATGTATTCCATATATATGTCCAGCATATATGTTACTAATTGTTAGTGAGCAACTTTCCTCCTTAGGCTTGAATTGCCATGCTTGACCTTCTGAAATAGCAACATTCATCTCTTGCCTTTAAGCTTTACACAACCTGATACTAGCTTTCATAACAATAAACACAGTTGTTTCCACATATCATAGCATAATGAATATTGATATTTTTACCGGCTTTTTTTTCAAAGACATAAAATTATCTTTGATTTTCTGCACAGTTGTCTATTGATTTGTATTTAGTTATTTGACATTACATTCATTAGCTTCTAGTTTTATGATTATAGTTTTATTGTCACCAAAAGCATAACCAGATTAAAAGCTGCATTGTCTGATGTAGACTGATATTTGTGTGTGTGTGTCTTGGAAAATGGAACATTAAAAAAAATTGGAAATGTGTTATTGAGTGTTGCTAGTTCCAGGTCAGTTGTTACTATGGGTCAATGGAAGCAATAATAGTTATTACAGGTCACTGAACTTTGTAACATCAGTGGCTTTGCAGTCTTCAGAGGCTATTTTTAGAATTTATAAATGGAGTTCAAGTTCATGAATTTTTTTATTCAGTAATTTGTACCCATAGCTAGTTTCAAGGTTGAGGTAATTTTAAAAAGAAAGCTAAGCATAATGTCATTTGTTTTTTCAGACAGGAAGAAGTGTACAGCATCAAGAGCTCCCATCAACCTAGAATGGACGCTTGTTCTCTTTTTACAGCACTTGAGAAGTTCATGCCACAGCGTGGAATTCAGAACAGCTTGTTGGTTGATCAGGGAGCCATTTAAAATTATCATGGTCTCTGTGAAGTGCCTAAAGGTCACTCAAGAGAAATATCACACAGTTTTACCCACCAAATATATTTTACATCCGGCCACGTTCGCTTAAAGCTACAGATTGACATGACTATCCACTGGACAACACTGAAGGCTCAAAAGAGCCTTTGACTCAGCAAAGAGGCCCCAACTTTCCCTGAGGGATCAAGGAAGAGGAAACATCTTTTTTATAGGACACAGGTAATGGCAGATGAGCTGCCACTCCATTTTTGTAAAATGGGGTGATGTTTGAGGCTTTGCCAAGGAAGGTACTTTCAGGAATTCCTTCTGAGCCATCTATTCAAACCAAGAGAATGTGTTTCCTTGTAGGAAGCTACTGAAGATGCCTGAGGAGGAGTGCTTAGGAGTTAGCAAGGTCTTAAACGTTACTTTTTGGTAACATTATATATATATATAATTATATATATATAATTATATATATATATAACATTATATGCAGAATTTAGGTGATTCTCTTCTCAGTGCACTTGTCAGGTTGGATTCCATTCTGAGTTTTCTAGCTGTCAACTGGTATCACGTGTATTCCTCACACATGGTCTGGGCAAGCACCTGATCATTACATTTCTAGATCAAGACCTAAGTACCTCACATGGCTATGTATTTTCTCTCAAAGCCAGGCCTTACTGGGTTCCCAGGAGGGCCAGCCAGTTACCTTAGCACTGCACCCCCTAATCGCACACACAGCTTAACTGCTGGCACAGCGTCTTGGCTCTGCTTTGGATTACTGTAACTAAAAAGGTAAATCTGATGTTGCTGGTGCTAATTAATAAAAAGTATAAATGCATGCTCGTTGGTGTTGCATGCTGGGGGATAGGACATGGATTGCTCCCTGGTCCTTCCATATTTATCGGTACAGATGGAGGCACTTAGTTCACTTCCTCTTAAGAAGACAGTGGGCATGTGGAAGGTGGAATTGTTCCAAGCTGACTCAAGACAGCATATGTGCTATTCCTCAGGCCACTGTATATAGAGATGGAAATATCATATGTTGGGAAACGGGCAGAGAAACTTCCCTCATTAGAAGTAAGAAGAGGGCAATTAACTTCATTTGCTACACATAACGAAGATGACTGCCATCTCTGCAAAAATGTTATGCTGTTTTGCAAAGTGGTCTGGCTGTAGAACAGCTTCAGAAGGATTCCTGAGAAAGAATGGGTTTTGGCATCAGGTGAGCCAAAAATACCTGATCTGAAAAGAGCCAACTCTGTATCTTGCTGTAGTATTGAGTTGGCTGAAGCTGACCAGCTTCAATAGTATGTCATCCATAATGATAATTGTCAGTACCAAATAAACATTATAACTGGCACAGGAGTCAAACAGAGAGAGACAGGCACTAAACAACATTATATTACTAACTTTTGGTACTCCTACTTATTAAAAAAAATAAAAAAACCCTTCAGCTTTCCCAAGCTGTTATCTTGCTTTCTGAAGAGATAGCACCTTCCCTTGGCCTCCTGATGCTATGGTTTATCTTTGGTGATTTAAATATAACTTCACTGTGTTTGCAAGTAGTATTTGTTAGGGAGAAAGTTAAAGTAATTCCTTCCCAGGGATAATAGGAAAAACCCAAGAACAAAGCAACTTCAGAAAAACAAGATTATTTTTGATCACAGTATGTGATGGCAGAAAAGGCAGAGGAGACACTAGAAATAGGCTGACTGAGGGATGTGCCATATTGTCACATGCATAATTCATTTTCCAGGTAACGTAAAGCCTCGTATGTAACGTTTCTTGAAAATAAGTATAAAGATAAGCAAAATACTTAGGTAGTCCACTCATGCTGTACACCAGAAGGAGGAGAGAGATCTATTCCTCTTTGCATGGAGGGAAAGGACTCTGGTGGATAAACTTGTACCACCTGCATACACTAATAAATTAAACTTTTTTGATAACCTTGAGTTATATGTAGGAAAATATTGTGACTTTCAGAGGAAGATTGTGACTTCTCACAACACTGCTGTGTTTATTTATATGCATCCAAGACAAAAATGGCTTTGGAGATTACCATTCGAAAATGGTTTGACTGCTCACAGGACTTCGCACTGTTCTATGATTCATTCAGCATATTAAGGTAAGAGATAATGTTTAATATCCAGAGTATTTTATATCTTTCCTTATCTGAACATGTTTGTATTAATTTATTTTTTTATTTATTCTGCTTGTTCATCAAAATGAGTAAATTTACTGTCTCACTTATCAGTGTAAATCATAGCAGAAATTCCAACAGACAAGTTAATTTTAACGGTGTTACTGACACGCAAAGTAGGAGTTTAACAATGTTCTCCATGTACTTTATCTATGAGATTATGAGCTCATGGCTAAGTACTGATATTTTGACTCACCTAGCATCCCATTCTTTTTGATTGCATTGCACATCTCTTTTCTTACAGTATTTATGCAGTGGGTATAATGCAGCTGAAAGGCTAAGAGCTTGACAGGTTAAAGATAAATATGCATTTTTTAATCTTTATAAAGACAATTAATAATATTCCACTGTTTACAGCATCTTCGTGCTAGAAGAGCTTTAGTGCGTGAATTACTCCAACAGTGACATAATATTATTCTGTTTTAAATAATGGGAACCTGTGGCACAGCACTGTTCTGAGATTTTATCAAGATGTCTAACTTCCTGTTAACTATCCTCACTCTGTACCTGGCTTATCAGGTTACCATACTTGTGATTGTTCATTGTGCTTTTGGATTGATAGTTTTGCACCTGTTTAGACTTCCTTTTGACACATTATGGCAACAACGGATTTCAGTGGCAGAAAAGAGCTTGCTCAAAATAAAAGGTTATTATTTATTCAGGGGACTGCAGCAGCAACCAAAACCGAAATAATAACCTCCCTAGTACTCATGTGACCTTAACTAAAGTCTAAAATGTCCTCAAAGGTGCGACAGGTTCCATACAGCCAAAGTTCTACTTTCTTCCCCTCCTTCACTTTACATTTGGGCTGACATGCAGTTTCGGCTTCTCCATTTGCCCTTTGAACAGTATTGCCAGTGGCTTAGCTCTCAACCATTTACAAACTGTGCAAGATGTTTAATCTGAAAAACCATGGAGGTTTCAAGATTAGGACTCCCTTTACAATTTTAGATCCCTTCAAATCTAGTCAAATTTATGATTCCATATTGGTGGAAATAAGGGATAAAAGAATTAATGCCAGTGCCATCCATTTGAACACTGAGAACTTAATGGCTTAACTAGCAATGCACTGACTATTAAATCAGAACATATATGTCCATAAAATTACTGGTTTATTTCCAGCATTAAAGTTGAGTTAAAGAATGAACTACTGTCCCGTGATGCCACTTGTCTCTTCATTAAAGTTATTTATTTGTTATTTTCATTAGTATGGATCTACATGCACTTCGGGGACTATTTTAATGATAAGAAGACTATGAAACTTCATAATTACTTTGGTGGAAACAGTTATACCTCCCTCAGGTACCTATGTAAAGTACCTCATTTTAACATGGTCTAAAATGGTTACTGAAATCAAGTTTGCTCGTAGCTAAGCTTCTAGAAAACACAAAGAATTTCTTAGAATTGCTTTTACAACTTGAACTAGGCTAAGGGATAAACCTGTCAAATATGAAACCAGATATACGTGATACTTTACATGTTTAAATATACAGAAACAGGATTTTGTACTTTGCTTGCTATCAAAATCCAGTACATCAGTCATTCCTTCCACCAATCCCCTCAGACAAGGAAAAAGCAAGAATAAAGATAATTACCTCATTCCAGTTTACTACACTTAACAATGATAGGTTATAGTAGCATGGATTTGATTTGGAATAGTCTTTTATTTCTTCTTCTTTTCCCAAATTTCTACTCATATTTCAATACAGAGATTGAAATCCACACTGTTCCCTTTTTACATTCCTAATTTTTTTTTATAATGTTTTTTTAAAGGTCCAGAAATGCATTGCGTAATGTTTTCCTTATAAATCTTCAGCATAATACCTCAGTTTTATACTGCTGGGTGATCCCAGCCTGTGAAAAAGTAGTCTGGATTTTATAGATTTTTCTTCCTGTGGTGTTGGCTATTTTGATGAATACAGTGATAAACTTTGTCATTGAACTGTTCTTCTGGCAAAATGTCAATTGAATGTTTGCATTAACGTAAATAGAAGTGCAAGGCTAGGTTCTTTCCTGAGCACACCCTGCACAAAACTACTGATATCAAGTTATACCATAGGTGTACCCATAGGATGCAAATATTCTGCTTCAGTGAGACAAACTGATGCCATACTTACTTTTCAGGATTGGGTGTATGGGTGGCATTGAATGATCATATAGAGATAAAGGTTATTTATATTAGTGTCAGTTATTTTTGCTGTCAGGGATGGTTTTGCTATCTAGCCTATTTTTTTCTGTTTCTTTTAATTCCATTTCCTTTTGCTTCTTTCTTCTCTCTGTTTCTTTTTTTCTTCTTTTTTTTTTTTTTTTTTCTTTTCCCATTTCAAGACATTACTTTTTACTCTACCAGCTCCTAAGGTGAATAATTTTTTGCATTAATATACTTTGATACTTCAACTGGATACCTAAATGTTTCTATTTTTTACTTTTCTGAATGTAGTCCCTTTTGAGTTTCATCTTTTTTTGATTATTTATAGCAAATTTAACACTTTTGTTCTTGTATTTTTATTCTCTAGTTCTCAAAGATTGTTTTGTATTCTTTTCCTGCTCTGAGTAGTTGTATTAATGAATGCTTCCTAAGAGTTACTATTTTTTCATGTCAGAATCAGTTTACTTAAAGCAGTGGTAAAACATGTTGATATTTAGGTATGTTTTGGGGATAAGCAAAACGTCTACCCTTTTTGTCTGTTTTGATTTTATTATTTTGCAAAAGTATTTTTTACCTATGAAATACTTTTGTCCCATTTGTTACGTGAATTGCTCTTTTTTATCCTTTGGGTATTTCCTCTATCCATTCACAGCACATTCACAGCATCGACATGTCAGACTGGAGAGATCTACATGTAGATATTCTGAAAATTATGTCTTCCATGGCAGATGCTATTTGCAAAGCCATGTTTAATAGTGAATAGTATAATATATAATTTAGTGGATCACACAGGACTCAAGGTACTTTTAACTCTATCACTGCATAGCAAATACCAGTACATATAATACTTGGGTGACCATCTGAGCTACAATGAGCCAGTTTGACAAAGACCCATGAATTAGAAAAAATATGAATGCCTGGTGTATGTGTGGACAAAATGTTATTGTATTTATACATTTTGTTTTGGAGAATGTTTTCTCTTGCACACCCGGTGCTGTGCTGAGAGTTTTGTATTGGCCTATATTTAGCATTTTCCAATCTCTTTGCCGCTTGCAGAACTCAATCTTTATCTTGCTATCACAGTAATTTAATAATAATTGCCTTTGGCCTTTTGTCTTTCAGTGACAAGAGGCTTGTCTTTATGCATCTTTTGAATTTCACTGTACTGCAACGTAGACTGCAGTTCACAGTAAATAGCTCTTGAGCACAGGCAATCAAATGCAGCTCCTCCTTTTGCCCTGGAAAACCCATGATTTGTAGGCTGAGGACTCTTCTCTCAGTCAAATGCTGAATTTCAATCAATCTACATGATTTTCCATTTACTTTAAATAGATAATGTATTCTTTTTATTCTGATTTTAGTGTCTGCTTTTCCTACTCAAAGAAAAATGCAACTTTGACAATATAGGACTGGATCTATAAAATGGGATTTAGGCCCAGTGCTGAATGCTATGGTACCCTTTAAAAGATGGGTCTCATGCATTTAGTGATCAGGTGGGTTCTACAGCTTGAGTTCTCAACTGTCTAGGCATTACAAGGGGACAACAGACTTTTAGGTGTACCGCTTGCGTTATCCAGTGAGAAGTGCTAGGAAAATGTTTAAACTTATCACTAGTAAAATCTCACATTTAAGTGTCTGTTTAAAAGGCACCTAATTTTTTACACACTCACAACAAAATTTGCCACTCTTCCTTGGCATCCTTTCTTCCCTTTTCTTTCAGAACATGACAAGGGAGTAATCTATTTATTTCAAAGTCATTTTCTTGTCTCTCCACCTAATTTAAAAGTCTAGGAATGAGATGGAAAAGAAATTTGAGAAAGATGGGTCCCATTACACCTTTTCACTGGTTTCCTGCTTCACACAATTGAGATAGTGGCTTAAAATGTTGTTTGATATGAAGGTATTTTCAGTTTCTCCTCTGAATGCTGACCCTGACTGGACAGTATAATGAAGAAGAGAAAGAAAAAGAGGGAAAAAAATATAGAAAAATAATTCTGAAACTGAAAAGTATGAGATAGAAAAGGTAATGAAATAAACTTCCTATTTGCTCAGCTCAATGCCCAGGCCACAAGATTGTAGATCGTTTTTTGTCTGATTCCATGACCATTTGATTAGACCATAAAAAGCACAGCCTTACTCTGAATACCTATTGCCTTCTGGCTATAGTAGTACCCAAATTACTAGCAGCAGGAGGAGAAATTTAATACATGTATCCTCCATTCCAGGCAAGTACTCAAACCAGTGATCCTTGGATACAAGGACTTCTTCTTTCCATCTGTTTTTCATCTGTTGGTACTGATCTTGTAGAGGACCAGACCAGGTGCACTAGCAACAGAGAGTGAGGCACTCCTAGCTTGCAAATCCCAACAGGGCTTAGATGTGAGACCAATCGGGGGGTGCGTGTTGCTTGCTTTGAAACAGACTTCCTCGTTCTTGGAGACCTTGTTGTTGTCACAAATTTGACTTGCTCTGCTTCAAAAGATAAGTAAACATTGCAGGGAATTGAGTAAAGGAGAAGGATATGCATCCACATTTTGGATACAGACAGCTAATGTGGCAGCTGAATCTTTTTGCAGTCTTAGCCTTTTCTCTAATTTCTTTATCAGAAGCTCCTGCTGTTTTCTGTAGCCACATTTAATTTCTCTTTTTCCTTGAGGGTGTGGACCATAGTCAACTGAGCATATCTTCACTTAACATTTATCTAGAGAGTTTTAAAAGCAAATGTTTTAATTTTTTCTTGATTTATAAGCCTGTCCTCTGGTTTTTCAGAAAGTTGTATCATACCCAAAACAATATATAGAATTAAATAAATGAAAAATAAAGGCAAGATCTAAAGCACCTGTGAGCTATCAAGAAGTTCTGATTCTTTAATGCACATCTACTTTTGCTATTGCTATATAGTATTTTTCAAACCTTACAGTAAGACCACAGATAATTCATGAACAAAAATATGTAAAAACTAATCAGTCAGGCTTTGATCCAAGAGTGATTTACATTTTTCTTGGTATGACTGGTTCCTTCTTGTTCTCTTTTCTCATGCTTTCCATGCTCCTGAAACTTCATTCTCAACAGAAATCTTTTTCACCTCACATCTTTTTTGTCTATATTTGCCCTTTTCCACTTCCCACGGAATTCCTTTTTTGCTCCCCTTGATTTTCTAAGTGAACATCACTATATATATTTAACACTTCAAGTTGGAAGGCAAAAAAAATAACGTGATGGTTTGAACTGCTTGTTTACTTACAACAAAATTGACCACAAAAGACAATACTAAGTTAAATGCTTCAAGACAATGAGGGTAACAGGCTGACAATAGTGATCATATCTTTTGGGAACGGAAAAAATGCAATACGCCTTCCCAAAACCATGATGGAGTGGCTAGAAGGTGGGGAAGTATTATTTTAGGAGTTTTCCAGAAAGAATCATCTGGAATTGTCTGTGGTTGCATATGCTGTGAGATTCTTCAGCTCTGGATGACATCTGGACATTGCAAACACCACATTGGGATTTTGGACATATTTTCTAACGGCAACACTTCCTCTGTGCTGTAAAATCATGAGCAAGTTATGTTGTCTTTCAGTGGCTGGGCTTCCTTTGCTGTGCCTTGAAATGACAAACACTTCAGGGCAAATTGGGTGGGATTCAGTTGCCTAACCTTGGATCACTCACAATGTCCTCTGTCTTCTGCTGCTGCATCCTGTTTCATATCTTCCTCACAGATATCTTGGATAGCCCAGAATACCTATGTTTAGGTAGTTGATTACTACCCCTATTGCCTCTTACTGAACACTTTCGTATTACATCACCGAGAGTGGCAGTAGCTCCCAAATACACACGCAGACAATGAATTCAGCTCCCAGACATATTTACAAGTGATACAAGCATTTCTCTATCACCTTCCTGAGGCATGAGTGGCTAGTGGTATGGTTATCCCAGGCTTAGTAAAAAGAAGGAGTACAACCTGAGCTGAGCATCCACAGCACCATTATAATATTAGTTATAATAGCACAGCCTTATCTTTCCCCATACTTAATACTAGCTATATTCTGACCTAGCTGGCTCTGTCTCTTCTGCTTTGCTGTCCAGCTCAGTGATCAAGGGACTGTTAGTCTGTATCCAAGCTGACTTTTGCTAGTAGAGTCACAATGAATTCTCCCTTTTTCCCTGTTCCCTGTAGCATGTCCTGATGAAGTGATTGCAATACAACTCTCAATGGTTTACTAAGTAATGAATATTTAAACGATTCAGTTGTGAAAAAAGCAGGTGTTGTCTGGTCATGAAAATGGCATAAATTCTATGGGCATCAAAACACCTGTTTTCTGGTCTTTATCAGCTTAAATAAAACAGTACATTTAGTTTTGTCTCTGAATTCAGTATGAGGAATGCATACTTTATACTGCAGACAGTAACTGAGTGCGTTTGGAGCATTATGTCACATGTAGCTTCCATTCCAAAATTTGGCTGAACACGACAGAGAAAATCTATTTGAGGCCCACTGCATAGACCTTGAAAACAGTGCAGTTTATATGAAAACACAAGTAGCTCCCAGAATCAATAATGATCATCATCATCATCAACATCATCATCATCACCATCATGTGCAATTCTGTAGTTCCTTTTACCTGAGATCTCAAAGAATTTTACAAGTAACTGTAATTAATCTTCACCAGCTCATTGTACAGTAGTGTGTATTTTACTAGTCCCATACATTTTTCTTTTAAAATGGTGAGCATAATTTTTGGAATTTTAAAGCATCTTGATGCCTCAAGAAAAGTATAAATAGAGTATTTGGATATAAAGGATAAATAATCAGTATTTTAAAGCTGTAGAGAATGGGTATTTATTGCTCAACAACACAATCTATGACTAGATTGTTAATAATGTTTTCAAAAGTGTTCCATTAATATAGGAACATAGGTCCATTTTCAGAAGTGAAAATTAAACAGGTCTTACAGTGAATTCTTATTCTCTTATACGTCTTACTCTCTTAGAAATTTCACTAATCAACCAGCCACAATTCAGGATATTTGGGTAGCTTCAAAAATATGGCCCTTTGGAACCTCACGCTAATTACAATTCAATTCAACCTGGGCTTCTAATTACTTAAGTTACTTTTGAAAATTAAATCTCTAAGTCATTAATGCCCAGATGCTTACAGTTATAAAGGCCCTTAACTCCTTCTGAAGCATCAGTTAAGAGCCCAGATATCTTTCAGGCTCTGATGTTAAGTGTTTTTGGCCAATGTCACCTTGGACCTAGTAGTATATAAGTTGGTGACTAGGCAGTTTTACAATGCATGACTCTGAAAGAGAAATTTTATTCCTTATTGCTGCATTGTGTGAAAGTGTAGTCCACATCAAAATGTATCACTGAGATATTTTCAAGCAGAAAAGTGAAAAGTAGATTCTACACCATCATTTTTTTTCCCATTTCTAAAAATATCTAGGTCCACTTTAGGCCTTTATGTGGTGTGGGAAACTGTATTATGTCTTCCAGATTTAGAAAAATATTAGATGAGGACCACTTATATATTTATCCATACATGCAAAGAGTTATCTGGAGCCATCTGTTTCTTCAGGACAGAGTTGAGTCTTCTTGTGAATCAGCTAGTAGGAATCTCTTCCTGTCAGCTTTCCTGAAGCAACTTTTAATATAATATCAGACACAGGGAAAGAGTCCTATTTCATATTTGCATCAGATGTTTTGAAACGTTCAAACGCTAATACAGTTGCAGCAATGTTTGGAGGAGGAAAACATTTCAAGGAAAGGAGCAGAGAACATACAGGATTTGTCTTGGAAATTGTTTAGAAAAGATGTTTAATTCTGCATGACTTTCAACATCATTGTTCTGTGCACCAGTGAAAAGAAAGAAAATTTTTCTTTGTTTCTAAATAAGGAGATATATTACTGTTGTATTTAAATCGCTTCATATGGTACATAATACAGTAGGAACAGGCGTGTGCTTTTCACACATGCACACTCACATATACACAGTCAGCTGTTATATATTATGTGATTGTTGAAGTAAAACCCCACTCCTGTAACCAGTGAAGCTGATAAAAGCAGTATCAGTGAATATTTGCCTTGTCTTTTGCAGGGAATTCTGAGCCTAGCTTCCAGCATTGTTGCTGCTCTGGAGTGGTTGATAATGTTTATGTGTAGGCATATTCATATGTATATTTTTATATTTATGTAATCAGGATTTTGGTGACTACCTAATCCTGACTTGTATGTATAGTGTTTATTCTCATTAATAAATTTTGTGGTAATAAGAGGTTAATTTCTATTAAAATAGAAGGGTTATATGTTGGGGAATTATTGTTATTTTAAGTTTCCTGAAATAAACAGACTTTCTTCCTCCTCAAGTGAAAGCTTGTCATAGTTTTAAAGGGAAATCTACTTATTTTATTTGTATATAGCAGGACATGTCTCTCAGTATCCAAGAAATGTAATCACTAAATTGCATATTCCAAGGTTAAGTGGTATACAGTAATGTTAAATGAAGGTACTGCCCAAAGACAAGAGTTCTGCAGCTGTCTTCAAACTTGTATTGCTCATGTGGACCTTAATCCAAAGCTTTAACGTACTGCGTATGACAGAACTGAAGTGATTCATAGCAACAGCAGGAGGTGTTATTGGCAACTTCTATATGTGACTCTCAACGTATTTGAGGAGACAGAAGATAACTGACGCTTTGGGATCTCATGTATCTGTGAAAAAACTGAGCTAATTAGTCTTTATAATCTGAGATTTCAGGTTATTTCAGGAGAATTCATACAGTTTTCATAATGACTTTTAAAAAAAGAATCAAATTGTTCATCCAATTAATTGAGATCCTTTTTTTTTTAGTTATTTGTTAAATATAAAGAAGAAAGACGTGTAGCAGTTGACTCCCAGAGAGTAAAGAATGAATAACTAATGAATGAGACCTGAAAGGAAATCTTTCTATTGTTTTCACAGGCTTGATTAAGGCAATCCCGAAAAGCCTACAAAATCCCTGATCCTGCTTACACCAAAGAAAATAAAAGTCAGTGGCAGAGACATTTTTTTTAGTGATGACAGTAAATATCCCATCTGTTTTTCACTCATACAGCAAACAAATTTGGAGTTTATTTGTGAGGGGGGAAAAAAAGAAAAAGGAAATGATTGTTTCTGAATTTATTTAGTGTTAAATAAGTTCCTTTTCAAGCATAATGTTGTTTGTATTATCTTCATTTTTTTCCCTTGAGAGTAGAGAATATATAGTGTTATCTGAGCATGCTACTGTTTACAAGGATGCTCCTGTGATTTTCTTGTATTGGAGTCATTGTTTCCACAGATGAAAAGGACAAGCAAGCAAGACAAAATGTATTTATTAGAAAAGCATAGAATATAAAATTCTGCTCTGAATAGCAGGCATGATTCTGGCTTATCACTTTTTTTGCCAGTTGGATAGTGGAAAGAATTAATGTGACTAGGGAAACTGGGGCATGGCTAGGGAATGGGAACATACCAGGTCCTGTTTACATTTGGGACCTTTGTGTGCTAGCAAAGAGATTCTCCAAGAACATGGAACTGGAAGGGAACTAAGGGACTCTTGACTCCAATCCCCAGATACCCCAGGCAATTACATTTTATAGACTTTCTCATAAGAAGCTATGCCCCTCACATTAGGCTTTTTTTTTCCAAAAATGTTTTCATGGCCAGTAAATCTTGTAATTTTCAGCTCACATGTACAAGTGACCAGTAGAAGTGAATTTAGTCTTGTGATGTTACTGTCTTTCACTTCATGGTTCTTTCTCCTCACGTTTCTCTTGAGCTGTTTGTATCAGGCAGAGATATTTCCTCTCAGCATTTTTTTTTTTTTTTTGATAGGCTAAACACATGTTTCTGTTTGTTTGTTTCTTTGTTTTTAAATGAACACACAGTGGTATGGAAGAGGTTTTACTGAGGGCTAAAAATGTTTTCTATTATAAAATTCACTTAAATGGACAGATGACATTGGGCTGATAACACTTTCTCCAGTACTATCAGTTGAAAAAAAATCCAAATCACCAGTTTGTTTGTTTAGTGACAAGAAGGCGGCTAAATATATGGCTGTTATTGTTCTAAAGCAGCATCGGAATTGACAAAAGAACATTAGAAATTGTTTATTTTACCTAAAAGATCAACGCCTTCTATAAATGACTGCAGATAATTTTTAAACCTGGACTCTTCTTTCCTAAGTTAGTTACCTGAGGTGCATTTACATAGATCTCCAAAAGAGCTGCTTGCTCTTTAGCTACAGCTCACTTCCCACAGACCAAACAGAAAATTATACTTTACACTTGAGGGACTGCATTTGGATGAGTTGATGGTCTGCCTGAATGTTGCCTTTTAACTTGACTAATCTGGGTGGATAGCTGTAGGCTGACAAAATGCTCTCATTTCATTCCTGCTGTTGACTCCACTTCTTTGCATCTCCTTTACCTTTTCTGTGCATGTTCTGTTTATTCTTGCCTGTAGTCTCCCCTTTCCCACATTTAATTTAAGGCAAAAAAGCAATAGATTCAAACATCAGACACTGCAAAGAGAGCATCAGGCAATAGGTAATTGTTTCCTGGAAAATCAGACAAGAACATGGTTTCAGAAAGGCCATCTTTTTTTAAGATCTTTCCAAACCACTATTTCTTGGATCGAAGGAAGGCTGCTCCTTGCTTCATAGACTCCTGGAGACTCAGTAATCGGATTAAATTGTGAACATCACACTCCGACAGTGTCACAGGTATGCAGGCATGCCCAGTCAGTGAAAATACTTTCTGGCATGAGGTAGAGGAAAGACTAAAGAAACCAGCTCCTATAATTACTGGGTACAGTTCATGTACACATCCTTACACTGTCCACTCTACACAGAAACAGCTCAGAGAGAGGGTACAAGGCCTGAGAAACCCACCAGAAATCTCATCACAATATCCTAACCAATGTCCTTAATTTATGAAAATTTGCCCTTTTAAAATTAAATCCCCTTCTTCCAGGTCAACTGTTAGCAAATTAAAATAGAAACAATCATGCTACGCAATCCAGTTAGAAAATCCACTACCATTGACATTTTCAGGCTTGAAGAAGTCTCCATGCAGCAGTGTCCTGGTTTTGGTGGGGATAGAGTTAATTTTCTTCCTAGTAGCTAGTATAGTACTGTGTTTTGAATTTAGGATGAGAATAATGTTGATAACACACTGGTGTTTTAGTTGATGCTGAGCAGTGCTTACACAAAATCAAGGACTTTTCAGTTTCTCATACTGCCCTGCCAGCGAGGAGGCTGTATGTGCACAAGAAGCTGGGAGGGAACACAGCCAGGACAGCTGACCCAAACTGGCCAAAAGGATATTCCATACCATATGACATCTTGCTGAACAAAAAAAACCTCTGGGGAGTTGGCTGGGGCGGGGCACTGGCTGGGCATCGGTCAGCGGGTGGTGAGCAAGTGCATTGTGCATGACTTGTTTTGTATACTCTTTTATCATTATGATGTTCTTCCTTTTGTGTCCTATTAAATTGTTTTTATCTCAACGCACAAGTTCTACCTTTTTTCCAATTCTCTCCCCCATCCCATTGGTTAGGAGTAAGCGAGCGGCTGTGTGGTGCTTAGTTGCTGGCTAGGGTTAAACCACGACAAGTAGGCATCTGCTTTTGTCCAGTGCTGCTACCATTACACTGTGTCTCTAGAGAAGCTACTAGTGGCCTGTATTTCTTGCTTGGACAGGATCTTCAGGTTGCTTTGACCGATGACTTCCTTGGTGCTAGATCCTTATTCCCCTGTAAGTTTTAATTTTTTCTTTATGGTCTAGTTTGATCTTTCTTTACTCTGAAGTAGCCAGTGGATTATTTGATCCTGCTTGTCTATCAACTTCCTTCTTCCTCATTGCTATAATATCTGTTGTGACCATAGAAAATTAAATTAAGTGCAACGTAAAGACATTTAGGAGGATTACTGCCATGGAAGCAACCTTATAAGTTATATGGTCCTGAACTTTCTTAGAGAATTGTAGTAAGACTTTGAATTTCACTCAGGGTTCTGTGCAAATGCAGAGAACTGAGTAGAAGACTCCTGTAATTATTTGCCAGAGACAGCACTGATGATGAAAAAAGCCATTTCACTCTATTAAGATGAGATGGGAATGCCAGTTTTGAATCCCATTCATCTAGCATGGGGGTCATTAAAGCATGAATCATCAGCTGAAATGATGGAACAAAATCTTCTGGACAGCTACAGGTGAAATATTTTTTGTTCTATTTTATTAGTTACTAGCTGAGAGAAATTTGGAAAGAAAAAACATTTGGAAATCTGGCAGAAATGCAAACATTTTTGATGAAGTGAAGAATGTTTCTAAGACCAATTTTTGGCAGAAAATGCTTTTTGTAATCAATAGAACTTAGTAAATAAATCCATGCCTTTCCTAAGCTGTGCTTTTCTCAAATTCTTCCATTTAATGCTTTGCACAGGGCAACCATGATGTGGCCTATTACTTCCGCACCAATATATTAACTCTTCCCCATGCTTTTCTCTAATCTTACTTCATTCTTTCACTGTCTTTTCTACTTAAGAAAACAATTCACAAAATATTATTAGTCTAAGGCATATGTACAAGTTAAATATTACTAAAGGTCTTGGAAGACTTCTTGTGGAATATGTATATGTCAATGAAAAAAGATAATAAATTTTTCCACTGCTGTTAGGAGTGATGTATTGAAAACAGACATTTGATTCATGAGAGCTATGAGGTATCTTGTCGGAGAAAAGATTTTCACAGATACATTGAAACTATATTAGATTACATGAAGCTAGGAGGAAATACTGGTAGTATTTAACAAATTAATTGAGAGAACACTTGGACTGATGAAACTGGATAATTACCAGTTGCCACTTATTCTTGAATATGGCTGAAGTTTAGGAAGGACTTGTGGGTAACAGTTTATGGACACCTCAAAACACAAGCACTTTGCAGGGTCTCAATAGGTGCCTTTACTTGTTAATTTATTTTCCTGAGGACAATAAAAAATTTGTTACATGAAAGTATTAAAAGAACAAAGGAGATTCTGGTTTTGTTCGAGAGACAGTATGACTTTCAGTGCTGCCACAGCAAGATATTATCATTAAGATACTGGAATTTTGGTGTCAATCAAGTATTCACTTAACAGCTTGTTATACTTTACAGAGGATTGTCCTGACATGTCTCTGTGGCCTTTTAAAACAAAAATGAAAAACTCATTAGCAGATGACATGCTTGTGCTGTTCTGGCATATCTGACTACAAAGATGTATATAAATATCCACCTTTTCAAAATAATAGGCTTTTTATTTCAAATTGTGTATACCAGTTTCAACATTAGAATTATTCATGAATAAAAACAAATGGTTGTTTGCCAAAATAGTAGAAAACCAAAGTGTATGTCTAATATTTCTTTAAAGCCTAATGATTTCTTTAAATAAAATATAGAAATTATTTAATTAGAGCTTCTTCATATTCTTAAAGCATAATGATGTCATTTATAAGATGAATAAGCACTTCTGGTTTAAATACTATAAAAACTTTAACATTGGCATGACTGATTACTAGGGAGACAGCTTAGTTAAAAGATACAAGAGTTTGTAGATTAACAGAGCTATATGGCATTACTGTGACAGGATATAAACTCTTTTAAAAGTATGACCTATGTGGCTCCCTTTCCATTGCAATAGGATAATTGTCTATATCCTTAATAGTAAATTTATGTCATCACAGTAACTGTGATTCAATTGGTTTACACTTCTTCTTTGAAATTGAAGACAAAGCTAGCATTGAATTAGCTGTCACAATCAAATGTTTGTGAAATGATAAAAGCACATGTTTTTAATTGCAAATAATGAATGCTGATTAGCATAAAGCAAAAAGCTTCACTGTGAAGCATTACAGACTCATTGAATAGTCGCAGTGAGGTCACCACAGTCTCAATAGAGTGGTCATCTTGTAGCAAGACTGAAAAATAAACTTGATTATTCTTTGAGATATTTTTTATTTGAGATGGTCTTCTTATAGCCTGCATTAATATCAAAAGAACAAATCAAACGCAAATATTTCTTGGACCGTGTTGTAATGTTAGAAAATAGAAACTTGATGGGGGACAAATTTAACATGGGCAGTTTTTCAGGACTACTTTGCAGTGTGAATATTTAACATCCATGCAATTACTTTTTTCTATAAAAAGGCACATTGGAACATTTTAAATTATAATATTTAATGTTTTCTGTCTTCCCCATTTGGTTATCAATGAATTAACTAAGCTCTTCCATTACTGAAGCACTTATATTCGGTTTCTTCTGATATAAATTATTTGATGAACTAAACATAGTAGGAACAAATGCATCATTTGCCACAGAAAGGAAAAAACCCAGAGCTTTATACTGTATCTACAGCATCTGTTCCAGCTGCTTATAAAAAGATTTTGTATTTTAAGGGTAGAGATGATCAAATATGAATTAATGTCTCTCTTTTTCTTATTGCTTCTTTCTTATGTCTGATCATTTTGATTTGATGCATATATATATGGGCTTTCTTTAGTTACCTCTACTAAAATCAATGAGAGTTAATAATATATGGGTTTTTTTGTAATGCAGCGGTTAAAGAAAAAGAAATCCAGCAAGGTTTGGCAGCTGTCTGTGATAGGTGAATCATGAACACTGAGGATGTCACAGTTCCTGCTCTGAGGAGTTAGAGTTTATCTGTAGTGGGTGGAAAGAGTGACCATGACAAAAAATGGAAGGAAATAACAAGGTAGTGTTAATTAGATCATGCAGTCAGCTAGTTATTGCACAGCACATTGATTCCATGGACTGTCCCCTAAGATAAACTGCAATTAAACAAATTGCAGGAAAGTGAAACCCTTTCCAGATGAATGATAAAATCAACTCAAAGTTATAGTAAAAGTGCTTTTATATTTACAAGGTGTTTTTTTCTTGTGTTTTTTTTTTTCATTTAGAAAATAATATATGCCCAAAGCATATACTATCTGAACACTCTTAACACCTAGTCCCATGTCTTTTTGAGGAGAAATCTGTTACTGACATTTACAAAATCAGCATTAAAAAAATATTATCCTAGTAGTCTTGTGGTATGCTGTACAGCTATGAGAAACAATACTGAAATATTTCTGTGAGGGAAACTTCACCTGTTCTCACATACATGATTCCTCTAGAAAACCATTACAATTTACTCAAATATATTTGTTGTTCAGAATAATGGTAGCAATTAACATGAGTAACAGCTGGCCTGGCTCTTGTTCATAAGCAATCATTTGTAGCTATCTCATGTAAAGAAATACATCTACTTTGATTACCTGGAAATGTTGTGCGGTATATTCCTTTTACTTGAACGTAATTCATGGAAAGAAATTTCCAGACTGATGATGAGACTCACATTATGTGACCACCTGGATGATTCATTTAGGATGGACTCTTCTGGGTATAGCTTTCAGAAAAATCAGAGTTTACTGCTCCTAGTAGCTGAAGACCAACTGAAAAAACCAGGAAAGAGAGATAGAGGTAGAGATGAATAGATAAGACAAATTTGTGTAAAATGGTTTCTCTCGTCACCAGTCCCAATCTATGCTATATTACTAGCTGTTAGGACCAGAGTCTACCTTACAGAACAGAACTGCTCATTATCATTCTCCTGACTTATTGTCAGCATTTGTCAGGGTCAGAAATTTACAAGATTAGTATTCTTACATCCCTTCCAAGTGAGTTTTGTCCAGAGTGTAAAACCCCAGTATGCTTGAAAACTTGGCATAATTTGTTTCTGAAGGCACAGTGATTTGAAAGGAACCTGGAGATAGCATCTAATGGGATTTACAAATAAAACTTTCAGTCTTTGTTTAAGAGCAAAGAAACAGAAACATCAATAGAAAAGACCAACAATCTACAAACCACTGTGGGAGAAAGAAAAAGTGTTTCAGTTGTAGATCTTTTCCATTAATGCTTATTTTCCTGTGCTATAGGCTTTAAGCACTTCCAGCATTTGTTCTTTGATTTACTGACCATGTTATTGACACTTTTCAAAGGTCTTTTCCACACTGCCTCTTATTTTCAGAATCACAAAACAATTTCTTTGTGCTAATGATATTTATAAACCTCTAAGAGATTTGATATGTGCACAGCATATTCATAATGTGTCTGCACATAGCTATTCAATTCTGAGTGAAAAAGAAAATGTTCTTTTGTCTTGTGTAGGAGATGTAAATTTTTTCTTGATAACTTAGACAATGGGTGGGATTCATTTTTCCTAATTTCCTAAACAATGAAAATTGTTCGGTTGGGAAGACAGGTGCGAATAACATGCATATACATGTGTGCACATAAATAAATAATATGATCTATCCACATACACATACATGGATATGCATGCCTCCAGAGGAGGTTAGTTTGGAAGAAATACAAAAGAAAAATGTTCAGAGAAGTTATAGTTAACAGCAAAATTGAATGTAAACTCTTAATGAGATTGTAAGTGGTACTCTTTATTAATGGAAACATTACTTAATCGTTTAAATTTATACAATAATTCTTAAACCAGCTCCAAAAGTCTGAGAATTGTTGTTGTTTATGCAGATGAAGAACTTTTCCTAAGCAGCCAACATTTTATCACATAAAGGCTCCGTACAGACTCCCAGATCTTTAAAAAGGTAACTGCCTGCTCTTTTAAATGCTACAGCTTATGTTATGGAGTCATTCTACAGTGACTTTGAGGTGATCTGACTCCTGAAAGAGTGAAAAAGTCACTATGAATGAGGGTTTCTACTAATCCATTTATCTATTCATAGTCTGAGAATTCAAGGCTGTCTTTAAATGCTCAGACTAATATGTAACTTGGATGCCTGAGGTTGGGTTGATTGCATCCATTTTAGATGTCTACAATATAAATATCTACTTTTAAGCTAGTTTTCTGTACTCTTTGTAGAGTTGGTGGAGAGAGACAAGGATTTTCATGATAGAAATTGTCTAAAGTAGGATTCTGCATGAGGTCAGGTGAAGCCTATTCTAGATTTCTTGGCATACTTGCTTTCTTTCTCCCCTAAAGTTTGTGCTCACACTTGCAGTAAATGCTCTCAATTCTCCAGGTTTAGGCAGAGGATCAAGGGCTTCATATTCAAGTAAACCATCTGAATTTAATATCTTCTCTGTCCATCAGTGCCTGATCTTTGCCATCATTGGTATTTCTATGGTGAATTACATCAAAGCATGTTTCTTCAGGAATTATTCTGTCCATCACTGTCCAAACTACAAAAACAATTTTAACCCAACCAACTACACTATCTCTTACTTACTGAAAAATGATCAGAAATTTAGACAAATTGTGGAGGATGTCTGATATAAACTGCACACTTTGATGTTGCCTGTAAAAACTGGAGGGTAAAATGGATTTTGAAGGTGTCTTTTCAGCTTTATTGTATTACTAATGTGAGGCTATGCAGTTAATACATATAGTAATGGATCAAAGCTACTAGGAATTGCTAACCAAATAGAATTTTTTCTGCACATTGTTATGTATTGTTGTATATAAATGACAAATAAAAAACACAATTTCAAAAGGCAAGGAAAAGCAATCAAATATTCAAGAAAAAAGTTACAGTGTCTCCTATTACCATTCAAATGGGAAAAAGACTTTTCTATTAGGGAACGCTGAGCTGTTTCTGGCTTTATTATTTTAAAAAATGCTGCTATAAGTTAGGAAAAAATGTATAACTTAAATATATGAACAAGATTGCCATTTATGTCATGTACCACAAACATTGCCTAGGTACTGGTTAGAAAGCGCTTTTTATTTCAACTGAAAATAAGAATACTAGCATTATACAGGTCTTGAATCACTGGCATTTACAGCTTACTGTCAAATCTTGCTTTCAGACATGAATATTCAAGCAATAAATAGGTGAAGTTAAGTTGTTTTTCTTTCTGGTGAATGTCTCCAGATCAATTAGGGCGAGTACACCGCTTTGATACTTCATGTGTGTTAGGTAATGACCAAAGGATCAAGGAAATCTCAGAAAGCAGCATGATATGGGTAGTTTTCTGAACATTTGTTTTCTAAGTCTGTTTTTAGTGAAATGTGGTTTTCATTTAGTAATCACTGTAACAAGAAGACATGAGATATGGGGGTAGTATTTGATTTTATAAATTTGAGTGATTCTCAGTAACTAATAAAACAATATTTTTCTTGCTTGAAAACAGTTTCCCTTTTTGAGGAAAAAGAATAATAGTCCACCTTTATTTTTCAGCTGCAGGGGAAGACAACAAACTACAATATGATGGGTGAGATATGTGTGAGGCACTCCTATCATATGTTACTATTTTTCTTCAGATGTTGCAGATTACTGGGGTTCTGCCACTACTGGCTAAGGTTTACCAATCATAATTTGACCTAAGAAGTTCAGCACAAGAAACAGTTAAAACTGCATTGAAGTTTAACCCCCACATCAGGCCCCATTACATAGTCAGGATTGTAAACCTCAGACATAACGGCAGAATTCACCTTGTCTTTTTTTTTTTTTTTTTTAATCTATCTAAAAGTGGTTTTCCAATTGAAATAATTGTCTGGAGACATGGTGACAATTAGTGGAGTGAAACAGATATACCCAGAGAGTACTTCATTCCAAGCAACTTAGAAAGGCATCATGGAACAGGAGGAGTAGATCTCTATGAAGTGCTGGTTTCTATTTCTATTATGCTGCCTCCTCTATTTATTAAGGACACAGCATATGGTGATTATCAGATTAGAGAAATAATGTCTAGAAGTGTAAATTTAGGCAAGACAAATACTATTGTAAGTGTCTTCACATAATTTTAAGATTTCAAGGGATATTTGTAGCTTTTTGCATATTCGATTTTAATATGGTCATTTTGGTTCTTGATGTTTGAATCAAAGCCCTTGCATTTTCTTGCTAGAATTTTATATCTGTCTATCCAGTGCAGTAGCTTAGGGTTTTTGACACTGCCATTTAATAGTTTACATTTCTTTTATTTTAGAAAACATCTTAATTAACCTGAAACTGAGGGTTTCATTGTACTGTTGGATAAATTTGACAAGTGTGATTGGTTGTTATTCATTGCTGTTTATGAAACTGTGGGAGGACTTAACATATGCTAGATGCTTTCCAGCTACCAAAGTAAAGATAAGCCTCAGTTCTGGCCCTCATATTAGACTACATAGGGGAAGACTGCATGATCAGAAAGGATGACATGAAGATGTTATCATTTTTTCATGTGAACAATTATAAACAGTTTATTTGATAAGATTTTTATGGATGGCTTTATGATACACATTGTAGAATAAGATCTTATAGAGGAATTTGAATTAGGGGTGGAGATACGCTCTCGGATCACTGCTGTAGGTGCCATCTCTATAAGAACTTCTGGAAGAATCACAGGAGTAGTTATGGGAAGAGACAAATAGGAAACCAAGCTCTTGGGCTGGCAGAGGCAGAAGGTCACTAGTGCAGCACACAGAAGACGCTCTCCAGGTTCACAAGCACACGCACATTCACGGATGCCCTGAGCACTGGCACAGCCCCTCTCCCTGCCTGGCACCCCCGCCTAGATCCCGGCCTCCCTTAACCACTCCATGGGTCCTCAACTCACTGGCTGGTCCCGCTGGGTGCTCGCTGCACGCACACGGCACTCGCACACTCGTCCCACAGGCACCCCAAACTTGGGAACTGGTGTGACTGGTCACAAGCCTCAGGCAGACAAGTGCACTGATCTGCCCCAGTTTACATGCGACCACCCCTTTTATACCCTTTCTGTCTCTTCCCCTTCCTTCTTCCTCCCCAATCCCCTTCTGCTAAGTGTTTCTTAATACATTTTATATAGTCCCAAAGGCCTGCCCTCGAATATGCCAAATCTCATGTTTCCTTTGTTTCCCCCTTTTTATGAAGTCCAGGCTGGCCCTATCAAATCTGTGCCTGGCATTTCCTAATGATCCATCAGTTAGTGACTTTCGGTCTTTGGCATTGTTTCCATTATCCCTTGCATATCAGGTCCGTGTCTTTGTGCTCTTCTTTATTGCTTCCCCCTTTACTTATTATCCCTCTTGCACTGAAAAGGTGCAGATAAGGGGCAGATCAGATACCCTGAATGATGCAGGTGCCCTCACACTCCACATACCACATAAAGGAGATTATGTACCTCAGATGTGGACATATAGATATTTTAGAGATCTGAAGTTAGATGGGGTGGGGGCCAAACTTTAAATGCAGATTCAGTTAAAAAATGAATTTCAGGCATCTGGTTCTCCAGTCCTAGAACTCAGGAGTGGCATCTTGGTACATCATATCACATAAAATGTATATGTAAATTGTAGGTAGATCTGAAGTCCTACATATAAGCACCATTTTGTCACTTCGTGTTGACATGAAAGTGAGTGACAGGGACACACAACCAAAGTATTCCACCACACTAATCCCCATTACCCTTGCCCAGTGTAGTATCCCCAGACCCCAAGTTCATTTTCAGGGATTTTCAAGTTTTGTCAGATTTGATTTTAACTTTGTACCTTTATTTTTTTGTCCTTTGGTGGCTGTTTTCTTCTTACATCTGCATTCAGAGAAGAACCTCTTTTTAAATTAACCTCAAGCTCTTAGGGAAAAAAAAAAAAGAAAAAAACCAACAACACACCAGCATCTCATTGTTAAGGAATACTCTAGACGTGGGCAGAGTGGATTTCAACCCATACCAAACTGTATTTTAAATAAAAAGTATGCTGGTCCAGGAAGTATAGAACCGAATCCTGTACCAGAATTGCTCAGTTGCTTCAGAAACTTTTGCATTTTCATGTAGCATTGGAAAAAAAAAGGTAAAAAAAAAGCAGAATGCAGTGAGTTACTGAATGACATAATTGGGTTACTCACTCGTCCCTTGTCTCTGTGAATCTGCCAGGGAGCTGCAGAAGTGGGGTTGTATGACAAGCTGATACTGTCCTGTGGGGTCTAAGCATGGTGGGCAGAGCCCGGGGCTGGTTACAGGGTCCATAGGTAGCCCCCAACATGGCAGGTGATGAACCAGGTCCAAGGTGCATCCATGGGATCCAGTCAAGAGCAGAAGGAACTGGTACCACAGTTAGGGCTGGAGACAGGTACACCTACACTGTAGCTCAGGCCAGGCTTGGGTGCCCAGGGCTGGGCTTGTGTGTCACCCTTGGGTCCATGGACAGGGGTGGGGAGAGATCTTGGGGAGGCTGGGCAGGGCCATGAAGACATGGTAGTGCCCTGGCAGAATCTCTGATAACTTTCTGCAGAGTTGCTCAGTTTCAACAGTGGGGAATGGACAATGGTATGGTCCCCAGGTAGCTGAGGGTCTGACAAATAAAGCAGTCTTTTATGAAGTGAGCAACACATCCTGAATTTCTTCATTATGAGAGAATGAATGTGTTTCAAATTCTTCAGCTAAACTCTGCATCCAAAGTGGTTTTTGGTGGTTAGGATTTGGTATGTAGCCTAATTTGTCTGCCCATCTTTCTGGGAGTGTTAGAGAAACATTCTCTTTTCCTACCTGTGCTTGGCCCTGGTGGCTTTTCAGCCAAGTGACAACTTCTTGAGTTGTCTATTTTCCCACTACAGTGTACTGGAAGAGGTAGGTGACTCCAAAGAGGATTCAGGCTGATGAAGTTAGGCACCAATCATTCTCCATTGTTCATCAAGGCAGCTTAGGAGATTTTCTTTACTGGGGCTAGCTACTAACCTGTCATGATTTGTGACATCCGTGTTGAACGGTCAGAATCTGTTCCAAATTCTACAACTTCCTTCAGTTTCTTAGAATTGTTAAATAATAAATAAAGATTATTTGGAAGGTTGTCTGTCTTGTCTGTACAGATATTTTTTTCTTTTTAGAAAAATCCCTTTGGTTTCCAGTAGCCCACCCCTTTTCTCTGTCTTATTCCTGATCTTTCCAAACCAGTTATATTATTTTTGTATCACATCTCCACTCTATGAAAGAACATACTGTTTTTTCTCTACTTTCTCTTTTGTTCAGAAAAATGAGCTGCTAAGACAAGGTATTTGTTCATAGCTGTTCCAAAACTGTCTTCACTGAAATCAATGGTAAAACTCCTATGTAAGTGCCGTGGAGCCAGGATGTCATCTATCATTTCATATGTCATTCAGCTTGACAAATTACACCATTTTATTTCCTACAATGTTTCTTTTCTTTCAGAACGATTTAAGGACTTCTTCAAATATTTTGAATACATTAAAGTCCTGGAATAGTGTTTTGTCAGTTTTCAGAAATGCTAGGAGGAAAACTGAGAGAATATTAAAACTCAGAATGGGCTGAACATAAGGCATTTTCCCCCTGTAAATGGAAGAAAAAATTAGTGCAAAGCACATATTTTAACTACTGTTTCCCAAACAGGATAAACAGTCATGATCAGACTTCTCCACTATGGGGAAACACAAAATCTAGGATCAAAAAGCCAGATCCTCTACTAAGCTTTTGCTAGCACTTACCCCATGTATTGGCCAGACATCATAGAAAAATAAAAATTTTGTCACAGTTTTTCAGCAGACCATTGGCCATGAGTATAAGTGCACAGTAAGATGGAATAGCCAGCTCTGTGATGCAAGTCTCTCTTATGATGCAGAAAACAAATGCTGGACAGGTGTACTGTCTGTTGCTTAGCTGCCTACCAGGGTTAAACCATGGCAGTCCTTTTCGGTGCCCAACATGGGACTTGACAGGCTTGAGATAAAAACAGATTTGACTGGAGTGTGCTACACCAAATTTATAGCTATCATAGCTATTTATCTCCTAAGTAGCAGGCTCCTGTACTTGCCACAGGGCTTTCTTGCCTTACTGTATATGAGAATTCGGTGCTTGTTAATACTTTTTGCATTTGCTGTTTGTGGTACTCTTTCTCATTTTACTCTGCTGTGCCTGCGAACATTTTGATAGTAGCAACGGACATGCACCTGGGCTGGAAGATGGCCAGCGCATTGCTTCTATTCCTGTGCTGCTGTACTGGACATGCTGGAACTTCAGTGTGAACTTGAGTTGAAGGGCCTGTGACGTGTGGATAAGTCCACCTGGGAGCAGGACACCCCAAAGCATCTGTGGCCAAGTCCACAGAAGAGCAGATACACCCCTGAAGGCATTGCGGCCCAGGGAAAAGTCCATGCTGGAGAAGGTACACCTCAAAGCATCTGTGGCTCTGGATAAGTCCATGCCACAGGAGGTACACCCTGAAGTGTCAGTGGCTGTGGATAAGTTCACGACACAGCAGGTACACCCCTGAAGAGACTGTGACCCTTGGATAAGGCCACACTGGAGCAGGTACTCCCCTAAGAGATTGAGGCCTATGGATAAGGCCATGCTGGAGCAGGAGCAAGGGGAGGAATTCATTGATATGTTAAACCATGTGGCCTGGTCCAAAGGGATCAGGTGTGGAGACTGTCATGGACACACCTTTAAATTGTTGTAACCCATGATTTGAGTTGCATGTTATAGGAAGTACTATAGCAGGAGCCCCTTGCCGCTAGTCAGACTAGGGTCAAGGGGATGAGTCACTACAAAGTTAAAACCAAAGGGACCAGGGGTCGAGTTTATAATGGATATGTCTTTAAATTGTTGTAACCTGTGATGTGAGTTGAATGTTATAGGAAATACTATAGCAGGAACCACACGAACCAATGGAGGATGAACATCACAGGAAGCAGTACAAGTACAGTAGTGATCTGACCTGAGATCAAAGGGAGGTGGGTGGTTAATGAGGATGTATTTGGCATTGCTTTACCTATTAAACTGCCTTTATCTCATTTCATAAGTTTTTGTACTTCTCACCTTTCTGATTCTCTCTTCCATTCCATTGGCGGGAAGTGACTGAGTGGATAGTGGGGCTGAACTGCCTACTGGGATTAAACAGCAAGAATAGGGAAGAGATGAACTCTGCTATACCTATCCTGCACTCATGAAGAGTCCACAGTAATGCAGTCAAGAACTATCCAAGAGAAGCCAGTTAGGTCATTTATGCAGCTGGCCAACACCCAAATTCTGTGATCTATGGTACTCTGTTGTGGGAGATGATCTTGCCAACAAATTCCCGAGTAAATATGTTAGTAGCTGAACATCAAAAATTTATAGTTTTGCTGAATTCCTAGTTTGGAACTCTAACTAGTAAAAGAAGAAACATACAGCCAGAGATCCAACTTTTTTCTATGCAACTGTGTTAAATTACTGTTTTTAACATGGTGCTTTGCAGAATTTTTAGCGGTTGGTACTCCACAGTACTAACCAATACAATATTAAATGACTACGCAAAGAAAGATGAGTTTGTTATAAACTATTTATATATTCCCAACCTTTTAAATGTACTATCAGTACACATTTTATTCACATTCATCCCTTCTAAAAGAGCCCTGAGACAATTTCTGCTCATTTGTAAAGACGTATACTCACTTAGTCAACTGTTGTGACTTCTTTTGAACTAATGGTAGTGTTTCATTGTCAGCTGATTTCTTTAGACCTAGAATTACTCAAGAGAAGATTATATAAAAGTTAGACTCCCTCAAGGAGTTGTTGAAAGACAGTGGGTTGCCAATTAACCCTCTACTCTCAGTCCTCCTCTTTTATCTTGAAATGGAAACAATAAGACTATCCCCTACTTCATTGAATACCGTACTCAGATGAGACCTATTAGAGCCTCACAATATGGACATTCACATCAGATAATCTGTTCCAGTGCAAATAACTAGTGCTGTTGTCAAGAATATTTTAAACAGACTTCAGGAAATTAACTTCCTTTTATACTCTGGAAAAGTGGTTTCCTTACTTGAGTAGTAAAGAGTTAGGCATGTACCGCTCATGATATAATTATTTTGTGAATTCATGAAGAATTTCAGGGCTATTAATCTGTCTGTGCTCACAGGCAATAAGTTCACTATAAAAACAAAGCAAAAACAACTTGTCAAGTTATGCCCCAAATATACTTCTGTGCTGCCCCTCTGCAGGAGCACCCTCACTACTCAAGTTAGGAAAAACCTACTTTAATTTGCCTTTGTAGCTTGAAGGTTAGTAAGAGATAAACCTGACTGATTGTAAATAATGGTTCACTAGAAAAGTGTCACAAACATGTCAAGGCTACCACAATAAGTCCTGGCCTGATTGCAAACCTATGATTTTGTGGGGGAAAAAAACCCAGCAAGCTACAATTTATACCATATCATAGCACAAATGGTATGTGTCTGAAAAATGTCCATGAAAAAGTGTTCCAACAGTCCCCGTTAATTGAATGGGGCCAGCTGCGTCAGGTGGTAAGGCACTTGCTATGGACAGGAACAATCCGATTTCAGGTTCTTGGTCTGACTAATCTAGAGAAGGAATTTGAAAGCTTTGGACATGCACTATTCAGAATAGAGTTCTGCTCAGTTTCCTCCAGCAGAGCTCCTCAGCATTGTTTATATAATTAAATAATCACCAAACCAGAAAGAAATAGAAGGAAGGGGGAGTTTAAAACTTGGTGGTTAGCATGTGCAATCAGAGTGTGAGGGAAGTAGAGTAGACTTTCTTTGAGTTCAAACCTGTTTCCACAGAACAAAACTGAACTGGAGTCTTCTGGGTTCCAGCTCATGTCTGTACTATCAGAAAGTTACTGCTTTTACTTTTCATCATGCTTCATCAAACGAAACTTTCTCAAGAAGTATTTCTTAAATAAATTCCTTACTTGTTTGACTCTCAAGCAACCTTAAGCACTCAAATGTATTAAGGTATGCTTTAAGCCAGTGCTTGGGATTCTTCCAAGGAGACTGGTGTTCCAAAGATGTGTGCTATTTTTGTTTATTACTGTATAATGCATGCTTTATGATTTTGCGCCGAATGCATTGTATCTGCAGCACTTCCCCAGACATTATGAAAGATTCTTGGGCATATTTATGAATAAATACTCATTGCCAAATGAAAATATCATAGAGATGGAGCTTGAGTACTAGGCCTCTAATCCCCCTGCTGCCTTATTGCTATCTTAGTCCTTGACTGTCTTGGACCCTTCCAACTAGCTGTTTCCTACAGAGATCATGTATAGATGGAGCAAGCACTAAGCAGTGTGTCTGTGAGCATGCCTGTGTCATTCAATGGCACTTTCATCAATTGCTGGCTCTCCTTTAATTAGTATAACCAAGGGTAACCCTCATGCAATGACTGTTATAAAACTTTAAATCTTCTTTGAAGATGTGTATTGATTAAATTGGTGGAGATTTATGAAAACCATTTAATACTCACAGCAAGAATAGTTATTAAAGATTGGACGTAAGGGGCCTAAACTCTAGAGAAAAAGCCAGACGACTTATCTTTTAACATTTAATCATCTCTATTAGCATATGTTTACATTGCTTCTCAATGCAGGCTTTGTTTAGAAACTTACTAGGTTCTTTTTAAAGATCTCTTATGTGCTTTATTTCAATAGTTCATTTTTTAGTCAGTCTTTCTAGTTTTCTTTTGGGGAGATTCTCTAATTATAGAATCAGTCCTTGAGTTTTTGTGATCTTTGTGAATATGGTGAGGACATTGCTTGAATCAATTTTAGAATTCTCTTGATCATATTAAAAGACTTCATTTAAATCACTGGTCAATGTAAGATGGATTTAGCTCTAAGTTTTCAATGATGTCTATTCAGAAGCACTTGCATATCATAGCATGTCATCTGTCAGCAAGGTCCCAATATATCTGAAGAAGAATAAAATTATTTCTTAAATTAAAGCAAAGCACATATGTAGCTATCAAGCCATATTGTCTTACAAGCCCAAATAGATGTTACTGAGATCAGGCTTTTTTTTTTTTTTTTCTCAAGTATCTTTACTAGAAGAGAAGTAACACTTTCACACTGGAGAGTTCTTAGAGCTGGGTAATTTTGTATTCATAAACTACTTACCCATCACTAGGAGGTTAGGGAGTTCAGACTATTAGTACTTGTTCTCTATGAAAGATTTAATAGAAGGCAGAGATTGCAAGTAGAAGGCTTATATTCCCTTGCCTCAGAAGCCAAATGTAGTCATTTTTGCTTGATCTTCCTCTAACATACTTGTAAATGTTTTAATTTGAGTCTGACTATGAGACAGAGAACATCACAGCCCTTACTTCATCCCTGACTTTGGGCAAGAACCCAAGCTATTTTTAAGTAATTAACACACAAGCTTCAAACATACCCAAAAGATTCCCCTGAAGAATACACATCAGGGACCTGTCAGGTTCTTCTGTGCCTTTGCAGTGCTGTAGTAGTTCCTTACCTAGTTATCCCAGAATTTCCCCTTTGTAAAACTGTTGACAATGTAAAATCAAAATACCTTTTCCTGTTCAACTCCTAGCTTCCCCTTGTCAGGAATGTTATATGAGACACTGGGGCTACACATGCAGGTGTACTGCTATAATCTGACAACTTCCATAAAATGGGAACAATCAAGGAGGGAGCTTAATTGTTAATACCAATTAAAATAACCCTAAAGCAGCTCTATTTTGCATCAGAAGTCAAACCAGACCAAGAGATACTCAGAATGCAAAGGTGATTTAAATTTTCACAAGCATACAGATGCTCTGCAGAGCTGCTTGCTGCTTTAGCAGTGTTATGATGCACTTCAGGAGCTTTCTTGACTGTTTTTCTTGAGGTGAAATGCATTGATGGTATTTTTCTAAGCTATAACTGCTGCAGTTATCTTCTGCAAATCACAAACACTTTTTAAAAACTTCTGTTAGTCTGAGTGTATTTCAGCACTGTGTGTGGGTAGTCTATTCAATGGCCTGTGGAACATTCAAATATTAAGTACTTAAAAGTAGACTGCTTTTACGTGTTTTCCCAGACTGAAATCTGGGAAAGTATGCATTTACATTCACCTCAAAAACATGAACTATCTTGAGGGCTGAGCTCTGATTTCTCATCAGCTTTTGTTTGCAGCACCAGAAACCAATATGAGACAGAAGAGCATTGGGATGCTCTGTGTTCTCTGATTTCCCAGATTTTTGTCATACAGGAGTGCATTTTCATAGAGGTAAAATAATAGAGTAAGGAAGTATTTCAAAGCACTGCATGCCCACTAGGGTACCAAGGCAAGTTCACTTATTCTGCATCCACACATTTTCAGTCTTAGCAGAAGCATAATTTCAGCAGAACAGAACATTCTGACACAGAAGAGGTTTTTTGTGTTTTGGGTTTGGGGTTTTTTTGGTTGGTGGGTAGAATAGTGTTCTGGGAAGATGAAGTTGTACAGGCAAATCTCCTTAGGTTCAATTATGCCTATAATTCTGAGCAAATGCCCTAATTAGAGCATTATTCTGTAGAAGAGGGTACCTCAGCTAGGTTTCAAGCTAGTGTCATGTGGTAGGGATACTCTGCATGCACATAGCTAGTTGAGTCCTTTATGGAGTCTAGGCATAGGGATACCCTTCTTTCCGGATCCCAAAAGGGCTTTGGTAAGATGAGGGTGTCTCAACAATCAGCTCAGATGAACTTAGAGTGCTTCCAAAGATGTGCAGTATCAGTACTTCATATCCTTAAGGGAACTTGTGCCAACACCTTTATGAAACTCGAGCACAAGATCAGAATTATTTGCTGGCACAGTGCTATACTCAGGCTTCCAAGGTGAGTTTAAGCTGCATACTAAGCACTTGCCTTCTCTCCCTTGAAATATGGATATTTCTGCACTGTTAAATAAAAAAAGGGTCAGAAGGAAATTCAAGGGCTGGATGCAAAAAAGTTCAGGGAATGGCTGCGACCCCATGTCTCACATGTTGTCTTTGGAGATTGGTTCTCAGTTATGTATATTCTGGTGTGAAGCCATAAATAGGGATTTATCCTTTTAATTTTGTCCATTCAGTACCTGAATCCTGAAATAATTCTGTAACCGCAACTATCTTATTACACTAAGATTCTGTTGGCTTGGAGTTTATCTAATATGCTGTAAGTTTGTATTGACATTTATTCACATATTTTGATGCATTACTAGACTTCAACTTCTTCTTGTATCACAAGTAATATTATTTTAATTGTATGCCCAGGAAAATTATTATAGTATAATAACAAAATGTGCTTCAAGTCATTTTTCACTGAAAGCAAACATCTTGTTTAACAAGTCGAATTTGCATGGTTTGCATGAGTTTCTATAAGCAGTACTTTAGAAGAAGAATTTGTTTTCTTATTCAGTGATTTTATAACTTCAGTAAAAGTTAATCTATACAGCATAAAATTAATGTGTTTACTCTAAATGTAATGTACTTATTTACAGGTATTCCTGCAAAGTTAATGACCATGACATTCATAATTTTATCTCTTTGAATTGATTTTTTATGCTGTAGCTGAAAGAAAAGTAACTTAGTGGGACTATAACATTCTTAGAACTCAAACTATACCAAACATCAACATGTTTTAGGGTGAAACATGTTTACCTTTTGATGCAGCCAAATATTCATGACAACATTCTAGCATGTTCCAAAATGATTGCCTTGAGGTTTTCCCTGTTGAAAACTGACAAGTTAGCTGAGGAGCTAGAGTCTGTGCACTGTTCCATCAACACTTGCAAATCAATTGAGAAAGGATGGCCACAAATTTTACTTTGCATGTGGAATTTATGTGAAAAAGCACAATAAAAGCAGATCATGCAACCTTGTATTTGTTGTTTAACACTTTATGGTAAACTGCACTTGAATAGATCAACAATACAGTTTTTGTTGTATGGCTCATTGTATCTGAGAACATGGATTTATGGTGGAAAGGTGTATACAAGATCCACCGAAGTACATAAATCATGAATATTATGTAACTTATAATGAGAGATAGTTGATGAATGGGGGCCTGTTCTGGGGTTCATATCTCTAGAACCCATTATTTCTCTTAGATGTCTATAATTAAAGAGCATAATTTGGCTTTGAGATGACATACCTTGCAGTTGTGGCTACTATATGACATCCCTGTCATGGTAGGATCATAATATATGTATATGAGATTAAAAATAAATGCTCTGATCAGTCAAGGAATTGCACTTAACTCTCCCTAACAGCTAAATATCAGGACTTGAATGGATAACAAACACACTGTCAAGGCAATGCCAGAGCAAAGACACATTTTATATTTGTCCTTGAAAGTTACAACTCCCATATTCTTTTAGACCTCCAAATGGTACAATTCAGAATTAATGATAAAACACAAAAATTATCTGCCAATATATGACAGATTTTTTTATGACAATAGTTGAAATCTGTCCCCTGACTCAACTGTTGGAAAAGGCAAACTGCGTTAGAGATCACCTGTGAGAGATAAATAAAACTCTAAACGGCCGACCAATTTTCACCTGAAACTGCACTCAGTACTCATCATGGTATTCAGAACATTATTATTGATTCAGATGTCTATTTACCCCATAGAAATGGTGACAGCTAGACTCTGCTAAAGAATTAAAATACCCTTCAATATTTCAATAGATTTCTAACTAAAAGGCAGTCTGACTTTATTAAGAATGCTTGTTACAAGACAGAAAATCTTGATACATTCTGTTTCATTTAAGTTTTTAATGTTATTTCAAGAAGCGATGACTATGGTGCATGAACAGTATTCAATCACAAAGAAATTCACTCAACATATTAATTACAAGAATAAAGAACATTTACAACATTCATGGAGGAAGAGAGAGCACTAGATAAAGGCAACCTCTGTTATTGAAAATGTTAACTCAGAGTTTCATGTATATTGAGAACTAGCCCCAAACTATAAATGAAGGAAAGCGCTAAAAGGTGATGCTTTCAGGCAGGTACAATGGTACAGAAGAGTTATTAATCAGCCTTACTATATTTAGCATTTAAAGCCTTAATGGGTGATCTGGAAAGACACTAAATGTCATGCCATCAAAATAGTGGATGATGAAAATTTGCAAACTTCATTGAAAATGGTGAAGGAGTACCCAGGGACATAAACTGGAAATACAAACGATGAAAAAAAGAGATCTGGAATCATTCTTCAGATATTCAGTGTCTGTCTGAAGCTTTTGGATGGACTTGACTGGCAATGACATTTGAATGGCACCTTTCTCAGATCTGTTCTGATACAAATTAAAAGAAATGACAACATGATCAGTTAAGATGTGAACCCATAAGAGGATGCACTAGAAACTAAATTGTCTTCTAAACACCACATTTTCTGTCTAATGGTCAAGGCATGTTCAATAAACTCTATAGGATGTTCTTAAACCACCTTATTAGTTATTTTTCTTTGATTAAAGATTGTCAAATAGGACTGATTAGATTGGTACAGACTCTTTGAAGGTGGGTGGATAGAAACAAAAAAGTGGAAAATGAGTAGGAAGCAATTAAATGAAAATTTGTAAAAACTAGCTTTTACCAGCAGGTAGATAAATTGACTTTTGAGGCAACAGAAAGCTGGAAGCTAACTAACACTAATAATTAATAAAGCACTGTAATTTCTTCATGAGTTGCTGATCTTTAAAGAATAGCAATAATTTAAAATTTAACAGTGCATAATAATTATAATTAATTACAACTCCATAACAGGATAAGCAGTTTTTAGGGTAGGTAAAGCAGTTATTTCTTAAATGCTTGTGAGTGTTTCTCTAACATTCTTACCACGGAATGTTTTGCAGTTTTATCTTAATACCTTACTCAGTGCATTGCATGGTTGATCATTTGTTTGAGCCTCCTCCAAAATCAATAGAGTTCCTTAAAAGAGGCCAAGACCCATCTATGCAGAACTGATTAGAAAGGCAGGCCTTAGCTTACAGGTAATTGGATATACATGCCAAGTTTTTATTTTATTTTACTTCCATTTAAGTCAACAACAGCAGTAGCAGACCTTTTGTTACATTTACAGAGTATTTATTTTAAATAAATTAAATTAAAACATCCTCTCCTCTGGTTTAAATTAAATCTGGATATTAAAATAATTTCACTGCAGACTCTATCCAAATGAATACTAAATTTAGAATTTGGTCTGACAAAGAAATACAGTCGTAATAATCCCAAGGCAAAAAACTGTGCTTCAGATGCTATTTGAATAACATTTTGTTTATGGATGATAAAAGAATTGCATCTGAGATTTCCACTAGCTACCTTCCTCAGATGTTCACCAAATGAACATATGGAATAAGTGTTACCAAAAACCTCTAGCCTGCCAATAAAACTGGATGAATTAAGACTTGGTTAAGGATCAGCACTTTTAATTAGGTTTGTTGGGGTTTTTATCGGCAAACTGGAGCTATTAGGTTTTATATTTGCCAGTGTAGTTACCACAAACAGTCACTGTTAGTCTGGTTACTAAACCTCCCTGTAAAATTTTTGCGGAAAAAATTTAGCCGTATTTACACCGAAAACATACCTGTAAACAATAAAGCTTCTGTCTCAAAGGCATCTGTTTATGGCATGGCCTTGAAAATTTCAGCTAAAGGAAGAAGGCTTTGCTTAGATATCCAATAAAGGTGGAAATGGTAGAAATGGTAGACTTGACAGTAAATGGACTACAGTGGTATCATGGTTTCCTTTCGCTCTTAGTGATAAACTGCTATTTATTTTTTTCTTGGTGTATATAACCCAGAAATGGGCAAAAGGTTTCTATTGTGTTTTTCCCCCAAACATGCTCTTGTACTGAATTTGTTACGCCAGCCTTGAGTAAGTTTTTAAATATGTTATGAACCCTTGAAAACCTGATTTATAATGAAAGGTGATATATTTTTACCCATAGCAGCACGCTACCTTAGATCCTTTTAAACCTCTTAAGGTTAAAGCAGCTTTTGAATTATTTTATTGCATAAAAAAAATATCAGAAATGTCTAATCCTTTAGTTATTGCCTAAATAAAACAGATTCAAGATGTTGATTCTTCACTGCTTATACCTTATTTTATCATCTGTTATTATATGAAGCAGATAAGAAATATAATCTTTCTGATCATCTCTTTACAAAGTGTGATAACCCCAAAGTCCCAGAAGCTGTTCAGCCAGAATGGATTTTTCATACTCAAGATTTAATATAAGCTTGCACCTCAGCCTTCAGCCTGGGAGGTTGCTGTGTACTGCTCTTACATCTGTCTTAAGGCTCACTTCAGCCAGCGGCTCAACTGTTGGTGTAAGCTGTTGCCTTTCAGCTGAGACAGCTGTATGATTCAGAGAATATTACCCCTTTCTGGCTCACTGCAAAGGCAGAGGTTAGCTTGGCTCACCTGAGATTTAACAAGGCAGTTTTACTTTCCATGGGAATAGGAGAGAAGCACTCTTGCAGGCAATGACGGGCTTGGCTGAGAAGTAGTAATTAATGATGCGTTTCCATTGATACTGTGACAAATGAGAAGAGTAGCTTGGGCCCCTCAAGTCCTGTCATGAAAGTAGCTCGTAATCCCTTCATTATCAGTGCATCCTGTGCTGATGACATTGTAATATTTTAGAGATGCTTTTAGAATAAATTAGCCTGTAGAAATAAAAGTGGCATACCAGTCATGGTTTTCACGGGTGGGTGTGAAAGGTTTTGACTTCAGCTTTTCAGAAGGACTAAATTGCACAAAGGAAGCATGTTCTCATGCCTGTTCTGAAATGGCTTGAAGGGAATAAGCTAAACAATTGGAAGTAGCATGCTTTACATGAGCATTTTCTGTCTTCAACTCCTTTACCTATAGCCCCTTTCCTTTGCAAAATACTGATTCAGAATTGTTCTCTGCAATGCAACACTGCTGTAGCTTTATTAGGTTCACAGGACTTGTCCCAGATTTGCTTTGTGGTAAAGGTCTGTACAATTTCCCTCCTTTCTTTGTTTCTACTGTTCTACCACATTAGTTCCTCTGACACTCTGAACAAGGATCAATCTCTGTCTCATAACAGACTTAGCATAGTAACTTCCATTATGGTCCCTACCAAGAACTGAATCTAATGATTTTCACTGTGCGTAATATGAGTGCGCACATACATAGTAAAGGTTTTAGTGGCAGATGCTGACACTGATACCAGTGCACATGAAAAGAGGATTATCTGAAGCAAAAACCATCAGCTACAAAAGGATATATGCATTTTTCTCACATTTTTGTTTTGATAATTGAGATTTGTGTCATGGCTTTATACAGCCCTTAGCATAGGGCATTATGGAGTCTAAGAAGCCAATGAAGGTATTCAAAGGTGCTGAGCTTGTATACCTCTTTAAAGCCACAGCAGAGGGATGAGTGCCAGAGAAGCTCCTTTTCACAAACCCAGCATATCTTGAGAAGAGAAAAGCTGTCACTTTCTCTTAATTACAGTTTTGGATTAGAGACATAAATTGAACTCCAGGCAGTCACTGAAAATTGAGTCAATACAACCAATAGTTTCTAGGCATCATTGTCTCTATACTTCATTGCAAGTGAGACACCTACGGCTGGTTAGCTGAAAACTTCTCTAGACACTTTGTAACACATTGATGAGTGGCTCAGTTTAGTTGTCAAAACAAAGGCTTCTATTATCATTTCACACACTGGTGCTTCCAGGATATGCACATGGGATGGTAGATAGGACACAGGGTGCTTGTGAGACATGTGCCCTTCTGAGTAGCATCTGAAGGCTATGTGAGAAGAGAGAATTATGAAGGACAGTGTGCAATACAGAGAAGTTAGCTTGTTTGCAATCTTTACCTTTTCATTTTCTGACATTGTGATGTCAAGAGTACTTCTAATTTAAAGAAAAAAAAAAAAAGAGAAGTCGTCAAACAAAAAAGCATCTATGATGTACTCTTCATTGACTGAAGGAGGCAAAAAAACCCATCAGAACTATCCAGTCTATCTCCTTGTAATATTATCTTGTGCCCAGGAATATCATTTAGCTTAATGAGAAGGATGTATGTAGCAAGAGGCATGAAGAAGGGGAATATGATGCAGACACAGCAATATGTTGTGTGGACATGTGAGCAAGAAATGAGAGGTGGTTAGAAGAGAGATGGGCAGTTAGAGGTAAGCGGGCTTTCATGAGTCATGTTTGTTGACAACATGCCCACTGATCTGAACATATATGGGTTTATTTATTTAAAAATCATGTGCTTGGACTAAAAGACCTTTTCTCCAAGTTGCAATAGTAGAGGCATTTTTAATACATCAGGTTTCCTGCCCCTCCCATCTGTATAGTTACCTTGATAAGCCCTCCATCATGAATAGTTAGATTCACTGCTTCTCTTAGACTTCCATTTGCCAGTCGGGATTTTTAGGGACAGTTATATTCATAACAGTCTGACAGAGAGCATACATTATACTATTGGTTTAAAAAAGCATAAAGAGTAGCTTTCCATATAAAGTTATGTAAAGAAGTCTTCATTGTTTATTTTTTATTGATTTACTAAATTAACAGGATTATCTAAATTATTAGACAAAAAACCTTAAACTTTTGAGGCTTCAGGCAGTTTTTCCAGGAGCTTGTAAACGTTGCAGAGAATCATTTAAGTTTATTATAGAGGGAGCTTTTCCTTGATGTCAAGTCAGCCCTGAAAGTGAAGAATTAGACAGTCATTGATGTATCTGGTTGTATTCTTGTGCTGAGAGGTTTCCGAGGGCTGACTGTGTGAGAATGTGTTGGAATGAAGCTCTATTTTTCTTTTAATCAATATTACAGAGCCTTTCTATATAAAGAAGTTAATACACATTAACTACATTTCACAATACTTTTGAAATACCAATCTGGGAAGTAATATTACACTGCACACAGAGCCACTCCCCCCCCAATCACAATGTTTTTCTCAAGCTACAGAATAGTGAAGTAGCAACACTGGGATATAAACAGAAGAGGCAACTGTGCATTTCTGTTACCTGTTTGTTAGATGGATTGGAAAGAAGTTTGAGGGAAATCTGTGGTGCTTACCCTACTGGCAAAATATTTTATAGAAGGAATTTCTCCTTTGAAAACTTTTAGGATATACTTGCTACCAGTGTTTTCCAGAACACTGTGGATAGGAGGCTTAGTTAAATGCACCAATATATTTTGTAGAGTCTCAAGAAGCAGAAATGAACACATACATCAATCAGCTACTCTTTTGATGAGGCAGAACCCAAATGTTTTTATATATAAGCTTATTTCTGTTCTTAATATGTCCTTGACTCTTAAGATAGTTTGAGGGTTATTTTATCCATAACAATAGAAAGAAGCTTTAACACAAGGATGAAGACAGTAGTCTCTCGTGCATGGTAAAGTACGTGCTGTTTCTTTGCAGTACAAGAAGTGTAGCATGATCGTGAGTCATGAATGCAGGCCAAAGCCATGTGCTGAATAATGCTTGCTTCTCACTTCCTGCAACTCCCTGGTTAGAAAGTACTTAAGAAAGCAACTCAGATTGATCCTGCAGTTAAACAAATATTTGGGTTTGGATATGTAACAGAAAATGTACATTCAGATTGAAAATGTTAATGTAAGCAACAATTAATTACATAATCATCAATAAGTGATTGGTAACTCTCTGTCTCTGCTGCTAATGGTGCCTTTAGTATTCATCTTGCACATAGAGCAGTACCGGATTGGGTACAGCAGAATGTTTTTAATGGCTTTGTCATCTGCAGTGCACAGAATTTTCTGCACAGAAATTCAGAACCTTCAAAGGTGAGAACTTGAACTAGTTAAGACATTATTAACTCCCAGAATACTTCAAAAGGAATAAAAGGGAAAAAATCAAGTTAATAAAAAATGTGCTGATTAGAAAATTATTCAGGAACCAAGAATCAAAGCTTAGGCAAACTTCAGTCTAAATAAAGTGTGAAGTGAATTCTACTTTTCTGGAAATAAAATGTTTCTGTGATCATTCTAAATTAACAGAAATATGAATAATCACATGAAGTAAAAAACATTTTTACCTCCTTCACATATTGAACACATGTATGCCAAACCAATTTAATGTGTGATTGTAAGAAGAGAAAACTGTACATAAAGTAACTGAGATGTATTATTTCCATGGGTTATGTTTTTCCATCCATAGTGTGGGTTACACTTTTCTCACTACTACATAATCATCAGTCTTGTGAAATGGAAGGAAGGAGATGGTTTCATTCTCCAGGCATTACTATTTCTTTCTTCCTGAGTCAGAACCTCCGCAACCTGTAATATAGAAAGCAATGTTTTATCTTATAGCCAATGGAGGGAAATTATAAAACTTAAGATGTATGACAAATCATATAAAGCAGTGTCAGACTGCAAATATTGAAAAAAATCCACATTCAATGCTGAGGTTGACATGCATATTCACAATGAAAGCAAATAAGAAGTGTTGAGAAACTGGGATCTATTTCCTGAAATAATAGCTAGAAAAGTCGTAATAGATGCAGAAACTCCTTTACATTTTCTAGTGCTCATATCCCTCCCTGTCGTCATAGTTTTGTCTTTCATTTCAAGATAGACTGTACAAACTACTGAAATAATAAACCCATTTTAAAGTCAGAATGATGTTTCAGAAAGGGTAGAAAACCCCTGATATGATTTCCATGGATAGATGATTTTTCTAATTGGAACTGAAACTACAAAGGAGCCCAGGAATATGTGTTTCTGTTTGGTGATGCAGCTGAGCCTATATACTGCATAAAAGTAACAGATACACTTTTCTGAAAACAGAACTACAGGTGTTTTATGGGAAATTTTTGAACACTGCTGTAACCTAAAAAGAAAAATGTAATTTATGGCACAGAAATTACAATTCCTCATTTTGTTACTGAAGACTTTGAGGAATGTCTGTAAAAGTCACAAGTTGATTCTTCGTAAGTTCTAAATATATGAAGGTGTGGGACTGATCTTAGGTTTATTTTCAGGAGTACTTGTACATTGAGAAATGACAGCATTAACAACATAAATGAATCTGAGTGATTCATGTAGCTGTAACGTTGCTGCCTTAATTCATAAAGTAAGGAAAGCAGCTATATATTTCCCCTTATATCAGATTATACTGACTTCACTCAAAACACATCACTTGTTGTCTAGTGAAGACAGAAAATACAAACACAACAAAATATTTCCCTTTCATCTTTGATATTCTCCTGTTATATCAAATGCAAAAACTACACTTCTCTTTATAGCTTATGGATTTTTCTTTACTTTTTTGTATGCCTGTGTTCATGCAACTAAAGGATGCAAAGGGCTGACAGTCCATAGCTTCACATTCCAAGATTATTATTTAAACTGTACTAGGTCTTCAACTGACGTTCAGCTGATAAAATACATGAAGCAAGCAGAGATACAATGATTTACTTTAGAAAAAGCTTTGAATGTATATCTTTGAATACTTTCACTGGGTTAATTTCAGCAGCACGGTGACCAGCAACTCAATTCAGTTTCTCAAACATAGGCTTACAGTGCTCATAGGTCCGGTGTCATATTTTCAGTATCATGTGGATGTGTTGCATAACTGAGGCATTTCAAGTGGTGTTAGTCATCTTGGGTAGCTGAACTGCACCCTAACTCTATAAAAATGAGGCATCTAGGGACTGATTTACTGCCATACAAAGGTGCCTAGTGCTATTTAGGAAGTCTGACAGTATCCTGTCCCATCTCCTGCTGCCACTCCAGAAAATCACAGGTCTACCATTGGTCCTGTTCTGTCAGCCTCCTGTGGATATCCTAAATGGTGTGTCAATGTCACTATACGCCTACATTGACTTAAATGAATTCTAATCTAATCTATGTTAATTATCTTTTCTTCCTTTGTAGACAGCACAGAGATTGATAGCTGTATTGGGTTTGCATGGCAAGGTTTTGGTAGCAGGGGGGCTACAGGCGCGGCTTCTGTGAGAAGCTGCTAGAGGCTTCCCCTATGTCCCATAAAGCCAATGCCAGCCGGCTCCAAGACAAGACCCGCCGCTGGCCAAGGCCGAGTCAATCAGCGGCGGTGGTAGCGCCTCTGGGATAACATAGTTAAGAAGGGGAAAAACAACTGTACAACAACAGCCAGAGAAGAGAGGAGTGAGAATATGGGAGAGCAACAGCCCTGCAGAGACCAAGGTCAGTGAAGAAGGAGGGTGAGGAGGTGCTCCAGGCGCCAGAGCAGAGATTCTCCTGCAGCCTGTGGTGAAGACCATGGTGAGGCAGGCTGTGCCCCTGCAGCCCATGGAGGTCCATGGTGGAGCAGATATCCACCTGCAGCCAATGGAGGACCCCACGCCAGAGCGGGTGGATGCCTGAAGGAGGCTGTGACCCTGTGGGAAGCCCGCGCTGAAGCAAGCTCCTGGCAGGACCTGTGGACCTGTGGAGAGAAGATCCCATACTGAAGCAGGTTTGCTGGCAGGACTTGTGACCCTGCAGGGGACCCACACTGGAGCAGTCTGTTCCTCAAGGACTGCACCCTGTGGAAAGGACCCATGCTGGAGCAGTTTGTGAAGAACTGCAGCCCATGGGAAGGACCCACATTGGAGAAGTTTGTGGAGGGCTGTCTCCTGTGGGAAGGACCTCAAGTTGTGGTGGGGGAAGAGTGTGAGAAGGAAGGAGTGGCAGAAACAACATGTGATGAACTGACCGCAACCCCCATTCCCATCCCCCTGTGCCACTCAGGGGGAGGAGGTAGAGAAAATCAGGAGTGAAGTTGAGCCCAGGAAGAAGGGACGGGTGGGGGACGGTGTTTTGAGATTTGTTTTTATTTCTCATTATCCTACTCTGGTTTGATTGGTAATAAATTAAACAAATTTCCCCAAGTCGAGTCTGTTTTGTCTGTGATGGTAATGGTGAGTGATCTCCCTGTCCTTACCTCAACCCACGAGCCTTTCGTTATATATTCTTTCCCCTGTCCAGCTAAGAAAGGGGAGTGATAGAGCGGCTTTGGTGGGCATCTGGCATCCAGCCAGGGTCAACCTACCACAATAAGTAATTCCAGCTGCCTGTTCATCCCATCCTCGGGACGAGTGGCTGGAAAGCTGCCCTGCAGAAAAGGACCTGGGGGTGTCGACTGACAGCCAGATGAATATGAGCCAGCAGTGTGCCCAGGTGGCCAAGAAGGCCAACGGCATCCTGGCCTGTATCAGAAATAGTGTGGCCAGCAGGAGCAGGGAAGTGATCGTGCCCCTGTACTTGGCTCTGGTGAGGCCGCACCTCGAATCCTGTGTTCAGTTTTGGGCCCCTCACTACCAGAAGGACATTGAGGTGCTGGAGCGTGTCCAGAGAAGGGCGACGAAGCTGGTGAGGGGTCTGGAGCACAAGCCTTATGAGGAGCGGCTGAGGGAGCTGGGGTTGTTCAGCCTGGAGAAGAGGAGGCTGAGGGGAGACCTTATCGTTCTCTACAACTACCTGAAAGGGGGTTGCAGAGAGGTGGGTGTTGGTCTCTTCTCCCAAGTGACTAGTGACAGGACTAGAGGAAATGGCCTCAAGTTGCGCCAGGGGAGGTTCAGGCTGGATATGAGGAAAAAGTTCTTTACTGAGAGATTAGTGAAACATTGGAACAGGCTGCCCAGGGAGGTGGTAGAGTCACCCTCTCTGGAGGTATTCAAGGAGCATGTGGATGTGGCATTGTGGGATGTGGCTTGATGGGCATGGTGCTGTATGGTGTGGGTGGGTTGTTTTGGTGTCGGTTGTGGTGTGTTTTGTGGTTTGTGGGTGGTTTTGGGTTTTTTTTGTTTTGGTTTGGTTTGGTTTGTTTTTTTTTTTGTGGTTGGACTTGATGATCTTACAGGTCTTTTCCAACCTTAGTGATTCTGTGATTCTGTGATGATGACCTGCGGTCATTAGAATATTCATTAACTCTACCTACTTCTCAGCTCTAAATTGAGACAATTTAAATAAGTGTAGTTGCCATAGATTCCCCATATAATCAATGAAGGGATGCATAGACAGTGAAAAGATGCCAGAGGAGAACAGCCAGAAATCTACGAGAGATCTCTTGTAGAGGGTTTATTTGTGACTTCATCAAAAGGCTAATAAATTCAATGGCAACCAGTGCAGCAGCTGAACATATAATAATAGCTGGGATGCTACCCAGAGACTCCTTAATCAGTCTGTCCTTTGTCTCTATTTTTGAGAAACCAGTTGTTAAACATTCTCTCTCTGACATAAGACTATATACATGAATATATGTAAAAATTCCTGTTTATTGGAACTGTCTATATCTACCACTTTAATAATGAAGGACATGTCTGGAGGGGGTTTTTTGTTTTGTTTTTCTTTTTTTGCTAGCACCGCCTATATTTACCAGTGTCTTATCAAAGAATGAGAGTCAAGGAGACTTTCAAAAAGAGATTGAAAATCTGAGACACATTTAAAACCAGGATGTGAAATGTTCCCTTTCATATAGACTTTATAATAAAATGTGCTTCCCAAGCCAGTGTCATAGCACTGTCATAGGGCGTAGACGTCACTATTTATTATTTGCCATGATAATAAATATTGATATTTATTAAAAAACCATTTGATACAGTGGTTTTAATCAGATGTGTTTTATTTCATGTTAAACAGGAGAGTGACATGCTATACATGCTAAACACTGGAAATTCAAAAGATGTTTGGATTTCAAGGCTTAAGAGGAAAACCAGTATTATCAGCTAAACCAATAATTTTAATCACAGGTAAATAGTTAAAACTAGGTTATTATTATGTAAGTATTATAAAAAAGCATTTTCCAAAGATCCCATTCCTTTAGAAAGTTATATTAATACAATTTACTAGAAAGAAAAAAATTAACAAATAGAGAAAACAAGTCTGTACATACATGCACATCAACTCAGCAGATACTGGAAACCTGTAAATATTGCAGTATCTATCTTTACTGCCAAATTATTTCCATGTGGAAATAAAAGTCTTCCTTTTTCTTCCTGTCCCCACACCGAAATCCTCTTTGTTTCTTTCTTCCCTGACTTTAAGAGAAGGAAAAAAAAAATATGAATAATGTGTGTTCTATACCCCACCCTCTGCCACCCATATGAGCTTTACAGAGAGAGCAGTGGACAAGGCCCCCATTCCACTGCCAATAGGATAGTGTATTCCTGCAAATACAGGTCCCTGAGGGTTCCTGTACTTGTTCTTGTAATAAGAGGGGATGACAAAGGAAAGGCAAGCAAAGGAGGTATTGTTGTGGGGTTAGGTGTTAGCATCTAGTTATGTCAGTAATTTCTCCCAGTGCAAACAGACTGCAAAAGTTTCAGGACTTGCTATCACTGTGATTCCTGATAAGGAACATCTTCCTGACTTCTGTGGAAGTCCTAATTTCCTCTGAACTGAGAACTAGAGTTTGCTGAAGAATTTTGCTCTAGAAATACCCAGTGGGAAACTGGGAAATGAAAATTCTCTCATAACTATGTATTTGAATGATATTTTGAGTTCAAAAGAATCAAAGCAAACAATTAAACAGAGCTTGAGTTTTGAAATCAAGAGTTCTGATTTCTGATGAATTTAGAATGAAAATAGTCATTTCAGTATGTCCAAATTCACTTTGATTGAAACTGCCAAAAGTTTATGTTTCAATATTCCTATTTACAAATTTCTGGAATGCTCCAGTTCCTAAAACAATTGATACATAAACTTGCTGCGCCTAAAGGTCAAAATCTCCAGTAAAAAGAAAATCCAGCTTTTTAGAATAATTTTGAATAGTAATGTTCACTTTTCAACTATTCAGTTTCTCTAAGAGAGCTTGCTATGTGAAGGAAATGAATCATATTCTGAATGTACATAAAGAGCAGTAGAACCATTTTTAATCAAACTTCAGAGCACTTAAGTAGGTCAATGAAGATAACTTTTGACTGTATCACACGTTTAAGTTGTTCCTAAAATAGGTGCTGAAGGCCTTTATTCATAACACCATAAAAGATGCTAGTTATGTGTATAGCCGTACAAAATGTGGCTTATGATATCTTCAGCTACTTTATTCATAAAGGAAAAAGTTGTGGATACAAATGGGAAAAACATTTGCATGATTTCAGTGACATGGAGGCTGAAGCTGTGACCCAAGGGTCAGACAGGAGCTGCTGTTTAAGTGGGATGAACACATTTGGTAGCACTGGAGAGTTTTCCAAGAGAAAGTTTAGAGAGAAGTTGCACCTTGGGTTTGGGAAAAACAGAACAATCCATTGAAAATTACCAGTTCCAACAAAAAATAATTTGTCAAAAAAGCTCTTGCAAACAGACAGCTAGCAACATGATTGTCTGAGCAACCTATAATGCTTTAAAAATGAGATACTAAGATCCCTAGGTGGCATCTGTCTTCAAAATCTTCCACCTCCAACTCTGAGCATGTGAAAAACGCAAGTGGTATGTTAAAACCAGAACATTTCTTGCTACCAGCAAACCCTTACATTTATCATGCTACTTGATCTTCTTAGTCTGACTGTAGAGAACAGAATAAACACTGTGACTCAGATAAATACATTTTTAACTCTGCTCACAATATATATTTTGAGAAATAAGCATACCATATGTAAAGGCCAAAAAGAAATTCAGAAATACTGGTATAAATATTCAAAAGTACCAACACAGGAAAAAGAAAACCTTGGTGTGATATTTCTTCTGTTTCTTTTTTTTTTTAATACTTTTAATTGCAAATAAGAGGCCTATTCAACTTCTGTATGCAGACAGATTTAGGAACACACATGTGTAAGTGACTGTATGACTGCATTGTACTGATTAAAAATGTGTCTTAGAATAATGACTTTGGAAGTCTTTTCAAAGGAGAGGTCCATTTGGGTCAGCTTTCCCCTGATTTTCCTTGGTTGGAGAGAAATACATACTGCCATTTCATATCCTAAAAAAAGAAACAACAGCTGAGCTGTGGCACAGTCACCACATTTTTTCAGCCACTGAGAACTCAAAAAACCACAGCAACAAAAATGATAATAAAATGTCTTAGGGTCCAGATCCCAAAGGAAGCCTAAGACCAAGCACTATGAAATGTGGAGGTGGCTGCCCAGCTAAAGAGGGCACGGCAAGCTGCCCTGCAATGAATAGTGTGGATGAGAGACATTGTATGATTAAGCCTGGGGCCAGGGATGGCTTCTTGGAGCAGATGCATTCAAGAGTGTACATGTAGCCAAAGAGTCTTCACTTGTGTTGTTTCCCACAGAACAAGGAGGTTTTTCTTTTCTGGGAATGAGCACATTGGCCATTTTGGCATATGTGATGGCCCAATATCGAACATCAGCTCCTGATAGAAGATCCTGGAAGAAATTGCAGTAACCTAAGGAAGGCAGATCCTATTCCCCTTGCATAAGACACATCCTTATTTCAGTATGCATTGTTTCTAGAAGTTGAGAATTCTTTTGTTAGTTTTTATCACTTGTGGATGCATGTAGTCTCATTTGCATGGTGTTTAAAAATGACAAATATTACATTCTACTAGAATGTATAATTCATGCAAAAAATTGCTGGAATCATAAAATATTATCATGACCACTTTTAAAGTATGAGTGCTTACTTTTTCTAGTACCATATTTTGTCTAATTGAAAAAAATAATCTCCATTTTGCAGGTACTTTTCTTCTAATCCTGTGTCTTTTTTGAAGAGCTCATGAACATGATGAGGTACTCCAGGGAATGAATTATGATCATGAACTAATAATGAAATGTCTAGGAGGTTGCTGGCATTTTGTCTTCTGCTTCCTATCTAATAATCACCAGTATATGTCACTAGAATACCATAATGCACACTCTGTTTTGCATTATGCACATCTTGAACATTAAATGCAACACAAATATACAACAAAAGAAAAAAAAAAAGACAATAAAATGTCGAACACCACCCCCCCACCCCCACCCCCACCCCCCCCCGCAAAAGTCAGGAAATGCAAGTTTCCAAAACATTAAAAAAACCCAACAAAATAATTATTCCTATTCTTCAGAATAATGACCTCCCTTGCGACTCTAAAATGAGACAAGTGGCAAATACTCTTTCTGTCGATTACAGAGTCTCTAGTGACATCTCTTAGAGAAATGTGACCACAGCACAGGACTGCAGAAAGCAACTTTATTTCATTGATATCCTGTGGAGTAGGGCAGAAAAAACCCTTGATGCTTTAAAGGTAGTTTGTGCCATAACAAAATCACAAACCTCTACCTTCTGTCCTCCTCCACCCCAATAATATACCCATTACCCATTGTCCTATCGCAACAGGACCTACTAAAAAGTTTGTCACCATCTTTCTTATAGGCCCCCTTTAAGTACTGAAAGGCTGCAATAAGGTCCCTCTGGAACCTTCTCTTCTCCAGGCTGAACAACCCCAACTCTCTCAGCCGTTCTCCATAGCAGAGGTGTTCCATCCCTCTGATCATTTTTGTGGCCCTCCTCTGGATGACTCCAACAGGTCCATGTCTTTCCTGTGCTGAGGGCTCCAGAGCTGGATGCAGTACTCCAGGTAGGGTCTTCAGGTTTTAGATGATGATGAAAGGAATTTTCTAATGAATTATGGAAGAAAGGCAGTTATGCAGTGCAAATATACAAAGGAAAACATCTTTGTATATAAATCATGTAGAAATAGTGGATAATATGGCAAATCAGTAATATTTTGACCTTTAAGAGCCCAAAGGATATGCCAGTTGTATACTGATTTCAGGGAATTGCATAATTGGAGTTGTGCAGAAGATTTCAAACAGCAGCAGGATCTGGCTTTTCCGATAGCTGACAACAAGATTCATGGAAGTACCTCTCAAAAAACAAAATCTGTATCAGATACTTAAAAGACAGGTTGCACTGAAAAAAACCGCAAACCAACATCAAACAAGCAAAGAAAAAATAAGTTTCTTGACTGGAATGGTTGAACACACATGTATTGAAGAGTTGTCAGACGTAATAATAGAGAAAATAAATTGATGTATATTTATCTACAGTAGCAAATAGTAGCCCTGGTTTTGGTTTTAATGTCAGCTCATAATGCAGTTTAGGATTTAATGTTATTTTGACGTAATAAAGTAAAAAGTTGAAGTGTATGATATTTGCAAATAAGCACATTTCAGTTACTGTGGAATTGACAACCAAATGAGCTGTTGCCTATCTAAATCCCTGAAGTGAGTATGGCTGTAGAAAATTCACAGGAGTTATTTTAAGAATTAAGGACTGTCTCACTGTAGGAGACAGAAAATGACTCATTGGGCATTAACAGGGACGCAATTTTTAATGAAAAACGAACATAGGGGAAATTAAGATTATATAAATAGATGTATACATATGAGTGTGTGTATAAGTATATACATTTGACTTTATACAAATTTCAAACCAATTATAATTATGTTACTCATAAAGTAAAAAAATAAAGAAACCCTACTATGCATTGAGAAGGATATATAAAAATTAAATCATAAATGTACAAATCCTAGTTTTTTACAGAGGTGATAATGACCTCTAGGAGAGCTTATGAAAGTAGAGTTAGGGACACAAACTTGCCATCTCATTTTAACCATCCCTTCTACTAGTAACAACACCTGCCCCCACCCCAAGGAAATTAATGGTGGAGATACAAATATCCTTCCATATTTCTAAGTATCTAAAGTTGATATATAATTGCTGGAAAACTAATTGGTATCTATTGCTTTCTTAGGAGCAATGTTGAGCCTCTGTAAGTTAGTGCTTCTAGGAATGCTAGATGCTCAACATGACAGATGCTCATCTCTCCTTTAGAGTCATGATGAATAGATTCCATAATTTTAAAAGGATATTGCTAAATTGCCTGTTGCCTACAAACCACAACCTGAACTTCTTAATATTCTAAGAGAAATAATTACTTCCTAATAGCTTGCTAACATTGTCTTTAACAGGAAGCCCTCCATGGTTTTGTTGAAACAAAACTGAAAAACAGTAGCTCAAGCGGACACATAGCAAATTTCCTGTGTGCTTTTCTTAGGACTGGAAGCGAAGACAGGGAGATGAATGAAATCTGTCTGTGGGATATATGGCACATATGAGACATATGAAGATTTGAAAGGTTCTACATACCCAAAGGCTTGTCACTAAAACCATTAACCTTGTAGAAGTGTGACTAAAGGAACAAAAGTTACTAGAGGACTGCAGTGGGTTTGGGAATTTCTCTGTCGCTCAATAGTAAGACTGGGTGACTGTCCTTGATTGTCTCTGTTGAGTCCAATTTGATCTGGGCTTGCTGAGGAGAGAGATTTATTTTTTTTTTTTCTGTGTCTATTCTTATGATGTTTCTATCTGGGAGGATTTTGTGTCAATTTAAGAAAAACATTTTATTAGTCAGGATACTCAGTGCTCAATTCGTAACCGGCTTTTTACAGTCACATTTAATAATCAGTCAACACCACTTAGGGAATGAGAGCCTGAATAAATGAAGATTTTGTATGCTATAAAGTATTACCTTCTTAGAAGAGCGGCTCTCATTTTCACATTGATTTTGTTTAAGTGAAAACATGTCACATTCAGTATGAGAGTAGCATTCTGAATTTTAATTCACCCTTCAGCAGAAAAGTTTTGGTTAAGTCCGCAGCTTTATCTTTTACCTAGGGACATTTTGCAAACATTGAGGGATTTCTGTTGGTTTTAAAGCAGTGGGGTTTTTTATATGTATTACAATGCTGCTGTAAAATTATAAACCCCTTCCTAAAATTTTTGACTGCTATATTTTTATCCTCAGTATATCAGAGAACATTTCTAATATGAAATATTGAACAAAATACTTTAAAATAAATGAGTAAGAATGAAAATAGTGCCATCTGCTTGCTCAGCTTGAAACACAGTTCTACTAGCCTAGCCAGTAGTGTACTCCTGGTTTTACAGTGGCTAATTTATTTTCTATTAGCAATAAATTTGTAGGAAAACCTTCCATAGTATCTCCTAAATGAGTTACAATTACTGAAGGCAAATGCAGTAAGAAAGACTGAAATAGATTCTGGATGGACAATGGATTTACAGCAGCAACAAATGCCGAACTCTGGCTAAGCTTTGTGCCAAACTTCAAATAATTCCTAACCGGTACTTTTATTTCATATATAGAATGTCTTAAATTGGCATGGCTGTTAATGAAAGATTATTGTTTCCAACCCGTTTTAACTCATCACACGTGAAGGAACAGCTAACAAAAGCTACCAAAACAATGCTTTTGGTTTTTATATGTTAAGCTGGTGATTCTAGAGGGGTAATAGATAAATCATTATTGGATTCCGTCTGTTGCAGTTGGAGATCTGCAGGCTGTAATCTCTGGCTATGATGGGCATTATTTTTCAAATTGTCATAGAGCCCTGAAGACATTATGTTGGCTTCTTTGAACAGAATTCTTCTGTCATTGCACCTCACCATTACACTGCAACAGAGGACTAAATCAAGGTAAAAAAACCTCATTGTGGTAGGTAGAAAACAGACACGCAATAAAAAGTGTACATTCTACCCAGAAGTACTCACAGTCTGGCTTTTGGCAAGGTTGAAAAAGATGAGCCAGGTGGAGCAAGTTGGAGAGAGGGAGAGACAAAAACTGAAGTGAAACGGGAAAGTTATTGTATGCTAAGCAGCTTTCTCAGCACAATTCTGTGAAGACGTAGCCAACAGGGATGCTTTATAGCATGGCAGCAATCCTAGCTCTTAGACTAAATCTCTTCCCTGTCTTTAGGGGTGATATGGGAGACAGTATGAGAGTATGTAAGAGGAATTCAGGTGGGTGAGTGGTGATCATTTGCACTGTGAAAAGCTGGGAAAACCCGAGCAGAGTTTCATTTTACAGAAATCCTACTGCTAAAACAAGAGTGGCCCAGAGACTAAAAAGAAGGCAGCCATGCTTCTGAAATGACAGTTTTTAAGTAATAAAACCAAAAGAAAACTGAATATCTTAAAGCAGTATTTCAGCATTTTTAAGGTAAGTTTACTGCTAAGAGAGTAGAGAAATGGCCTAAAGAATTTTAGTATTTAAGACTGTTGGGAAAGTTTGAACTGTAAAGAAAGCTGAAGCAAGTCTCTAGGGCATGCATCTATGAAAGAGAACCTGAATGTGACCCTTGTATCACAGCTTTGTATAGACGCAAGTGACAGGACCCTCACTGTGGCCAGAGCATTGAGGTGGATCTGATCATGTCTTTTCCTCTAAGAGTACATCCTGTGCAGCAAAAGAGCTCCTAAACTGAAGTGCTAAGTTTTGTTAGGACACAGATTAGAACAGTGACCTTCTAACTGAGGAGTTTTGCTGGGTAGACAGAATAAAAGTAAAGAACACTGAAAAAAAAAGCCCACCATGTGTGCACTGTGCCTTTTTCTTCAGTCTTGCTCACACCAGCAGCTCTCAGTGTGTCCTGGGCTGCCATAACTCTTGTTTGTTTGACACCTGTTCTGTGACATTCATTCTCCTAGTGTAATACTGTTCTTGTCTGTGGGTCACGTCAAGAACTCATTTTTATTTGTATTCATACATGGTCATCTCCCAAAAGATCATGTTTGTTTAGAAATTTGTTTTCTTTTGTTTTGTTTTTCCTGAGGATTCTTCAAACCAGTTGAAATGTGCATTGTAGTTCTATAATTAGATATGCATTTTGCAAATGGACAAATAGGGAAAACATTTCTCTCATGACATACCAATAGCCTGATAATGAAGAAAATTATCAAATTCCCACCGGTTGTTCAAAATTCCAGTTGCTCAAAGAGAGATTTCTGCTCTCAGAAGCTCAAAAACTCTATGGGTCAGAAATATTTGTTTGTTACTTGGTGCTGCTTCTATCATGGAAAACATAAATCCAACTTAGTCAGATAATTAAGAGAGGTTTATGGTTGTTTAATATCAAAAGTCACAACCAGCAGAATAATTTCAGCCCCACACTTAAGAGTTAGAGTTATTAAAATCCGTTCCTGATTCTAAGATCAATTTGTTTGAGAATAACAGAGCGGGTCAAATTTTCAAAAATGGGCTGCAGTCCTTGGTAGCTTCTGTCTTGGTTGTCTAAATTCAAAAGCATTCTCTTCTTTTATTCCTTTTTTATTTTTAAAGTTAAACTTCCCCTTGCCCCCATTTGTGAAATCTTATAGGAAATGCTTCCACACTTCATTATAGCTCTTCATCAACTGGATGACTTTAACTGTTGTCTGATCTGAATTAGACACTTTTCTAAAATTTAATATTTTAGCATTACACAGTACTTTTTTGGACTGAAAAGTTCACAGTAAAATGCTGGGATTATTTTTAGGAACTGCACCACTATTCCTAATAAGTCAGAGTTGAAAAAAACTGTCAGAAAAGAGCTAGTCTTCTGCATAATGATGGAAGTGATATTAAAGAGTTTTTGAGAGTTAAATAGATTTCTGCTTTCCTTTTTTATATTCTTTTCTGTATACATACAGGAACAAGAGTTTCTTAACCTAATGTTAATTTTGGATGTAACAGAAATACAATTATTACTTGTATGTTATCATGACCATTTTCCGATTGAGTTCAGAAGAAAAAATGGTGTATGAGGTGGTCCTGGTCCTATTTCAATGTTTTTACTAATGTAGTTGATAGACATTTTAGGATGAGGCCATGCAGTGTTTCGAGGTTTTGATGTCACACTATTTCAACTGAGATAGTCAGGTCTTTGAAAAGATGAACTCCGTAATATATTGTAGTCTGTTATAACTGATGCTGGTTTTAAGACATTATTAACCTACTGAGATGAAAACAAGAAGGCTTACTCTAATGTTTATTAGTCTTTAAAGTTTGTAACTTTAAAGGAACATGCTACTCTTCTCATAATAGCTGCATTAAAATACAGATTTTTCCATTGCTTTTCTGCCCTCCAGTAACAAGCAGGTTGAATTTTACTGTGATACAACATGCATTAACTTTTTACTCATTGATCAAAAGGAGAACATTTCTGTTTCACAACCTTAGCTATATTTTCATATTTTTCCTATAGCTTTCTTGTAAGATACTCATTATAAACTCTGACATATAAAATAATATTACTTTCTTTCATACTCTTCCAATGTTTTTTCAGATTATTTTATTTCCAACATTATTTGCAGTTTGAAAGAAATTATTCCTATAAATGTGCTTAGAAAAAAAGATGTTGAAAAAGTATTTCCACATTGTATGAACATGAAAAAATGCCAGGATTTGCCCTCAGGGGTAATAGAGACAATTTGCATACATACCTACACACATACATACCTACATATATGCACAAATATACCTCATTAAGATAATATTTTTCAGAAAACTATAACCTTAAATTCAGCTTAAGTTCAACTGTGACTGAAAACAATTGCAGATGACAAACTGTGTAGAAGTGTTTGGTGCTTTTAACAGAAGTTGGTCCTTAACAACTCAGTAGGCCACATGTGTTACCAATGCTCCATCTGCAATGTGATGCTTTCCTTGCTATTTAATATAACTCACACCTCACTTAGTAGTTGTGCCCATTTTAAGAATAATAGTTCATAGTAACAGGGCCCTGAATAGCCTAATCTAAGTCTCTGCTTTCAGAGAGGGTAGGACCAAATGGTGTCCAGCGGTCACCTCCAACCCAGACTTTTCTATGATTCTATACTTCTTTAATGAAGTTCAAGCAAGAGCTGTGTAATTTCTGGAGAAAACCGTAGCACCTAGCCTAGCCTGGCCTCTGGATCCCTGTCCAGTAGAAGATATCTAGTAATAGCTTCCCTTTCCAGCAATTAACTCCTCTGTTGGATGTGACAAGGAATGTATAGGTCTCCTAATCAGGGCTAGCCTGTGGTTTGTCTCCTTAGGAAGCCCATTTGCTTTGTCCTTCTTAATGCTATCACTGCCCCACCTCTGCAGTCCCTGTCTGTGGACTGTACTAGTGCAATGGTGATTAGGTAACGATCCTCTTGGGCTCCTTGCTTGAAAAGTTGCTTCCAAGGTCACCTCTCCATTAGACTTTTCACCCCATTTTCCTGTTACCTGGCATGTAAGAACCCTGGCCTGTCAATTAAACAGTCATAAATCAGCAAGATTGTGACAAGTGGGTGTCTGCTCAGTGAAGTGATCAAAGGTCTTACCTGTATTCCTTGACTTGAATCATTCTGTTGTTTACCACTAATGAAAAAAATCTCTCTGATCTGTGCTCCATATATTTTTTTAATTCTACAATTTATAAACTATATTGTCTCTTCACTGACTGACTGAATTTATCTGCAAAACATGTTCTACCTACTCTTGTTTGCAGTTGGGGTTTCGTACATATAAACTTGATCAAGTCACAGGGAATCTGACTCTGTATATTTACAGTTTGCAGTCATTTTGCTTTGCCCTTGGTGAAGTTTTGTGCTAATGTTTAAAGCTAGGTATCTTCCATTGTGGGTAATTTCCTTCATCCAAGTTAGCAAAAAAAATATGCCATAATTTTAGTATTTATAAGAACATCGCTTAATATTCATACACTCGTTAGTTGCTGTTTGTAAAGCAGAACATAAAGTCTTATTTACTCCTCATTTTCCTGTGAATTGCCAAAGCTGTTTTGCTTGCCAAATTACTTTGGTTCTTTCCCAGAAGCTTGTAAAATGATATGGAGGACTATAATTCATCTATACTCTTTACTTTCACTCTAGATTGTATTGTAGTCAAAACAATTTAATCTACTATCTTGTGGGAAAAATATTCCAAAGAATGTATTTCTATTACTAAATCTCTTATTTAATCTCTTTTCATATCTCATTGTATGCAGGTTATATCACTTCTGCATTGTGACATCTAGCAGAAATTATAAGCAAAGGAATAATGTGAAGAAATGTAAAGTAAAAGATACAATACAATATAAAATACTGTTCTTCCTCTGCTGCACAGACGTTTGTTTTTCATAGGAATCCATTTTCGTGTAACATCTGTCTTTGCGCCAAAGAGAGAGGAAAAAAATAGTTTTAGCACTTGAATAAATATAGTACAACTGGAATTTTTAATTTCAAAAGTTTATTATCATTATTATCATTATTATCATTACCTCATACAAAAGGAAAACACACACAAAAAGACAGTTATTTAATGTTTAATTAAGATTTTTTTTCCAGTCAACTTGCTGCATGCATTCTAGTTCAGAGGAAACCTAAACTACATACAGTAGTTAAAAAAAAAAAAGAAAACAAATGTTAAAGCATAAATCCGTAGCTGCATGATCTGAATTTCTAGGAATTTCATGAGGTCTCAGTAGTCATTATACTATTTACTACAAGCATTTAGCAAGCTTAAAATGGCACAGTTGAAAAATAAGTTCCACCAGGAGGAAGAGGAATCTCCCTTGTGCACGCTTGAGCAATGCCTTAGTTGGGTCTGGCAGGTTTGTTTTGGAGTAATGGAAAGAGAAAACCAGAATGTGTCCCAGAGCTCTGTACATGGAAGGATTTTCCATGAGTGAATTTTCTCTCTCTTTGATAGAAGATATTCAGCTGTCTTCAAGAGCTAGGCCTTTTTCTCTTCTCCCAGAGCAAAATAATGATGTTGGGAATGCTTTGTCTGAATAAGTTTTTCCAAAATGAAGTTTTCCTTTTTGTTGAAATGCATATTTTGGAAATATGCTTGGATTTTAATGTACAGTTTATTTTCCATTACATCCTCAATGTTTTAATTTAAGAATATTTCGACATTTCATTTAGTGGTTTACTCTATTTTGACTTGTATGCTATTTTTATAATTTTAAACTTATTTTATTACACGGACTTTTACAGCTGATTGCCTCTAGGAGCAGGTTACACATTTTTATTTTGTTTTATTATTTAAGGGGGTTTTTTATTATTTAAGTTCACTTGTGACAGGCTGTTTCAATTTTCTAAGCAGCAACTTCCCTTAGTAATTTACAAATAAAATCATAACTATTATTTACATTATGTTATGGCTATGCATATTAGTAACAGTTATTCACTTTTCTGTATTTAATCATGTGCTATACATATACCAATGGGTAGATATAGGTAATATGCAATGAAATACCTACATTCCCAAAACCTAGAAATAAAAGTAATTGCACTAAATTGATGGAGGAAAATTAGTGGCCTAAATTTGAGAAAGTCAATATTCCATTATGAAACTTTTCAGACAACTTGTCCCTTAGAAATAAGCTATTACTGACTATGTCACTTTATCTTACTTTGTAAGATACTTTGTATTTCTTGGCTTGCATGCAGCAATATGAGTTTTGTGCCAGGGGAGGTTCAGGCTGGATATTAGGAAAAAATTCTTTACGGAGAGAGTGGTGAAACACTGGAACAGGCTGCCCAGGGAAGTGGTGGAGTCACCCTCACTGGAGGTGCTCAAGGAATGTGTGGATGAGGCATTGTGGGACATGGTTTAATGGGCATGGTGGTGTTAGTTGATGGTTGGACTTGATGATCTTATAGGTCTTTTCCAACCTTAGTGATTCTGTGATTCTGTGATTCTGTGATTCTGTGAGTTTGAGGTTACCTTTCTTCAAATGTTAATGTAATTTTTGTACCATTTTAGGGCACTTTTACTGTCTTAAAGATTTGTTGTAAATGCTTCCAGCAGGTGAAATCTGTTGATATCTAAAGGCAGATATGCATTATCAAGGTGTTTTCATGGATTTCACTTCATATTTTTCAGGAGTGGATTTGATGTCTAAAGAAAGCACCTTTCTTAATTGGAAATGTCTCGTAAAATAAATACTTGTTTACACATCAGTACATCAGTTTTAATCTATGTATTTGTTAACACAAACATTTTCCACTGCAGCTGATGTTCAGCAAATTATTGTGATTGCATATTAATTGCACGTAGAGAAGACTAGTGTTACACAGGTTTTTATAAGCTCAAAAATTGGTTTGTTCCTATTAGCTACTTCATATTTGTCATTAAATTTCAAATATATCTGGATTGAACCTTCAAGATACCAAAATATTTTCTCCCAGAGAATATGGAATCCAAGTAAGAAAATTTAAGTCAAGATATAGAAATTGTTACTTCTTGAGAGAGAGACAGGAAATTATCTTACAATAAATACTCTGTTGCTGTATAAATGCAAAAATGCACACAGCACAGTGTCAGTCATACATCACTGCAAGCAGGTATAACCCATAGCACAGACAGTGTTCAAGACTTTGTAACGACCCTATGAACTAGTAAATGAAAGAAAGATTACCCCAAAACATTCGATGTACTAAATAAAAGAACCAGCCAGACCCACTAACTGACAGGAAAGATAAGGAGGAGGGAGCATTTTCTCCAATTCTCAAATCATTCCATTGCAAGTAAAGAGAGAAATGAGAACAGTGATGACATATACATATATCATCATAAATACATATATCATCACTGTTCTCATATTTATAATGAGAACAGAACATATATATATAACATAAACAAACAGAAAATACTTTCTCCGAAAGAAAACAGAAGATAATTTGTAGATTTATACCATAGGAGTAAGAAACAGATACACATTTATCACATCTACTATAGAGCAGTCTTGACCTACTTAAGTAAATATCACATAAGATCAATGAGAGTAAAAACATATACTAAAGTTTAATAATGATGAAACAATGCGTTTCTAGAATTTACTACTTGGAAGTTCTTGAAACATGTTTTTCAAAAACTTTCAACAGAACTGGAGGACAGAAAACCAGTATCCTTGGTCCTCCTTGAGTTTTGTGAGGAGCAACTTACACCCTGGGCAGGAGGGCTCGGTTCTCCTCATCTCAAGGCATTTGAAAGCCATTCTGCTGCCCTAACCTCCTTCTGGTGCAGTGGAGGCTGCTGCATGTCCAGGAGTCTTCATAGGTCATGGACCAAATTTGGCTTTCTCCTTTCTATGTTTTTATTAAGAAAGGTAGTATTGACTAGGTAGTGGAACGAGATGAGTCTTTTCAATGGGGCAGTGACAGCTCTGTTTCTCTTTTCTGCTGTAGAGACGCAGAAAAGCAGAATGGAAGAGGGCTGATGAGGGAAAGCAGTGAGATTTAGTTCAATACATATACAGTGACAAAGCTGGTCAGAAATTCCCCCTCTAAACACTTTTCCACTGAAGAACAATGATTTAGCAGATTTGTAACACGTCTCAGTGCAGGTCTTTTTTAACCGACACTACTCAAACCCTACTATATTGCTTGCAAGCCTCTCCACCCATCTCCTCACTGACCCACTTGCAAATCTGAGCTGGTCTGTACCCCTGGCTTCTGAGTGCCTTGCTTTCCCCTGCCTGTGCTGATGTGGATCTGAGCACCCAAAAGTCATCTAGTTCCTGGAGAATACCACCAGAGGAACTTGTGATGACTTGGCCATCCAGGACTTGTATGATATGTCTGTTCTAGTTAAATAAACAGTGCCAGTGGGTTCAAGCACTGTCTCAAGCACAACTCTCCATGAGCTCCTTGATGCAGGTTTGGCTTGTGAAACGAATATTGTCCCAGACATTGCCTGAGCCTTGTTCAGGGATGATACAGGGATAACAGGAGCTACCTATTTTGGAAGGGAAGACAGTTTGCCAAATGGAGACAAGACACATCACGGTCTTGGTGAGGGACATTTCATTCACTAAAACAGACATACTCTTAAGGCTCACTGCTCCAGGACACTCAGGAGATGGATGGTGCCTGATTTCCCAGTTATTCTAATATTTTTTCTCTTTTAAATAAACTTTTCCCTAATGAAATATAGCTAACTGTCCTCATTAATCTTCTTATAAATCACTCTAAGGCTAGATATGTACCACACTTACAGGAGGTAGCTGTGGCACCTGCTGGCATACTAAAATTGCCTTTATCTCGACAGCTGAAGTATTGAAAAAACATCTATACCTCAGGACCTCATACATGCACACTGTCTTGAATCAGGACAGCTTCGTTGCTGTCAGGACTCGAGACAGCTTGGTTACTAATCACTTTTCTGATTACAAATGTGACATACCTTTAGAATACGAAAGAGTAAAATTGACGTGAAATTATTAAATAGAATTATTTTCAAATTTCACTTGAAAAGTGGTCAGCATCTAAAAAGATACCATGGAGCAGAATTTAAAGATATACCCTAACAGCCTCAGTAAAGAGCAGTAAATTAATGAGATCTGTCCTTGGCTCTGATACAAATTCCCTCTGGTGTTGCTTAATTCGCTCACCCTAGCTGACTTTCACTCTCATGGAGGTGCTGCAAGATACTGAAAACAGGGTTTATGATATTAGTGTCACAGGTACTTAGGAAAAACAATTTGCTACAACTTTTTCTTTCCCAAGTGGTATACAAACATCTTTAATACAACTCTTAAAAATTATGCTAGTTTGTGCCCTGTCATATTTACACTTTCTGGTCTCCACATATTTTCTGTATAGCATGAAATAACTAAAAATAGTTTGTTTAAGGAAAGAAATGAAAGCCAAAGCTTATAGATTTAAGCAGTCACTTGTAAACACATGCTATTGCATACCAATTATGTTTAATAATGGGTTTAATAGTTAAAATAACTCTAATACAAACCCACTTTTTCTAGGTTTTATGTTACAGACATGAGTCTCTAAAACATGAGAGGCAAAACTCCCTGGATATAAGCTAACTTTTCTTTGAGAATTCTCCTCAATTAATGTGCATCAGACACAGACAGACTGCTGCAGGTACCATAAATAACTACTTATGATAACCTTCAGATTATTAGCATTTCCACAGTTTCTTTTCTGATTTTTAATCGTAGTGTCTGATCTGATATTTTTCTGTTTTCATCCTAGAAAAATCACGTTCTTTGTTTGACTTTACAGTTTTAGAGGGATTAAACAGTCTTTCAGTGGTCCAAATCACTATAACTGGGGGCTAAGATTTTGATTCAGTTTTACCCCCAGTCTGTTTGTCTTATGGAGTGAGTTAGCCCTGAAAGCAAATGTTGTCTGCAACACACGGTGAGTCTCAAGGCTGAAGGGACAATGGGCTGAAGGGACATGACTCTGCCATGGAGTAGGCAAGATCAGCCTCAGGTTTGTTTTGAGGAATTAAATTACATAGACTTGTTTTGGGACTGGGCTTTTAGCTCTTCAGCTGGTCAGCTCAGAGGGACTAGTATCATCAGTCAGCAGAAGGCAGAAGGTGGGCACATGAGTTTCCTTGCAGTGCCTGGATACTGCTTGTGAATGCTTTGGTTGAGGATCTGTTACATTTCCTGCTCCTTCTCTTTAACCTCCAACACTAAACATACATTTCCATGAGTAACCTGTCTGGACTGATCATCTGTCGCCTGTCATACTCATGGCTTGATTTTTTTCTTCTTGTTTTTTCACTTCTTCAGAAACAGATACTTTTGACTTGAACTGACCTGAAGTACAGTTGCTGTCACTTGACTCCTCTGTTCTTAAGTAAAAATTAAACAACATTTAACAGGTGTAAATATGTAAAAAAAGTATGGACAATAGCTATTGGCTTGAATATCTTGAAAATTGTCAGGAGCTAGAAAGAACAGAAAGTAAACCTCTGAGATGAGGGAAAACAGTCTCTATAAAAGCTGTAATTGTCCGTAATTGTCTGTATAAAATATCCACTGGGATCTTAAAAACTCTGGCATATCCTGTCAGGCCATCTGGAGGTTTTGTATCTTGCCTTGTTCAAGCTTCACAAGGGTTAAAGCAGACCATTACTGTGTTATAATGAAACGTTTCCTAACATCTAGTCTGAACGTCCCCGTGTCACGCTAAAAGGGAATGTAGTTTTGAAATTTGTCTGTCAGAGTCCCAGGACTTTCACTGACCTATTTATCAGAGCCCCAACAAAAGGACTTGCACTGAGCAGATGCACAAAAATCAAAATTAGTTATTTTATTGAGAGCAACAGAACAGATTTGAGATTGTAATTGATAAATTCACTAACTACAATAGTGCTACTAATTAAGGTTAATATTGCTAGCAAACTTGATAGTAATACAAGAACCCAGGGATAACTTTCACCCAGAGGGTGAGAGGCGCAGCGCTTACCCAGAGAGGCGTCCCTGCCTGGGGTGGAGGAAGAGAATGCAGCCCGTCGACTGGTCCGTCAGGTATCGAGGTTCTTCTCTCCCATTTTAATAATAATTTTCTCCATCTTTTATCCCCAAAACTATGAGGTCGCTCCCCCATATGTGATGTGTAGCATGATTTGGGTGGAGAGATGAGTGCTATGGTTGTATATGTTTAGCATGCTCTCTATAATCTTCATTAGCATATGCAGGGATGTCAGTTGTAATATGCATTTCATAGGTAATGATGCAAAGGTCAGTTATCGGACACAAAGCCTTTCAAAGAAACAAAGAACCATTCAGGTTTCTGTTATTTTACTGTCTTTGCTGACCACAAGCAGGGCTGTCCTGCCTCCACAGGGCCCCCTCCTTATCTGCATCCTGTGTTAGCCAGGCGAGTCTCCACTCCCCTGAGTTGCAGAAGAGATAGCAAGGTTAGTCTTAATGGTTCTTTGAGCACAGGAACCCCACTTCATTATCTCAATTCCACACCCCGACACAGGTTTGAGCCATTCCCACCTGTCCTGTCACTGAATACCAGGGAGAAGAGATCAGTCCCTCCCTCTCCACTTCCCCTCCACAGCAAGCTGTACAGAGGAATGAGGTCATCCCTCAATCTCCTTCTCTCCAAAATAATTAATTAAAATGTTGAACAGAACACCAAGCCCTGAGGAACAAGGCTGGTGACTGTTTGTGAGCCAGGTGTAGGCCCATCCACTACAACCCTTTGAACCCTGCCATTCAGTCAGTTCTTCACCCAGCGCACAATGCACCTGCTCATCTCACAGCTAGACAGCTTGTCCAGAAGGGTGCTGTCAGGGATAGTATCAAAAGTCCTACTAAAATCCAGAACAATTACATACACTGCTTTCCCATCATCCACTAGGTAGGTCACCATATCGTAGAAGGATATCAAATTAGTTCAACAGGACTTTCCTTTCCAGAACCCATGTTGCCTGTGCCTGATGTTTGCATTGTCCTTTAAATGCCTTTCAGTAGCACCCAGGATGATCTTCTCAGAATCACAGAATCACAGAATCACTATGGTTGGAAAAGACCTGTAAGATCATCAAGTCCAACCTGGAAAAAAACAAACAAACAAACAAAAAAAAACAAACAAAAAAACCCACCAAAAACCCACCACAAAACAACAACAAGCCACAACCCACCCAACACCACACAGCACCATGTCCATCAAGCTACATCCCACAATGCCACATCCACACGCTCCTTGAATATCTCCAGGGAGGGTGACTCTACCACCTCCCTGGGCAGCCTATTCCAATGTTTCACTACTCTCTCAGTAAAGAACTTTTTCCTAATATCTAGCCTGAACCTCCCCTGGCGCAACTTGACGCCATTTCCTCTAGTCCTGTCACTAGTCACTTGGGAGAAGAGACCAACACCCACCTCTCTGCAACCCCCTTTCAGGTAGTTGTAGAGAACGATAAGGTCTCCCCTCAGCCTCCGCTTCTCCAGGCTAAACAACCCCAGCTCCCTCAGCCGCTCCTCATAAGACTTGTGTTCCAGATCCCTCACCAGCTTCGTCACCGTTCTCTGGACATGCTCCAGCACCTCAATGTCTTTCTTGTAGTGAGGGGCCCAAAACTGAACACAGTATTCGAGGTGCAGCCTCACCAGAGCCGAGTACAGAGGCATGATCACCTCCCTGCTCCTACTGGCCACACCATTTCTGATACAGGCCAGTATGCTATTGGCCTTCTTGGCCACCTGGGCACACTGCTGGCTCATATTCAGCCGGCTGTCAATCAACACCCCCAGGTCCTTTTCTGCGGGGGAGCTTTCCAGACACTCGTCCCCAAGCGTAGCGTTGCCTGGGGTTGTTGTGGCCAAAGTGTAGAACCCGGCACTTGGCCTTATTGAACTTCATCCGGTTGGCCTCAGCCCATCGATCCAGCCTGTCCAGATCCCTCTGCAGAGCCTTCCTACCCTCAAGCAGATCAACACTCCCTCCCAACTTGGTGTCGTCTGCAAACTTGCTGAGGGTGCACTCGATCCCCTCATCCAGATCATCAATGAAGACATTAAACAAGACCGGTCCCAAAACTGAGCCCTGGGGGACTCCGCTTGTGACCGGCCGCCAGCTGGATTTGACCCCATTCATCACAACTCTCTGGGCTCGGCCGTCCAGCCAGTTTTTTTACCCAGCGAAGAGTGTACCTGTCTAAACCACGGGCCGCCAGCTTCTCCAGGAGAATACTGTGGGGAACAGTGTCAAAGGCTTTGCTGAAGTCCAGGTAGACAACATCAACAGCCTTTCCCTCATCCACTAGGCGGGTCACCTGGTCATAGAAGGAGATCAGGTTGGTCAAGCAGGACCTGCCTTTCACGAACCCATGCTGGCTTGGCCTGATCCCTTGGTTATCCTGCACGTGTCCCGTGAGCGCCCTCAAGATGAGCCTCTCCATAACCTTCCCCGGCACCGAGGTCAGGCTGACAGGCCTGTAGTTCCCCGGATCCTCCTTCCGACCCTTCTTGTAGATGGGCGTCACGTTGGCAAGCCTCCAGTCATCCGGGACCTCCCCCGTTGACCAGGACTGTTGGTAAATGATGGAGATTGGCTTGGCAAGCTCCTCCGCCAGCTCCCTCAGCACCCTTGGGTGGATGCCATCAGGCCCCATAGACTTATGAGTGTCCAGGTGGCATAGCAGGTCGTTAACTGCTTCCTCCTGGATCATGGGGAGCCTATTTTGCTCTCCATCCCTGTCATCCAGCTCAGGGAGACGGATACCCTGAGGATACCTGGTGTGGCTATTAAAGACTGAGGCAAAGAAGGCATTAAGTACCTCAGCCTTTTCCTCATCCTTGGTCACTATGTTCCTTCCCGCATCCAGTACAGGATAGAGATCCTCCTTGGCTCTCTTTTTGTTGTTAATGTATTTATAGAAGCTTTTTTTGTTGTCCCTCACGACCGTGGCCAGGTTGAGCTCTAGCTGGGCTTTCGCCTTCCTAATTCCCTCCCTGCATGACCTAACGACCTAACAATTTTTACGAGTACTGACATTAGACTAACTGGTTTGTTGTTGTTTTTGAACATAAATAAAAATGTGATGTCACTATGGAGTAAGACCATGATATTACTAGAGTTCATTTTGTGTATTTTCTACTGCTTAAATATTATGAGTGTCTTTCAAGATTATTATTACCTGTTTAATAGCTCATTGGGTTTGGTGACCACATCAGTTTACTTTCTTACAATTTCTTGTATTATAATATTATAATAATGCCTAGTAATAAACACTGGAAACATGCTAAAATAATGACAGAGTAACTGTGCAGGATGGCTGTGGTTTAATGCACTTGATGTATTCTGGCCTGTGTTTCTCAAGGAACATGTGAACGAGGCATTCTGGGACATGGTTTAGTGGGCATGGTGATGTTAGTTGATGGTTGGACTTGATGATCTTACAGGTCTTTTCCAACCTTACTGATTCTGTGATTCTTTTACTATACACTGACATTCATCTGTTTCAGCTGTATTTAAAAACAAAAAAATATAATAATAAAAAAATCCTCCAGGCTACTGCCCAGCTGGCCTGAGTGAGGCTGCAAAGGGGGGTCCCGGTGCCTGGCCGTGCTGCTTGGCAAGAGCGTGACTCTCTCCATTGCCAATCCATGCTGCTTGGTAAGAGCCTGATTCTTGCCTGTGCTGATATGTGCTGATGCAACACTGTGCCTGCAGGCACTGGGGCCATTGCTGGGCCAGCGTCGGGTCAACACAGCATCATGTTCCGACCTCAACAATTGCGCTGAGTGTGTGTGGAACAGGGGAGGGGCACTGGTGGCTCTCCCCAGTATGTCCATGACAGTTTCTTACTGGGGGCCACAGACTTGGGCACAGCACTGAGCAGAGGGGAAGGGTCACCTCCCTCCATCTGCTGGTAATGCTTTGCCTCGTGCAGCCCAGGGTACCACTTGCCACCTTTGTGGCAAGGGCACCTTGCTGACTCCTGTTCAGCTTGGTGTCCACCCGGACCCCCAGGGCCTTTTCTGCCAAGCTGCTTTCCAGCAGCTTTACCAAGCTGGTTTTGGTCACGAGTACTTGTGGATGTCTCCCTGGACACTTCATGCCCGTACCAGTGCCATCTAGAGTTGGTCCCACTCTCTCTGCAGGTCTCCCTGTGCCATTACTGTGAGGGTTAGAAGGGCATATTTTCTACAGCCAAAGCAGTGGTCCAAGTGGAAAGTCTCTTGTTATGGGACAGGGAGAAAGAGGACGCACCTTGGCAACAGAGTCCAGAGATGGAGTTTCTGCAGAACTCCAGCTCTGTCTTTTTTCCTTACCTCCAACCTTTTAACACCGACTTTGTTCTTCTTCACATAATGTCTGGGCAGAAAGTGGTAGTTGACACTTTCCGGGAAAAATAGGGAGGAGTTTCCCTTTGCTGGCTGCAATAGAAACAGCAGCTGCATAGCTGCCTTCCTGAGTGAGCAACTGTCTGCAGAACCCCAATGTCTCAAAGACAGGGAGGGGGGAAAATCCAAGAAGCAGAGCAGACCTGAATAGTGCAGCCCAGGGGATTGCAAATAGGTCCTCCCCACTTCCCACTCTTCCTGGGATGCTTTAGACAGTTGGTAGAGAGAACAAAGCAGTCCTGCCTGCTTGAGCCAAACGTGTTGTCTCTTTGGCTCCCAATATAGGAAGCAGAGTAAGAGGAAGCTAAAAAATTAAACCCAAGCTGTTCCGTGAGCTTGCCTTGACATTTTATGTAAGGAGAAGAAGAAAAGGAAGGAAGGAAGGAAGGAAGCAGAGAAGGAGGGAAGGAAGGCAGGAAGGAGGGAGGAAGGGAGGGACCGAGGGAAGGAAGGAAGGAAGACAAGCAAGGCAGAAAGGGTAGGAAAGGCAGGAAGGCAATAAAGAAAGGGGAAAGAAAAAAGAAAGGAAGAAAGGAAGAAAGGAAGAAAGGAAGAAAGGAAGAAAGGAAGAAAGGAAGAAAGGAAGAAAGGAAGAAAAGAAAATGCTCTGTAAGCCCTCTAGGAATAGGGCTAGGAAAGGGTTTAAAGGATTGCAGTGCCTCCTTGTCCTGCAACGCATATTTGCAAAGATAAGTGTCTGAAGAAGGACATACTGAATGGCTGAGAAGTGAGATAGGGGAGCACACAGATATTTTATCTTTGCACCTGCCAATGGCATTTTACATGGATTTCTGGGCACCATTTAAACTCACTTTTTTGACTCCTTTCCATCAGTCCCTTGACATGTATTGTGCTTCAAAGCAAAGCCTCATCCCTTTATGCTGCAAGAGAAAGGTAACATCACTGTCAAGACCCAGACACAAGGATGGATCTTCTTGTCACTCAACAGCTGAGCACAGGGCTAATGGGAAGGTAGATGAGGTAAGTGGATTACTGGGACCTGTCTCTGTTTTCTAATAGCCTGTGTGTGCCATCATTGCTACCTGCCCTTCTGAGGAAGACGAGACTTTGAAAGGACTTGAAATGAATAAGTTCCTAGGTGCTATTTAAGAAGATGAATATACTTTTATTAACTCCGATAATAATTTGATGCAGGTGTAAGTAGGAGAATGCATGGTTTAAGTATCACCACAGCTTTTGCAGCTGTATGATCCAGGGTGAATGGAATAGAATAGAATAGAACAGAACAGCACAGAATAGAATAGTTCTAGTTGAAAGGAACCTACAATGATCATCTGGTCCAGCTGCCTGACCAATTCAGGGCTCACAACAAGTCAAAGCATGTTACTAAGGGCATTGTCCGAATGCCTCTTAAGCACTGACAAGCTTGGGGCATTGACCACCTTTCTAGGAAGCCTGTTCCAGTGTTTGACCGCCCTTTCATGCTTCTTAATGTTCAGTCTAAACCTCCCCTGGTGCATCTTTAAACCATTCCAACATATCCTGTCACTGGATTAGCACCTCCCTCTCCACTTTCCCTCCTCAGGAAGCTGTAGAGAGCAATGAGGTTGCCCCTCAGCCTCCTTTTCTCCAAACTAGACAAGCCTGAGGTCCTTAGCCGCTCCTTGTAGGACATTCCTTCCAGCCTTTTCACCAGCTTTGTTGCCCTCCTCTGGACGCATTCAAGGACCTTAACAAAGGTACTTAACATTTTAAATTGTGGGCCCCAGAACTACAAACAGTACTCAAGGTGAGGCGGCACAAAGGCTGAATGCAACGGGATAACCACCTCTTTTGACCGGCTGGTTATGCTATCTTTGATGCACCCCAGGATGTGGTTTGCCCTCCTGGCTGCCAGGGCACACTGCTGACTCATATTGACCCTGCTGTCAACCAGCACCCCCAGATCCCTTTCTGCAGGGCTGCTCTCCAGCCACTCCTCTCCCGGTTTATACTTGTGCCTGGCGTTACGCCATCCCAGGTGCAGAATACGGCATTTGGACTTGTTAAATTTCATGGCATTGAAAATTGCCCAAAGCTCCAATATACCAGATGCCTCTGCAGGGCCTCTTGTCTCTTGAGAATGTCAACAGCACCTCCCACTTTAGCGTCATCATCAATAGTATTGTGATAATTATTATATAATAATTTAGCATAAAAGAAATAACATTAAATATCATTATTATGTAATATTTTAAAAATTATTTTCTCCTTGTCCTCTTTCTCCTGCAATAACAGGATGTCCTTATCATGTGCTGATCAGACTAATTCTATTACCAAGAATGACTAATAATAACATTTTAGAAAGAACATAAAAACAAGGTAAGCGTTTTCCAATATTGTTGTGTCAGACTTTTTTGGACTCTACTGATTGGTCCGTCTGAGACAGTGATATGAGCTCCTGAGCTACATGTGTATAATAACTCTTGTTAGCTCTTCTTCCATTAATTTTCATAATTGCTTTTAAACTCATATAAAATTTTTCATGCACAGTATCTTATTGCAGTGAGTTCCATCACTTAACTATGCTTTATGTGGAAAAGTGTTTTTCATATTGACATATGATAATTTCATCTGTTGCCTCCTGTTTCTAAAATTATAAGACACTGCAAAAAAGTAATCTGTTTGAAATTTCTGGAACATTTGTGGTTTGATAGATCTTTATCATATTAAAAACTATTTAACTCTTTCCTAGGATGACAACAATGTAGTGATTTTAATCATACTTATTTGGAAACTCTTCTACTTTTGGTCATCCTTTTGATGTTCTCTGTACCTTTTCCAAGTTTTACTTTATACTTTTTTTTTTTTTTTTTAAAAATCAGGGAACAGAAATAAACACAAATTCATGTTCCAGGAACACTGTGTGTTCTACAGTGCCACAATATTGTTTTCTGATTAGTTCTCCATTCCTTTCCTAATAAATCCTAATACTCAATTTGCTTGTTTGACTGCTTCTGAACATTAAGATGATTACTCTATTTTCATAGAATAATGTATTATAACTCTGAGATCTTTCATCTGTAGTACAAGCTAGTTCAGAGTCCTTCATTGTGCATACAAAGTTAGAATTGCTTTTCTCCTTATTTTTCCCCATGAGTATCACTAACAATAATACTGTTCAGCCTGTGAATCTAATCACCATAAAATATCATTAAGGCTAATTGAACATTTACATAGATAATCACAAAGCTTACCCTGTTATATTAGAAAGGGAAATAGATAAACTCTCATACTTTTGGACAGAGTTGTTTATAATAAAGCAATTAAGTTTTGTAAAAACTTTTTTTCCCCAGTTAGTTAGGAATAAAATCCAAGAATTTCTAAGTCTTCTGTAAAAAAGTTAAGAAATACTGAAATTTCTGGCTCTGAAACACTTCAGCATGTTGTCACACAGATACCCAGTTTCATTGTTAGACATTTATTTAAATGACTGGATGGAAAACCAGACAGAATTTAAAACCATCTTCTAAGGAAATGTTCCATTAAAATGCTACATAATATCCAGAGGAATAAATGTTTACATTTTGACTGATTGCTATATTTTTCTGATTAATTTTATTTGCAGAAGCTAAATATTTGCTGTAAATTAATTATTCTGCAGGTGTATGCTATGAAGCATTTGCGGTTTTCTATAGTGTGCCTGGTATGGCCCATATCAGAGATGGGGCACTGAACAAGAAAATGTTTTATACATATTGGTGTAAAAATTCCTATGTTACAATTATACACAATGGTGAAGTCCATTGCCTTTAATGAAAATGAAAAGGATATGGAAAATGGATTTTGCAGCAAGTTTTGAAGATAAGACATACTTTGCCTTAATGTTTTCTCTTCTCTAAGCTGTTTCACAGTTGAGTACCCTTGACTGAAAACACTTAATCCATTGCTCTCATGAAATGCAGCAAAAGTTTCTATTATCTTATAATGTTAAGCTTGCTTATTAAGAACCTATATGAGATTCTACCTCAAATTAATTGAACACATTTAAATTTTAATTGGTATCAGTGATCTAAGCATACAGCATACGAAGTACTGGAACAAATGCCCTCATTAACTTATCTAGAACTTTGAAAGCAATGTCTTTCATGAGGAAATGCAGAAGATGCTTATTACCTTTGATGTCGCAAGCAAGGTGTTCTAATCTTGGAGGATATGATTTGAGAGAGAGATAAGAATGAAATACAAGCTATGTTATCATAGGAAAGCAGAATGCAGAAAATGAATTGTGTTCCTTTCAGTATATTTGCAACAGTGTAAATATTAGATGACTTCAAAGGATTTGCAATGAAATACATGGGTTTAAATTGAATTAAAATTACTCTAAATATAATAGGTGTGTCAAACATAATCATAACTGTAAAAAAATTTAATCAGATATTGCATATTAATTAGATATTCCTTTGAATAATGAAGTTAATTTTCTTTTTCATCTTCTCAAACAAAGTGTTCTCTGGATCATTCTTTCAGGGACTGATTTAAACACAAAAATGAAAGCCACAGAACACAAAATATATTTCCTTGATCTGCCACTCTCTTTCCTATAAAATCCTAATAACAAGGCTGTGATGGGTGGCCTTTAGGCCTTTTTTGTCCGTCCTACTTTATTATCTCCAGTTAAGTCCAGTGAAGTCCAGATTACAGCTTCCATTTAGAAAATACTTTCTGGCAGCAGGAATTCTAAGTAAGTACAGCAAGTAAGAGGTTGTACTGCAGGTTTAGAAACTCTGAACAGCTAAAGTGTCCTCAAGCTGTCCTTAATAATGGACAAGCTTTAGCACTAGTTTTAATATTAGTCATAGTTAAATGTACATATTTCAAAGTAAAATGAAATAACACACAGCATGGACTCATGAAAAATTGACTATTCCAGGACAATTTAACATTCTTATTAAATAAGTTGGTGTGCTGGTTTTGGCTGGAATAGAGTTAATTTTCTTCATAGTAGCTAGTATGGGGCTATGTTTTGGATTTGTGCTGAAAACCGTGTTGATACACAGGGATGTTTTAGTTACTGCTGAGCAGTGCTTACACAGAGTCAAGGCCTTTTCTGCTTCTCACCCCACCCCACCAGCGAGTAGGCTGGGGGTGCACAAGAAGTTGGGAGGGGACACAGCCGGGACAGCTGACCCCAGCTGACCAAAGGGATATTCCATACCATATGACAGCATGCTCAGTATATAAACTAGGGGAAAAGCTGGTCGGGGGACCGCTGCTTGGGCTGGGCGTTGGTCGGAGGGTGGTGAGCAATTGTTTTCATTTGCATCACTTGCCTTTCTTGTTTGTTGTTGTTGTTATTTTCCTTTTCATTACAATTTTTATTATTATTATTTTATTTTATTTCATTTCACTTATTAAACTGTTCTTATCTCAACCGACGAGCTTTCTCACTTTTACTTTTCCGATTCTCTCCCCCATCCCACTGGGGCAGGGGGGGAGTGAGCAAGCGAGTGGTTCTTAGTTGCCAGCTGGGCTTAAACCACAACAGTTGGATAACTTCCTAGGTGAATTAAATGAAGTAAACTTCATTGATTTGTATATCAGAAATGTAATCAGTAAAATGTTACACAGAGGGTGGCAGTTATTTTGAAACTCAGATAATCAGTTTTAGGTGTACTTATGTAGGGGTGGAACTCAAATGCCTCATTCTTTTCTGGATGCCATAGAGCATTCAAGACATTCATGTGAAAGTGGCTGAAACAACATAGAACCTATGGGAGATCCATGGTTCCTTGGGGTGACAACTGAAGATGTGGTGGATATGGTAAAGCCTCAAAATATGATTAGGTATCTGTATTTACACAACCAAATCTCATCTTCCTTGTCTACTTTAAAGTGAATAGACTACCCTTAAGCTCCACTAGCTCTACTGACTAGGTCTTCATTTTCTACAGTTAAGTGTTAAACACCCAGTTCAGATGCAGACAACTTATGCAGACACTGTCTTAATCTGAAGCTTTACCTCATTTGATAGTGACACTGCGGAAATTTTTAGCAAAAATTGGCGATGCAGGGGTTAGGACAATAGTTTTTAGGGTAATACGGATCTGGTTCACATAAAACAATGAAAGGAAAGAGAAATCAATGGGTTTACTTTACAACAAAAGATATACTGGACCAAATTTTTCTTGAGAATTGTAGCAACAACCTTGAAATATTTGCTAATGGAAACAGGTGGCAAAATAGAGTTGGAAGACACCCTAAATGGCAAGAAAGTTAAAGAATTCTACAGGGAGCTTTAAATGACCTTGAGAAGGACTGAGTTGTTAACAAGAGGGTGGAGTTAAACAGTGAGAAATAGCTGTTTACGCAATTCAGGTATAGTAAGCAAAATTGCCAGTATTGGCTGGGAACTTATCATCTGGAAATGCCAAAAGACAAGAAAGACCTAGGTGTATTAGCTGAAGACAGAATAATTCTGAATTACTAACAGGGTATGGCAATGGAAAAGTAAATATTCTTGAATGCATTAGGAAATATCTTTCCAGTAGAAACAAGAAATTATTAATGTCATTGTGCTAGACATCGGGCACATGTGTTTAACAAGTCAAAACCTTATCCCCCCTGTTTAAGAAAAATGAATTCACACTTCAAGTCTGCAAGAAACCATCACTCAGATAGCCAAGAAAATGAGAAGAAAAAAGAAAGTTCAGCCTAATTAAATGTAAAAAATCTTCAATTATAGGTAAATGTGTATTCTTTATAAACACATTAAAAGAAAAAATACCAGGGAGTAAGAAAAAAACTTTAAAATCAAATAGATAAGAAATAGGTATAAAATTTCCATGACACAAATATTGGCTGGTAGACAGAAACAGGTTTCTAGCCATCAGAAGAACAAAGTTATTGAAATGTCTGATTGGATTAGTGGACTCTCCAATCCCAAGACAGATTTTTCTTTACGTTCTCAATTTTGAAATCTGGGTCTCTGCACACTGAATGTCCTGTGCTTTTAGATTCTGCATACATTTTCTTACTCAGAAGAACAGAAAGCAAACCATTTATATAAATGTATTGCCTACCACAGGAAATGTTTGGAAATTTTTTTCTTGGGATAATGAGAAAAAGAAGAAATTCTGGGTTGATATTTGTTCATTGACAAACATGATGGGAAGGATCAGAATATCAAAGGTGCAAAATGCTTCTGAACTGAAACGACTGCTTACAAATTTCACGAAGAAAAAAATATCTCTCATTCTCTTTAGTATCTTTTTCTTTTCTTTTGTTTAGCATAAATATAATAAATTAATAAGTTAAATAATTCCCCTTCCTTTTAGTAGAGGAAAGCCACACAAGTCATGCCTCTACCTGGCTATAAGCCTAATAATGTGATCTCCTCTGCAGTTTCATGCCCTTTGATTCAGTTGCCCACAGCACTCTGCTTAATGAGTCCCTCTGACTCAAAGGGGAGGATATTTTAGTCCCATAGTCCAGTTGAGATTCTGAGAAATTTCTGTGTAGTGATAGCAAACTGACCCCTTAGGCTCTGCTTTTATGCTGTTTATGGACTCCTTGACAAAATTTTTCAATCAGAAATCCTATAGCCTCTTTGTCTAAGGCAATCTGAGATTGCTAACCTAATATATGAGGTTAATAATATATTAATAAACCAAATGGTTAGCTAAGGCACCAAGGCCTTTCTCTTTTTACTGCTCTTCTCTTATCCAGAAAAAAATAACTTTGTTGTTTCTTTAAATCCTCACTGACTCACTCAGATTTCCATTTTCACTTAAATTCTCTACTGCTTCCTTTTCTTGTCTTTGTTACAGGCAAATAACACTTACTCTTAAGTCCTTAAACGCCCATGGGAAGACAATACCACCAACTGCTGAAATCAGACCAAAATACTGATACTATATGTATCAAAAAGGAAAAAATTCAGACAATACCTTTCATTTAACAAAGTTTCTCTTGAAAAGCCATTTCCAGTTTTAGATACTGAACTGATCCTTTAGAAAAAAAGGAACGCTCAGTCCACTGGATTATTTTCAAATGGAATTGATTTTTTAAATGCAACTATCTTGTTAGGAAATATATGTATGAATAAAGTAGATGCCCAAACTATCTTTTCCATTTAGTAAACTATTCAAACATCATGTACTTTTTTCCCGACTTATCTGAAGACTACAGTTAGGTAGGAACTGGAAAAATTGTAACAGTTTAAATCAGTTCTTTCAGAAATAGAAAAAAATAGTTAAAAAAAATAATTACCACATCTTCAAGCATGATATTTTCTTACAAAGACCAGAAGAAAAGCAGTAGTAAACCTGGTCTTCATTTTATTATAAAACATGAAAGAATTAGGAAGAGCTAAGGGAGATAATTGACATTTTCTATAGCTTTAAATAGTCACTATACATAGAAATAGGAAGAATAATTTCAGAATATGCTTGACTATTTCTGTGTAGTAATCTTCTGTATTCTTTTTCTGAATAGAAGAAGAATGCTATAGACAAATTTCTGTCGACTAACAAAGAAAAAATAAGACCTTCTCCAGGCAGATGATATTTCCCTATGTCACTGATACCGCACACATCACATCATTGTGATTATAAGGCCTGTGGCATGGGACTAGTTTCTTGCTATGTGTTTTTGAAGTGCCAGTGATAAACTTTTGTTAGGAATCTTGTGGGACTTTGGCTATAATAAAAATAAGTATTTTAAAAATAGTACATATTGAATAAACATGTATTTTTTTAAAGCTGAACCAAGTTTGCAGGCAACAGGGTAAATTTAACAGGTTGGATTGCAAAGTCATAGCTTATCTATTGTGTAAAAAAAACCCCACAAAAAGTGTCATATAGGAATATCCAACTTCTCTGATGACAGTATATGAGACACAAGCCAAGAAGCTCTCAGTAAATGAAGTAAGCCTGTTCTCCATCAGTCCATCTCACTGCATTTCCTTACAGTCCATCAGAACGTTAGATGTTTCTTGCTAAAATACCTGAGTTCTTCCAAGTAATCCACTTTCAGTCAGCTTCTCTCAATGGATTTACTTCCCTTTTCACTGGTCATATCCAACTACACTGCCTCAAAACCATTCTGACCAACTCCTTATTCTCTGCATAAGTGTCAATAATATCATTTGCATAGGGTTATATCTCCCTCCTGTGTGTTCCAGTCAAACAGCTCTGAAGAGGTGAAACACAGCTATGTTGTCACTTTCAAATCCCTGTTCCTTCAATACTCTGGGAACTGCATGGCAATATTTTGCTGTATTTCTGGAAGGCACGAGATACAGGAATACATATATCTATATTCTCTGGAATTCCTTCTTTCTAAAGAAGTCAAAGTGTAGTTGTCTATAAGCTGCACTGCTTCCCAAATTCCCTCATTAATTAGACAGGATTTTCAGGGAGAGGATGGACAGAAAGATGCAGGAGGATGAACTTGGAAAGGACAGGAGTACGAATGTGTTTCAGGTTGAAAAGCTGGTGACACACTGCCCTTGTAAACCAACTACTGGAAATAGCTGCTCTTGCCTTGAAATAAAAACTTATGAACTTTCTATATCCTTCTCAAGCCATGGTGAAACAAAGTATTTGGGCTATTTGGACAATTTACATCCTGAAGGCTGATTTCCCAGAATATGTTTTCTCCTGAAAACAGGAAGTGAACAGATTCAGCAACTTTTCCTGTTAGTGGATGTTAAAACCAACAAAATTAAAAAGTCTTGAAAGGGGTAGCAAGGGGAAAGATATTTTGGTAGTGAAAATATAATTACAGTGTTCCTGATAGTGCAAGACAACAAGAAACTGATCTACATAATAACTTTCTAAAATAAATGACGATTATATTTTTTTCTGTGCAAACCATTTATTTTCCACTCACATTTCACTTGTATGATAAAACTTTTTATTTTTTTCCCTTCAGAGTAGGAATAGAATCACATACTTGGATCCTGTGACCTAACTGTATCTGGGAATATATTCTGCAGCTGTCAGAAAATATAATTTAGGCTTCTTTATATCAAATTCAATCTTATCTGTCTTATCTGTTTTTCCTTTTTTTCCCATGTATAACTCTAAAAAATACACACTAAAGATAGTTACATTGGTGCAAATAACTAAAGAAACCAGGGTATTGCTCAAGAAAAAAGCTTGAAAATACAGTATTTGTTGATTTTACAGGATATTACTGTCCAAATTCTTGTTTGCACATCTATCTATCATTTTGGACCGGTAAGCTGGAAAGGATCTTAAAATGAAGTTTAACCATCACAACTTGTGCTGATCTTGAATGCATAAGCTTCTCATAAAACAATAAGAAGGCTCTCTTAGGCTCTGTAGCTGAAAAAGAATGCATGTAACATAGTTTGCCTAATCTATTTTTATACTCTTACAGAAAAACAGGGGACTTCTGTTGTATCTATTAAAATACTGAAGAGCTATACTTTTCTTCTGTGTTATTGATTCTTCAAGTTTGATAAAGAAGACCTGCTATTACAAATGATTAATAGTTTTTTCCCCTAAGATCAAATTTGGTTCCTGATAGTTAGAAAATTAATTTCACCTTCTTGTCAGTTTAATTAGTAATCTGAAATAGAGATTATCCAATTGTTTTGAATGATTCAGTGCAAAACAAATGAAAAATTCTGTATATAAATCATTTAGTTATATGAAATTCTAATTGAAAAAAATGCAGGTCTTCACTTGTACAGATCAGGAACAATTAACAATGTAAAAAGAATTGTAACATTATTTTTCATCCTGTTAATAGCAATATTATTAAATAGCAAATTGCAATTCAACATTACATCTACAGTACCACTCAGAAGGAACAGAAATTGAGTCACTAATAAAGGTCTTGCTCTTGTTGTTTATGGAATTAAATTATTATAGATGTAATTATATCATCATGATTAGCCAAGTGGATAAAATAAAAAATATTCTCTTATGTTTAATATCAGAATGAATCTGGGCCACTAATACTCACTTTCACAGAATCACAGAATCACAGAATCACTACGGTTGGAAAAGACCTGTAAGATCATCAAGTCCAACCTGGAAAAAAAAAAACCACAAAAACAAAAAACAAACAAACAAAAAACCCACCACACAACAACAACAAGCCACAACACACCAAAAACCAACCCACCCAACACCACACAGCACCATGTCCATCAAGCTACATCCCACAATGCCACATCCACACGCTTAATCTTCATAAATCACTGGGAAAGTACATCAGAGCTTACCTGGCTTCAGGGAGATCAGGAACATGATGATGATGATCAGGAGCATGACCATAACAAAATGAAATTTCTAGAGGTCTTCTGTTGGAGGAAGTTAGGATATTTAAGGCTCCCTATAGAAACTGTCATATTCCTTGTTTGCTTAAGGTGTTTCAAATAGAACGCTTTTTTAATTTAATATTTGCTATTATTTAGGTTAAGTCATCTTTCAGTCATGAATATCCAAATGGTCTTTAAAGGTTACTGTAAATACATTACTAGTCACTTTTACCATTAGTTACAAAATGTAATTTTAAGCCAAGTTGGGTGACTAACCTGGACCCCTTGCATGAAAGTACAAATGTACAAATTATAAATGGGATGATGCCATTCTTTCTCTTGCTGACAGTAATGGTTTTTTATGTCCTGCACTTCCACGGTACCTGTGCAAAGTCAATCCTACATGATGTCAGAAGTTGAAAGGTAAAAAAGAAAAGTTTCTTTTTAATAGTCTCAGAAAATGCATTTTTATTTCAATTGTACAGAGGTCATAGCTTCCTCTAAGTTATTTTATTTGCCCACTCAATGTATTGAAGAGCAGCATGATCATTTCCTAGATTTACTAAAAGTACATTAACTATGAAATGTCATGTAATAAGCTTACAAAATGGAGCCATCAGTTTCAGCATTACAGATTTATTATTTAGGTTGTTAAAATCTTGTAAAAGATATTTATGTATTGCTTGTCACTTCTTTCTAAAACAAATCATCCTAATCCCCTGTAATCTAAAGGAACACATTTTGATAACTCTTTCTTTTGCCCTTCATAAAAATTCCGTAGAAATGCCATAAGACCAGTATTAGTAACAAAGAATCCAGTCTTGAAATCTATTTGGATTTTTTACAGAGGGAAACACAGAAAGTGATGTGTTTGCCTGAACAAAGGCTGTGCGACACTTGACAGTTGGCTATTGCAACATTTGGCCCAGATTGGATATCTCTGTTTGCTATGCAAGATAACAGGTTGCAGTGGCAGGCCAGGAGCCAATTTCGTACTCAGTAGAGTTCTATTGCACTCGGATTTGCCCTGTGAATTATTTTAATCCATATTGAGTCTTCATTAAAGAGGGCTCTAAAGTGCTCTGAAAATATTTAGTGTCTCTGCATACTCACCTTCCTACTTGTATGTATTTCTTACTCACATGGCTCTTATCTCCTGACTTCAAAGTCAGCGCTGAAGAGATAAAAGCATCATGAGGACTAACTTTAGCATACAAAGCTTTCTATAACTATGTCCTTTCTCCTCCATTATCCTGAGGCATTTAGGCTGGTGACAGAAGCATATCTACAACAGCAAATGGAAAAGATTCAAATGGCTCAGCCCAGCAAAAAGTTCTTTATTCATTAATATTTCTGTTGCTTAGACCAGTCTCTTAACTAGAACAGACTACAAAATCAATGAAACTAACATAATTTGAGATAGGAAAATAAATGTAAGAATCAGCACTACATATTACATACTGATAAGACATACTTCAGCCAAAACTAAATAGTTATAGAAATGGTGAAAGATTTAAACTTAAAGGGGGAAAGAAATGGAAAGAACTGGCTCTGACTGAAGCTTTCAGCCCTTCAGGAAGAGGACTATTATTGTCATAAGTGCCTGTGGACATGAATAACACAATTATCCTTCTGTGACCTGATTTGGAAGAATATGTACCTCCTCCCTTATTTTTCCCATTTGGCTTGGCATTGGGTTGCAAACTAGCTTGTAAATGCAGTGGTAAAACTGCCTCAAAGAGTATAATCACTTCTGGACCTGACAGGTGAAGTCACTACTTAGTCATGGAACCAAATTTCACACCAAGTTCATCCCAGATTTTTTTATTTAGGGACATGCTGGAATTGAATGTTTATAAGACATATTTTTATAAATATTTTTATATATATATATATATGTGCAGTAGCCTTAGGCTGTAATTGTCAAGCACTAATTTAAAAAGAAATTTAAGACTACTAATAAGCAAGGAGATACCCACCCTCTGCTGTTTTATGTCACTGCTGTGCCAGTTACTCCATACTGTTAGAACAGTTAGTACTAAATGGAACGCATACTTCAGTACTTGACAATTTCTATAATATAACTGATGTTCAGAAAATGAAAAACAATATAGGTACACATGTAAAACATAATAATCTTTTTATGTTATCCTAGGAAAAATCATAAATTACTTTGTGGAAAAAAGCCAGCATAACAGCAAGTGAATACTTCAATTGCTGGATGTAGGCAAACAGAGTTTTTTTCTCCTGAGAAAAAAATAGATAATTATGCTGCCATGCTGTCCTCTGGATTTTTTTCTCCTAAAAAATAAAGCCAGCTTCAATAGGTACTTGTGTTAGGAAATGAGCTCAGCATTCTTTGATAACATCTTTTTCTGCATTAAAAAGCATTGGCTTTGCTGTACATGAATTAACCTCTCTCAAGTCATTCACAAAATGACAGAAGATAAGTGCTGGAAATAAGGCAAATTATTTTGATTACCAAATTTATGCAAAGACTCAAAAGAGAAGAATTTTTTATATTAATAAAAGGTGCCTGTCCATCTTTTTAATTTCCTGTGTTCAAAAGAGCATTTGCTCATTATAGGTCAAACAGAAATTAATATTACAACATAAAATGAGTGAACATCTCTAATTCTGCCTGTAGAATAACAAATTGCAAGTAAAATTGGATTGAGGTGTAATTTATGCCATCTACTCTAAAAATCATCAGCTAATGGGGTCTAGACTTATTTTCAGTACTTCTATTTAAATGAAGAATACAAGGTACTATGGCATACTGCATTCAGTATTAAAAACAATAATAAAAAAAGTTTTGTGGGATTTACATAAAACCACATATATGTAGAAGGCCACAGAAGTTAATACTATATGGTGAAATTGCATTAAAAATTGACAATATGAACATCCAAGTGTATTCTGTAAGAGCATTTGAAAGAGGAAAGGTAGAGACAGCCATAAAAACATAAATAGAACCAAAACCAATCCCAAAGCATTTTTCTAAAATGTATAGCTATTATTATGGTCAGAAAATCATCCATCTACAGAAAGGTAGTGGGAGATACAGAGACGAGCATTCTTGCATTCTGAGATTCAGGCTGTAGTAGTGCTTTCAGGCCCTGGAGTGGTACTTCAAGAGTGCAGTGGACTGGTGATGATCCTGGGTAACAAAGAATTATTTTACTCCGAGTGGAGTGTATGGTGGCACAGATCATCTTAACTTCAATATAGTTTTGCCACTGATCTCAGCAGAGAATTTAGAATTGAAATAATTTTAAGCATGGCAATATGAGTTATATATAGTTTTAGGATGATGCCCATACCTAACATATCAATGTTTTGAGTTAAAGTATGCCTTTTAGAGTACCATGATCTAAATTCAGTCTGGTGAGGCTAAGTGTTCTTTATGTTACGCTGTGTTTATTGCAGCCCTGTATCTCTGGAGGTTTACATCTTATCATTGCTAGTAAAAGGCCACAGGTCTGTTTTAACTCCATAAAACCTCAGAACTAGGCCTTACCAAGTTTTTGTCTGGACTTACTATGCTATTGTGTGCAATGTGAACTATCTATGAAACTGTAATATAAATGCAGTGTAGAAGAGTACAAGCACGGGAGGATGGCAGAGGGCTTGAAAGCAGAGGAACAGGATAATGCCAGAGAACCAGGGCTATAAACACTACAGTAGTGGTCAATTAGTGGACAACTCTGGAGTGTAAACTTGACAACTGGGTACAGCTGGTTTTACAGATAACAAAGCAAATAAAGAATAAGTACACAACATATGGAAAATGTGTGACATAGACTAGATTTGATATAAAGTGGAATCAAAGACCAATTAAGGAGGTGGTGTTAGAAAATATATGAAAATATCCCAAACAAGCCCAAGAGTAAGGAGGAAGACACCTTCCCCCCCGCCCCAACAACAACATTATAGTCCTCCTGGAAGATTATTTAGACTGATGATTTGTGCAAACAAATCTTGTTTTTTAAGGAAAATGGAAACCATCAACCTTAGAAACCAATGGAGAATGGGAGGTTGAAACGTAACATCAGAGAAAAGTGGTAGATACCAGGAACTCTGTGTGTAATAATTTTACCTATACAATTGATAGTTGGACTTGATGATCTTACAGGTCTTTTGCAACCTTAATGATTCTGTGATTCTGTGATTGATGAAAATTAGCTACAATAGGTAATTTGGATAATAAAAGTTAGCAGTTATTAGAATACTATAGTTATTAGGATACTAATAATTCCTTGATTACACTGGTAAAACTTAGATTGGTGTAAAGATCATTTACTGTTATAAATTCTTCATTGTGCTTATATTATGTGGTTCTTCAGGACACACAAAACACATAAGGGATGCTATTAATTTATACAAGTTTGCTGAGAGTCATTCAGTCATTCAGTTGGACAAGGTTCAGACACGAACAGAATTATGCTTATGTAGCTACTGATACACAAAACAGTTGTATTTGCCTTTTACTGTTTTAATTTCCTATTTGGTCATATATGTAAATATTTATATGGTTCCTTTTTCATGAAATATAATTAATCCTCAAAGCTATTTGTCTTATTTGTCATTGAAGCAACCTTTAGAATTCAAGAAGTTTTATTATTACCTTTTCACACATGGGAAATGAAGATACTTGGAGTATTTCTACATACTATTTCATCAAAATGTCAAAGCTCTGTCAAAGCAAACATGTATGATTAGAATCATGCAGCATGATGTGAAAATAACAGCTGGTAACCCAGCTGTGATACCATGTTACTGTCCTCACCTGTTCTAATGAATGTCATATTTATATAGGCAGAATCTTTCCAGCTATGGAGTAGCTGCTTTACTGCAAAGCCTACATACACCCTAAAAGTCCAATGGTCAGAGTCTTAAAGGTACTTAATCATATAAAAATTCAGATAAATGACTGAGGAGGGTTTTAAAAACAACCCTCATATGTACTTGTCTGTGAGGAGCTGAAAATCACAAAAAAGTCTGATTGGTATAAAGAAGAAATATAAGCCTCTTATCTTCAGTTACTTAGAGCTTTAATCATTGAACTGTACATGAAATAATGACCAGAAATATATCTTTTCATATCAAATTAATCCCTCACACTCAGTTGACATGTATTTCTTTAAACACTATCTTCAGTAACATTGCTCCAACCATGCAATGTTTGGAGCAATGTTTTACGTTTTAGTCATCATGCATAAGAAAGAAAACAAAAAAGGGAATCTGCCTCCTACTTTTCCTTCTTTAGCTCTGTTTTTAGTTACAAATACAAGCAGATAGCTCTCTAAATACACGCAGTGAACAGAATGGATGATTAAAAAGAGCCAATTCACATGTAAGCAGTTGTCAAGTTAAAATTCAGATATTCAGATTTTATATAGGAACACACTTCCATAATGAGTTTGAATAAACCCCCTGATTTTCATGCGAGGATTTTGTTTCGGCATTTTTTGTTTGTTTTTTGTTTCCTTGATGGATACTATCATGAAACAAAGCTTTGTGTATTGCTCGAGCCCACTTCTGTTAGAATAAAAGGTAATTTAGCACAGAGAGGCTTTTGCAGTAGTGTTAACTTCATTTGAACTTGAAAACAGAGTCTGGTATGGCAGTTACAGCAGGGTCAAATACTGTAGCTGCAGTAATTTGATTATTGACTTTGTGATACTGAATATCAACTTTGGTTCTTCATAATTATTTTTGAGATCATTTAGGCAACAGATGCAATACATAGGTGGTAGAATTAAGGTATACTACAGAAGAAGCTTTTAATTTATTCACAAGATCAGTTAATTGTAATAAGATTTTTATGACACAGATTAAGAAGTGAGCCAGTGCAAGCTGACTCACAGGAAACTATTTCAGAGTCTGTTTTAGCATAATAATAAAGGGGATTGTCATTCCTGGAGAAAAGCATAACCCATGCTTATACAAATGGTAATAATAGCTGAATGGACAACTAAAACTATATTTTCAAAAAGAAGCTTTTGATCTTAGGGACTCCAGAATATTTTTTGAAAGTAGAAGAGTAATGGGAAAGATTATGTATCTATATTTTATTCTATTTTATGGGAGTAGCAATCAGTATACGAGATTACAGAAAAAAGGTTCAGATTTTCTCTTCTCAAAGAAACTGGATTGGAAGACAGCCAGATAGGACAAATAATTTGACAAATTGACATTTACAACCTCAGCAATGTGTCTTCTGGAAAACATGATGGAAATTCTGTAGGATGAAAGCAAAATGCTGAACAGAAGACGTGAAAAAGCTTTTAATTCACGTAAGTGTTTTTATCCACACTATACTGTTAAGGTAACTCAGAGGCAAGCAAAAAAAGCATCATGGCAGCCGGGAAGTTGATATGCTATGAATTGTTTACCACAGAAAATTGAGAAATTAAACAGGGTCATAATTTGTAGAAAAAATAAGAATCTGTGCTCTATGACCTTTTGTATCCCCATGTTTTGTTTCATATCGTATTGAAAAATTTCACAGAATCACAGAATCACTAAGGTTGGAAAAGACCTGTAAGATCATCAAGTCCAACCATAAAAAAAAAAAAAAACAACAACCAAAAAACAAAACACACAAACCACCCACAAACCACAAAACACACCACAACCGACACCAAAACAACCCACCCACACCACACAGCACCATGCCCATTAAGCCACATCCCACAATGCCATATCTACACGCTCCTTGAATACCTCCAGGGAGGGTGACTCCACTACCTCCCTGGGCAGTCTATTCCAGTGTTTCACCACTCTCTCAGTAAAGAACTTTTTCCTAATATCCAGTCTAAACCTCCCCTGGTGCAACTTGAGGCCATTTCCTCTAGTCCTGTCACTAGTCACTTGGGAGAAGAGACCAACACCCACCTCTCTGCAACCCCCTTTCAGGTAGTTGTAGAGAGCGATAAGGTCTCCCCTCAGCCTCCTCTTCTCCAGACTAAACAACCCCAGTTCCCTCAGCCGCCCCTCATAAGACTTGTGCTCCAGACCCCTCACCAGCTTCGTCGTCCTTCTCTGGACACACTCCAGCACCTCAATGTCCTTCTTGTAGTGAGGGGCCCAAAACTGAACACAGTATTCGAGGTGTGGCCTCACCAGCACCGAGTACAGGAGCACGATCACCTCCCTACTCCTGCTGGCCACACTATTTCTGATACAGGCCAGGATGTCATTGGCCTTCTTGGCCACCTGGGCACACTGCTGGCTCATATTCAGCCAGCTGTCAACCAGCACCCCCAGGTCCTTTTCTACGGGGGAGCTTTCCATCCACTCGTCCCCAAGCCTGTAGCGTTGTCTGGGGTTGTTGTGGCCAAAGTGTAGAACCCGGCACTTGGCCTTATTGAACTTCATCCAATTGGCCTCGGCCCATCAATCATCCTGTCCAGATCCCTCTGCAGAGCCTTCCTACCCTCAAGCAGATCAACACATGCTCTTCTGATGTGACTAGGTTAACTAAGGTAAACCCTGTGGCTGCTTCTGGTCTGAAACAAATAGGTGTCAATTGCAAAATTCAATTCAGTTCCCATTCTGCCATCTGAACTTTGTCACCAAAATAAGAGGTTTTATCAAAGAATACCCAAAGGTGACAGTTAATGATGATTTCTACCTCAGCATGAGAAGAGCAAAATTAAAAACAAACAAACAAAAAAGGCAAAAAGGATTATAAACACAGGGGAGTTGGATTCAGGCAGCTGAACAGGCATCAGAGGAATTTCATCAGTGGAAAATGTTATAAATTAAGCAAGTTCTACTATCCATGCTGCTTTTAGCATCACTCAAATTCATCTTGCTTCTACCTTCTTCCACAGTTTTCCTTTAAATGTTTTTCTAAGATACATACTGAAAAAACACTTAGACAGGATTCAATTTATTTTTAATGTTGAAGTAGTGCAAAACTGTTTTTTACCTGGATAGTATGGACAACTCAGTGTCACATCAGTTTCGTGCAGATGTTCAATGGTAGGAAGGTAAAGATTAAGCTTGTTGGAATTCTGTCAGGTCTGTTGGCATTCTGTTGGTGATAGTTATGGACATGGATGAAAAGTTGCCAGAACAATAGATAGTATTTTATGTATTTAGAGGCACAAAATTTAGATACATGTGTAATAAATGCTGATTACACATAAGAATAGATCTGCAAAGGAACAGATAGTAGCTGATAGGTTCTGGGACAAATATAGCAGTGATGTGATTGATAAAGCTTAGGTCATTGATTCTCAAAGAAGTTGAAAAATTACAGAAAAAAGCATATATACAGAAAGATTAACTTCAATAAAACAGTAATTCATCTCCTCCAGAACAGAAACATCTCCAGTTACTGTTAGTTTACTGAAATCATGCCTGCAAGCTAATTAATTACTGACAGTTAGCAGTAATTAACACTGTCTCCCTCATCTCACTTAAGAGTTAATTAGAGGTCATTGTTTTTCATAGGTTAAAATGTTACATGTATGATTGGCCTTGAGTTTGGGTTTAAAAGTGAGCTGGTAGAGAGGGGAAGATTACTTTCTGGAGGATCATACAAAGACATATGCATGAAAAAAAGATCTCTGCTGGAAATACAATATGGCAGACAGAAAACAGTCCAAGAGGTTCCTGGAGTGTGTGGAAGATAACTTCCTGACACAGCTGGTGAGTGAGCCAGCTAGGGAAGGTGCCCCGCTGGACCTGCTGTTTGTGAACAGAAAAGGACTTGTGGGGGATGCGAAGGTGGGAGGCCATCTTGGGCACAGTGATCACAAGATGATAGAGTTTTTGATTGTCAGAGAATCACAGAATGATAAGGGTTGGAAGGAACCTCTGAAGATCATCTAGTCCAACCCCCCTGCCAGAGAAGGTTCACCTACAGCAGATTGCACAGGAATGCGTCCAGGCGAGTTTTTAATATCTCCAGAGAAGGAGACTCCACAACCTCTCTGGGCAGCTTGTTCCAGTGCTCTGCAACCCTCAAAGTAAAGGAGTTCCTCCTCATGTTTAGATGGAACTTCCTATGAACAAGTTTGTGCCCATTACCTCTTGTCCTGTCACTGGGCACCACTGAAAAAAGACTGGCCCCATCCTCCTGGCACCCACCCCTTAAGTATTTACAAGCATTAATAAGATCCCCCCTCAGTCTTCTCTTCTCCAGACTAAAAAGACCCAAGTCCCTCAGCCTTTCCTCATAACAAAGATGTTCCAGTCCCCTAATCATCTTTGTAGCCCTTTGCTGTACCCTATCCAGCAATTCCCTGTCCTTTTTGAACCTGGGAGCCCAGAACTGGACACAGTACTCCAGATGTGGCCTTACCAGGGCAGAGTAGAGGGGGAGGATAACCTCCCTCGACCTGCTAGCCACACTCTTCTTGATGCACCCCAGGATGCCATTGGCCTTCTTGGCCACAAGGGCACACTGCTCGATCATGGTCATCCTGTTGTCCACCAGGATTCTCAGGTCCCTTTCCACAGAGCTGCTCTCCAGCAGGTCAGCCCCTAACCTATACTGATGCATGGGGTTATTCCTCCCCAGGTGCAGTACCCTACACTTGCCTTTGTTGCATTTCATAAGGTTCCTCTCTGCCCAACTCTCCAGCCTGTCCAGGTCACGCTGAATGGCAGTGCAGCCTTCCGGTGTGTCAGCCACTCCTTACAGTTTTGTGTCATTAGCAAACTTGCTGAGGGCACACTCTATCCCTTCATCCAGGTCATTGATGAATATATTGAACAGGACTGGACCCAGTACTGACCCCTGGGGAACACCACTTGTTACAGACCTCCAACTAGACTCTGTGCCACTAATCACAACCCTCTGAGCTCTATCTATCAGCCAGTTTTCAATCCACCCCACTGTCCATTCATCTAACCCACACTTCCTAAGCTTGTCTATGAGGATGATGTGGGAGATGGAGTCAAAAGCCTTGCTGAAGTCAAGTTAGACAACATCCACTGCTCTCCCCTCACCTATCCACCCAGTCATGCCACTGTAGAAGGCTATCAGATTGGTCCGACATGACTTCCCCTTGGTGAATCCGTGTTGACTACTTCTGATAACCTTCTTTTCCTCCAGGTGCCTTGAGATGACGCCCAGAACGAGGTGTTCCATCATCTTCCAGGGATGGAGGTGAGGCTGACTGGCCTGTAGTTTCCTGGGTCTTCCTTCTTGCCCTTTTTGAAGACTGGAGTGACATTGGCTTTCCTCCAGTCCTCAGGCACCTTGCCTGTTCTCCCGGACATTTCAAAGATGATGGAGAGGGGCCCAGCAATGACTTCTGCCAGCTCCCTCAGCACTCGTGGGTGCATCCCATCAGGACCCATGGACATGTGCATGTCCACTTTACTTCATTGGTCTCTAACTTGATCCTCCTCAACCAAGGGAAAGTTTTCCTTCCTCCAGACTTTCTCTGTTACCTCCAAAGTCTGGCACTCCTGAGGGCTGGCCAGAGCAGTAAAGACTGAACCAAAGAAGGCATTCAGTAGTTCCGCCTTCTCTGCATCATCTGTCACCATGGCACCTCTCTCATTCAACAGCAGGCCCACTTTTTTCTCTAGTTTTCCTTTTGCCTCTGATGTACTTGAAGAAACCCTTCCTGTTGACCTTGACATCCCTTGCCAGGTTTAATTCCAAGGAGGCCTTGGCTTTCCTCATTTCATCCCTGCATACTCTGATGGCATTCCTGTAATCTTCCCAAGTGGTCAGTCCCTTCTTCCACGTACTGTAAACTTCCTTCTTCCACTTGAGCTTTTTCAGAAGCTCCCTGCTGAACCATTCAGGTCTCCTGCTTCCCTTGTCTGTTTCCTTGCTCTTAGGGATACACTGATCCTGAGCTTGGAGGAAGTGGAACTTGAATATGACGAGCTCTCTTGAGCCCCCTTACCCTCTAGAGCACTAACCCATGGGATTTCTCCAAGCAGTTTCTTGAAGACATCAAAGCCCTCCTGAAGTCCAAGGTTGCGATCCTACTTGTCGTTTTGTGCATACTGTACATGACCGTAAACTCTATCGTCTCATGATCGCTACAGCCAAGGCTGCCCCCAACCTTAATGTCCTCCACCAGTCCCTCTTTGTTTGTCAGTACTAGGTCCAGTAGTACACCTCTCCTTGTTGGCTCATCACCAACACCAGAAGTAAGGAGGGGGGTCAGCAGAACTGCTACCTTGGACTTCCGGAGGGCTGACTTTGGCCTGTTTAGGGGCCTGTTGATAGAGTCCCTTGGGAAGCAGTCCTGAAGGGCAAAGGAGTTCAGGAAGGCTGGACACTCTTCAAGAAGGAAATACTGTAGGTGCAGGAGCAGGCTGTCCCCATGTGCAGGAAGATGAGCTGGCAGGGGAGAAGACCGGCCTGGCTGAACAGAGAGCTTTGGATGGAATTCAGGAAAAAAAGCAGAGTTTATGATCTTTGGAAGAAGGGGCAGGCAACTCAGGAGGACTACAAGGATGTTGTGAGGTTTCGCAGGGAGAAAATTAGAGGGGCCAAAGCCCAACTAGAAATTAACCTGGCAACAGTCATAAAAGACAATAAAAAATCTTTCTATAAATATATTAGCAACAAAAGGAGGGCTAAGGAGACTCTTCATCCTTTACTGGACATGGTGGGAAAACATAGTGACAAAAGATGAGGAAAAGACTGAGGTACTTAATGCCTTCTTTGCCTCAGTCTTTAATAGTAAAACCAGTTGTTCTCCAGGTAGCCAGCCCCCTGAGCGGGAAGATAGGGACAGGGAGCAGAAGAAAGCCCCCGCAATCTAAGGGGAAATGGTTAGCAACCTGCTACACGACTTAGACACCCACAAGTCTATGGGGCAGGATGGGATCTGCCCAAGGGTACTGAAGGAGCTGGTGGAAGTGCTCACCAAGCCGCTTACCATCATGTAACAGCAGTCCTGGCTACCCAGGGAGTTCCCAGCGGGCTGGAGGTTAGCAAATGTGACGCCCATATTCAAGAAAGGCTTGAAGAAGGATCCAGGGAACTAGAGACCTGTCAGCCTGACCTCGGTGCCGGAGAAGATCATAGAATCATTTAGGTTGGAAAAGGCCTTTAAGATCATCAAGTCCAACTGTAAACCTAATACTGCCAAGTCCACCACTAAACCATGCCCCTAAGCGCCTCATCCTCAGCGTCTTTTGAATATCTCCAGGGTTGGTAACTCAACCACCTCCCTGGGCAGCCTGTTCCAATGTCTGACAACCCTTTCAGTGAAGAAGTTTTTCCTAATAGCCAATCTAAACCTCCCCTAACGCAACTTGTGGCCATTTCCTCTTGTCTTATCTCTTGTCACTTGGGAGAAGAGACCAACACCCACCTCTCTGCAACCTCCTTTCAGGTAGTTGTAGAGAGTGATAAGGTCTCCCCTCAGCCTCCTCTTCTCCAGGCTGAACAACCCCAGTTCCCTCAGCTGCTCCTCATAAGACTTGTGCTCCAGACCCCTCACCAGCTTTATTACCCTTCTCTGGACACACTCCAGCACCTCCATGTCCTTCTTGTAGTGAGGGGCCCAAAACTGAACACAGGATTCGAGGTGCGGCCTCACCAGAGCCGAGTACAGAGGCATGATCACCTCCCTGCTCCTGCTGGCCACACTATTTCTGATACAGGCCAGGATGCCGTTGGCCTTCTTGGCCACCTGGGCACACTGCTGGCTCATATTCAGCCGGCTGTTGACCAACACCCCCAGACCCTTTTCTGCGGAGGAGCTTTCCAGCCACTCATCCCCAAGCCTGTATCATTGCATGGGGTTGTTGTGGCCCAAATGTAGGACCCAGCACTTGGCCTTGTTAAACCTCATCCAATTGGCCTGGGCCCATCAATCCAGCCTGTCCAGATCCCTCTCCAGAGCCTTCCTACCCTCAAGCAGATCTTACAGGTCTTTTCCAACCTTAGTGATTCTGTGAACACACCCACCCAATCTGGTGTCATATGCAAGCTTTCTGAGGGTGCACTCAATCCCCTCATCCAGATCATTGATAAATATATTAAACAAAAATGGCCCCAGTTCTGAGCCCTGGGGAACACAGCTTGTGACCGGCCTCCAGCTGGGTTTAACTCCATTCACCACAACCCTTTGGGCCCGGCCATCCAGCCAGTTTTTTACCCAGTGAAGACTGTACCCATCCAAGCCATGAGCAATCAGTTTCTCCAGGAGAATGCTGTGGGAAATGCTGTCAAAGGCTTTACTAAAATCTAGGTAGACTATATCCACAGCCTTTCCCTCATCCACTAAGTGGGTGACTGTCGTAGAAGGAGATCAGGTTAGTCAGGCAGGATGTGCCTTTCATAAACCCGCACTGACTGGGCCTGATTGCCTGGTTGTCCTGTACGTGCCACATGATGGCACTCAGGATGATCTGCTCCATAATCTTCCCTGGCACCGCTGTCAGGCGGACGTTGCTCCTGATGGAGCAGCACTCTTTGCTGTGTGAAAAAGTGGCTGGATGGCCGGGCCCAAAGGGGCCCAAAGACTTTGAGGATAAGACGCTTAGGGGCATGGTTTAGTGGTGGACTTAGCAAGGTTAGGTTTACAGTTTCTATGATTCTATGATTCTATGATTCTATGAAAAGTAGGCTATTTCCAAGAAGCTGAGAAATGTTGAAATGAATCTCAGACATTATCTGAACTTTGTTCATTGGCTGATTAGGTTACGCATAAGCTAAGCGTTTTCTGAAAAGAATAATGAGCTACTACCTTTTCCAGTTTATAGCTGGTTAATAAGGTCTGGGAAAGGAATACTGCAGGAACTTAATACAAAATTTGTGTCTACGAAAACTGGACTCGTGGCTGACGAAATCAGTTCTCTATCTATTTTTTTTCTGGTAGAACAGCGTACACCCCCACCCCCTGAATTTTGGCAATGAAACTACCCTTAGTAGAGAGACTGGAATAAATTATTTATTCTGTACTGTTATGTCCAGTAAATTTCTTCTTCATAGAAAAAATTGAAGTGTGTTAAAATTGTTAGACATCTGCTTCCTCACTGATACTTTAGAATGGATCATATAGAGATCCTATTAAGCTCTTATATGTGTTTTATTTCAGTGAACAGCATAGATTTGGGTTCTTCCCCCTGAGTAATATTTATTTTTCTTTGATTTTATGTCTCCATGGTAACTCTGTTTTTGAGAATCTCTTTCTCTCTTTCCCTGGGAAAGCCCAGATACGATCACTACCCTGCAAACAATGTAAATAATTAATTTAAGATATTTTTTGCAGTCTTTATTAACAGGTAGAAACCTTAGCCTCTTTCACTTAACTGAATACTTCATCCTGAAGGAGACATAAAATATGTTATCTCTGCAAGTGCCTACTCAGTCATGTCTTCTGGGCTAATTTCTGTTTTTCCATACAGTAATTAAAACAATAGCTCTTCATGCTCAATTTATCAATGTAGTAAAAACTATTTTCAGCTAATTTCCTGTCCTTGAGAAGCTTTGTTTCTTTTTTTTTCTTCTTTTTTATTTTCTTTTTTCTTGAATAATTTTTAATTACAATGCAAATACTGTTACAGGAAATTAATTAAAATACTGTGGACCTTAGATTCATAGCTAATATGTCGCCCTTTCTGTTTTATGCTTTCAATATTTTGAAAGACTGAATAAGATGAGTCTTCATATGCAAGCTAAATATTTGGATGAAGTTGTTTATTTAGTTGCCTTATATCTTATAAAGTTATAAAACAGTAAAGAAATCTATTTAGATATTAGGTCTTCTGAGGAATTTTGTTTTATATGTTTATTTTGAAAGATATGTACCTTTAATAGAAGATTTTGCATTTAGTAAGATTAAAAACATTTCCCTACATTTAAAGAACAACCAAAAATCTAGAAAAAAACAATGAACATGCAGAAACCCCACATTTTGTTTTGTAGATCTCCACCATTAATTTGAAAAATTCATGTCAAATTCAACATTTGTTATAGCTCCACATTGAATTAATCCTATTGGTGGTAAAACTATTTTAATGAGTAGATACCAAATTATGCAAAACCTTAATATTTGTCTTGTTAATATTTGTTTATTTACTTTTTAAGCAACTCATACAGTGGTTTTTCCACTGAAAAAAACCCCAAACAAAAAAACCCAAACCCCAAATCAAAAAAAACTTAAAAGCAAATAGGCAGATCTCAGCCCTGCCACCTCATAAGAAATTCTTTCCCTAAAATTTTAGTTTGTTGTTTGGGTTTTCTGTCAATATGAAAATAAATAAATAATGGGAAAATACCCAGTAATTTTATCTCTAAATTATCTAGCAACAAATTTTAAAATATCTTGACCTTATTTATTGTAAAATATTTATTTTGACCAATCACTTTCTTGACTCCATTTTATTGACAAATATTTAGCATTTAGTAAGTTTTCCTTCAATATATCAGCTATATGGTAGAGATTTTGATCAGTGTTTTGCTTTAAACATTTAACTTTACAGGTCTGAGACTCAACTTCTGAGACCATTCCTGAAACAGTCAAGCACAATTCACAGTTTCAATGAACTTCTTTTGAGTAATCTTTTTTATTAAAATACCTGTGAGACATGAGCTCAGAAATAAGTATACTCAAGCAAGTTGATTTATAAAGTCAAATGAATACCCATGGTCAGCATTTTGTATGCTGTGCTCTCAAATCAGCCACCTGCTGCCAAGAGAAACCAGTGGAACAAGTGCATCTTGCAGTGTGCCCAGAGACTCATACTTTCCTCTCTTCCTTAACCAAGAGGTAGTGCAATTGTTTAGTGAATCCTGAATGTTCAGTATCCAAAGAAAGAGCCTTCTATTTACCTTCAGACAACTTTTCCCAACATTTTTTTTTCTCTTCTTCACACACTGCTCGTTTCAGCTATTTTTACAGAACATAGCATCATGAGTTCACAATATAATCAGCTAAGGGAAACAAGGCTTTCCTTTGTTTTAATCATTACCTCATGTCAGGTTTATTCACTGGCCATCTTTCATTCAACATTGCAGGTACCCTTTTTTTTGGCATGAAATAGTTGCAAATGAAAGAGGGAGAAGTTGAAATGAAATTTTGTCTCTTCCATAAAATTATCAACGCACTAGACTCTTGTTTCATTTTCAGTTTCACCAACAGAAGATCAAACTATATATTTAACTATATCTCCAGGTAATTTTGCCTCCATATAACTTTGCTTTTATGGCTGTACTTTCCTCAAAGCCTGGACAGCGTTTTTCATTTTGAAAATAGCACTTCTGGTGGCATTCACTTTGAGATCAAGGTACTGAAATGTAACTGACTATGCAAGTATCGTTATATGAGATAATGAATAAGCCCCCTTTAAAAAGCTTCATTTATTTTCCTAAATGTAAATGGCTAGTACCATTTGAGATACCATGTAGTATCACAGGTATCATAAATACAGAAAGCAAGGAAACGCATGCCCTTCCAAGCAGTTCATGTGAGCTAGTGCATCTCAAATACCGTATGCAAAGGCAACTTAAACAAGTCAGTGCCAGATGCTCAGAACAGTTTAGATAACTGGCTACAAAGGATTTGATACATTTGTCTTAACACAAGTGTCTAGTGTCATGTGAGTTGACACATAGGTATCCATTGGATATACAGGTTACATTCCAAGAATGAAAACTTTTTTCCTTTGGTTCTATGTAGTACCTGCCAGCCCTTGTCGATGTTGGGTGCATCTCAGTCAGCATTAGACATCTATGCTTAGACAACTGAATCAAACCCTAGGTATCTGTATCTTCCTTAATGGAATAGCTGTATGGAGTCCTTTGACTATATTGACCAGGTCTTCAGTGCTATAAAGGGAGATTAATGAGCTAGTTCATATGTAGACAGCTTACATGTAGGTACTTCAATCTTGTACCAAATCCTATTTGTTGTGCTTGTATTATGTACGTTTTTTTTTATTTTGAGAAGGGGTGTCAACTTAGCTTAAAAGCTAAATTTTAACTTAGAAGTTGCTAAAATGTTGAAAATAACAACATACAGCCTATACTATAAAATATTACAAGAAATGAACCCCAGATATGAGCAGTAAATGTAAATCCCCCACTAACTGAATATGGCAGTAATTTCCAAAATAGTGGTTCTGTTTCTAAAATATCATTGATTTTACTTCACACTTCTTTGTTTTGCTTAGTGCTGTTTATGAATTGGATGTTCTACATCTGTAGAATTGGATCAGTAGGCTGGGAAATTGTGTTGCAATGGAATGTTATTAGGATACTAAAAACTGTTTTGGTCTGTGACTTTTTAGAGGAAAGAACATTCAAACATGACTTAATGGGACTAAAAAATTACAATGACTAAAAATAAATATTTTTCACTTTTATGGAAAATATTTGTGAACCATCCCAAATGAAAAAGAAGCAGTGGTAGAAAGGTGTGCTTTAAGAGCTTTAAAATTTGTAATGAAAAAAAAGAATGAGATCTTCATCTTCTCAAAGCTCAAGGTACAATCATAGTTTATCATTTATTTGGCAAGGACAAATGTTAATAAAAAAATCTTTAAAAGTCTATGAAGTCAACATGAGCTGATACATTCACCAATATAATCTCTTTAAAAGAAATGTGTTTTAGCATTCATGTATATTCAGATCATATGGAATTAATTTCATTATGTTATTAGTAACAAGGTAGTTTATTTACATGTACTTCTATGTTGATGGTTCTTAAGAAGCCTCTGTAATCTCTGTCTTTTTTTTTCTTTTTGGTGCTTGGTATTTGCCTCTGTATGAAATTAATATTACTTTTAGAAATAGATACACTTTTTTCAATCAATGATTTTTCTAGCTCTGGGCCAAGACTCTGAACTGAACTGATGTCAAACAGAGTTGTTCTCATGAAGTCAACCATATCACACAAATAGAGCAGAATAGAGATTCACAGCAGCATGGTCTCTGTCTCCCTCTCGCATAGACACGCTAGAGTACATTAAATTATCTTCCATGGAATCATAAAGCTGGTAAGGACCTAGAATAGCTGCTTAGCCCATCTTTCTGCTCCAAGTAAATACCAACAATATCTACATCATTGTTGGTGGGTGTCATCTAGTTGATTCTTAAACACTACCATGCACCATTTCAGAGTTTTGTTATCTTGCCATTATTTTTTCCAATGACAGTGATGACTCGACTGTGATCTACTGTATCCCTACCTCTAGTTCTGCAGAACTTCTCGCTAGAGAGTTGTTTGCTTTCCATACCTATGCAGTTATTTCTGCCTAAACTTAATGTATTTCATGTAACCTATAGAATCATGTAAAATTTCATCCCATTTTTCATTCCTTTAATATTTAAAAATCCTTTTGAATTCTGTTGCTGTCTTGCAGTTTATCCTAGCATGATATCAACTGCAAAACTAATGGTCATATTCATGGTTTAATGTCATTAAGTAAAATACTGAATAGCAGCTGTCCTGGGACAGAACCAGAAATAAATACATTTGATAAATCCTTCCATTTTGACAGTGAACCATTAATATTCTCTGACTGTGTGTTTCCAATTAGTTTTGCAATCATTTTATAATACATGCATTTAAACAATTTTCTTTAGCTTACATGTGATGCTGACATGAAAAACAATGCCAAAAACTTAAGCCAAATATACAACTCTAATATACTGCTTCCTTTTTGTCTGTAAGGCCTGTTACATTATCCTAGGAAGAATTAAATTGGTTTGACATGATTTGCTCTTGACTAATCCATGTTGGCTGTTACTTACTGCAGGTCTAAAGTGCCCTGACTAAAAGGCTGTGATTTGTGAAATCAGAAGAGAGCTTGTCATAAGATGACACTGCCCAATACATCTTGCTATTTCTTTTAGTAAGGCTTAGAAAGTGCTATCCATTCCAGGGATTTTGTAACAAAAAATGTCACCTGGCTTTACTCCTTGATTAACTTGATTTCCTCTATTGAACTGATATAAATGAACACAAAATAGTTTTAAATTACTTGGAAAGCTGAGTGACACTCTTTTTAATCTCAATAGTAAACTGAAATGAAGATAGTGGCACTGTCTGCATGACTAAGGTGGCAGGAAGTGGTATTCAATGAACATTCAATTTTTATAATACTTGTATACCAGGGTGCCAATGACCTAGGTAAGAAAAAATTTAAAAAATCAAACCTTGCTGCTCACAATAATAATTCGGTTGACTAAAAGTATACCTGTTCTTTTCCTTTGTTATGTCACGAATTTAATAATGTCACACATATTCTTTGTTTCGTGGTTTCACCATGTCAATGTGTTAACTAATAACCAAGGAGCTATTCTATGTGGAAGAACGTATTAACACAATTTTGGCTTCTCATAAATACACCTGTTCTCTACGCACTATATATCAACTGGGAAGGAACTATTTGATCTAAAGCAGAGAAACCTGTGGGATGAAATTGAAGGACAGATATACAATATATATACAAAAATTTACATAAGGCCTGTGAAGTGCAATCACAAAGACAAGATTTTTTTATGCACTTTTGTCTGTGTGAACACAGGGGATAAAGTTCTAAAGCCTCAGCATGGCTTTATAGATAGGTAATATCCATATGTAAGAGCCTGAGGCCATCAAATTTAGTTGTTATCACTCCTGTTTTAAGTTAAAAATTAAAATAAAGGTTTTGATGGTTCTGGGTACCAAGATGATGATGATGTCTGGGTACCAAGAATCATGCATTTGGGAAATGAGATCCAAGTTTAATTTCTTCTTCTTACCAATCCTAAACTGTATCTTCTGGCAAAATGCTACAAAAATGTTTGAAGGAAGAAAAGTTGAAAGAATGGTTTCAAACTTTATTTAGAGCCTAGAAAACTAGACAGAGAAAAATTGTTGCTGTTCAGTGGATTAGCAGTTTGTCAGAAGATTACCAGTAATTTTCCTCCATGAAGTGAATCCCTATGCTGCTGCTTGCCAATATGACATTTATGTCAGTCACCAGTACATAAACTCAGCTGAATTTGACCTTGATCTAGTTGAGAGTTTAGCCTTCCGACACAGGCAAGAAGTTACCTTATTGCTTAGAAGGCAGCATTCCTCTGGTCTACAAGATCTGTAGATCTGGATGGACAGTTTTCCACCCTTCATAGTCTGCATTGGTGCTCAGCAGTCCCCTGGGAATTGCAAATACTCTTAGGAAGTGGCATAACTGAATTTGAGCTTCTCATTCTTCTTGGGATGAAAAGGGAAAAGTGAACAGCACTACCATCACACCTTGATTTATAAAAGAGAAGTGTGAGACCTATTCAGTTACTGGAAAAAGAAGTCATCAATGCATGTTTTCAGGAGAAATGTCAAGGTGATGGATTCTGAGTGTAAGAAGGTATTTTTCTGTGTGCTTTAGGAAAAGCGTTTGAGGGTTCAGCGTGTACTAAGGTCTTTCCTTAGCTAGGTAGCTGAATATTAACTTTATATTTCTACAGTTTTTGGTGGCATATCAGGCTTCTGTTTGCCTTCAGTGCATCACTACAGACTGGCTTTTGTCCATGTCATGCAAGTCTCAGGGCTATTTGATCATGTGCTTTCTGCATACATAGGCATAGTCCTCCTTTGGTGCAATAGCTCTCTCTGCATTTCTGCTGGACACCTGTGGCACAACCTTGTC